>NC_053156.1:139848353-141048353 GCF_016835505.1 Polypterus senegalus
AAACATGCGTCTTCCTAGATGCTCCTGTAGGAACACGGCCCTCCTCCCACCTCGCTACTACCGTGGTCGGGTGTTTTGGTGGATTATATACAGAAAAGCAGCCAAAACAACACAGGGCAATGAAAAGTCTACATGAGTCACAGATGTATCTGGACTGTGCAAAGACGACAACGACTCAAGTGACGAGTTGGAGGTGGGCACATGAGCAGTCAGTGCATACTGAACGAGAAATCGGCAGACTAGCATGACGGAGGGAGCGGAATGGACATCCTTCTCCTCTCCTCCCATTCCACCCTCCGTGCCTGAGCGCCGTCCACCTCCATCCCTCCGTCTGGGAGGCGAAGGCGTGATGGCAGTCCGCCGGTTTTCAGTCACAGACGATTGTGTGTTGGTTCGTTCCGTCATTGTTACAATGTTGCTTTTCTTGCTGATTTATTACATTACCGATTTTTCAAATGTTGATTTTCTCCCTGTGCTTAAAAATCATTCAAAAACCTGCCTGATTATGCGGCGTATGGTACGCCGCGGGTTGGCTAGTATCTAATAATACATTAGCAAACACACTAAGACAAAGAAATTAAGTAAATAATAATTGTTAAAAACTAAAACTCTATTACACCTCAAAAGCCTTGGAATGACTCTTCTGAAGAAAAAAACTCTAAAACTATGATAACTTAAAACAGAAAAATAAGGTACTAGGAAGTTAAACTATGGAAGAGAAAAAATGTATATATCAGTATAAATAGCATATTAGCATAAATAGCAATAAAAGTAATTAACAGCTTCTGAAGCATTAGATTTAGCATAAAATAGAATGTCAAGTAAATAAGATATGTCAAGCAAATAGTTAAATAAAAATATTAGTCATATTACATTAATGTTTAAGCTTGAATTGCCAAATTGGAAAAGGAAGGACAAGATAGAAAGAGAATGACACAAAGAATAAATCGAGGACAGCAGAAGGAGGGTGTGTGCACCTGTGTTCTTAAGTTAGGAAGTAGAGAAACGATATCAGTGAAAAATGGCCTTGGTAGGCATGTAAGAAGCCAGCTGGAATAGTGAATCAGCAGAAACAGCAAAAGGTATTGCTACAAATGAGGTCAAGATGATGTAATGCATGAAAAATAAAATTAGTATATTCAGGCACTAGCATAAATAAATATAGAAAAATATATTAGAATTAACTTTAGCACAGAAATTAAGGCAAGTCAAGCATGCCAAGCAAATGATTAAATAAAGGCATATGTCATATTTCTTTTTAATTAAAGCTCAGCTTTGGGCACCAAATAAACTAGCTTAAAGGCAGAGAACGAGGAAGACGAGAGGAAGCCCATAAATGGAAGAGAGGGAACCTCTGTACCGGCCTTGGTCAATAAAATATAAGCAAAACAAACTAAAGATGGACAATAGACAGTAAAAATACCAGAGGCCAGCTGCAGGGGGAAGTCAGGAGATAATGATGGTTCCCATGAGAACTCAGGGTATCGGCCAGACAGGTGCAGAGGGGAGTCAGAGAAAAACAGCAAATGAGCTAATTGAGCAAGGTCGGAGTGATAAGAAATTACTACATAAGTTTTGAGTTCTGAACTGTTCGGGGCTCAATCTGATTTGGCCGAATTGGGCTGAGTCCGTGTTGTTGTTTTATTGCAATAAAGCTATAAACTCTGTTTGCCTATCCTGAGTCCTAATAGCCTTCATTTTCAGGTAAAAAGCCTCTTGGTGACAGTTTTTCGCCACCACAAAACCATAGTATGAGAGAAATAAAAAAGGGATTCATTCTGAGCTAAAGAACTGGGCACCAGACTGCTGTAAAGTGCAAGTGTGTTACAATTAAAGGTAAAAAAATGAAGTTTCATATCTATTTGAATTATTGTTTAAAACACAAAATCAAAAACTCAGTAAGACATTATTTAAAAATCATTTTATATTTGGTTACGGTCATCATCTGTTTTTTTTTTTTTTTTTTTACTGTGCCTCTATACAACATATTTCACTGGCAAATACATTGAACATTCATTTCCAGTTTTTCCAGACCATTTTGTCTGTTTATATAAATTTACCAGTTTCAGTTTGTGTATTTAAATTCTGCCCACTTGCTGATAGGAGCTGGCCACACCTCAGCTTAAGGCGAAGAACGACTGGATAGCATGTCAGTCTGCCACAATATGCGTACTAATGCAAACTGTTTAGAGTCGTTACTCACCTTAATACTTTTGTCTTTAAGATGATGGAAGAGTACACTCAGGAAAGATGCCATCTCCACATAGAGCAAGACCAGGCAGAAGTGTCAAACACAGGGCTCTGAAGCTGTGAGGTTACTGTTCTAACCACTGCACCACCACTAAACAATGCCAGATAAAGCTGTAGGTGTTACTACCTACTTAACAGGTTGCCTTTCTAGACGGAGCATTCAAAGGTTTTTCAGTACCAGTTATAAATTTTGTGGGTGACGTATATTTTTTCAGTGCTCAATCAGCTCTTTTCTGTTCAAGCTAGAAAAAAAAATATATTTGTCTGATACCTTTTGGCCATTAAATTGCTATGTCCGATCAGAGTTTGATTATTCCTGACAAAAGAAGGACATCATATTTATAAGAAAATCCTAGGCATTAATGAAGGCATTGAAATAGCTAATCAATGAAACTACCATGGCTATAGAAGTACAAATAAGAGCAGAATGTCAGATAAAAGTGGAGCGATACGGTCAGTACATTTCAATAATCAGGGTCTGTTTGATATACTGCCTACTGAATAGCAGCATAGAGAGTCGTGCATTCACCTCATGAATCCATCCTTTGTTCAAATCCCAAACCTTTTCATTTCTGTGTGGAGTTTGTATGTTCTGCTTATGTTGCTGTGAGTTTTCCTCCAGGTGCTCTGGTTCTCCACCCACATCTCCAAAGATGTTCTGCTTATGTAATTGGCAATTCCAGGCAGGCCGTGTGCGAGTGTGGGTATGTGATTTGAGTACAGTGAAGAGAAATAGAATAGGTGAGGGTTAGTAACAAATTGCAAATATCGTATTGCTTAATGTTTCAGTGCTAATGATTAACAACAGAGCTGTAGTATGCAGTGTTAATCAGCAGCTCTAGTCTGGGTAACCATTTAAGGCTTTATATGATAAAGAAAGATTTTGAAATGTGCCCAAAACTTAACTGGGAGCCATTGTAAGGATTTAAGAACTGGAGTTATGTGTTTGTATTGTAGCGACCCGTGGAGGAGTCTTTAAAGATTTCGAGCCGAACTCTGCCGTGCACCTCTCCGAAGCTGTCGGCTAGCGGATTGCCAGCGTTATGCACGCATCTGCACCCAGCTCTTTAAGAAAGAGAACACTGTCCCCATACACCGCACGACTCGAAAGTGTCTCGGTAGTTTGCTTAGATTAAATCTTAGCAATAAAACAGCTCTGTCCTGTTGTATCTTTTTATTACAGAAGATAGTCAGAAACAAAAGCTCAACATTATTGCTCGGCCATTGCCAAGGTCACGCACAAGACACATTTCAATAAATTGGTACTTTTACAAAATAAATAACCCCGGACGGCGATGACCCAAACCCACCCAACCAATTAAATACAAACACACCATTATTTACAACACAAATGACAATACGTAAATTTCGACATACAATAAGCTTTTTATAAATTACCCATAAATTCCCCACAAACTATTTACATAAATTACCCATGAGGCGCCACTCCGCCAGCGCTTGCTGCCGGGTTGTTACACAGCCCCTCCTAAGAGGGTTAGTGTCCCCACAACCCTACTCATCACAGATAAAATCACGTAAATGTCCTGGCCGTCGACGGATACGCTTTGTCCTGCCGGAGGTGCCATCACTTGTGTCGGGCTCAGTCCTGTCAATGTCTGACTCGGTGCCGGGGGTGGAGGTTGGAGAACCGCTTGTATTTTCGAGTTGTTGTTGTTCTGGGGCCAGTGGGTGGTATGGTGCTAAACGGTCCTTGTGCAGCACCACCCGCCTGCCTCGCCCAGGCATTCGACTCGGAAAACTACCTCCGATATTTTGTCCAATATTTCTCCCGGTCCTTGCCAATGGTGGGCTAGTTTTGGGGACAATCCCGCTTCCGCTGCGGGCAAAATACCCACACTTTGTCCCCTGGCTTCAGCGTGGGCCATGAGCCCGTGAGTCGTAAGCCCGCTTTTGGCGCTCCAGCTCCCTCCAGGGCCTCCCTGGCCAGTCGATGAACGGTGTCCAGCCGCTCTTTTAGCCGTCTAAAATAATCCATTTCGGGCCCACCAATAATCTCAGGCTCAGGGGGTGAGCCAAACACTAATTCCACCGGCGTGCGAAGTTCCCTTCCAAACATCAGCCCCGCTGGCGTGCATTGGCTCGACTCCTGCACTGCTGTCCGATATGCCCATAGGACCAAAGGCAAATGTTGGTCCCAGTCCCGCTGGTGTTGACTGGTCAGAATTGCCAGTTGAGTGGCCAGGGGGCGATTAAATCGCCGACCAATCCATCACTTTGTGGGTGAAGGGGTGGTCCGGTCTTTTCACCCCAGTCGCTGACACACCTCCCTGAACAAACGGCTCTCAAAGTTCCGCCCTGATCGCTGTGGAGCTCGTCCGAACTCCAAATCGAGTGAACATTTCATCCACGAGTTTTGAGCAGCTGTGGAGGCACTCTGATCCGAACTGCATACGCCTCTGGCCATTTGGTAAAGTAGTCCATTGCTACCAAAACGTAGCGATTTCCGCTTCCGTTACAGGAAAAGGACCCAGTATATCCACTCCAATTCTCTCCATGGGTGCCCCGACCAGGTATTGTTGCAATGGCGTGAGAACGTTGACCAGGTCCTTTTGTGCAGTGCAGACGCCACAGCAGTGGACGTGTAGCTCTGCGCCTTGCCGACACCCGGGCCAATAAAACCCGCTGCCGTAGTCGACGCACTGTCTTAGCGTTCCCGTAGTGTCCGGATCCAGCCGCCCGTGGACCCATCGGAGGACCTCGCGCGCAAAGCCTGGGGAACCAGTAGTTGTAGCCGGTCAATTCCTCCCCCGGTGCTTGCCACCGCCTGTAGATTACGCCATCGTGCAACTCCAAGTTGCCCCACTGAGAGTGGAGTATTTTGAGTTCAGGCCCCTGTGACGACACGGCTTGCCAGTCGGGACGTTCTTGTGTCTCCAACCAGCCCTTTACCTTTTCTAGTGCTTGATCGCTCGCCTGTAACTGCCTCAATTGGTCAATAGTGTACGGCTCCCCTACTCCAACAGTGTCATCTATCCTGCGGATGCTGACGATGGCCCCAGCCCCCTTTCTTCCTGTCGGCGGCAATATCGACATTCATTGCTGAGGCATGGACGCCTGGAGAGGGCATCAGCGTTGGCATGCTGATCTCAAAGTCATATTCCTGTAGAATCTCCATCCACCTTGCCACCTGGCCCTCTGGTTGCCGGAAATTCAACATCCAGGTGAGGCTAGCATGGTCAGTCCGCAGCGTGAACCTAGTGCCCAATAGGTAGGGCCGAAAGTGCCGCATCGCTAGGATCACTGCCAACAGTTCCCGCCGAGTGACACAGTAATTCCTCTCCGTCGACTGAGGCTGCAGCTGTAATAAGCTATCACTCTTTCTCCAGCCTCCCCTTCTGTAGAGCACGGCCCCAATCCCCACATTGCTAGCGCCAGTGTCCACCACAAAAGGTTGGTTGGGGTCAGGGTACGCCAGGACAGGCGCGCTGACGAGGGCAGCCTTTAACTGTTGGAAGGCGGCTGTGCAGTCCTCCGTCCACCCAAACTGTTGGCCCTTACTCGTTAGTCGGTGCAAAGGGCTGGCAATGGTTGCAAAGTTTTTTACGAACCTTCGGTAGTAGGAGGCTAAACCCAAAAGCTCCGCAGTTCAGTGATATTGGCTGGTGGGGCCAGTTGCTCACGGCAGTCACCTTCGCTGGGTCTGTAGCCACCCCACTCGCTGATTACGTGCCCTAGAAACTGGTCTGTCGGGCGAGAAGATTGCATTTCTCAGGGTTCAACCGCAACCCGGCGCTACGAATGGCGGTCAGGACCTCCCTTAAATTGTGCACCGCCTGGTCAAAGTCTCTGGCATGAATCAGCAGGTCATCTAAATAGACCACACAACGGGTTCGGGAATGTCTTTTAGGACCCGCTCCATTAGTCTTTCAAAAGTGGCCGGCGCATTACAAAGTCCAAACGGCATTACCTTAAACTGCCACAGCCCTTGTCCGATGGTGAATGCAGTTTTGGGTCGGTCCTCTGCTGCCAGTTCTACCTGCCAATATCCACTGCGCAAGTCCAAAGTGCTGAACCAACGGGATCCAGCCACATAGTCCAATGCATCATCGATGCGAGGCAATGGGTAAGAGTCTTTTCGAGTGACTGCATTTAATTTACGAAAGTCCACACAAGGCGCCAACCCCGTTTTCTTCGCACCATGACCATGGGTGCGCCCAGGGACTGTCCGAAGGCTCAATGATGTCGTTGGTTACCATCTCGCGAATCAATTCTTCGCAGCTTGGCGTTTTGCAAGAGGCAATCGGTGGGGCGAACCGAATGGGGCGGCGTGGCCAGTGTCAATGTGGTGTTTGACTAACGAGGTTCTGGTGCAGTCCTCTTCTCGAGCCGCAAAAATGTCCACAAAGTCGTTCAATACTTTCTGGAGTTGCTCCTGCTGTGGCGTGCTCAGATGTTCACCACTTCATGGCCCAATTCCTCCACAGCACCAACCGTCTCAGTGGATGGGTGGTCGTGTGAGGAAAACCGTTGGGGAGCACTGGTCTGAGCTGCAATACTCTCCTGGGGTCCTCTTCAGTCCCTGCATCTTCCGAACAACGGTCGGGAGCCGGTGAGCCGTGGTGTCCAGGCAAATCCAAGCTAACAGCCCTTCCAGGATGATTCCAGCCCGATTGGGCGACACAGTCTCATTACCTACGCAGAGGATGGCCCTGGACACATCAACACATGCTCCCCAGTGGGCCAACAAGTCTAACCCAATTATGCATTTGTCTTTAATGTCCGCGAGCCAGAATTCGTGGCTGGGCTGGCTCGTCCCTACTACTACAGTCAATAGTTTCTTTCCGGCATTTTTGTCCGCTCACCCGTAACGCGCGCAGTTCGATGTTAGAAGGAGTCCAGTCTTTTGGAAGAGGACCAGCTGTTTCGGCAACACTCCTCTCTGTAATAGACAAATAGTGGACCCGTGTCCACTAAGGCACTGCATGGCCGTCCGTCTATAATGCAGTCTAGGTACAGTCCACCTGAAAACCCACAGCGCCCCACTTTAGGGCAGTCATTGCGGAGGGATGCTGAAAAATGGAGCGAGGGTCCCCTCACGGCCTCACTCCGAGGTCGTTTCCCGAAGGTGATGTTGTACGAGGCAGGGGACTTGGAGCAGGGCAGTCCCTGGCAAAATGCCCTGGTTCTCCGCGATCGGAAACAGCGGTCCGATCTTTGTCTCTGTCGGGGATTGATGATGGCTGGGCGCGACTGACCTCCACACCCTCAGGCTGGTCCCTTTCTACCACTCGCTCAACTGCTCTCGTAGCGGCTTGGGCGTGATGATTGACGTGCGGAGACCCAAACTGTAGTACCTCTTCAGCCCGTTCAGCCTCCCGTAGTGCCTCACTCAAATGTCTGGGCGACAACAGACAGACATGCTGACGAGACGCTCTGGTGCAAGGCCCGCAGGAAAGCATGAAGACTGAGTTCTTCCCTTGCTGCTGTCGAGAAAGTAGGGTAACCTTTCCGTGCATAGACCCTGATGTCAGCTGCAAATGCTCCCACACTCTCACCTTCACGCCGACGTCGGTTAGTCAGCTCCTCCCTGCTGTGTTCCGCTGAGGTTCTCTGTCCAAACGACGGGTGAGAGCATCGGTGAGGGCCTGAAGATCACGACACTCCTCAGGCGGCAGGTCGATGAGTACCTGAAGTGCGGGACCCTCCAAGGCAAGGGCCAAGTGTGTTGCAGCTTCCTCGCAGCTCCAACCATTGTGAAGAGCAGCCAGATCCACTTGTGCAAGGTATGGCTCCAGGGCGCCAACCCGCTGGATCGTGGCAGCTTAGCGGGTGACCGTGGGGAGGACCGCCGACTGGTGATTTGGGGTGTCGTTGCGGCAGCTACAGGTTCATTCCGCCGTGCCTAGAAGATCGCAACACTGTCCGGGGAATACTGGCACCCTCAGGCCAGTTTGTCCTTTTTCTCCGTGCAGTTCCGCTGATCAGGGCTCCAACATAACGCTATTTTCCGAGATGGCACGCTCTATTTCTTCAAGACTCTGTTCCATGACGGCGTCTTCTAAACAGCCTGGTCTCCCACTTCTGACACCAATGTAGCGACCCGTGGAGGAGTCTTTAAAGATTTCGAGCCGAACTCTGCCGTGCACCTCTCCGAAGCTGTCGGCTAGCGGATTGCCAGCGTATGCACGCAACTGCACCCAGCTCTTTAAGAAAGAGAACACTCGTGCCCCATACACCGCACGACTCGAGTGTCTCGGTAGTTTGCTTAGATTAAATCTTAGCAATAAAACAGCTCTGTCCTGTTGTATCTTTTTATTACAGAAGATAGCCAGAAACAAAAGCTCAACATTATTGCTCGCCATTGCCAAGGTCACACGAAGACACATTTCAATAAATTGGTACTTTTTACAAATAAATAACCCCCGGACGGCGATGTCCCAAACCCACCCAACCAATTAAATACAGACACACCATTATTTACAACACAATTGACAATACGTAAATTTCGACATACAGTAAGCTTTTTATAAATTACCCATAAATTCCCCACAAACTATTTACATAAATTACCCATTAGGCGTCACTCCGCCAGCGCTTGCTGCCGGGTTGTTACAGTATTTTCTTGTTCCTGTAATAATTCTTACTGCAGCACTTTGAATTAACTGAAAGATGTACAGTATAAAGAACAATTTGAACATCCCATGAACTCTGCAGTAGTCAATCCTATTAGATATAAATGCATGAATTCATTTTTCATTATCCCACAAATTTAGAAACACCTTAACTTCCTAACATTTTTTAAGATGGAAGAAACCAGTTTATGACAATTTTGTAATGTGCACTTTAAATGACATGCTAGAGTCAAACATAATGACTAGATAGTGGGCTGATTCAGTAAAATTAATGGTAATTCCAACTGAGTTAAATGATGAGCTAATATTGTTGCAATCAGCATCATTCCCTCCAATAATTAACATCTCTGTTTTATCTGTGTTTAAAGACAAATACCAATAATTTATTTAGAAAAGCAATGATCCATAAACTTTTTTTGCACAGTAAACTGCCTTTTGCACTGTCCCTTCTGCTGTTTTTTTGTGGGATTAGCTAAGATCTGGAGGGACTGTGATGAATCCAAAAGAAATCTGAGCACTTAAGTTAATATCCACTCACAAAAGACCTCAATCTATCATGATAAAATAAAACACTTGCTAGGGAGTAAAACATACTTAATACTTTCCAGGTGCCAGTTTGTCTGCATACATAGGCTAGTGGACAACACACTACAAGGCTAGTAAGTTATCCACCCTGGTAAATCACTCTATAAGCCTGAGCAGGGAACATAACACACCAGTGCTCAAGCTGTAGAGAAATGGAAATAACTGTTATAGATTACGCTTGTAAAGACCCTTGGAATGATGTTTACTCATGAAGGGCACTATACAAAATCAAATTCACTTTACATAAATATGTTCGCTTAACCGGTTCACTCTTGAGCCCAATCCAGTTCAGAGTCACGGGGGCAGAGCCGGCCTACCAGCAAGTTAAAAGATAAGCATGTCAGTTAATGCTTTAAATTTAAATATCAAATTGTTTCTTTTGTTTTATTAAACATTGCTTAATTTACAGGAAATAATCTGTATACTTGTGGAGTACAATACCATATATTTATATATAATATACAGTTTAAATATATATAGAGAGAGAGAGAGAGAGAGTTTTTAAATCCAGGTTGAAACTTTCCTAGGTGTGCTATAGTCTTAAATGCATTATTTAATTTGATTTTATAATGAGGACAACCTCAGTTGAATGTAAGACATCTGAAAACAGGTCCAGGTCGAACATTTGTGATGAAACATCAGATCCAAAGCAGACCAAGTGCCTTTACAGACTCTAAGGAAATGGGAAAGACTTAGTAATGAGCTATCAAGATAATGGCTTAAATTGACTGAAAAGCATTATAAAGTAAGCAAAATGAATGAAGTCTGCAAAAACCTTAACATGATTATACTGTACTGTGTTAGAGTAATGAGTCTAGTGAAAGCAAATCTTTCAAAAGCCAGCACTTTTCTCTTGCTTTGAAATATGACATTTTTTTTTCCCTTATATTTCAAGAAATGTGAAGAACACCAACTGACAGATTCAAGCACATGCAAGTCTCCTTTCTGCTTTATTTATAAGTATCCTCCTCTTTACTTCATGCTGTGTGAATTTTCATCTGCTGGGAGTAAATTATACCAAATAAGACTGACAAATAATCTGTTGTTTTAAGTCCCCTTTAAAAAACCGTAAGGTTTATTAAAGACATTGCAGAATTTGGCAGATTGTGAATAAGATCATAACATTGCATACTTAAATTATTATATTGAGTTAAGCAATTAAGGATGTGAAGCCCTTAGCACGGCACTAGCTGCAGGTAATTATGTACAAAGCTCTATTAGAACACTTTATTATGGTAAACATGGTTTCCTTTTTTATTTTGAGCAGATATGTCTTTTTGTTAAGCCTGATGTGTTGTATTAATTGTTGAGCAAATTAAATTTGCCCTTGTATTTCAGCAATGTCATGTAATCTGCCAAGTGAGGGACATCAGTCCATCTTAATATAAACCCACACACTCTCTTAAAATTTAAAATAACCCATCAACCTAACCATTCGTCTTAGGTCATCAGTGTTAAAACTCACATGAAAAAGTGGAGATAAGGCAAATTCATTAAATTCAAAATCTGTGAATGTGCTCCACTACCTATTCTACTACCACCAATTATCTTTTAAAAATGTTTTAAATAATGGTTTGATATTTGCCAGCTTGGGAAGGTATATGTAGTATTGATTCAAGGGGGATTTATTATGACAGGAGTCACAGCTAGAAGAATAAAAAAGCATGATTGAAGTAAGCAGAAGTACAGTAAGTTAGCCAAAAATAACACAGGGAGTGGTTAACTAAGAACAACAGTAGAGAGCCTAGACATTCGGAGAGATGAGCCACAATAGCATAATGCTCTAAGACTTCTTAAATACAAGCGCAGTAAATATCAGAACAGTTAAAATGGCCTAGTAACTGCATATGACAGGCCAAGTTGCATACACCATTATTCATTTTCCATACCAGTTTAGGGCTGTTAGTGGCTGAACCCTATCTGGGCATCATAGAGTATCATGTAATAATAATATTATATGGGGCAAATTATGTTTGAATGTGGAAGGAAGATTGGAGAACCCAGAAAAAAACCTGCTGACATAAATGCAAACTCCACAAATAAAAAAATGTATGAACAGTAACAAGTATTACAGATAATTAAGACATTGGGGTAAAGTGACAGTGTACATAACTTTAATAGAAAAGATAACTTTCTCACACAACAAGGCCTTCAGAGGATCAGTGATTAGAGGGCAAATTAAAAAAAAATAGTATTGCTCTCTTTTTCGGCCTCATTCCCAAGTTCTAGCCCACTACAGGATTTTAGCAAGGCATTACCGACTTGAGTCTGTATTAGCTGGACCTTCTGAAGGTCTCTAAGTCAGTACTGGATATCCTCTCTTAATTTACTTGGCTTACATTTTTTTTAGTATTTTATGTCAGAGATTCCCCATAGGTGTCATTAAAGGTTGGAACTTTGTAACCAAACTGGCTAACATGTGACCTCTTTAACAGAACAAACCCACATGTACACAACAGTATGGCCTACTAAGGATCTTTGAAGCTCTGTGGAAAATATCAGATGCTTCACATCTCTAACCTACTAAACCACAAAAAAAATTTCAGTCTTAAAGGAACCTCTCTAAAGAGTATTGTAGCCTCGGCAAATGTGCAGCTGGCACTATAATAGGCTGGGCCCCTTGATCCAAATATTTATCATGACTTTATTGTACAAGTGACGTGTTATTTTGGCTTTGAAAAACTTTCCCTGCAATAAACATCAGGTTGCAAACACTGCAAAAATGCATATGCAAAAACTAGACAAAAAAAAATAGAAAACTTTAAATGGCTGGTGTTTTGCTTTTATGTAGCAAAATATATATGCCAATAGGGTTAGCAAAATTTACTTGACAAGATATCTTAAAGTAAGCTAAATAGTCAGAAATATACATTTTTTGATAAGTCAAAAAGAAGATGTGGGAAAGTTAGAGAGATGCAGAAAAGTACAAGGAGATAAGTCGCAAGGTGAAGAGAGAGGTGGAGAAGGCTAAAGAAAAGGCATATGATGAGATGTATGACAGGCTGGACACTAAGGAGGGAGAAAAGGACCTGTACCGATTGGCTAGACAGAGGAACTAAGCTGGTAAAGATGTGCAGCAAGTTAAGGTGATAAAGGATAAAGATGGAAACGTACTCACAAGCGAGGAAGGTGTGTTGAGCAGATGGAAAGAGTACTTTGAGAGGCTGATGAATGACGAGCATGAGAGAGAGAAGAGGTTGGATGATGTGGAGATAATGAATCAGGAAGTGCAATGGATGAGCAAGGAAGAAGCAAGGACAGCTATGAAGAGGATGAAAAATGGAAAAGCTGTTGGTCCAGATGACATACCTGTGGAAGCATGGAGGTTCTTAGGAGAGATGACAGTGGAGTTTTTATCCAGATTGTTTAAGGGAATCTTGGAAAGTGAGAGGATGTCTGAGGAGTGGAGAAGTGTACTGGTGCCAATATTTAAGAATAAAGGGGTGTGGTGTAGCCGGTCCACAGCTCAATTCAAAAAGGCCACTTTTTAAATAAATAGTTACTGTACTCGTGGCTTAGTGAGGGGGAGTTGTAGTGTGGCCGGAGTGGTTCTCGGGTGATTTGTGATGCGGACAGTCCTCACTTAAGTGCACAGGTGAGGAGTACTCCGCATCCGTAATTGTTGCCGGGAGCTGCTGATTGCCACACCTGATCCACGTCCCCAGATCATATAATAGAAGCACGAGGTGAGAGGAGAGAGAGAACGAACGTGAGGTTAATGGAGGAGGAAGCAGGAAGGAGAACGCCGGTGCGTGAGAGCAAAAACAGAGAGCAGGCTCGTGAGAGTTTAATGCAGCTGGTAGGAGAGCCCGAGTGAGGTGTTTGGCCAGCACCCGAGGGCCAACAGTAGTGGTCGCTCCTGCCGAGTGCTTATTTGGAGCAGAAGTGACCGGGAGAAGATTGGCTCATCACCGTAGAAGGATGCAGAGTCAAGGAGACTTTGGGCGTTTTGAGCCCCAGCGTGAGCGCCCTGGCCGCTGGGGAAGGAACCCAAGTCTTGGTCCGGCTGGAGCCCGATGTACCCGGGGATCGGAGGGCTACTGGACCAGTATTGAAGGGAGTTGCATTTGATGGTAGGGCAACTCCACTGTTGCGGGGCCCAATTAGGAGAAGCAGGGGAGCAACTAGTAGAAGAACACACCTGGCTTTAGTTTTAAAGAGACTGCTTCCAGCCATTATTTTAACCTTGGTTTTTAAAGGATTTTTTCTATCTTGTTTTAACCTCCATCTTTTCACCTGTTTTTATTGGATTATTTATTTGAAGATTTTTTGAAACACTGCACTTTTTATTTGAACACTGTTTTGATTTTGTTGATTTTTAAAATAAAAGCAATTTGCACTTTTTGCACCATCCCTTTGCTTTGTTGTGTCTCACTGTCCAGCTCATTGGTGACATTACCAATGGTGTCGGGTTCAAGGGCTCCCAGAAGTAAGATGGGAGCAAGGAGCAGAACCTGCATTGTCACAGGGGGATGTACAGGACTGTAGTAATTACAGGGGGATAAAATTGATAAGCCACAGCATGAAGTTATGGGAAAAGTAGTGGAAGCTAGGTTAAGAAGTAAAGTGATGATTAGTGAGCAGAAGTATAGTTCCATGCCAAGAAAGAGCACCACAGATGCAATGTTTGCTCTGAGGATGTTGATGGAGAAGTTTAGAGAAGGCCAGAAGGAGTTGCATTGCGTCTTTGTGAACCTGGAAAAAGCATATGACAGGGTGCCTTGAGAGGAGCTGTGGTATTGTATGAGGAAGTCGGGAGTGGCAGAGAAGTACGCAAGAGTTGTACAGAATATGTATGAGGGAAGTGTGACAGTGGTGAGGTCTGCAGTAGGAGTGACAGATGCATTCAAGGTGGAGGTGAGATTACATCAGGGATCGGCTCTGAGCCCTTTCTTATTTGTAATGGTGATGAACAGGTTGACAGACAAGATTAGACAGGAGTCCCCCTGGACTATGATGTTTGCTGATGACATTGTGATCTGTAGTGATAGTAAGGAATAGGTTGGAGATCCTGGAGAAGTGGAGATATGCTCTAGAGAGGAGAGGAATGAAGGTCAGTAGGAACAAGACAGAATACATGTGTGTAAATGAGAGGGAGGTCAATGGAATGATGAGGATGCAGGGAGTAGAGTTGGCAAAGGTGAATGAGTTTAAATATTTGGGATCAACAGTACAGAGTAATGGGGATTGTGAAAGAGAGGTGAAAAGAGAGTGCAGGCAGGGTGGCATGGCTGGAGAAGAGTGTCAGGAGTAATCTGTGACAGACGGGGATCAGCAAGAGTCAAAGGAAGGTCAACAGGACGGTAGTGAGACCAGCTATGTTATATGGGTTGGAGACAGAGCTGGAAGTAGCAGAGTTAAAGATGCTAAGATTTGCACTGGGTGTGACAAGGATGGATAGGATTAGAAATGAGTACATTAGAGGTTTGGGTCAAGTTGGACAGTTTGGAGACAAAGTCAGAGAGCCGAGATTGCGCTGGTTTGGACATGTGCAGAGGAGAGATGCTGAGTATATTGGGAGAAGGATGCTAAGGATAGAGCTGCCAGGTAAGAGGAAAAGAAGAAGGCCTAAGAGAGAGTTTATGGATGTGGTAAGAGAGGACATGTAGGTGATGGGTGTAACAGAGCAAGATGCAGAGGACAGAAAGATATAGAAGATGATCTGCTGTGGCGACCCCTAATGGGAGCTGCTAAAAGAAGAAGCAGCACAACAAGATTGTCATGATACAAGTACTTTTCATTTGCTTAGATTTCATTTTTGCAGTGAATTTCATTTCAATGTATTTTTAATAACCGTTTAAACATACTCACTGACAAAACATATTAAACCTCAGCAATAAGAATATCTTTGTGGATGTCCACAGAAAATTTTGCAAGGGGAGGACAAAATTTCCTGTGAACTTCAAAATTCGAACACCTTTTATTGGCGTGATCGCTCTAAAAAGCTTTCACACTCAGGGAGTAGCTGTAGCAGATTGGCAACTTCCGATGGTGTCCGATGTCATTTCTTTCAACGAGTGTATTATGAAACTCAGATTATAGCACTCCCTGGGTGCTTTGTCTGTTGTGTCAGTGTATGATCTGATCCCGGTGAGTGATATCTCAGTGAGGGAGACATTTTATTCACAACTTCACTCAGTGGTTGATGGGTGCCCACGAGGTAACACTCCTCTGGTCATGGGTGACTTCAGTGCAACCACTGGCACTGACAGGGCTGGCTATGAGGATTATCTCTGTCCCCCTGGGTCTGGTGACCGTGGTGAAAGTGGCTCTATGTTCCTTGACTTTGCAAATGGTCAGGGGCTGTGGATCGCTGGATACTGGTTCCAGCGCTCAGAACCGCATTGTTGGACTTGGTACTCCAATACTGGTGGTGCAGTGAAGGAGATTGATCACATCCTCATGGGCAGATGCTGGGGGCTCTTACAAAACTGCAGGGTCTACAGAAGTGCCCAGTTTGTGAATTCTGACCGCAGACTTGTTGTTGCTACTCTGAAGTTCCAGCTTATGTCCAGTAGGTTACCACCTACTAGGAAAACAAGGCTGGACCTTGCCAGACTCCAAGATCAGGCTGTTTCTGATGAGTTTGCATGCAATTTCTTGTGAGGAACTTACAGACTTGAGTGCTACTGCCAATCCTAATGTGATGTGGGAGACCTTCCATGACAAGACCCTGAAGGTTGATGAGGGTTTTGTTGGTGTTACCAGTGTTCCCAGAAGAAGGTGTTCCATCTTGTAGGCAACTCCAGTCTGTACCAGGAATTGCGAAGGATGGCTACGAGGGCTCTAAGGAGGGCAGATAAGGAGGCATTTGTTAGAAGAATCTGTGAGCATGTGACACACCATCTGTGGTGTAGTGACCCATGTCAAAGCATTATGCACGTCAAAATCTGTTCCTCAAAGAGTAGCAGTCAGGGCGGCTGATGGAAAGGTCTATAAAGGTGATCCTTCGGCTAAGACGTTGGATATCTCTTGGTCCATAGTTCTTGAGGCTGACCCTCCAATTAGCTGTGAACCACCCAGTCTTGCTGAGATTGCACAGGTTGTGAACCAGCTGAGGATAGGGAACGCTGCAGGGATCTGTGGTATCCGGGGTGAACTTCTCCAGGCTGGTAGTAAGGCTCTCCTCTTGGCATTCCAAGCAATCTTTGCTTCCATTTGGTAGACTGGCGTCATCCAAATGAAAGGGAAACAGGACTTGCCATCCATATCTGAAAAGGGAAGGGTGGTCGCCTGAATTGCGACAACTCCTGGGATGATAACACTGCTCTCGGTGCTGGGTAAGGTCCTTGCTAGGGTCGTCCTCAATGGGATCCGTGATCACTTGCTTACCTACCAGCGACCAGAGCAGTCAGGTTTTATGTCGAAGGAGTCTACTATTGACTGCATGCTAGCACTGATGGTTCTCATGGACAGCAAACGCAAATATCAGTGGAGTTTCTTTGCAGTCTTTGTCAATTTCTTTAAAGTGTTCAACTCAGTTGATCGAGCTGCCCTGTGGGACATCCTGAGACTCTGCGGTATTCCCTTAAGTAGTGCTGGGAGGTATACTGGTTCATACCGAAAACTGTTTTTAATTTTTGTTATGATATGGATTTTTCTTATACCGCAATACCGGTTTAAATAGCCTAAACAACATTCAGAACGTGGCCCTGCGGGAAACTGTTTAAGGGGGGACATTTTTCACTACTACACCACTAAATACGCATGCAATGGAATACATGCGTTAGTGGAGGTATTGAGCGGTGAAAATGGACAGAGAACATTCTGAAACTGAAGCTGTAGCAGACAATAAAGTTGAACATGATGACACAGAAGAACTTTTGCCGATAAAAGGAGCCACATCTGTTGTCTGGAGATTTTGGTTTTAAAAGGTTGGATGTGGACCAAACAACTATTTACTGCAAATGCTGTTGAGCTAAAGTTGTCGCCGGAGGCAGCAACACGACCAATTTGCTGCACCACCTTAGCTGCAAACATGCTTTGGAGTACCATGAATGTATGGAACTAAGATTGGCACCTTCCACATCCTTGGTTAAAACTGAAAAAGCTAGAGGACACTCAAGTCAGACGTCACTTGTAGACGCATTTGCTAGAGGTACTGCCTACGACAAATAAAGCAAGTGGTGGATCGAGATAACCAACGCTATTACAATCCATATAGCTAACGTGTCAGTGGACAGAGATTGTTAACATTAACAGAAAGTGTAGTTGGTTTACAAAAAATATTTACTCTTTATTCCTTTTCTAAGACATGTTCAGTGCAATAAACTTTTAACAAGCACCTTTGGATATTTTAATAAGTCTAAATGCCTCTTTGGATGGTTGAAAATCTGTTGTAAAAATTATAGTTTAAGTTATTTGCAAAATTTCTTCAATAAAAATGTTCTATATTTTGACTGCAACTGTCATGCAATGTGATTGCTTCTCTTCATTAGTGCCACCCCCTTGAAAACTATCACTTTATGGGGCCATGCAAACCTGTATTAATATTTGTGTGCACATTGCAAATATTTTTTGTACAATGTACAGTTCTCATGACAGTGGAATAGGTTATTCTTAGCCAGTCTACTGCAGTAATTGCAGTGGAAAATGTGGTTAACATCCACTCATGCATGGGAAAAAAATACCGTTGAAACTGGTATAATTTTAAAAAATACTGTTATATAGAATTTTGGTCATACCACCCAGCCCTACCCTTAAGGTTGCTGGATATCATGGCTGACCTGTACATTGGTACTGTAAGTGCTGTTCAGAGTGGAGTGTTTTTCCCAGGTGATTCTGGGGTTCATTAGGGGTGTGTTCTTGCTCCTACTCTGTTCAATGCTTGCATGGACTGTGTGCTGGACAAGGTCGTGAGGTCCATCGGCTGTGGGGCATCTGTTGGTGAAGAGAGATTCAATGATCTTTTCTTTGCTGATGATGCTGTGATCTTCAAAGAGTCGATGGAGGCTCTGATTGGGACACTTGAGAGACTGAGTGAGGAGTCTGAGTGTCTGGGCTTACCAATGTCCTGGATAAAAACCAAGAGCCAGGCCTTTAATGCCTTCTTAGGCTCAGCCATCAGCAGTGTGTCTGTTTGCAGAGAGAGTGTCAACCTTGTTGAGAGGTTTACTTACCTTGGCAGTGACATTCATGTCTCTGGTGACTCTTCCTATGAAGTCAGTGGATGGATTGTGATAGCATGGGGTGTCATGAGGTCGCTGGAAATGGGTGCGTGGTGCTCCCGAAATCTATGCAAAAGGACAAAGGTCCAAGTCTTTAGAGTCCTGGTGTTTCCTGTCTTGCTAGATTGATGTGAGACATGAACGCTATTCAGTGACATGAGACGAAGACTGGACTCCTTCAGTACTGTGTCTCTTGGGAGAAATCTTGGGTACCACTGGTTTGACTGTGTGTTGCAGGAGCGGTTGCTCATGGAGTCCTGAATGAGACAAATTACCTGCCTTGTGAGGGAGTATCAGTTACAGTACTACAGCCATGTGGTACGATTCCCCGGGTGGCTTGACCAGGCCAAGGGGACACCCACATAACATTTGGCTGCAGCAGATAGAGGGTTATTTCTGGAGGGTAGGACTAGACCGCATGTCTGCCTGGGGGGGTTGCCAACCAGGATCCCAAGCCGTTTTGTCATGCAGTGGGTACGACAATGTACTGTACCAGTGCATGCTCCTCGATTTGACCTGACATTGGCTTAGGCTGTGCGGGAGTGGGTGGATTGGGTTACTTTGTATGCCACGTCCAGTTATTGTTAAGTTCATCACAAATAAATCTTCCTTTTCTCCTTCTTTAATTTACCAAAACATTTTTTTCTCTTATGGCAGGATTATGAATAGAAGTAATGGATTGTTCTCTTTACTGATGCATATTAATATTGCACTTTTCTTAAATGAGTGATAGTTTTCGGATAATTGTAGAGCAGTATGCATGAGGCACTGACTGGATTTGTAGACTTCATTACTTGGTTCACTCCTTTTGTATAAAACCTTGAGTGCATGGCAGATGGAGAGCACTTTGGTAGCTCACCAAGGAAGCTCTTGGAGTTAACAGAGCTTGAGCAAAATTTAACAGAGGACCAACAGTCAGAGTCCTTAAAGAGTTAGATGCATTTGGCTCAGATAGATGAACAGGCAATATGGTCAGTGGGTGATTCAGTTGTTTATTTTGAAGGCAACCTTTTATCCCTTGTTTTTTAGACACTTTTATTGCATTTTCTTTTACAAAAGTGACATTTGAATTGAATTACTGCTGCTGAAACAGAAAAAATAAGACCAGACAAAGAATGACAGATTTGCTAAAGGTTTGTTGTATCTTCTGTATGCCACATTCTGCCATGTTTAACCACTTTTTAAAACTGTGGAAATTCCATCCATTATCCAACCCGCTATATCCTAACTACAGGGTCACGGGGGTCTGCTGGAGCCAATCCCAGCCAACACAGGGCACAAGGAAGGAAACAAACCCTGGGCAGGGTGCTAGCCCACCACAGGGCATACACACAGACACACACACTAGCTAACAATCTACTCCTAAAATTAGTTAGATTTTATATTGTCATTTTTAAATGCAATATACAGTAACATAAGCCAACATGCAGGAGATGTGTGAAAAAGTAAGAAAGTCCTTAGTGTTTTCATATAATGTAGGAAGGACCAGATGCTGCTAATCAAGTGCATCTGATTACAGTGGCATATGAGACCCCCTAAAAACCTACACTGTAGGAGGGGGGCCTACACACCCAAAATAACCCTTCATCACGGGTCTCATTTATAAACGTTGCATAGATTTAAGCATGAAAGTATGCATACATCGAAAACAGAAAAAGTGTACACCAAACAAAAACATTGATTTATAAAACCTGGTGTACTGACATTTGTACGCACTTAGGCTTTATAGATCACCGTCATCTTGTAAATATACATACATGAATGTGCTTTGAACTCTGCGCCAGCTGCCACCCTGAAACAACCATAACATGGACTGTACTAATCACCTTTGTACATATACACACACACACACACACACAAGGAACAATTTAGGATCGCCAATGCACCTAAGTCTTTTGGACTGTGGGAGGAAACCCACACAGACACGGGGAGAACATGCAAACTCCACGCAGGGAGGACAAGGGAAGCGAACCCGGGTCTCCTCACTGTGAGGCATCAGCGCTACCCACTGTGCCGCCACTGTGGAAATTACAGGGTCTTATTTTTCTCTTTAAAGACTGCTGGTTATTTCATAATGTAACAGTGGTTTGGTAATAACAACAAACATACATTTAAAAGTTACAGCCCTGGATACATAACACACACTGGCTCCCTAGTATCCAGTAGTTATAATGCCCATGCTATTAAACTAATATCCCTATCTCCATGTCTCCTTAATGTCTACTGCTAATCTGCAGCCTATTACAGTGACAAGACAGTCTGGATATCCTGCCTTCCTGCTCCGATTACTACGGCGGTGTTAGCCATGGGAGAGCTTGTCTTTAGACTGAGCCTCTGCATGGTGGTGCCTGTTGATGATCTGTTTTGAATGAGTGTGCAGGTGGAAGTACTCTAGGCTAATACCGTGGAAAATTCTTTAATTTTACTTTTTTATAATTTCTTTTAAAAATCACGTAATGAAAAAAATCACCCAACCGGTTACTGTTCTATTATCCATTTTTCTTTGAGAGCGTTCTACATCACTGCCAGCTGATCAAAATTTTTGCTACTTCCTTTGGTTTTGGAAGGAGTGCGAATGCTCCAGCTATTGACCAAACACACTGCATTGTGTAATTTTCTAGGATGGTGCATCATAATGATGATGAATTACTTTTTTTCTAGAATGCCCACTGGGGCTGGGCAGTCTTTTGGTCCTTGTACCGATAGAGGTTTATTTTTTACAATGATATCACTAGCTTCAGTTTTTGTTTTCCTTTCCTCTCCTCTCCTCAGAATAAAACATCAATCTCTGTCTTTTATCATCATAACTATTAGGGACTTCAAAAACTGAATTTAGCTGACAGTTATTTACGTTATACTTAAGCATTCCATTCTCTTACATATTTATTTGTATTGTGGATGTATGTTTTTACCTATTTATTTTTGAATGTTTTTCAATTCATTCATTTTACTTGATTTAAATCATTCTAGAGCAGCACGGTGGTGCAGTGGTTGCACTGCTGCCTCGCAGTTAGGAGACCCAGGTTCGCTTCCCGGGTCCTCCCTGCATGGAGTTTGCATGTTATCCCCGTGTCTGCATGGGTTTCCTCCGGGTGCTCCGGTTTCCTCCCACAGTCCAAAGACATGCAGGTTAGGTACAATACAATACAGTTTATTGTTGTATAGCCCAAAATCACACAGGAAGTGCCGCAATGGGCTTTAACAGGCCCTGCCTTTTGACAGCCCCCCAGCCTTGACTCTCTGAGAAGACAAGGAAAAACTCCCAATAAAAACCTTGTAGGGAAAAATGGAAGAAACCTCGGGAAAGGCAGTTCAAAGAGAGACCCCTTTCCAGGTAGGTTGGGCGTGCAGTGGGTGTCAAAAGTAGCCAACAGGTGCATTGGCGATTCTAAATTTTCCTTGGTGGGTGTGTGTGTGTGCATGCCCTGCGGTGGGCTGGCACCCTGCCCGGGGTTTGTTTCCTGCCTTGCACCCTTTGTTGGCTGGGATTGGCTCCAGCAGACCCCCGTGACGCTGTAATTAGGATATAGTGGGTTAGATAATGGGATGGATAAATGATTCTAAGCTACACTTTTTATATGGAAATGCCTTGTAAAGATAAATGTTATACTATTGAAAGGCATGAACCCTCCATGTGGCTGCAGCTTCATAAACAAAGACATTAAGGAAGCGCTGCCATAAGAGGCTGACACCCGTTAACCGTTCAGATTTGTCCGAGTGCAGTGCAGGGGCAGAAGTTGCCATCTGTTACTAATCCTCCCAAACCAGAGTTTGAAGCAGGCATTCTGGCAAAAAAAAAAAAGCTTTCAGATATGAGTTTAATGATTGCAGTTCATACAGACTGAAGTCTGATGAATGCCTAAAGAATTTGTAAAGAGAGTCATTAAATGTGTTTTTATTATTTATGTAATACTCCTCTTTCGATTTTGGTCACTTCATCTGACTGTTTTGTTGATGTACTTAAGAAAAAAATATATATATTGGAGGAAAATAGTGCTGAAAATAATAAAATCCAGTCTTTATTGTTTGTTTTTTTTAACTAGAGAGGCAGACTGGGAACAAGTGTGTCTGTTTCTAATTCTGTTTGGCATACCACTTGAGTAAATGTTGATTCATGTGAGAAAAACTTAGCGTCCAAATTAGAACGTGCTGATACACCCACTGGAGATGTTGTCCTTGACTGACATGTGGATTCATTCATTATTTACATGAAATCACCAGCATTGAGGTTACTTTACTCTTAAGTATTTTTGCAGTCTGACTAGGCATTTTATTAGATAGCTTTTGTTGGCAGATATTTTTGCTATGTATCACAATTTAAATGGAGATTAGAGAGAAATGTTTATTGTATTTATACAATTTTTCTAGTGCTGACTTTAGCAGGGTTGTATAGTTCATAGCTACCAAATCATTTGTATATATTAAAAATACAGCTACCTTTATTGTTCTGTTCTAAACCCATAGTCATATTAGGATTGTAACCTTTTCATCATTAGACTTACTTCAGCACCATTTTTAATTAAAACATATCTCAATAAAGAAATGGATTTACCATCCAATTCTTTGAAGATGAAGCACCTTGACAAGTGGTTTGTCATGGAGTATGTTCCACACACCACTATCTGTTCTAGTCCAGACATTTTCATTGCCTGTGGTCAACTGTGAACCTGCAGGATTACCAAGGCTCTCAGAAGCAGTTCATTTTATGCTGTGAGTAGCTGTGGTATAGCGGGTCCACAGCTCAGATCAAAAATATAATTCAATTAGATAATTGCCGCACTCGTGCCTTAAAGAGCGGGCGTGGTAGTGTGGCCAGAGCGCTTCCCAGGTGCTTCATGATGCAGGTGGTCCTCGCTTAAGTGCACAGACGAGGAGTCGTCCACATCTGTGATTGAAGTCGGGAGCTGGTAATCGCCACACCTGAGCCACGTCCCCATAATAAATAAGAGAAGCGCGAGGCGGAATGGGGAGAAGAGACCGGTAAAAGACGGAAGAACGAAAGATTTGGAAAGCGAGAGAGCAGAATTGCGGGTAGTGCAAGAGAGTGGACGAGCCAGCCAGCTGAGAAAAAGGACGGTCAGGGGTCCCGGATAGAGCGAGTGATTGGCGCTCAAGGGGACGGATCATGCCCACTGAATAGGAGAGTGGGTACGATAAGGGTGGAGTCCGCCCTAGGGATCTGAGGAATGACTACTTGTGCCAGAAGGAAGATGGGAGGACAACCGACCCCGAGGCAGCTAAGGTGGGTTTGGGGGGGTGCAGTAGAGAGAGGACCTTGGCGGCTAAAGTCTCGGCTGAGCAAACTTTGAGTGAGCTGGGAAGGAGTTGTACCTGGATGGTGTAGCCCCAATGACTGCTGCAGGTTTTAATTCTCGTGTTATAGCCTTGTTTTAACCTGTTGGTATTTTTATCTTTTTATTGGATTATTTATTCAACGAACATTTGACTGCACTGCACCAATTATTTGGACATTGTTTAGTTGGATTTTTTTAATAAAAGCACTTTTTTGCACCATCCCCATGCTTTTATGTTTCTTCACTGTCCAGCTCCTCCGGTGCCATTACTGATGTTGATGGGTTTGAGAGCTCCCCAGAAGCCAGATGGAAGCATGTACAGTAGCAGAAGAATTCTTATGCACAATAGGACAGCATTTAAACACTGCAAGCAGTACACTTCATGGCAATGTCAGCTGAGCCTTTTCTCTTAGTTGGTCCCCACCTTTGTTGCTCCGCTCCACCAGGCCATGACACTCCACCCGACCAGCTTGCAAATCCTGCTGACATTTGTCATGGAGTTGGCTGCATACACCAAGATTCATCCCAGTCCAGACATTTGCACTGTGGTAAGAGCCTGTGGGCAGCCACGGACCCACAATGTCTGGATTACAAAGGTCCTTAGAAGTGGCCTTTTTAATCCCATGAGCAATAGAAGAATCCCTAAGCTCCTGCATGTAGGGACAGCCTCAAAATACTGCAAGTAGAACACTTTCCGGTGATGTCAGCTGAGTTCTGTCTCACTCAGTCTCCATCTTTTTGTGCAGCACCGATAGCCAACTACAACAAGGTAGTTTACAAAACAACCATGGACACAACGCAATATAATACATACAGTGGGCACACTCTGAGAGGCGAAGCTCTTTTGTGGGTGGAGTTGGCAACCCACACAGTACCCAGTTTGAGATATTGAATTGCAGACTGGAAATGCAAATGAGGGAGAAGCTTTTACTTTCTGTGTGACTTGCTCCAATTAAATCTTCCCTGCCAGCTTCATTTTATGAGTCATAATGATATTTATGTTATGTGCTTAAATATTACTGCAGTGGGCTGGCACCCTGTCTTGTGCCCTGTGTTGGCTGGGATTGGCTCCAGCGGACCCCCGTGACCCTGCATCAGGATATAGCGAGTTGGATAATGACTGACTGACTGTGCTTAAATATTACTGCTGACATTGTACCAAAGATGGGGCACTCTCATAGCATTCCTAAAACATGTAGTCATACCAATTACGTCAAGGCATACAAAAACATTACTTTTATTAGCAGTTACTGAGGAAAACAACTTCCAGGAGAAAGTCAGATAAAGATTGACCGTTGCAAGCAAAAGGACTAGGTGATGACCAAAGGACAAAGTAAGGAAATAACAGCTAAAAATATTATAAGGAAGACAACTGATCAAAATATCAAAATCAAAACAGAAATCAAAAACTAAAGTCTAAAAGAGGTGAGGCAAGAAATAAGCAAAAAAAAAAAAAGTGCAAAGAAATTATGAGTAAGGCGTTTGGAGTTAATCCAAATACTAGGATGCAGACTAAACAGTGCTGGCGCAATGAATTCACATGTGATGTTAGCTGACACAATGGCCCCTGTAAAAATTGTTAAGAAATCCTCCATCATTACAATACATTGAAAGAATAATAGAGTGGCTGAACTAAAGACAAAACGCCAGAGAGCTGAGCGTAAATGGAAGAAAACTAAACTAGCCGTCCAATATGAAATATTGAAGGTACATATAACTGGAACTTGTTGTGAAACTTGTGAGGTTTTTGCAGCCTTTTTGTAAACAGAAAATAAAAGATATTAGATGCAATATAATATATCCCTCCAAAGTAAATCAAGTTTCATCCCAGCATGCTCTTTTTAGCAAATTAAATTCTTTCACTCAAATAGGTCTAACTGAGCTCCACAGATTATTTTCTCAACTTAATCCCTCCACATGTGTCCTTGAACCCAAACTGACTTTTTCGAAGAGGTCTCTGATGTGCTTATTGGTAGTGTACTTGACACAGTGAACTCAACGTTAGATGTGGGGGCCTTTACTCCTCTGCACTTTAGACATATTTCTAACTTGCCTTTCTTATGTAAAATTCGAGACAAAGCAGTTTTTCAGCAGCTAAATGATTACACGAATAAACATTCTATCCTTGGTGAGTTTTAGTCAGGTTTTTACAACAAATCATAGTACCAAAACTGCACTGCTTTAAGTAGTAAATGATTTGCAAGTTAATACGGCCTCATATATCTGTTCTTGTTCTCTTAGACTTAAGTCCAACATTTGACACCATAGACCACAGTACACTTACAAATTGCCATAGATAAAGGGTAGTTGTCTCTGGGAGTTTGTTGATTGTAGTTCGGCAGTCCATGATACTGTATACGATACACCATAAGGATCTATATTGGACTCGCTCCTTTTTTTAATCTGCATGCTTCCGTTAGGCCAGATTATATCAAAACAAAACATAACATGAACTACCAGAGCTATGCAGATGACGCACAGTTTTACTTATCTGTAGTACCTGATGACCCTGATGCTCTGGCCTCTCTGATTCAGTGTCTTACTTGTATTTCTAAATGGATGAGTAGTAACTTTCCTCAAGCTAAATAAGGGAAAAAATAATATTAGTGGTTAGCAAAAATGGAAATGATGAGAGTTTTTGAAATAAACTTGATCCCTTAGCATTAAAAGTTAAGGCGGAAGTAAAGAATTTAAGTGTTATCATGAATTCTAACCTACTCTTTAAATTGTACATGTTTTCAAACTTAAGGATCATTGCAAAAGTTAGACCTCTTATAAAACTAAAAAATGAATTCACACTTTTGTGTTTAGTCAACTAGATTACTGTAATGCCCTCCTAACAGGACTACCTAAGTAAGATGTCACTTGGTTGCAGTTAGTTGAGAATGCAGCAGCAAGACTCTTAACCAGAAAAAGAAAATCTGAGCACGTTTCATCAGTTTAGTATCGTTACATTTGTTAACGTTGACCTTAAAATACTACTAAAAGTTTATAAAGCTTTAAATAATCTTACTTGTTATAATTAAAAGAGATCTTTGTGTGGATATGAGGGTAACTCACTTGTGCTTTTTTGGGTGTAACTAGTAAGTGTAAGCAAGGAGGCAGCACTCTGGAAGTTATTGTTAACTGTTATTACTCTGCAATAAAAAGTATGTAAATTTGGCCAAGAGTGACTACTGAAGTTACTACATTGCTGTATCCTATACTGTGGACGGGCCTACCCTACATTCCAAGTCGTAACCTTAGGTCTTCCAGTAGTGTTCTGCTTATTATTTTAATAACTAAGCATAAAAAAGGTGACAAGACAGTCTTTTTTTGTTATAAAATAACTTCAGGGATTTGCGATCATTGCTAACCACATTTTCTCACTGGTTAGTTAACTGGTTTCTCTATGGTGGCATTTTGTGCCAAAACCACCTGATCGAGGTAATGTACAGCCACCTGTGATGCTTGAATGAGGGCGAATGCACCAGCTATCCACAAGACCTCCTGCAGCGAATCCTCTTGGAGAAATCCTGGAAACAATGAGGAATGATTTAAGGAAATCTCTGTTGGGTAGAGTGCCCAGTGGGAAGTGGGTGGTCTTTTGGATTTGGAACCCCTGTAGGTTTTGTTTTTTTCTCCCCCAAGCTTAATGAGAGTTTTTCTGTCATCCTGGCCATCTGACCTTATTATCCGACTCATCTTTAGAGACAGATATTTTGTATTAGATTCTACTCTTCTACTGATTGCATATATATATTTCTGTAACCTTTGTGATATACTTTCTTCTTGAAAACAAAGAGAATTACCACAATAACAAAGGTTTGGGGACCATCCCCGTATAATGTCCGTAGGACAAGAAAAAAAACGCAAAGATTGATTTGCGATGATCAAAAGCATGTATAGCAGATGATAAATGGTACATATGAAAATGTAATTTTTATACCGAGGACAAAATAGAGACGGGAAATGAGTTGGCGGGATATGACGTCGAAGCTGTGGGATGGATACAACGCTATCAACATGGGACCGGAAGTGATGTCATCAAAATGAGTTGCCGGTATTGTCATTGTATGCACCGGGAGTGACGTCTTGGCGGCCATCTTGGAACCTGAAAGTAAATACTTTATTTTTCTTCTGTTTTCCTGATGAGAAGAAGGAGAGAGTCAGGTTAGTACCGTATGTCAGGGGTTCCCAAACTTTTGGACGTCAAGTACCACCTGAGGTTAAGTGAGGTGTGTTGCGTACCACCCGCACCTTGTTGAAAGGGAGGGAGAGGTGTAAGGGGGGGAGTTCGGGTCTGAACCGCCCCGAAATCTGAATAAAAGTTAAAGAATTGGAAGAAATTATGCATAAAATTAATGAAAAAATTTGTGCATGTACATAAATTGATAAATTCTGCCCCGAAACTAAATCCTGCCTTCGGCCATTATGTGCCGCAGTTACCGAAGACGAAATGGTATCAGCTTTGTGCTTAGATCTAGTGACTACGATGGGATACAGCGGCAGTGCACGTATAACAACAAACACGAGCGGTTTCTGTGAGGCAGAGTTACCGAAGACTAAACAGTGTCAGTGTTGTGCTTTCATCTAGTGACCAAAAGCTCAAACAGTAAAGAAGTAGAAGTTGACTTCCGTGAAACGGAATTATGGTGGCGCTAAATCAACTAAATACTGATTCGAATAATAGGGTTTATTTATTCAGATGACGAAATTTCACACCACACCAAATTTGGGGATCCACGTATTATTGTATTTAAACGGTTTTATTGGTTTTTGCTCACAACAGGCTTGTCATAAACGGTTTTGCACAGATAAATTAAATTTCAGGGGCCGCGATGTGTACCACCTGAAAAGGCTCCACGTACCACCGCTGGCGTATGTTAACCCCTTGTCTCGCGATGTTTCACTCACCTTTAGGCTTTTTGACTGCCTCCTAAGCGCACATGTGTGACACCTTGCATTGATTTATTCTTTATCATTTTTTTTTTTATTATTCTTGCCTAATTTAACTTTTTTTTCTTTTCCAGTAACTACTACTTTAATATCTTGGAAAGCACTTTCAGCATTCTGTGTATGTGATATAATTTGTTGTTGTGTTGGACATGCTCTCCAGCAACTGTGGAAGCCAAAGGAACAAAATGGTACCATGGCAAAATAACTCTAAAGAAATGAATATGTAATGATACTCTGAGCCAGAAATCATAACAGAGTACGAAGTTAAAAAAACAGTTCCTCTGTACTGTCAGCTTATGTAAACCTGTTCTGAAGGACTGATTATATACTCTAAATTAAGAACTGGGGCATGAAGGGATCAGAAGGGGTGAGGCCACAGCATTAGCTTTTTTAGCCTCTATCTGTCTCAGTCACAAACACTAAGAAGGAGCAAATGCTCAAGAAGCAATCTGAGACTTCTAAAAAGTAACCAGGACAAAGCGAGAGCAAAAAAGTATTAAAATTCAACACCTTAGAACAGGCAGAGATCAGGGCACCAAAAGAGCAAAACAAAAGCAAATGTCGAAGCCAAATTGCTCAACAAAAGTAATAGCCAAAATATTAATTGCAAAATGTCCTCACACTAACTTGTTACTATCCCCTCTGGTTACAAACAATTTAAGTTTGTTTTTGAAAGTTATCCAAATTTCCTCAAATAAGTGTAGCTGGACTGTAATTAGGCTGTTTGTCGCATGATCTCCAAGTCATGTGACCAGAACAGCCATTGCAATCACAAACAACATTCCTGCGACTGTCTGAACACCCCACAAAATGGCAGAGCAGCAGTTCCACATTACCCTCAGGGCTTTTGTAGCCAGTTCATTTGATCAATGTTGTTACTGTAAAGCAGGGTTGTCAAACTCAAATGCCAGAAGGCTGCAGTGTCTCTAGGTTTTTACTGTAGCCACTTTCTTAATTAGTAACCAGTTTTTGCTGGTGATCTTTTTGCCTTAATTTGAAGTGATTTGCTTTTTAAGATTCAGGACCCTTCGTTGTTTCTTTAACCAGCACTGAAACAATTTAATCCCATCTCTCCATTTCAATAAAGTAGTTGTAAAGAAAAAAGTGAAGATCTGTGGGATATTGATCCAGTCTGGGCAACATGTTTTGAAAATGTCAGTTTTGTCAGGAAGCATGTGGTAAGAAGCCATAGAATTGAAGAACAGATATCATTAACTGCAAAAATTAGCTCTGCTTAAGAAACCGTGTTGGAGTGAGCATTGTGGCACCCTCGGGAGTTTGAGACCCCTGAGTCAGTTGGCCATTTGTTGATTAAATTGTAATGGATAAGCCAATTAAAGTTACAGTAAAAGTCCCTTTAGCAGGGGTAATTCTTTACTAGTTAAGAAAATGGCTGCAATAAAAATTTCCACCGTGGCCTTCCAGTATCTGAGTTTGATACCCCTGCTTTTAGAGTATTTCAGGTGTTTGGTGTCATCTTCCATTAGGTTCCAGTCTTTTATGTTCAATTCAGCAAGTAATTTCTGGGTTCCTAGGCATCTGTTTTAGGAGAGGTAAGTGTTCTCAGATTTGGGTTTCTTTTAGTGATTGTACTTGTGCGTTACATGCGTATAGTTATTATTATCATTATAAAGTTGATTTTGCTGCTTATCATTGTGTTTTAAATCCAGCAATTCATCCTGTCTTTGTTTGTTTGCCTGCTACCGCATAATTTAATTCTATTTAATGAGTGTCGCTCCTTGCTTTGTATTGCTAATTGTTTCTTGGCTCTCAACTGGGTTCACTGCTGCTCCTTAGCTAAGGAGACTTAGGGCATCGGCTCTCCTCGTGTGAAGACCTACTTGTGTAAAGACCATGAGTTTACCTCAAGTCCATCGAGCAAGGACACTAGACAAGGCAACGGACACTCCTACTTGACCAAGGTACTGTTCTTTTGTTTTCCTGTCAATGTTGTCTTCAGCACCATCACTGCCACAGACACCCTATGCTCGACTCTGTCCTCCTGTCTTGACAATGTTTGTCCTCTCTCTTCCAGGCCTGCACGCAAAAGACCCTTGTATCCCTGGCTTTCAGAAACACTTTGCAATCAATAGACCCACCTCAGGACAGCCAAAAGGAAATAGAGGAAGTCAAAGGCACAGACAGACCTGGCTAAGTATCAATCCTTTCTTGCATCCATTTCTTCTGTCACCATCCACACTAAGATAAAGTTCTATCTGACTAGAATTAACAGCACCACCTACATACACTCTCTCTTCTAAACATTCACTTCCCTTCTTAACCCTCCTCACCCAACTTAATTGTCTGCTGATGACTTTGCCACCTTTTTTCAGGATAGGGTGGCTGGCACCCATTATGCCGCCTTCTCCATATCACCCAGCATTCTCCATATTCTCTCCACTATCTGCCACTGATGTTTCTGACATCGTCTCCAAACACCCCACTACCTGTCCACTTGACCCTATCCACTCACATCTCTTTCAGGTCATCTCCCGCTCACTCATTCCTGCAATAACACACATCATTGACACCTCACTGAGCTCATGTACGCTTCCTACCACCTTCAAACATGCTCTGATATCCTCACTTCTCAAAAAACCAACACTCGATCCATCCCAAGTTAATAACTACAGGCCTGTCTCTCTCTCTCTCTCTCTCTCCTTTCCTTTCTTTACAAAACGCTTGAGCATGGTATTTCTAAACAGGTCTCTTCCTTCCTTGTACAGAATGGATTGCTCGATTCCAACCACTCCGGCTTCAAGAGAAACCACTCGACTGAGACAGCTGTACTAACTGTAGTTGACCGGCTACAACTTGCTAGACCTAACAACATGATATCGGACCTGATCCTGCTAGATCCCTTGTCTGCCTTTGACGCAGTCAACCATTACATCCTTCCTGCCATTCTGACTCTGGTATCAGAAGAAATGCTCGCAGATGGTTTGAGTACTACAAATTGGGCACATCTTACAATATGTCCTGGTGAGAAGATTTGTTAAAGGCCCACCAGACATGTTTAGGTGTACCCTGAAGACTCAGTGCTGGGTCCTCCAGTCTGTTCGACTCCCCTTCTCCCTACAGCTTGGCTCAATGTCTCAAACACCTGCAAAGTCAGTGTGCAACCTTGGATAGTGATTGATAAGCAGCTATCTTTTTCAGACCCCATTTCTACTGTTTCTCAATCATGTAGGTTCACAATGTAAAACATTTTGGTTGGCCGGCCACTCCTGGGAAGGTTCACCACTGTTCCATGTTTTTGCCATTTGTGGATAATGGCTCTCACTGTGGTTCGCTGGAGTCCCAAAGCTTTAGAAATGGCTTTATAACCTTTACCAGACTGATAGATCTCAATTACTTCTGTTCTCACATTTGTTCCTGAATTTCTTTGGATCTTGGCATGATGTCTAGCTTTTGAGGTGCTTTTGGTCTACTTCTCTGTGTCAGGCAGCTCCTATTTAAGTGATTTCTTGATTGAAACAGGTGTGGCAGTAATCAGGCCTGGGGGTGGCTACGGAAATCGAACTCAGGTGTGATACACCACAGTTAGGTTATTTTTTAACAAGGGGCAATTACTTTTTCACACAGGGCCATGTAGGTTTGAATTTTTTTTCTCCCTAAATAATAAAAACCATCATTTAAAAACTGCATTTTGTGTTTACTTGTGTTATATTTGACTAATGGTTAAATGTGTTTGATGATCAGAAACATTTTGTGTGACAAACATGCAAAAGAATAAGAAATCAGGAAGGGGGCAAATAGTTTTTCACACCACTGTAAATTGTTGTTGAATAACTGAATTTAATTAATTCTTGTTCTGTTTGTAGAATTATTTCTTAAATAAGGAGGATTCTACGGCTTTTTCGTCTTCCATTTCTGGGAAAAAAATAACAAATGTGCATTACACAATTGTATCTTTAATGTGCTCCCCTTCATCATGTCTTCTTTTTATCTGATTGGTTGTCACTAATTTATTACTATTAAGTGCACTAAAAAGGCTACAAAATAGACATTAGATTTTCTGATTGCATTGGACAGCTAAATGATGTCTGCTTGATATTTTGCATTTTTCAGCAAACTCTTTGTTTCTGTTTTGTTTTTTCTTTCTGATTGAGCTTTGTTTACCATCTTCTTTGTTTTAATGTTTATTATTCTTATTATTTTTGTTTATTTATTTATTTTGAAGCTCTATGATACTTTTACATTGTTCATTTTATAAAGTCACATTGGAGATTTGAGACAATGACGCTCATGCCAGAAAATGGTGCGTAGCTGTGCACAGAGGAGCTGCATAAACCACTGAGGATCTCCAAAGTCCAAGATGTTCAAAAGATGATTGATTAAAGTGCAGAAGTCTTTCTTTCTTTCTGCCTTTCTTTCTGATGGTTTTGTTTCCCCAGCATGTGTTATTTTTAATCTTTTGCTTGTCTTTTTTGCTCTATTTGCTTAGCAGACAGTGGAATGAAGAGGGCAGCTCCATCATCAGATGATGCTTGGATGCAAGCCTGATCATCACCTGACCAAGGGTGTTTGAATTTGAATGACCCAAAACATCCGGTGATCCCCACTGATGAAGAACAGGTAAATAGACACCTCTGTGCAAAAGGGTGGCATTCCTGTAGGGCCTGGCTATTTGGAACATACTGGTGTAGTTACACAACTCATCAGAGCAGCTTGCCAAGGCAAACGGGACATGTTTGTGTTATGGCTGGATTTTGCCGATGCCTATGGGTCCATACCACAAATGCCAGTTGAAATCTGTCTCTCACTCCACAGATACTACAATCCTAGAAAGATCAAAGGCCTCATCCTAGATTAGTACAAGCATTTGAACATGAGAGTCACTCTGGGCCTATTACATTAGACTGGCATCATCTTGAGAAGGGTATAACAATGGGCTGTACTATCTCTTTTTTATTTTTCACCCTTGCCATTAGCGTGGTAGTAAAATGAGTTGACGTGGAATGTAGAGGACCTTTGGCAAAGGCTGGAGTGCACCAGCCTCCAATATGAGCTTTCATGGATGATCTCACAGTTAGTATAACATCCATACCTGGCAGTATGTGGATCTTTCAAGGCCTAGAGAAGATCATCACATGGGCAAGGAAGAGTTTAAAAGCAGAAAGGTAAAGGTATCTTCTTCTGAAGATGGGTCAATGTGGTAGATACGTTCCTTTTCTCTTTGTCTGGAGGAACCTTCTGAATCCATCACTGAACAACTAGTCAAGAGTATTGGAACATTTTTTGACAATAGCCTTAGAGATACCATAGCCATCCAGAGAGCCACAAAAGACATTGAGGCCTGGCTTATCAAAGTAGAAAAGCCAGGTTTGCCTGGTATGTTCAAGGCATAGATTTTTCTGCATGCCATCTTACCTAGTTTCCTGTGGGTCCTGCTAATATCACAATCTCCATAACAACAGTTAAGTTTCTGAACAACAGCTAAGTTTCTGGAAGGGAAGATCAGCAGCTTTCTCTGTAGGTGGCTTGGCTTGCCTCTGAGTCTGAGCATCACGGTCATGTGTGGGAGAAGTAATACTCTGTAACTCCCATTCTGAGGTCTTCAGAAAGAATTCCAGGTGGCAGTATTGCAATACACAGACACTAGGGACTTCAAGGTGGAAGTACCTTGCATTGAGGTACGAGCAGGCGAGAGATGGAGAGCAGGCAAAGAGCTGGAGGCAGTGGAGTTGTGTCTGAGAACAGACCTAGGTTTCTTCAAAAGACTCGGGTGAACAAGACCTGTGGCAAAGAAAGACACTAGATGATTCATGAAGAGGTATGCATGGCCTCAAGCAGCAAGGAGCAATTAAAGTGGGAAGGTACATTGCAGCCAAAACTCACCTGCCTGAACTTCTGCCCCGCTGACTTTCACAGGGTCTGTTTCTTCTTCCTGTATAAAAGTAAATACATCTCCTGCCCCCTTTGCACCAGGAGAGGATTCCTGGATCACCTTCTGAGCAGTTGCCCACAAGCCCTTGGAGAAGGTTGCTACCGCTGGCCGGCATAACCAGGTCCTAAAGGCAATTACAAACCATGTTGCTACAGCCATCAATGCAGCTAACCATCAACAATTTGCAAGGAATACTATACACTTTGTCAAGGCTGGCCAAAAGACCCACCCACAGTTTAGAGCGAAGACAGACTTCTTTGCCACAGCTTTGGACAAGCAGCTGAGATTCCCAAAAAAAATTTCACATACAACTCTCTAACCAGACATTATTATTTTTACAGAGGCCACCAAGCAAATGGTCGTGTTTCAGCTCATAGTTTCTTGGAATGAGCACCAGGAGGAAGGCAACAAGTGGGAACATTCAAAGTACCTGAAGTTTGTGGAGCAATGTTTGGGGGCAAAGAGGGTGAACACAGTACGAGCCCATCAAGGTGGGGTGTCTGGGATCTGCAGGACGATCATTGTGTAAAGCCCTAATGCTGCTGGGCATCACAGGAGGTGAAGAAGAAGGCCATCAGATCACCTACTGAATCTGCAGAGAGAACCACCAGGTGGCTCTGGATTAAGAGGGCATACTCATGGTCAGTTGCTGCTGGGTCGCAGGTCAAAGGCCTAATCAGCCCCAGTTGAGTTGCCAGGGTGAGAGTGTCTGATGTTGAAAGACCTGAAGAAGCCGATGACCCTAGGTCACATGACTGGTGACGCCTACGAGCACATCTATAAGATGTATCTAACAGCTGGATAAGTGCAGACAGGTGTCTTGATGTAAAAACAATTAAGTGGAGCAAACCCTTGTGTGTTTGCCCATAACCCATAAGGCCTCCACAAGCTTTTATTCAATTAAACTATTTGTGCATTTTTCACTGTGCCCAACTTCCTGTTTTTTTTTTGTGAATTTCACTTTTGTTTTCTAACAGATAATTCTGCCACAATATTTTTCATTTCTAATTCGTATTTCTTTTATTGTTGGTTTTGATCATTCAGTCAGCAAACATGTGACAGCGCCATTTTGAGTTTGCTTCTTGAGTGTGGTCATCTCTGTTGTTAGTAAGAGTAGTCAGTGTTGTTTTTTTTTATCTTTATATTTTATTAAAATCAAAAAACATTCCATACATGCAAGTCAAATTTAACAAAACTGGTTTGAAACAAATCGACCCCCACCCATGAGAAAGAGAGGTAGATCAGATGAGTAGCACTTTAATAATAGTAAAAAAAAAAATGTAAATAAATAAAAATAGATAGAATTGGAAAAGAGGGGTGAGAATCCACTTCCTCAATTTAAATGCTTATTTTAAAATGTTATTTGTTAGATCTTTTAAAAAAGTTTTGTACAGATCCTCTAAGTGAGAATTTTAGATAATATATAACATCAGTTATCCACTGACTTAAAAGAGGTTGGTTAGGATTCTTCCAGATGAGCAAGATGAAGTCTGCGTGCCAATAGTGTAGTGAAGGCAATCACGGTTTGTTTGTCCTTCTCCACTTTAAGCCCCTCAGGACGTACACCAGATACAGCTGTTAGTGGATAAGGAGCGAATGTGACACCAAGGCTGTCTGGAAGGTATTTAAAGATTTTGGTCCAGAATGATGTTAATTTGGTGCAGGTCCAGAACATGTGACCCAGTGAGGCTGAAGCTTGATTGCAGCGTTCGCAGGTTGGATCATGCCCTGAAAATATTTTAGACAATTGTGAGACAGATGTGATCAATATATAATTTTAAGTGGAATAATTGTATGCTTTGCTCATATGGAGCTCGAGTGAATTCTCTGCATTGCTACCTTCCACTCCTTTTCTGACATGTTGAGTGAGAGATCTTTTTCCCACTGTCCTCTTGGATCTTTGAAAGGGAGGGACTTTAAAATGTTTTTATATAAAACAGAAATGCTGTCTGAGTCCTCAAGACTGATCAATATTTCTTCCAGTATAGAGGTAGGTGAGGGAAATTGGGTAGATTTTGTTTAACAAAGTTTCTAATTTATAGGTAGTGAAAGAAATGTGTTGCTGGAAAGTTAAATTTGGAGTGTAATTGATTGTAGGATGAGAATATGTTGTCTATGCACAGATCTCTAAGTGATTTAATCCTGAATGTTTTGTAGACATTAAAAATTGCATATGTTTCAGAGGGTGGAAAAAGGTGGTTCTCGTGCAGAGGTGCCACAGATAAAAGATTCTCTATCTTAAAATACTTCCTACATTGGTTTTATATTCTGAGTGAGTGAAGCACAGTTGGGTTGTTAGTATATTGGCGATGACTTGTACTTCTTGGGATACACAGCAAGGAATATAAAGAAGTACTGCAGAATTTTATTTCTATTGCCAACCAAGCCTGTGTCTTCTCACCTATTTGTGTCCATATCCAGGTTTTTATAGCTTGTATATTCGCAGCCCAATAATTAAATTGAAAGTTAGGTAAAGCCATGCCACCTTCTTTTAAGTCTTTGTAGGGTCACCTTTTGGATACGTGGATGTTTTGAATTCAAAATTAAGAGGTATGGTTGAAACTAATTTCTTAAAAAATGATTTATTGATGTACAGTATATTGGAATGTTTTCAAATTAAAAGAGAAACTTAGAAAGGATATTCATGTTGACAATGTTAATTCTTCCAGCTAAAGTCAGATGAAGTGCCAGTTATGCAAGGCTTGCTTAATTTTTTCCTTGCAGACAGCACATTTTTTTTGATAAAGATCTTTATGTTTACTTGTGATGTTTACCCCTAGATATTTAAACTGATCTGAGATGATAAAAGGGAAGGTGTCCAATCTAATGTTGTGTGCTTGAGACTTCACTGGGAAGAGCACACTTTTGTTCAAATAATTTTGAGACCAGAAATCTGTTGAAATTCCATTAGTGCTGTTTGGACTGCAGGTACAGTATTTTGTGGATCAGATATAGTACAACATCATCTGCATATAGTGAAATTTTCTGTTCAAGTCCTTCTCTGATAATCCCCTTTATCTCATAAGCATTTCGACACTGAACTGCCAGTGGCTCAATGCCAAATGCAAAAAGCAGTGGTAATAAGGAGCATCCTTGTCTAGTACCACATTCAAGTTTTTCCTGTGAAGTACTTCATTTGGACACCAGGGCCTCATGTATAAACGGTGCGTACGCACAGAAATGTTGCGTAAGAACTTTTCCACATTCAAATCGCGATGTATAAAACTTACACTTGGCGTAAAGCCACGCACTTTTCCACGATACCTCATACCTTGTTGTACGCAAGTTCTCCACTCGGTTTTGCAGACTGGCGGCACCCAGCGTCAAAGCAGTGCTACTGTTCCTGTGTGTTTACTCTTTATTTTCCTGACGCGGCTTTATAAATACACAGAAACTAACCGCATATTGTTTATTAGTGTAATGCATCTGATTGTAATTAACTCGTAACAATATAATGGTTCAGGGAACAGCCATAGTATTCCAAATGCCATAACTGCTTTAGCGTTGTTACTCTCACTTCTTCTTCTTCTTCTTCTTTCAGCTCCTCCCGCTAGGAGTTGCCACAGCGGATCATCTTTTTCCATATTTCTCTCACTGCACGACTCAGAGTATTTATATCACTGTATCTGAGTGTGAATCACAGCAGCAGCTGATCGGAAAGAGAATTATCGATATACAGCTTCAAGGACACGCTACCTCAGCCACTGCAAAATGTTTTAAAGCCTTTCCTGTACGGACCTTGCGGTTCAGAAACAGTTTAATCCCAAGAACTGTAAATGCATTCAATCAAGTGCTCCTTGTAGAACTGTTTGTACTTATAAGTACAATCACCACACTGTAAACTTGCACTACAGTTATAATATCGCACAACCTGAGCCACTTTATAAAGCGCGTATTTACATATGATGACGATATCATTTTTAAGGTGAAATGCAGCAAAATATGTTTATTAAATTATACAGATAAAACTTTAACTTCATTTAAATAATCTATATTCTTCACTGCGAGTGTCTTTAAGGATAGAATAATTAAACATGTACTACGAAGATATTTCAATGTTCTTTAAATGTTTTGAAGAATCGGCGCTAAGCTTACAGATGGCTTAACGTCTATTACAGAGCTGATTGTATGGCGATCGGTTACTTGGGGAAAGAAAAGCAAGGACTCTTGGGGCGGCCACGCCAATATATATTGAATATAAAACAGAAAGAGAAAATAACAACACAGCTAAAAACGCAGCGACAAATTTCGACAAAAGATAAATGCTTGTCATGAGCACGAGGCTGCTGTGCAGTGTCTGCAACGGACGTGGCCATCCACCGTGATAAGCTACCTTACTGACATTGGCGGCCGAAGGAGCCACCGATTCTTCCTCTGCCCAGTGCCACCACAAGCCTAGAGCCACTCCTGAGTACTGCTGCAATAAATTATTTCATCGAAGTGAAACACATGTTTAATAAAGTGCTTTAACTCCTATCATCATGAAAATGACATCATGTATACATCTCAGTATTTTAGTTATTCAGAGAGCTGTAATATCATGAATGTCATGTATTCTGTGTTCAGTTGGAGGAAGAGAGCCGGTTTAAGAAGCAAGTAGTGATTCACACACATAGAGCACATAGAAGATCAAATACAAAACAAAGCATTTAACGTGCTACTTTAATTACGATGTGATTTGAGAAACTGGTTAATTAAACGATTTTAAGATGAAGTTTATGATGTTCTACTTTAATGACAAAATAAACTACGTGATTAAAGTGGAAATGTCGAGATTGAAGTTGACATTTCATGCTTTTTCCCACTGTGTGCCCTTTTTCTCTGTACCCTAATAAACTTTCATATGACACTCAGGCAGTGGCTTACAACTCGGCTTTTCACTGCGACTTTGATATGTGACTTCTTTTTTATTTCCTGCAGTGTGCGATTTTGTGAATGTGAGCTTTCAAGTTTCTCCAACACTCTATGTCACTCGATCAACTTCATTTTGTTGATTATACCACGGTTTATTTGAACAAATAGTATGTTTTTCCTTTGCCTCCACTTGGTATTCGCTGAAATTCTTATATTTCCCCCCGTGCTTTTCCCATTGTCTTTTCACAGAAAGCTGCGCTTAAGGGCGATTTATATTGATTTGCATATTCAAAGAGGCGTAATTCTGGGAGGAGTTGGGGCGTTACATAAAGCGCGTGCACAAGCGTTAGTTTTCCCACTGATCAGGATTTATGTAGCGGAAGTTGGAGTACGCACAGATTCCTGCATCTGGATTTTTCTGTGCGTAAGCACATTTCGGCTTTTGTGCTTACGCCATGTTATAGTGTGAGTTCTACGCACGGCGTTATACATGAGGCCCCTGATGTGTTCTTGATCTATTCTGGTATTTTCACTGATTAGCTCTGATACCTTCTTGGTTTTGAATTTACTTTTGTGGGTAAGATATGAGATAATCTGCCTTCTTAAGAAAACCTTCAGAATTTCCCAGCATATTCCTGCAGAAACCTCTTAGGATGTATTTGTCTTAAATAAAAAAAAATAATAATTTGATTGGATATAAATTCTGTACAGTTCTTGTCTGCTAATAAAAGTGCATTAAGACGCCATCTATGAGCATCGTACTTAAAAGATCTAATCGTAGACAAGAAATTATTATCTCTCTATTATAAAAAAAAATCTTGTTGAGGAAAACAGGGAGACGAGACATGATCTTCTCAGAAGACAATTTGAAGTCCTGTGAGAGACACTTTAACTTGCTCCCAGCTCTTAAAACAACAACAAGCAACAAGCAAAACATGCAGCTAGCCAGCAGTAGATCTGACTGCTTCTCCTTGCGTGCGTTCAGCCACCCAAAACCCAAACGTACCCAACAACGCGAGCAGCAGAGACACGAAGTGGCAAAAGGACAGCTGCTGTACAGGCTTTGAAATCATCAGGCAGCGCAACAAGCAGAACAGGCAGCTCACCAGCAGCAATAAGCCAGCAGATGATCTGACTGCTTCTCCTTAGTGTGTGTTCACAACCCACCCCAACCCCCCCTTCACAACATAAGCGCCAGAGACATGAAGTGGCAAAAAGGACAGCAGCTGTACAGGCTTTAAAATGATCCACGGGCATCGCGACAGCAGCAGCAGAAAGACAGCAGATGACCCGATGGCATCTCCTTAGCATGCGTTCAGCTGACACCAGCCCCCAACAATGCTAGCAGCGTTATACGTCCTGCGAGAAAGAGATGTAACCACGCCCGGGGCCGCAAATAAAGGGCAAGTATTGTTTTTACAACGTCATGCAAGACAAGGCAGTGAGCCATCATTTAAAACAAGTCCATGGACATCCAAATTAGCAGTTGTTGGATTGCTTTTGGCAGACACACTTCATGTGCTCCCAGCTCTTAAAACAATGACTAGTGACAAGCAAAACACGCAGCTCACCAGCAGCAGAAAGCCAGCAGATTATCCGACCACTTCTCCTCAGCGTGTGTTCAGCCACCCTAAGACAACTAACCCTCTTCACAACGCAAGCGGCCAAGACACAAAGTGGCAAAAGGACAGTGACTGTACAAGCTTTGAAATGATTGACGGGCAGCATAACAGCAGCAGCAGAATGACAGCAGATGATCTGACGGCATCTCCTTAGCATTGCTTTTGGCAGACAAACTTCATGTGCTCCCAGCTCTTAAAACAATGACAAGCGACAAGCAAAACATGCAGCTCGCCAGCAGCAGAAAGACAGCAGATGATCTGACGACATCTCCTTAGCGTGCATTTAGCCACAACCCCTTCACAACACGGGCAGCGTTATATGTCCTCAGAAAGAGATGTAACAATGCCGGGGCCAGAAATAAAGGACAAGTATTATTTTTACAAAAGTTTTAAAGTAAAAGTGAAAATAATGCATATGTAACAATCTCTTTAAATTGTATATCCAGTAAACCAAACCCGGGGGTGGGCGAGCAGGGGGCAGAGCCCCCTAGTCTATAAAAAAAATAATCAGCTATTGTGAAGCAGTGATGCACTGGTGAGTAGAAGGAATATGCTCTTGAGTTTGGGTTTAAAAACGTCCAGAGGTCTGATAAGTTGTGATCAGTTACAAACTGTATACAGTAATTGTTTTTGCAGTGTTAGACATCATCGTCCCTGTGGCAGGAGACCTATCTAGGTCTGGATTTAAAACACAATTAAAGTCCCCAGCCATTATAATTTTATGTGTGTTCAGTATTCATTGTTGGTCATGTGTTTTCATTGTGGTGCTGCGTTTGTCATCTTTGATGTATTTAAGATTCTGCTACAATAAAAAACTGCATCCATGTTTATGGATATTTCAAAACAAACTCCATTAATATAACTTTTTACAGAAAGAAATTTAAGGCAGGAACAACTTCCTTTTTTATTTTTACTTTGAACCACTCATTCATCTTTTGCATATTGCATTTTGACATCCAGTATTCTTGACTTCCTATTCTTGACTTACGCCTGTTTCTCAACTGTCCTTTTTTGCCACCTTTTGTTACCTTCATTTCCTTGTCCTACTTATAAAAACTGTCCCTCGGGATGAGCTTTTCACAGCTGCTCATAACGTTTTCTTGTCTTTCTGTGTCAATGCATTCAACCATGGCCACTCAGCTGCAGGTCTAGTATATAAATATATTAATTTGTTTTTATTTTATGTGTTTGCTCATCATGACAAATAATCCGCCTCATTTTATCTTTTGAATTTCTACAGTTAAGCAGTAGTGACAAAGTTGACAATAACTTCTTTCTCTTCTGCATAAATGTGTCAGATGTTCTATAATAAATTATTGTGAGTTGTATGGGATAATTAATCTCGAAATGTACTTACTTGAGATCACACACAATACTTAAATGTGTGTTAGAATAAAAAATAAAAGTAAGGCTCAGGGTCCGGTTGACAATTATATGATTACACCCAGTATTAATGATATGAAGTACTTGCATAAAGTCCTGCAAAAAATTAAAAAGTGGCTGAAAGGAGGTGTTAAAATTAGCTTCAGTTGCCTTTTTACTTACAGTAGTATTACCTCACAAAGCTTCACTGCTGGTAGAAGACTGAATGACCATAAAAAGGTAATGTTTTCAAGATACTGTACACATGCTTTGAATTCCTAATCAAACCCTTGGCAGTATTGAGATAAGGAGGTATGGGTTAGAAAACACTTGCAATATTTAGTAAAGGTGATGCATCGCAAAGCATAGTTAATCAGGCTATGGTCCCAGAGCTGTTAGCAGAAGGCTCTAAACAGGGCTTTGTTAAGTTATTGTCTATTGAAGGTTTCAATACCATTTTTAACAAAGTGACCTTTTTTGGACTTTTTATATTTACGGATTCCAAGGAGACATATAGTACATCTTCTCTTAAATTGAAACATTAAAGGAAATCAAATGAACATTGACTGGGTTTACAAAGGACAGTTCAATAAAGCAAACTTTTATTACAAAATTCCATTGGAAATGAAAGCTCTGCATCACAGGTTTCTCCTGTTCTTCATCCTCCTGTCTCTTCAGCAAATGAGATGTAACCAGAAAAGATGGGAAGCTGTGAGCTGTTCAAATGGAGGTACTGAAATGAATCTTTCTGTGAGGCTGATGGAGTCGGATCTTGCTGATTGTAACCAAGCACTTGATAACACTTAAAACATGTATTAAGGTTACTTATGGAGAAAGAAATTTGTTTCTGAGATGCTGTATATATTAAGTATATTTTTGTAATATCTGCCGTGAATGCCATTTCTGGGTTGAACATCTGGGAGACGCATGCTAATTTTCTATTTTACACTATACATACTTTACTGTTTTATAATACAATGCCTTAAAGGATTACTCCTCCTAATTTTAGATCTTAGATTTTAGATTTTATCTTACTTACAGCATGTAGTTTGCAGTGGTGGGCTGAAAAACATTTTAATCACTTGTTTTAATGCAGAATGAAGAATAAAATATTTATGGTATAATAGAAACCAATAGTGACCACAGTGGTAAAAGGCAAACAGTGTGTTCTGTAAAACAGAAAAAACACTTTACCCGTGTCTCATGATCCACATGTCAGTTATCCTGTCGTGTGCACACAATGTGCAAAATGCTTGCTTTTTTCGCTAAAATATTGTTAAATATATACTTTGGGAATTCTCAGCACACATCATAAACAGGAAGCTAAAGCCTCGTGAGAGTCACTTTTTTAACTGAAGACAGGATTCTTGACCAAAGAGTGAAGGGTTGAGGCTGGTCTTTTCTCAAGGAAGAAAGGCAAGTGTCTTAGACGGGGAGACTCCTCAGCATTTAGAGTCAGCACAGATCGCTGTTTACCGTATCACTGATAGACTGAGGGAAAAAAGAAAGTACGAGATTGTGGCTTATTCCTGGATTGGTACCATGATGAAATATCATAAGGGAATTGTGATCAGTCGCATTTGTGATTCCTAGTCATATAACGTGACACTCTCAGAGGCAGGAAAATTCGACACGCTCTCCAAATAGTCTGAATCCGATGATGCTGGCCTAAGAGTTCTGCAAAGATCTGCTCAGAGTAATTCATATTTACATTTACTGTATTATTAAATGCATGTATTCAAACAGTTTGATAGCAATATTTTCACATTCAGTAGTTCAATTTTGTATAACGTAATTGTTCAATGGATTAAAGTAATGCAACTGGCAAAAGGATCTACATTTTCTCTGTTTACGTCTAGCATGACAGAACAATTGTAATGAATTAATCATCTATCCACATATTTCTAAAATGTACATAATCCAGCTCTATTTAGCAGACACCTTTATCCAAAGCAACTTGCAAAGCATGTGATAATACATACAAGATCGATTAGAAGGTGCAAGCATCAAAAGCAACAGAAAAGAACAAGAGAATAAACGAGCAAGCAGGAGCAGTGCTACTTCTATTACTACAGACTTATATCTGCAGGTAGACTAACAAAAATATCAGCATCTTAAAGTCTTTTTCAGTATTACTGCAGTAACACTAAGCAGTTCCAAAATATTTTATGAAAAGGTATATTTTCAAAAACACACCTAAATGTAAATAAATTGGTGCAGTTCAAGTAGACAAAGGGAGATCTACATTTATACTCCAAAGTTGTGGAATGAATTGTCCCATCTTGTCACATCCGGCAAGAGGTGGGACAGGCAGAGACTTCTTGAAGGAACATATGGAGAGACCAAGGACTGAAGGTATTGAGGAGCAAAACCATTCATAAAACTATAAGTCAAGACAAGTTTGGAACTGGATCTCTGCAGCAACAAGAAGCCAGTGAAGAGACTGAATAAGAGGAGTAGTAGGAGTGAAATGAGGTACAAAGAACACAAGTCGAGCAGGTGCCTTCTGGAAGAGCTGGAGAGGATTTTGAATGCTGCGACTGGAGCCATCTTTGCAATAATTGCAAGCTGCTTTCAGCATCCCACACCTGATGAAGGCTTCACAACCAAACTGTTGTCTCTAACCTTCTTTTTTTTTAAAAAAGCAACAAAACAAACTGTCAAAATATGTTTGCGTTTTACACTGGTGCCTGGAGCAGAGCTGATGCCACCCCACTTTTGAGCTATTGAACTTTGTCTGAAACCCCTACCAGAATTCAAATGAAATGTAATTTGTTTCGATTTGCATCTTATGTTGATTGGCCCTGATGCCTGTCTCATGAGGCAAACCATGAGGTGCACCTTAAGCAGATAGCTCAGTGTAAACCTGAGACAGTCTACTGGCAAAGCAGACCAAACACAATCATTGAGAACGTAAAAAGAAAAAAAAATCTATACTTTCAATTACTGCAGAAAAGCTCATTCTGCTGTAATTGTATTCTTTAACAGTGTCGCAGTGCTTTCCAGCCTATTTATGCCACTCTGTAGAACATAAGATAACACATCCTACGGTGAAAGGACAATATATCAAACAGTGAAGGACACAGCCAAAGAGAGAAAATTAAGTGTCACAGATTTCATACAATATTGCCAACTTTAAGAGGTGAGACTTGAGAGAAACAGGTGATGAATACTGGAATGAAAAGATTATTGTGAACTGAGGGTGTGAATAGGTATTAGAAGTGAGACGAGTGGCCTCAGACATAAAACGGTCCCATAACCAGAGATGTCTACCAAATATGCACCCTTTTATTATGAAGAGATAAATCACTATCTAAATGAATCAAGTATTACAAAGCATTAACCGTAAGGTTTTTCAGACACATCCCATTGTACCATTTCAGGGGTGTCGAACTCCAGTCCTGGAGGGGTGCAGTGGCTGCAGGTTTTCATTCTGACCTTCTTCTTAATTAGTGACCAGTTTTTGATGCTAATTAATTTCTTTAGCTTTAGCTTTAATTAGTTTGACTCAGGCCTCTTAGTTGTTTTCTCCTTAATTAGCAGCCGGACAGTAACGAGCAGGAGATGACCAGCTCACCTGTACCCTTGATGGACAAGATCTGAAAATAAAGATGAAGGTCTCAGTAAGGTTGAGCCCTCAGGTTACCAAAACATTTTAGGAGCTCTTAGGAAAAAACAGAATATCAACAGCTTTGGAAACAAAAAGAGAGCAGCAACAAGCCATGGAATTGAATAACGGGTTTAATTAACAGCAAGGATCAGCTTCTCATTAAGGAACTGGTTTGGAGTTTGAAGCCCCAGTTTAGCTGGTCATCTGTTGGCTCGTTTCACGTCTCATTTCTGTTTGGATGTCATTTAATGAAGAAAAGAATCAAGTCAGATCGCTGAATCCTTACAAACAGGGCTATTAAAATGAAGGGAAAAGGAGTTAATTAGCAGTGAAAACTGGTCAGTGATTAGGAAAAGGGTTAGAAAGAAAACCTGCACCCACTGCGGCCCTCCAGGCCTGGAGTTGGACACCCGTGAAAGCTGGTAATTTTTTTTTTTTTGCTAATAAATAAAACAGTACCTAAATGTATATTTTTAAGATGGTGAAAAAGTTAAATATAATTACAAATGGAATATGAAGGACTGACACATATCGTAGCCTCTATTTGAAACTTGAAAATTTCCTTAAATTTTTGCATAGGGTGAATTTTTAAATGTGTCCGTTAAAAATGACTGTAGCATGGATAAAAAGCTAGAGAAGCCGTATTTATAAGGTCTGAAGAAGCTGCCTTTTGAACTACTGAAAGGTTTTGAATGTAAATAACTAAAATAAGAATAAAACTAAAAAGAATAGGGTATATCTATGTTAAAGACTGACTGAGACAGTCATAAAGATGTAATCTTTGCTGACACAGCTATCTTTAAAAAAAAACGCTGCCTAAAAATACGTTACAGAGAAGAGAGACAAAAGGATTGTGACGTGAACAAAGCGATTCAGCCTTACAAGCTCGTCCATCCTAATCACTAAGATCAGTGTTTCCCAACCTTGGTCCTGGGGACCCACTGTGGCTGCAGGTTTTTGATCCAACCACCTTCTGTTTTTATTTGGACTCCTGGGCTAATTAAGTGATTTGTTATTTCCTAAGTTCTGTGTTTTTGGAACAATATAGAAATTAAAAAACAAATTTGGTAAAAAAATATATATGTATTAAAATGTACCAAACTGTTATTTGGGAATAATGTATTTATTTTCCTTTTAACAATATTTTCATCTTGATTTTCATTCTCCTCTTCCAGGTGTTCTAATTGTTTAATTAATCCATTATTTTATAATTAGTTAATTGGACACTAAAGTAGTTGCAGCCTTTCATGATTCACTGTTGTTTGCCTGGGTGTCTGCTCTGCTCATTTTTAATTATCATTAATAAGAAACAATGAAGGGTGAAAACTGCACCAAGAAAGGGCAAAATATAACGAAATCAACAAAAGAGAGTTAAGCTTTTAAATCTATAGCAAAAGCAGAAATATTTCTAAATGTCTTATAAATGTAAATCATGCTCTTGTGCTTTTCTGGATGCAGAATACGAGAAAAATAATACCAGCTAATTAAATGAGATCAGTGTTATCAGGTGTGGTCACTGATTAGGAATCTGGTTGGAATGAAAACCTGCAGCCACTGTGGCTGTTGAGGACTGACATTGCCCAACCCTGACCTAGATCATCTAAAACTCTTTTTTTTTTTTTTTAAATCTATGGGGTCACAGGTTGTGCCAGTGGGCTGTGAGTCACTGTTGTGTTTATTGTGACTAGTGTGCGGTGGACCTATGTGGCTTGATTAAGCAATCAACCTTGCTATGATGATTGCTCTCGAGAAAAACCCTCCCAGGGTTTGACGTTTGTCATGGAAAGCACCTTGAAGACACTAAGAATGGAAAAATTGGGTCATGACAAAAAAGGTTTAAGAATCCCTGGTCTATAATAAGATCAAGATGAGATCTGATGGACCCTAAAGTCCTACCCTCCACAGCACTGATTGCTGATTTATTTCACGTGTCTATGGTTCTTTTCGTGAAGAAGAACGTTGTAACATTTGTGCAAAATCTGCTCTGAACCAGTTTTTATCCATTTGCCCATGTTTAAATTGTAGAATTTATTTTAAAACTATAACAGCTGGTTTCCACTGTACTAATTCCTTTCTTAATTTTAAACTCTTCAATCAAGTCCTCCACATAGCTCACTCCTCACAGTCCTTGATTAGGCCTAGTTGCTCTCCTTTGCACTTTCCATAGCACTCCTATGCTGGTTTTATAATGAAGAGACCAAAAACTGAGCACAGTACTCAAGGTGAGGCCTCACTAATGTGTTGTATATCTTAAGCATGACCTTCCTTGACTTGTACTCCACACATCATGATATATAACATTCTATGTTTCCTCTTGATTGCTGAAGTAAACTGTCTTGATGTAGGTAGTGATGAGTCCACTGTGACTCCCAGCTCAGTCTCCTAAGGCCTCATATTGCATATTTAAATCTAACATTTTTAGGTGCAAGGCAGGCAACAGTTCTAGACAGGGTGGCAGCTGATCACAGGGCCCACTCAGGCATGCACCCATGCTGACGTTCATATAGGGACCATTTTGGACTCGCCAATTAACTTAATATGTATGTTTTTATGATGTGTGATAGAAAACAGAGTTGCCAGAGGAAAGCCCATGTGGATTTTTGCTGACAGACCACTTTCAATTTCGTATTAGTATAAAAAAAATGAAGTGGGTTAAGAAATCTACTCACCACCACCACCACTCATTAAAAATTTACAAAGGATGAATGGCACAAAAGCGCTTGTTTCAGAAGTCACTTGTTAAATCTTTGCATGTCTAGATATCCTACAGGTGAATCTTTTGAAAATAGATATGAAAGGGACATAATTAGTTTGTCTAATGGCCACCCATTATGAATGTTATTCGAGCAGAGTCTGGTGATTGTTTTCTTTAAAGTAGGGTGTCAAAACAGGTAAAAACTGTATTCTTCAAATGATAGTGAAACTTGAAAACACAACCCTTCACACAAACATGAGTATCTCCACATGCAGTGAAATAGTCAAAGAGAAAAAGGGAATGGATATTCTACCCATAATGCACACAAAAAAACCCAACTTAACTAAACTCAGTTTCCTCCTGTTATTTGCCTGTGACCTTAATATTTATTTTCACAACACTCTATTGTTTTCTACATTGTGTGTCAAGTCAGCATCCATTTAAAATGCAAAGTGTGTGTGAAACTGTGTTTCTCAGATAGTTAAAATGAACATTGTTAATATTAAAAAGGTCTTTTAAAATGGCATTTTTAAAGCTTTTCTAATAATTAAAGGAAAACATAAATATGTTTATATATGATTATTTTCCATTTTCTTTAATGAGAAATAAATTCAGCTTTTGCTTGCTGCGGTGAATAGTTAAAAGTTTTAGCATAAAACACCTGTAAGTCAGGAATGTTAGGTTTAACAGTGGAGCAGAAAGAAACTTTTTATAACATTATTGGAGTATTTAAAAATCTTTTTTATAGCACAAGTTTACATCCAAGATGAAGGTGTGTGTTTAAGAGCAGAAGGTTTTGTCTCACTAAAGACGATACAAGATAATCATTCAAATATAAAAAGTCTACAACATATAAGGTCTAAATTCAAGTTGACACGATTTCCATCCATTTTCTATCCCACTGAATCCGAACACAGGGGTCTGCTGGAGCCAATCCCAGCCAACACAGGGCAGGAACCAATCCCAGGCAGGGTGCCAACCCACCGCAGGGCACACACACAAACATACACTAGGGCCAATTTAGAATCGCCAATCCACCTAGCCTGCATGTCTTTGGACTGTGGGAGGAAACCCACGCAGACACAGGGAGAACATGCAAGCTCCATGCAGGGAGGACCTGGGAAGCGAACCTGGGTCTCCTTACTGCAAGGCAGCAGCGCTACCACTGCGCCATCGTGCCGCCCAGTTGACACAATTTGTAACAGAATATTGCAGAAGACATTGTGCTGTGTTTATGCACAATAGTGTGCAACATGTACTGTAACTGGTTTGAAGACAGCATAACAAAACCGGCACTTTATGCACAATGTGCAAACCTAGATACGCAGAACCGCAGTGTTTGCCTGGTCATAATATGGAGATTAACCCTTTAACACTGACCACCGACTCGTTACACATCATTTATACTAAGCCTAAACATTTTCTTTGAATTGGGAGTGCAGAGTTTTCTTTTATTTTTTTCTCTTCATTTTCTTGTATTGTTTTTGTCTTTTTTAAAGACTACCATTTTGTATCGGATTTTGATTTCTGTCTTATGCCTGATGCTGTTAGGTGGACTTTCAATCAGGAATAAATAGATAACAGTAAAAACATTATTTGTTAAAAAGCTTTAAATTTGTTTCTGGCTGGTAGTCATTTTTTATAAGTCCAGAATGTGATGAAGGAGGTAACTCTGCTTTTAGACTTTAATGCCAATATAGAGTTGTGATCTATAGCAATTTTAAATCAACTTTGAATAATTTTTACTTTAAGGGAGTGTTTCTTCAGACACATTGACATTCTCTCCACAGTTTCTTGCTCTCTTCCATTCACCCACTGCTAGAAACGGCTTGGGATCACTGCAACCATGTAATAAAATAGTAGACACCTATAATAAACAGATAGCTGGACTATTTTACACAATCTGTATTGCTTAACTGCGGTGGGTTGGCACCCTGCCTGGGATTGGTTCCTGCCTTGTGCCCTGTGTTGGCTGGGATTGGCTCCAGCAGACCCCCGTGACCCTGTGTTCGGATTCAGCGGGTTGGAAAATGGATGGATGGATGTATTGCTTAAAGAAAATATCCATCCATTCATAATCCATCCTGCTATATCCTAACTACAGGGTCACAGTGGTCTACTGGAGCCAATCCCAGCCAACACAGGGCACAGGCAGGTGCCAGCCCACCGCAGTTAAAGAAAATTAGCATTTTTAAAATCAGGTATTTTTGACTTTATCCACCATTTACACTATATGGATTAGATTGTACAGCAAAAAAAACTCTAATTAAAAACTTACTTTGCAGGACTTTTGAATATCATCACACCGATCCTCCCTCTGTTGTCCATGACATCATGCAGTGTGACGCACTAGATTCTCACTATTTTATTTAACCTAAAAATGCACAACGTATTTATTTGTGTCTCAAAAGGTAAATGTATGCTTTTGTAGTTGGGTTTTTGGAGTTCTGGAATCAAATTTATAAAACAAAAGAGTCTTCTGTATACTTATAGAAATTCTGACCCATCCGTTACGCAACATTTCAGAGAATATGGGAAACAATAACAGCCATAGTTAAATAGCTGGAGAGCTGGTGGTGTAAAAACACAGACGTAATTCACTCCTTGTGTACTGAAAGCTGTAAACCCAATGCCTTACATTCTGTTTATAGCATAATGTTTTGATACAACATGGCCTGATGGGCACTGCTTGAATACTGTACAAATGGTCATATACAAAGAGATCAAGCTTTTAGAGACCGGAAGGATTTTTTTTGTCCACGATGATGACTGGTTTATGTGCTGATTTATGCTCCCAAGAGCCATTCTCTTAGAACTGCTGTATGTGCTGTGTTGGCCCCAGCATTAGAAAGGCAGACTGGCCAAAAGCAGTTTTAACAGGGGTCGGCTTTCTAGAAACAGGCACCTACCAGGTTGAACTGGCCAACAGGAATACCTTAACCAAAGCTTCAACTCCATTATCTCTGCTGTGCTAGAAGCCATAAACTTAGTGATGAGGTGCCACAATCTGTTTCCATATGGTGTAGGTGCATAAGCCGCCATATAAAGATAACTTGTAGCAGTTTCCGTAACATAATCAGTCTTTCGACTGCACTCGTATTGCAATAAGGGCACCTAGCAAGATTGGAGCTGCTATTGTTAACTGTAAACAGTGACATTCCATTAATATACAAGATGACATCATGGCTTGGTGGCCTGGGTCAAGCCCATGATTCATTTATTTTAAGGCAAAGGGAGATGACTTGCTGAAAGTGCTATCTGTGTTGGCTGGCTTGTTGGTAAGGTAACTGGCTGAACCCTCGGTTTATCATATGGTCTGTACTATTCATTGTAACAGGAGATGGCGGCTACCCACTTGGACACTGGCTCCCCAACACTCGGAGCACAAAGGAGAGGCAATAATGCCGTGCATGCTCTGTTATGGAGTATACCATAGGACTCCTCAAATGTAGATGGGGGGGCTGCACCCCTTCAATGATGATCTGCAGCATTTTAAATGCATATGTACAAAGGCGATTAGTACAGTCCATGTTATGGTTGTTTCAGGGTGGCAGCTGGCGCAGAGTTCAAAGCACATTCATGTATGTATATTTACAAGATGACGGTGATCTATAAAGCCTAAGTGCGTACAAATGTCAGTACACCAGGTTTTATAAATCAATGTTTTTGTTTGGTGTACACTTTTTTCTGTTTTTGATGTATGCATACTTTCATGCTTAAATCTATGCAACGTTTTATAAATGAGACCCGTGATGAAGGGTTATTTTGGGTGTGTAGGCCCCCCTCCTACAGTGTAGGTTTTTAGGGGGTCTCAAATGCCACTGTAATCAGATACACTTGATTAGCAGCATCTGGTCCTTCCTACGTTATATGAAAACACTAAGGACTTTTTCACACATCTCCTGCATGCTGGCTTATGTTACTGTATATTGCATTTAAAAAAATGACAATATAAAATCTAACTAATTTTAGAATTGTGTTCCCTGCGGTGGGCTGGCACCCTGCCTGGGGTTTGTTTCCAGCCTTGCGCCCTGTGTTGGCTGGGATTGGCTCCAGCAGGACCCGTGACCCTGTAGTTAGGATATAGCGGGTTGGATAATGGATGGATGCGACACAGATTTCTTAAAATAGTCCAGCTATCTGTTTATTATAGGTGACTACTATTTTATTAAATGGTTGCATTGATCCCAAGCCGTTTCTAGCAGTGGGTGAATGGAAAAGAGCAAGAAACTGTGGAGAGAATGTCAATGTGTCTGAAGAAACACTTTGGGATATAGCGGGTTGGATAATAGATGGATGGATTGTTAGCTATGTCCGTACATCCATCCACCCATCTTTGTAACTGAGTTATCCAGGACAGGGCTGCAGGGTAGCTGAAGCCTACCCAGCAAGTATGGGCGAGAAGGCAGGGGCAACACCTGGACAGGATGCCAGTCCATCACAGGTACAGTAGTTACAAAGCAGATATCTAAAAACATGCAAATGAAATAGAAGAAGGTTGCTTTTTCTCCTGAATAATTTGAGAAAAAAACAAAAAAGTAAAACTGAGTCGTTATATTTGACTACAAACACATCACTGTTACATACTGGGCAGAAAGTGTTGCTGTGTTATCTTCCAATGAAACTATTTTCAGGCGTTCATTTCATTCATACGTGAAAGATCTGGGACAAGCTGTACTTTAGTAATGTATTTCTTTAGAAGTGTGTATTTCTTCAGACCGCAAGACAATCTCATCTGTCTTGGAATGGCCTAACTAAATTCTTTTTAGTCAGACTGAATGCTTATGTAAGTCTTATTTCAAAGATAAGTCTGAAGTTTCATATCTTATACTAGGTCAAGTTCTGTTTCTGCTTTCCACTTCACTCCACAGAATCAAAGTTAATTTTGTTAAAGGATTTGTAACTTTCATGACCAATTAGATGTTTTTATGGGAAGAAAATCCGAACACATTTCTCCAGTTTTGATGTCACTACACTGGTTACCTGTGTCATTCAGGATTGACTTTAAAATACTGCTTATGGTTTATAAAGCCTTAAATAATCTCGCTCCATCTTATATATCGGAATGCCTGACACGTTATATTCCAAATCGTAACCTTAGATCTTCAAATGAGTGTCTCCTTAGAATTCCAAGAACAAAACTTAAAAGAAGTGGTGAGGCGGCCTTCTGCTGCTATGCACCCAAAATCTGGAATAGCCTGCCAATAGGAATTCGCCAGGCAAATACAGTAGAGCACTTTAAAAAACTGCTAAAAACACATTACTTTAACATGGCCTTTTCATAACTTCACTTTAACTTAATACTGATACCCTGTATGTTCAATTCTTCATAATAACTATTCATGGTGGCTCTAAAATCCGTACTGACCCCTCTCTCTTCTGTTTCTTTTTCCGGTTTCTTTGTGGTGGCGGCCTGCGCCACCTCCACCTACTCAAAGCATCATGATGCTCCAACATTGATGGACTGAAAGCCAGAAGTCTACGTGACCATCATCATCAGGTCCTTCCATGAAAATATGATGATTTATGTTAGGTAGAATGCCCAGAGGGGACTGGGCGGTCTCTTGGTCTGGAAACCCTACAGATTTTATTTTTTTCTCCAGCCTTTGGAGTATTTTTTGTTTTTTCTGTCCACCCTGGCCATCGGACCTTACTCTTATTCTATGTTAATTAATGTTGACTTATGTTTATCTTTTATTGTGTCTTCTATTTCTCTATTCATTTTGTAAAGCACTTTGAGCTACATTTTTTTTGTATGAATATGTGCTATATAAATAAATGTTGATTGATTGATTGATTGTGTTCAGAGAGATTTAAATCTCATTATGAGGACTGTGACGTTTTAGTAAATGACTTGTGTTCTCCACTGAGCCTTGGTTGAAGTAGAAAAACTTTTTATTTGGACACCCTTGATGAAAAAGGTTTGAAGTAAAGGAGTGAAACAATTAGGTATCTAAACCTGACACCAGTCACAGTTTCATTAACAAAATGAGATTTACAAGGCCCTGTAGTGGATTATTAGGGAATGCTGGCCACCCCCATAAATACAGCAAGGCTGAGGCCTACAAGACTATCTGGGCTACTACCTGCAAAATGGGAAACAATATCAAGCTAGATGGATAGATAAACATGGTGTCATATAAAGATGAATATGAAGGTAGATACGTAGTACTTTATTTGTCACATTTGGGAAAATGTAGCTTTTTTTTTATAGAAGTTCAATAATAATACATATAACAAGCAACAACAACAATCCACCTCAAATACGTACCAGAATTACTAAAAAGAAAGGCAATATCTGTCTTGACTATATATAAAACAAGGGCTCAAAGTAATATTGAGACATTAAAAAAGCATATTGCCATCGATGATGAAGACAGCATGGTACCAGACATTAATGGCATAGATTCAGATGGAGCAAATCAAGGTAATGGAAAATGAATGAATGAAGGATACCAGTAGAGACGTAGCTGAAACTCACATCATTGGTAGATCAGGGTTAGACTGGGGTACTCAGGTGCTTTCATTTTTTCCAAGACAAATCTTTATCACATTGTAGACTTTTTATTTTCTGAGAACATTGCACATTTGTTTTGTGGTTTGGAACAGAATTGCAACCCTTGATCCTTCCCTTCTCTCTTATTTATTTCAGAACATTTATTATCACAGATAATGCATGATGTATATAAACAGGTTTAAATGGAAGCACATTAACTGGACAACTGCTGGTTCCTTCATCATCTTTTTTTCACCTCATTATTAACTAGCATTCATAGTTTTCATCCTCTTTCTCTGTACGTTTAGCTTTCGTTTGCTCAGAGGTTGATGCCCTTGCTTCTTCCTGAGCAGCTCTTCTTTTCTCCACTGTAGCAGCCCGCTTCTTCTTTTCTTTGGTTTGCATCTTTTCGCATTAAAACTCATTAAGTCAGTGTTTGTGTTGCACTTACTTAGTCCATTTTCCTTAATTTTTCACTTAAGCTGGCACTTGAGTCAGATTGAAGACTTAAGAATGATTTAAGACATGAAGAAGAACGAGAAGTGATGGCGAAGGTGGTAGAGAATGAGAACAGCGCCCGTACATATGTGCCGAAAGTCGCCCTGCTGGCCGCTGCCGAGAGTTGATTCTACAATAAGATAAAATAAAAATAAGAAGAGGAATAATCTTGGAGGCCAATCATCACCCCGAAAGCAGATAGTAGACATCACGTTGTATGAGTACCAAATTTCATGTCAATAGGTCAAACGGTTTGCAAGCTACAGGTGATTTAAACATCCTGGACAGACAAACGGGCAGCCACAGAAGTGTATTACAGTATATAAGAAGATGGCTGATTATGAAAACAGGCAACAATTAAAACCTCAATGCAACTGTTTAAAACTACAGTAGGCAATAAAGGGTTCTGAATCAAAGCAAACATGATAACTAAAACAAACAAAATATTTTTTGGGCTTAAGCAATAAATACATTAGTTCCATTAAAAATTTGGTTAAAGCAAAATCCTACAGCCACTGTAGACCACCGGATCTGGAGATGTGTACCCCAGAGCTAAACAGCTTTACCTTTGCACAAAGCCATTTCTTCTAATTCATTGTGACCTCAGGGTTAAGAAAAAGGCTTTCCAATCATCACTAGATGTTGGGTCTACACATTTGCTTCAGACGTGCCAGTTGACCATGAAGGTCACTAATAAGAAGAATTATTGTCTGGATCTGCTAAGGACAAAGAAAATGACTGTTGAAATTACCATTTAAGAAATTAGAGTAGGTGACTAAGATGTCACCCAGAATGCTCTTAGCTAAGTTGGAGAGCACATTTTAATGAACCTAAAGCCAACTGACATGTCCTCCTCAGAGGAAAGTCCTGGAAGTCCCTGGTAGGATTACGTCAGTTCCTTTGGGTGCAGCCATTGTTCTAGTGAGAGACCTTTGCTCTGGTAATGTTAGTAATGTAAAAGTGCCCACTGGAAATAGGAGCTAAAGGCAATGATCAAGAAGGTGTTGAAAGGCACAAGCCGAAACATTGTCAAAGCACAGGAGTGTGTTAGATAAGCAAAAAGAGGCGTCAGAACAAACAGTTAGAGCCTGATGACATTATGCTGTTGAAGTTTAGAATGGAGGCTCAACCAGGAGATTAGACAGCATTGACAGTCAGAAAATAAGCAGGGGTCAAAAGCCAGAAGATCAATGACATGTTTCAAAAATTACCCTTTGTCAAAATCAAAGTTCATATACCCTAGAAAATTGTATACAACACAAACTAATGTTTAAAAAGATGTTGTTTCATATTGTGAATCTTGGAAACCAGACGTCTGCGACCACATTGAGTCACAGTAGGCTCTCCTAGCCACACAATGGCAGGACCCATGAATTTCAAATATAAACACAACAATGTTAATTTGTAACTTTACAATAATTAAAAGTAATAACGAAACGTATAACAAAACCAAAATCAAAGTGAAAAGCAACATAGAAAAAAGGCCCTCCCTGTATTTTTCCTTGCCATTATCTACACAAAACATTGTCATATGTGTTAAGCAAATCAGTGGATGGTATGTACAGCACCCCACCATCTTAACTAGGAAGGCTAGGAAGATGGTGTTGAAAATTTTATAAGAAATGTGAAAAATATAGCAGAAAATTCCAGAAGTGAAACAGACAGAATCTAAAGAGCTCATACACAGATTCATGCCAAGTAAAGCTGTGTTGGTGGGTGAGATTCACTAAAGTCATTAGACATTTTTGGAATTATGTGACTTACACATTATCAGAATTGAATACTGCTCTCCTTTTGAAAAGTCGGGGCAGGAACAGTTTGTGAGGAAAACAGTGTCTCCCTCAGTGGCATCGGGAGGGGGAGCTTCAACCCCTGATCATTCAATCCCAGAGATACACAATAAATAGTGGCAACCCATTGTATCCATGCTATATATAATATAGTCCCTGCTCAATGGTAAACTGTTTATCCAACCTACACATACAACTTGCGCGAAACCACTCTTCAGTTTCACATACGAGTACAAGTCGCATAAAATCACACTCTTCAGATTTTTATCCAGGTGTCAATCAGAGAAGGGGCTAAGACCCTGATCCTTACAGGTTCTATAAATGCCCCTCCTCAAGAGTTAAGCACCTGATTGTGGGGGTTTGCCAATTCTACACTTCTCTTCCTTTGTGGATTTTGAGGATTCTTATTATCATGTAATTTGGAATATCCTGTTGGAGATCCCTCAGGGAAATGCAGTGTTAGGTCTCAGTCCTTGTGGTGTGAGGTAGTAATGTTTTGGTGTTAACTTCAGTCCTGGAGATGGTTGCATTCTACCAAGGATGTCCCTTGAATCCCCTTCCACTTGGTGCTTTTAATGGCTAAATATTAAGCTATAATAAAGACTTAGGGAGCTTCCAGTTGGGGGATTTGTGTGCAAAATCTGTGGTATTCGTAAAGGAGGTTTTTCCGATTGCTTCATCTGATTGTGATTTTTGTTTAATTATTTCTTTGAGCAATTTGCTGTAAGTGACATGTATGGTAATGGTAATAAAATGATGTACTGTATCTCTAATCTTGGCTCATGGTTTTCTTTAAGAAGAAGGTTCCTTGCTTATAGAAAGAGAAATAGAAGCTTTTGGCGAAGTAAGGTCATGTATTATTATGCCATGGGTGTACTAAAGACCTTGGAGCACAAAGGTACCAATGCATGGCTTTATGGGTACAGTTTTTTATGCAAACCACTAAAAGCAGGGAAGGACATTACCTAATTATCGAACATTTAGAGCCAAACAACAAAACGAAAACAACAAATTAAAGCCAGTATGCAAACGAAACAAAGGAAGAGAAAATACAGAACCAAAGAAACGTTTAGTGTTTGACTGGAAACGATTTAGTGTTGTAATTCCTGGTTGATGTGAGACTGAAAAATAATAGAGAAAAAAATCAGGAAATGGAATGTATAGTAAACTGAGTGAACGTCAAACCAGGGAGATCAAAAACTGTTGTCAAAAGCAAACCCAAACGAAAAACATAAACATTAAATTGCATACAAATTTAGTTTATTTTGTTTATATCCACAATCTCTGCTGCATAAGATAAGCACCACTGACTATTTAAAGTGTCACGCTGGTGATATCACATCAACCTCCAGAAACATGTCCCCAGCTCCAAAGGTAAAAACAAAATGCAATTGCAGTAAAATTAAATATTATATTATATTATTTCTCATCTAGATTGTTCTAATGTTCAAATTAACACAATTCAAACTTAATCGAACTAACATGATCATTCCCAAATGAATGATCATCTTTGAACAAAACCTTTTGAAAGTAACAATGAACATACTAGGAAAAAATGTACAAAGAATTACCAATCACAAGTGTTAAATAGAAAAAGAAGCAAAAAATATGTGGAACTTGTAAGAGAAGAACAAATAAGTGCTTAGGGAAAATGAATAAACGAAGATCTAGAGTTTGGTACATAAAAGAATAAGAAAATTAGGGTGTTTTTAAAAAAAAATGTGGGTATATGTCGTGCAAAGAGTTTCAGACCTATAATAGGTAAAATCTGTATGTCAAGTAAACCTTGAGATCTGATGTGTTTTCAAAGTGTTCCTTTAATCAACAAATTTTTTGAGCAGTTTAGTTCATTTGCCAGAAGGTTTGCTGTGTCTCCCTGCACAGTCTCAAGGGCATGGAGGAGCACATTATTTTCAGACTGTGGTGCGATTTCTCTGACAGACCGGTTTGTTTAGGTAGATGTGAACAATCCAATCACACTCTGGAGCAGAGTTAAAACACAGTACCAGGACCCTTTTGGAAAGGGTGGTCTCTGTGCAGTATTAAGTGAACCCTGGAGTTGTTTGCATGAGGTATAAATGTGATCCGACATGGGCCAAATCTACCTAGAGGGAAATACCGTGGTTGAAACTGTGTGCACTGTGGTAGTCGTGCTTAGTGTCTGATGTCGGTAAGTATGGAATCTCATTCACACCAGAAGGAGTTGAGGGTTAAAATGGAGCATCGCAACAATAAACGGTAATAGTAAATACATACATAAGTACAAATGTAACAGAAATCGCTTGAAACAACTCACATAATTAGAAGTCAATCAGAGCAACCTTAGCACCTGATTCAGGCTCAGAACAGCTTGTGCATGTGAACAGACAGCAGTTGAAGAAGAAAAAAGATACAAAGTACAGTGGGGGCGAGAAACAAATAGCATTGCCCTGTGACACCAACGATCAAACTCCTTAATCTTGCACCATGAAAGTGATGTGCACAAGTGAGGCCTTCTCTCAATACGATCGCTTTTGAGGGCAAAATGCACAAAGGAGGTACACTAACTTTGACATATGTATCAATTTTAGTCAGACATTCCAAAATGAACATTATTAAGAAATTTTTACAAGAGTTAAAATAATAGACATGATTTGAGATAAACTAACTTGACGTTCTGTTCATATAATGGCTACTGAGGAGTAAATACGTAACATCATACAGTTAAAAGAAACTCACCTGACCTACCCTCTGTCACAAAACTGAAGCCCGTCAGTGTGTTCTCTTAGCTGAACGTCCCTTCTGTCATAGACTCTCCCATGCATAGTCGCACATATTTTTTCAAGTAGTCTTACAGTTGTTCTACAGTGTCACAGACGACTGGGGTTCTTACCCGGCTGGGATGCCTAAAAGGACCGGAAGGGGGCAAGAATAGCTTCCGGGCCACGAGGGGACAACCGCCCTGGAGGAGGAGAGGACCACAGGAAAGGAGGAAAAGGGTTCTGGACTGTTTGGACCCGTGGCCACCACCAGGGGGCGATTTAAGCCTCGAGGAACCTGGAGACAGTTACTTCCGCCACACTCTGCAAGATGGCGGAGGAACCTGCCAGGGACGTCCGGAGTGCTTCTGGTGCAAAGGGCAGCACTTCCGCCACACCAGGAAGTGCTGCCGGAAGTTCGTCATCAGCCACCTGGAGCACATCCGGGCTGGAATAAAAGGCGCCGCCTCCCAGCAATCGGGGAGCTAGAGTCGGGAGAGGGAGCAGGACGAAGCTCCCAGGAGGAGATTGGCGGCCAAGGACTGAGAGAAAGAAAGTTCATTTTGGGTGATTATTGCTTTTTTGCATTGTGTGGTGTTTGGGACTGTGTTTATTTGTGAATGAATAAACGTGTGACTTTTATAAAGATGTGGTCTCCGACTGGTGGTGTCCGGGCAAGTCTCACAACAGCCATTTTGTTCATAGAGCTGTGTTTGGTAAATAAACCAAATAAGTATGGGGAATGTCACAAAGTGCAAACACAACTGGTTGTCAACCTTCCATAAACTTTTACCCTGAAAAAAACGTTTCTGATCAATCACAGAGGTCAACACAATGTTCGCTTGAAAGTTTGTAATGTGAAACGCATACAAACTAACTGGAAATTGAAACAATTAATGAAGCATCCCTGATTTGGAAATAAGGCAAACAGACACGAAATGTGAAAATTACATAAGAAAACAAGTTTGGGCATTACAGTGGAACCTCAGTTCATGAATGTCTCGGTTCATGACCAAAAAGTTCGCCAAATTTTTGCCTCGGTTCACGACCACACACTCGGTATACGAACTAGCCAGTTTCCCTTTCAGTTTGTGTGCGCCGATGATTTCCGCACATGTTGCATTGTTCTCAGTCAGACATGCCTGCCTGCTGCTGAGAGAGAGAGAGAGGGAGAGCCTGCACGTGCATGCCTGCCTGGCTGGTTCATACGCGCCGATTACTGTATTTAAGCAGAGCCGCTCCCTGTTCATTGTTCTCAGTCAGATGTGCGTGCTTTACCTGCTCTCTCTTTATGCTCTACAGTATTTTGTGTGCTTTTGCAGTTAACTATGGCTTCTAAGCAAGTGAAGAATGGTGAGAAGAAAGTTTTGAAGAAAACTGAAATCGAAGTAAAGAAAGAAATTATTGAAAAGTTTGAGCGTGGCGTTCGTGTTACTGATCTTGCAGCCGAGTACAAGAAGTCAAAATCTACAATTTTGACTATTCTAAAGCAGAGAGAATCTATTAAAGCAGCTGATATTGCAAAAGGAGTTACAGCGTTAACCAGGCAGAGACTTCAAGTGATGGAAGAGGTGGAAAAACTGTTTACCAGTTTACTTATTTTCCAATCTGAGAACCCTCGTGCTTTCAAGCAGCACAATGTAAACAAAGCCAGACTGCCCATGATGTGGAGGGCAAACACAAAGGGTTGGGTCACAAGGACTGGCTGCATGAGGCTTTCGCTCCCACCAGCTAAACAGCTAAAAACACCAGAAACCCAAGAAATCAAAAGAGAGAAAAAACCTGAAGGAAAACATCCCTCCATTGCGGAGCCAGACTCTCCCTCCTCTCCACCCAGTTCCTCCTCAATTCATGCCAGAACTCGACTCATGCAAGGTTAGTTTTCTTGGTGGTTTTTGTATTACAGATTTTTCAAAAGTTAATTTTTCAGTTCATAGCGTGAATTGTTGCAATGTTACTTTTCTCTTTTTTCAAATATTCTTTTTTTTCCCTGTGCTTAAAACTCATTAAAGTGTTTACATGGAGTTGTTCATAGTGTGATTTGTTGCAATGTTACTTTTCTCTTTTTTTCCGCTGTGCTTAAAACTCATTTTAAAAAAAGTGTTTACAGCGATCAGGCTGTAAGGCTATTAGCATGGACTCCTGCAATGTTACTTTTTTGGTTGCTTGTGGTTGGTTTTTAAATTAAAGTTCGGATTTTTTCAAATGTTCCCCTCTGCTCAGAGAGAGAGAGAGCGCAAGTGAGCCTGCTCGTGTAGCTGAGCAGGGAGTCTGGGTGTTTTGTGTCAGTGTTATTCAATGTTTTTACATTAGTTTACTATTACACTGTGCATTCTATGGTGTAATTAACTATATTTGTGCTTAATCTGTACATATATTTACATATTTACATATATATTTACATACAGTTCGTACAGTCTGGAACGAATTAATTGTATTTACATACAATCCTATGGGGGAAATTGCTTCGGTTCACAACCAACTCGGTTTACGACCAGAGTTTTGGAACGAATTATGGTCGTGAACCGAGGTTCCACTGTATTAAAAATAAATGTATTTCATTGGCTGTACACTGATACTGTTAATATTTTAAAGGAAATGCCATAGTAAATACTTTACCCTGGCTAGTGTTTGTTTGGCTCTAATCTCTGTCCACTCTTATACTAGGCAGTGGATGAAAAACCTCCCCAATGCATAGTAAGGAGCTCATGTGTGATTTTAGCTGCAGTAAGCTCACTCAAGTTAAGCTAGCATTTTATTTTATTAGTTCTATCATGTGGTGGGGAGAACACATGGTATGTCCAATGCAACAGTGTATTTCAGTTTTGAAGCTGCATATTGATAGAGGTTCCTTCAAGTTGGCATATGAGGAATTTAAGTCCTCTAAAATTTTTGAAATAATTATTTACAATCTTTATCCTTCTTATGTTTTGGAGGGTCTGCCTGCTTACATTCATAGAATAGAATACTAGTTTGTTTAATAGTTCAAGAGCCAAACATAAAAGGACTGGTGAGGTGTCCTTTTGTTTTCACACCTCCAAATATTGGGAATGTTTTACCAAGGGAGCTGCACCATCCTAATGTGTTTGAACACGACAAAATGTTTTTGAAAGGCACCGTGGCTCTGAGGCTAGGGATCTGAGCCGGCCATTGAAAGGCTGCCAGTTTGAATCCCATAAATGCCAGAAGTGACTCTTGAGCAAGGCCCTTAACCTACGATTGCTTCATCCTGGGTATGACGCTAATCTGCATTCAGCCCTGCAAGCATGTCCTCCAATTTACAAGGTAAATTCGGGGGGGTTGGTGGCAGGATTGGTACACCAGCCAGCCTTAAAAACCTCACACTGTTCCAGTATGCTGCCCAAGTTGTCACCTGCTACACTCGGCTCCCAATCAGGGTGGTTTGTTGTGTGGTGGGTGCAGTAACGTACTATCTGCGGATTCTCCCAACCTCTTCCTTAATTTGCATTTGTCATATTTTTATTGTTATGGTGTGATCACATTTTATCATAAAGTAAATTTTTTTTGGTCATTCTTATACTTGTCACCGATTACTACTTTGGTGTGCTTCTTTTCCAGTATATGGTGTTGGTGATCTGTGCTACTTGCATCTGACCAAACATGTTGCACCCACCTCAGAGCCCCTACAGGTGTGTTTCCCCCGAGCACCTGTGTCATTTTTCTTTCCTGCCTGTCTGTTTTTTTTAAACTATCACCCCGAAATAACATTTGGTCAAACCGTCCTGGGGCCTGGATGTAATAATGCCCCCTATAACTATGCCCATGTGTGGAGTAGAACACAGAAACAACTGAGTTGCTGGGTGCCTTTTGCAGTCCACAGTTTTACATAAATACCCAAATACGTTTCCAGGTTCTTATCCAGAATTCCCTTCAAACAATGACATCCTGATGTAACTAACAGGAGGATAATTTGTACTATTGACACCGAAAGACAGAATATTTGAAAAAGCTTTCAGCTTTATTTCTTCTCACTTTCATCGTGTGATTCACAGCTTCAACCATGAAGTGAATCCTTGTAAGCTCATTATAATAGAATCTTACTGTACTTTTATTTCTGAGAATCACAGAAAGATGTAGAGTTTAGAGATGGGCTTCTGTGCTGCTGAAACAAAAATGTAATATGATCACTTAAATATTCTGTATGAGGAATTCAATTTCAAGTGCTGCAAATGTTTCTGAGCTACCTAGTTTCAGATTTCAGGTGATATGGAACTGTATTTTCTTTTAACTAAACATGCATACAACTATGGTGAGTATGATAATAGCATGAAATTATAGGAAATATCATTTCAAATGTTTAAAATTGTTTATGACTGATAGCTTTAATCATTCAAGCGTAATCCCTACAAAGCATCTTGAACCACCATACGAGTTGTTTCATTATTTCACACATTATTTTTGTACTTTACTAGTAGGCCTAAAGATTATAAATAAAATTATTTTATGCATGTTTTTCTCCTATAGTAACCACCATATCAAGGCAATGTATATGCTCATTCTTCTATGATTGTTTTTATATTTTGTAATACGTCTCAATGAAGAGCATAAAGATTTGGGGAATTATACCTTGCATACTTGAAAATATGCAACAAGAAAGTAGCGTCTTTACAGACTTGAGTTCAAAACAGAACTGATACATAGAAGGCAATTTGGAGGATTTATATTGTGAAGACAGGAAGAAGAGAGATCTTGTAGGGACTGGAAGAGGAAGTGATGTCATCAGGAGGCATGATGTTGAGAGCTCGTTGTGACATCATCAGCAGACATACTCTGGAAATGGTCTGCGGAGGAAGAAAAGGAGAGAATATCACTGGACAGTGCCAACCCCTGACTCCGCCAAGAAACTTATATTTGAGCCTATAAACTCCCATGGGCACGTGTGTGACAATTATATATTGTAAGTTATTGCCCATCCACTTGACATGATGTGTTAGAGCTGGAGCAAAAATTGATTCAAAGATTTTGTGCAAACCAAGAAACAAGAGAGACAGAGAAATTCCTGTTAATAGTTCCATATTTGCTTGGCTTTAAGAGCAAGTGGTAAGTAGTGAAGCATTTCACATTGCAGTTTGCACATTACTGGTTTCTCAAACAGGTTATCAGTAGTCATCGCATATGTGTCTTGACTTATTAATGGCTAAGTTTTCTGAAATCACTTGAATGGTGCAGTTGATGGGGCCTTCTGTTTGATCGAATAAACATGAGAAGATGTTTGACAGCACTACTTTCATATGTGAGTACTGCATACACTCCAGTTCAGTAGAGCTTGTTGAAATCTACTGCATATTCCTCTATGATGCCCTGTGTTGATGGCTGTTTTATCAAATATGAGTCCTATGATCTATGAGCTGAGATTCCATTTTTCAATAACTATTGTCAGCTAAGCCAGTTATGAATCTTGTTGACGAGTTGTAACAATACAAATAAGATGTTCAAAATGGAGCCACTTTTACATGCTGCACATTCCTTCAGGCCTAAATTTCACAGGTATGTAAGTTATCCCCAGTAGACAAAAATAAGGCTTGTGGAGAAATGATTCTACAAACATCAACTCTTTGTGTGGTTTGTGGGTCACCTTAATGTACAGGATGCAGTTTCGTGTTTTAATTTCACTGTTATATGTGTAAATGTGTACAGTACAAAGAGCCTCATTTAATGAAAGGTACACTGTACATATACACTTAGTTAAACTTGGTCTGTTTGTACGGTATTCAGACCTACTGTAGAACTGCTCAAACGAGAAGAATTTCAAAAGGACAGCAAAAACAGGCGCTAAACACAATGATCTTACCTACCTCTCTTTTTTTTATTTCCAGTGAAGACAATACCCCACCTCCAACACGGAGGTTTCTAGAATGTCATGGCCAAAGCCACATCTACCATGGTGGGTATACGTGAGGACCTGAGATGCAGAAAGGCTTTTTGTAACTTAAGAGATAAAGAAATCTGGTTCCACTAGAGAATCGCAAAAAATAAGAGACAAAAAGTAAAAGAAAATTAATTTGAAGTTGCTTGCTAAAAAAAGACATTAGTATTGAAGTAGAAATTGGAGTCAATATAAAAGGCTCTCTACCCTTACCATCCATCCATCCATCCATCATCTTCCGCTTATCCGAGGTTGGGTCGCTGGGGCAGCAGCTTAAGCAGAGAGGCCCAGACTTCCCTCTCCCCGGCCATTTTTTCCAGCTCTTCCGGGAGAATCCCAAGACGTTCCCAGGCCAGCCGGGAGACATAGTCCCTCCAGCGTGTCCTGGGTCTTCCCCAGGGCCTCCTCCCGGTTGGAAGTGCCCGGAACACTACACCAGGGAGGCGTCCAGGAGGCATCCTGATCAGATGCCCGAGCCACGTCATCTGACTCCTCTCGATGTGGAGGAGCAGCGGCTCTACTCTGAGCCCCTCCCGGATGACTGAGCTTCTCACCCTATCTTTAAGGGAAAGCCCAGACACCTTGCGGAGGAAACTCATTTCAGCCGCTTGTTCTTTCGGTCACTACCCATAGCTCATGACCATAGATGAGGGTAGGAATGTAGATCGACTGGTAAAGTGAGAGCTTTGCCTTACGGCTGAGCTCCTTTTTCACCACAACAGACCGATACAGAGCCCGCATCACTGTGGATGCCGCACCGATCCGCCTGTCGATCTCACGGTCCAATCTTCTCTTGCTTGTGAACAAGACCCCGAGATACTTGAACTCCTCCACTTGGGGCAGGATCTCTCCCCCAACCCTGAGAGGGCACTCCACCCTTTTCCGGCTGAGGACCATGGTCTCGGATTTGGAGGTGCTGATTCTCATCCCAGCCGCTTCACACTCAGCTGCGAACCGATTCAGAGAGAGCTGAAGATCTCGGCCTGATGAAGCAAACAGGACAACATCATCTGCAAAAAGCAGTGACCCAATCCTGAGTGCATCAAACCGGACCCCTTCAACGCCCTGGCTGCTCCTAGAAATTCTGTCCATAAAAGTTATGAACAGAATCGGAGACAAAGGGCAGCCCTGGCGGAGTCCAACTCTCACTGGAAATGGGCTTGACTTACTGCTGGCAATGCGGACCAAGCTCTGACACCGATTGTACAGAGACCGAACAGCTCTTACCTTGCTTTACCTACCCTTACCTTGCTTTGTTTTTCCAAATGTTTATCCACATATACAGTATATATAAACAACAATCATGAACAGGTATAAAAAGTCCAAGCTGCTAACAAAAGGGACATGCCAACTACCTTAATTCACAAACTCCATGTCAACACATCTAATTTTTTTTACTCCCTTCAGCACTTTAGATCCTTACTGCTCCTCATTTTCATTTTTACTCTTTAGTAATAAGTATAAACTGAAAAAAAAATTAAAAGAACAGTGCTTCCATTTTTTAAAAAGACATCTAACATGCATTAGGTTAGGAGCATGCTCTGATAGAGCATTGCTGCACACCCACCACACCCCAAACCACCTGGATTGGGACCCAATTGCAGCGGGTGACATACCCCATTACCACACTGGAACAGTGGAAGATTTTTTTTTTTTTATGGTGGCTGGAGTGCCAATCCTGCCACCAACTCCCAAGTTTTCCCTGTAAGTTAGAGGACCTGCTTGAAGGGCTGGATAAAGATTGCATGCATTAACTAATTAAGTTATTTAAAAAGTAACAAAATTATTATTGCCGCTCAGCTGACAAAATTCACCTGAAATTCAAACACACTTGACTGCCCAGTAACGAGACTCAACGTGACATTTCTGGCAGAACAACAAGGTGAAAATCATTGCAAGGTTCTATTGATCACAAGCTCAGATTTAAAGCCCCCCACAGTGAAATAACGTCATCTATTGTCGTGGTGAAAAATTGTCGCCAAGAGGATTTTTACCTGAAAATGAAGGCTATTAGGGCTCAGGATAGGCAAACAGAGTTTATAGCTTTATTGCAATAAAACAACAACACGGACTCAACCCAATTCGGACAGATGAGATTGTGCCCCAAACAGTTCAGAACTCAAAACTTATATAGTAATTTCTTATCACTCCGACCTCGCTCAATTAGCTCATTTGCTGTTTTTCTCTGACTCCCTTCTGCACCTGTCCGGCCAATACTTTGAGTTCTCATGGGAACCATCGTTATCACCTGACTTTCCCTGCAGCTGGCTTCTGTTATTTCACTGTCTATTGTCCATCTTCAGTTTCTGTTTTGCCTTATTTTTTTATTGACCAAGGCCGGTACAGACGTTCCCTCTCTTCCATTTATGGGCTTCCTCTCGTCATTTCCTCTTTCTCGTACTTTAAGCTGGTTTATTTGATGTCCAAAGCTAACCTTTAATTAAAAAGAAATATGCCATATGCCTTTATTTAATCATTTGCTTGGTATGCTTGACTTGCCTTAATTTCTGCGCTAAAGTTATTTCTAATATATTTTTCTATATTTATTTATGCTAGTACCTGAATATACTTATTTTATTTTTCATGCATTACATCCTCTTGACCTCGTTCATAGCGATGCCTTTTGCTGTTTTTCTGCTGATTCACTATTCCAGCTCTCTTCTTACATGCCTGCCAAGGCCATTTTTCACTGATATCGTTTCTTAGCTTCCTAACTTGTTGAACACAGGTGCACACATCCTCCTTCTCCTGTCCTTGACAGTTTCTGTGCATTATTGTCTTTTTCTATCCTGTCCTTCCTTTCTCACATTTAGTAATTCTGATTCAAGCTTAAAAATAATGCAATATGACTAATGTTTTTTAGTTAACTTTTCTTGACCTATCTTATTTGCTTGACATTCTAATTTATGCTTAATTTAATGTTTTAGAAGCTGTTAATTACTTTTATGGCTATTTATGCTAATATGCTATGACATATACATTTTCCCTTCCATACTATCAAGACAAATCTAGAATCTGCAATATGTGGTTTAGGTAGGGGAAGGTTTAACAAATCTCCTTATGTTACAGTATGTGCATGTTGTTAGATCAATTAAATGACAGGAGCCACGTGCACAATGATCTGATCAACACAAAGTGCTCCACATGTCCATAGGCGAGGAATGGGATGTAGACTGAATGATACTTCAAACGTTTCACCCAAGAACTTAGCTTCTGCTTCAGAGTCACAGTCTATATAATCTGCAGATTTATCTGTTTATAACAATTATTCTATAATGTGAAATATTGTGAGCTGTAACAATATAACACCAGGTTATGTCACTTGCAGGAATTCTCAGATGATTCCGCACTCTCGGTTGTATTGATATAGGGGTAAGACAGAGTATAGTAGTCAGGTAGAGAATTTTGTTTCTTGGTACAAAGAGAATTGTTTGCATCTTAACATCAGCAAAACCAAGGAACTGCTTATTGAGTTTCACCACAGTCTCTATGTCTGGTCACTACTCAAGGAATGGATGTACTTGTGGTTCCAGATTAGTGACAGGTTGGATTGGTCTAACAACACAGAGGAACTATACAAGAAAGGGCAGAGCAGGCTCTTTTTCACTAGGATACCTGGTACAGGTACCTGTAATGTGGGAAGTGATATATTTCACATCTTCCGTAACTCTGTTATGGACAGTATGATTTTCTACACTGTGGTGTGCTGGGCCAGTAGCAACACTTCAAGCCCACCAAAATCAACCAGCTAATCAAAAGGGCAAGCTCAGTTATGGGACACAATCTGAGCAGCAAAGGTAGCAGCAAAGTAGAGAATTAAAACAAAACCAAGTGACTTTATGAACAATGGTGCACATCCTCTCTCTCTGACACACTAACACTGAGGACTTTCAGCCAACGAATTATTCAGCAGAAGTATGTCAAGAAGCGCTACTGGGGCTCCTTTATACCAACAGCAGTATGTCTGCATAATGCCTCACTGTGACAGCCAAGTCAAAAGTTCTCTTTATTTTTTTATTTTATAGTCATTCTGGTGTGTGTTCAGACTAAAGTGTATGCATTTATTTATTTATTTACTTATCTACCTATTTAAGTATTTATTTATTTAAAGAGATTTATTCTGAGATTCTGATTCTAAATTATCCCTAGTGTGTGCTTTGTGTGTGGATGTGTGTGTGTCCTGCCCGGGATTGTTTCCTGCCTTGTGCCGTGTGTTGACTGGGATTGGCTCCAGCAGACCCCCGTGACCCTGTAGTTAGGATATAGCAGGTTGGATAATGGATGGATGGATGGATGGATTCTATAAAAAGCCCAATTTCACCCCTGGGACAAATAAAGTTCTATCTTATCTAATGAAATTTTGAAATTATTTGCAATTTCTTAGACCATATGGCCACATCAAAGTTTCTTGCACATTGCTAGTTTTGTTTAGTTTGGTATGTGCTAAATCTTCACCAATGTGTTACCCACAAATTGAAATGTAAGTGCTGGAGACCTTGCATATGCGCATATGGGCCAAACATTGATTGAAGTTATAGTTAACTCCTCATTAGGTCAAGAAGCCATAGCATAGCTAGTGTTGGATTGGAGGAAACTGCATAGCATCCACCAGGACTAGACCAGCAAAAACTCCCAGTGGTATAAAATGACTGCACGGACACTAGGGGTCGTATTTGGCTGATCCAACTGTAGATAATTCAAAGTGCAGTAAGGATTGAGAGAAGGTGCTTGGTGGAAAGAGCCTCCAGTTTATACCAGAATGGAGGCAATCACTGGGAGGAGTGGTGCTTTTCATTCTGGCTCTGTAAGCATTTTAAACATTTGATTTTTTTTGGTCTATTGAAAGAAGCTTCAAGAATAGATTACTTGTTGAAGGAAATAACCTTTTTTTATTATTTTTTTGTTTTGTTTCCTAGCAGAGCTTTAATTGCATAACCTGTATATAGTCCTTTTTATCCTGCCTCCTGTTTATACAACTTTTTTTTATTTGCTGTGCGTGTCAAAGTTGTAGTTCTCGAGATTCGGTCTTGGTCTCAATCTCAAGACCACTCAACCTGATGTCGGTCTTATCTCGGTCATGAGCCCATTGTATCTTGATTCTGGCCATAAGTCTGGAAATATTACAAAACATATTATCTAAATTAATATGCAGATTATACTTCTTTTCCCTCACTAAGATGAAATTCATTTTCCTGCACTGTCCACTAATAACACATAAAAAACAAAGCGGAAAAATGACAGAAAGACATGTAAAAGCAGGAATGCAGAGATACAGCAGCTAGGTAAAGTTAGTAAGGTGGATAACAGCTGGAAAATGGGCAAACGGTAGCAATGTTGGCAGCATCTGCCATTATCCGATTTGGTTAAAGAAATCAACAAAACAAACACAGGGCTGTGTGCCGATTCTGTAACAAAGCAATTTCAGAAACTGTTGGAACAACATCAAGTTTCTACTGGCACCTTGAAAAGAATGACAAAGACAGGTAATATAAAGCTTTTATGAAATAATGCTAATGCTAAAAAATCTGCTGCTTAGCAAGTTGGTGCTAACTTTGTATTCTTTTTTGCAGCTTGTGTAAAATAAGATTGGCTTCTAGAACACATTCAATAATTTGTCAAGCACAGTGGCTCGCTTTTAGCATGCTGTCATCCCAGCTTAATTACAGGCTAGTTACATAACTCCCATGCAGTATTTAGTGAATGTCATGGCTATGAACCGTAAAAAGCTAGGTCGAGTTTAAAATTAGCTTCAGCTATTATGCCTATCCTTTTGAATTTAAAAATGTAACTGACGAGGTAATCTTAAATTCCGTCTGTTTTTGCAAGCAATGTTGCTGTTTCTTTCTGTTACATCTCATAGGACAGGGATTATAAAGCTGGAAAAATGGCAACGTCTGCTGACATTTCTCACCCATCGGTCTCTTCAAATGTCCAGCCACAAGTGCCAAATGTACAGCCAAGGCACATTAAGGAAGAGAGCAATCAGCAACGCTATAATATGTGATTTGATTATAGGTTGCAGTCTTCCCCTGTCGCTTTAGAAACTTTTTAAAAGTTATGGATGAGCATTACATTCCGATGTCAAGAAATACTATAACTGAACGTCAAATCCCTATGCTTGGTAATGAAGTGAAAGAAAAGATTACAAATGAGATGCTGCAGCATCAACACGTAAGTCACAAGTGATGGTCAGACTGTATCATGCAGGCCTCTTTGGGAGTAACCACACATTTTTACAGTGTCAGTGATGACAAACACCAGCTGAAGTCATGCTTTTTGACATTGTGCTGAAAACATGGTTTCTGCCTTTGATAAAATCAGTTAACAGGTAGAGCATATAATTACTGATAATGCATCTAATATGTGATGTGCATGTAAAGTAAAAATACTGCATGGTGTTTCAAATGGTGAGAGGAGTGAAGATGAGGCTGAGGACTTGGATGATGAGGAATTGTGGCAAGATCTGGACACCGACATGGAGCTCACAAAGACAACAAGCAGCACCTTTCCTGCTTTGTCCATTCCTGGCAGCTTTTGATGGAGGATGGATTCAAGCAGTGGCATAGCTGTGCAGCACCCTGAGGGGGGCCCCTCCTGTCTAGCATAGCTGTTAGTAATTTATTCACAACTAGATCCTAGGGGCCGGCTGGGCATTGGCATCCACGACCACGTCACTATCGGATCACACACTGGGGACAAACAAACCAGCTCTCCAAATGAAATCTTTACTAACTTTTTAAAACACTTTATTACAGTCACTGTAAGTTAGCAACAATAAAATAAATTGTGGGAATGGAATGTGGGAGGTGTGGGTACTACTAGAAGTACATACATATATGCAAAAGGTGGACCCACTTACTTTTCCAAGACAACTTTGTGGAAGAAGGTGATTAAAATATAATGTAAGCTAAAGTAAAAACTAGTCTGTGCCATAAAATGAAGTAATTTCAATTTGTAAGAAATTAAAATGACAACACCGGCTGTCAGGATACTACTACAATCAACCTGTTTTACACAAGTTTTGAGAAAATGGACATTATAAAGTGGTGACGCTCACAAATCCTCACAGTAGTGACACTAATGCACAGTAAGCCACACTGAGGTACACAATAAAACAGATTACAGATTTGTTAAACTGTTAAAGCTTATAAAAGTGGAACTGACTGACAAGTCAATCATATTACTTCTAATATCACTAGTACCTTAAAATGCTCCCTTGTGCGCCTTCTGTTGCACAAAAGTCTCAACAATGTTTGACATGTCAAGTTGTCTGGCACTATCGTTTCCAATTGAGATTGCCACTAAGTCTGTCTTGCGACGTGGTACTTCTGAGGTAATTTTTGATGGGTTTTAATTTGGAGAACGATCGTTCACTCGCAGCAACAGTCACTGGTGTAGTCAGCAGTAACATGTAAGCCATGCAAACGTCACTGAAAGTAGACAGCGGTGCACAGTGACCTATCAGCAACAGTTCAGCTACTTCGAAAACATTCGACTTGGTTGACAGATTTGATTGAAAACATGCACAAAATGACAACAATTGAGTGCAAAACGGCAGTGAAATGTCGGTACTATAGTGTTCAACAAGAAGATCAGCAGCAACAGCATACAATTCGTCGTCAGCCATCGAGATTAGAGTTGATGGTAACAAGACATTGAACATTGAAGCCACTGAATCAAGACTGTGAAAGCTCTGTTTTAGTTAAGTTATTAAAATTTTTTTAAAGCTATATTGCCCCAAGTGGGCTCCCGAAGCTCGTCGGACCTTGTGCTTTTCACAATCTGCACAATTCATTGCTACGCCAGTGGATTCAACGAGAGCTGATGCCTCTCAGGAGCTATAACCAAAATCTTAAAGTTTTGTTCACTTCTGCACATCAACACAGCCTTCAAGGTTGGATTTGAAGACACTTTTGGCAATGGGCACTCAATTCCAGTGGCCACCCATACCAGCTGGACTTGAAATTTCAGACAGTTTAAGGACATCACAATTTTGGAACACAATAAATTCACAGACATGTGTTCTGCTGATTTTCTAAATGTTGCATTTTTTCCTCTTGTTAGTGGGCACAACTGAAAGAACTTGGTGCTATTCTTGAGTCGCTTGCAGAAGCTATACATGTCACACAAGGAGAAGAGCAAGTTACAAGCAGCATCGTGGTGCCCACAGTGCTGGATCTTGGGTGAATGGACGAAAATAGATGTCTTTGTCAACCACTGGTAAAAGTACTCAAAGAGTCTTTGCACAAGACGTATACTGGAGTATTTATTCACACAAGAATGGATCAGAGTAGGCAACAATTTGAGCCACTTGAAGAAAATATGCACTTCCTTTCTGCCATTTTGGATACACAGTTTGAGCTAAACTGGGAAGACTTGGATGATTTCATCCTAATGGAAGTCTGATGCCTTCTTATGCTAGAAAAGAACTGAAAAGATCACTCACAGGTTAGTGCAGCATGCATAAACAAGTGCATACACAATTATAAAATAATCCTTTATAAAATATATTTAAAAAACTGGTTAACTGTGTTTTAGAGACGCTGATTACTGAAGCTGAGGCTATTGGACATGATTTTCAGAAGAAAACCAATCTGAGCAACAGCTGCACCTCCACGGAAGTACGCAGGACTGCTAGCTAGATATTGAAGTCATAAAAGTTAAGCACATAAGCAATTGAGAATCCTCTGGAGCAGGGGTAGGCAGTGTTGGTCCTGGAGGGCCGCAGTGGCTGCAGGGTTTTTGTTCCAACCTAATTGCTTAATTAGAAACCAATCCTTGCCAGTCTCAGACCTCATTTAATTTTATGGCTTGTCAGACTGTAATGTTAGGTTCTAATATCATAGATCTTTTTCATTTCCAAGGATATCATCCAAATGATTTGAAGCCTAAAACTGATCATTTTCAGCGTGTCATATTTTTCTTATTAGTGTTTTATTAAACCAGATAGTGCATGATAAAAACACACAGGTGTAAATGGAAAAAAGTTAGATGGATAACTGCTTTCTCCTTTGTAATTTGCATCTTATTGTTAATAAGGATCCATTAAAATTAGTGAATGCAGCTGTTGAAGACTGAAATAAGCAATTAAGGGTAGGGAAACTAAACAAGCGAGACCACTAAAATGATGCATTAAAATGTTACTTGAGCAATACGTGTTTCATCAGCCATAATTGACTTATCATTAAGAAACTGGGTTGGAACAAAAACCTGCAGTCACTGTGACCCTGCAGGAATGACTTTGCCCACCCCTGTCAAGCATCACAAGTACAGAAATTGAAAACCATTGTGATGAAGATGCTCTCAAGTTCTGGCCAAAAAATAAGTATATGTTTTCTGGTCTTCATCCCCTTGCTTTCAAAGTATTGTCTGTTGCTGTAACCTCAGCTCCTGCTTTCAGCAGTGGGGTCTTATCTTAAGACCACGCCATGCTTGAATGGGAGCCAAAAGGTTGACAGGTCTAATATTCCTTAAGTGCAATTATGCACTGTTGAATATTTCCGAATGCTTTATTAAAACACATTACTACTTAGATGCGGGCTGACAAGTTTTAAAAGCATTCAATAGACTTTCATCCATCCATTTTCCAACCCACTGAATCCAAACACAGGGTCAGGGGGGTCTGGTGGAGCCAATCCCAGGGCACAAGGCAGGAACCAATCCCGGGCAGGGCGCCAACCCACTGCAGGACACACACCAAGCACACACTCGGGACTATTTAGGCTCACCAATGCACCTAACCTGCATGTCTTTGGACTGTGGGAGGAAACCAATGCAGACACGGGGAGAACATTCAAACTCCACAGAGGGAGGACCCAGGAAGTGAACCCAGGTCTCCTAACTGCGAGGCAGCAGGGCTACCACTGCGCCACTGTGCCACCCTCAGTAGACTTTTTTTCTTTTAAATGCAAATGTTGTACTGAAATGTTATTGAGAATCTAATAAAATCATTATACATGCAAAAAGTATAATAAATTAAGAAAAAAACTTTTTCTTTTATTTCATATAAATACAGTATGTGCATTATTGTTTACAGTATATGAAAATGAAAGTTTTTTTCAATTATAGGGTCTTTTAGAATTACATAAATAAAAATATGGCCCAAATATGTGTGCCCTCTGCCAAAAATTAATTAAAATCTAGTCGTGAATTGTCAAGTCTTGGTTGTGTTTTTGTCTTGATTAAAATTGTGGGTCTTGACTTGGTCTCGGGTTGGATGAGTGCTGGTCTTGACTTGATCTCCAAACAGAATGTCTTGAATGCATCACTGGTGTGTGTGTGTGTGTGTGTGTGACATTGCTGGACTGTACAATATTAACCTGCATGACACCTGTTTTTGCAAATTTTTGCTTTTGCCCTTTTACTGTAATAGAGGACACTACTGGTTGTACCTTCTTCAAGTGTCTGTGTGCATCTCTCTCCAACTACTGCCTTTACTTTGGTTTATAAACTACTAGGTGTCCTGAGTCATGGGGATCCGCAGAAGGTTAATGTGACTGCACGAAAATATACACAGCACACAGTTTCACTGAGAAACTAGTGATATGAAAATATTTGTCCTGTATTGTACCAGTAGGAAATCTAAACTGGGACTGTTGTGTGGGGCTGTGCTGCAAATGTCTCTTCACCCTACGTACAGGTGGATTTGTATGGCAGGTTACATAAGGTGGTCTCGGGGGAATGTGTTGCATTGTAATTGTGTTGGGGTGTCCTGTACAGCACAATTACAATGAAGCTGAGTTCCCTCCAGATATTTTTTTCAACTAGAGCTCTTCTCACATCCCTTCTCGACTGAGTTTGTGGCTGGTGGAGATGGCTGTTGTTTTATTCTTCGGCTCCCTACACTAGATTAAGCAAGTAATGGTAATGGGTAAGTTCATTAAATGATGAAACTTTTAGGATAATGTGTTATATTTTATATTGTAGCAACTACTAGTTGTTGTTAGTTAATAGTTGATTACTGTTGCTTATAAAAGAAGCTAGTAAATCTTGTTGGGGACCATAGTGTGCATAAGACATCTGCCATGTAATGCTTTCCTTTTTGCAGCCATATTGTAAAATTGAACATAGTGAAGTCATGCAAAGAGTTTGGGCACCAGCAGGCAGCCCCTTTTATCAGCCAGTTTGTCCACCTAGATAGAATGTAGCAGTTGTCGGCTGATGTCCTGCCCTTTTCTGTTGCTCCTGCTGCTGCTCTATGAATGACGATTACTTTCTGTTCATAGCTGACTTTAGAGCAGGAATGGAAGGAGGACTGAGTCAGGCGTCTTCTTCTGAGTTTCGATCTCCTTTGCTATCGACATTAAAAGATGCCACTAAAAGATGTGCAAGCAGTCATACAACTTTCAAATCCCTCCCCGTAACAGACACACTATGCCTGTGCATTTGACAATACATAGAATTTTGTACAGGACTTTGACGTTTGAGCACAAGAGAAAGCTAGTTGAGAGTAGAGAAGTATCTCGTCTACTGGACAAAATTGAAGCCGAGGAAGATTGAGAGTGGAAGAGAGATGGAGATGGATTTTGTTTAATGTGGCAAAGAAGTGAGCTGCACCGCCTGTGCATATTCATGAATGAGCTACAGCACAGCCATTAGATTTGCTGTGGACAGTGTTTTTTTAACTCATTTTGGAATTAATCACACAATATTGTGTAAAGAGCCTGATGAAACACTAGTTATTATATAGTGCCAGTTTTGGTTAGTGTGTTCCAGTCTTTGGTGTGTGTGACTTCTTCTTTCGGCTGCTCCTGTTAGGGGTTGCCACAGCGGATCATCTTCTTCCATATCTTTCTGTCCTCTGCATCTTGTTCTGTCATACCCATCACCTGCATGTCCTCTCTCACCACATCCATAAACCTTCTCTTAGGCCTTCCTCTTTTGACCTTACCTGGCAGCTCCATCCCTAACATCATTCTCCTAATATACCCAGCATCTCTCTTCTGGACATGACCAAACCAACGCAATCTCGCCTCTCTGACTTTGTACTCATTTCTAATCCTGTCCATCCTCATCACACCCAATGCAAATCTTAACATCTTTAACTCTGCCACCTCCAGCTGTTGACTTAAAAAGAAGTGATGTGTTGAAGAAGACTGTTGATTAAATAGATGCAGTGTATATTAAGAAAACTGATCCTGCTTGCCTTTCCTACTTTGTGCCTGCATTTAACTGGCTGTATTGGTTTGCTGTGATCATACAGTGCAGAAGGGTACACCTGTCACATGAAGTCATCATTCGAATTTGTATCCATACTGTAGCTTTAGCTGGAGCCTAATTAAGTGGTCAGCCACTTGCCTGTATTGTATGCTATATTTGTGTATGTCTTGGTGTAGACAGAAAGATATTTCAGCTGTCAAGAGCAAATGTCTTATAAGACAGCTGACATAAAACGTCCAAAGCCTCTTAGCCATATAAATGAGCAGGTTCTTAGGAAGCTGACATAAAAGCTATACAGGGAAAATGTAACAATGGAGAAGTTAACAGACTAAAGCTGTGCTGCATTGCTTGGGTTTGCTATTATTTTTATTTATTATTTTATTTTATTTATAGGCACATTTTAATGCACTCAAGAACACCTTAGAGGACACAGTTAATAGCAATAGTCACAATGTAGAATAAATAAAAATGTAAAGTTACAATAAAACCAGTTAATCAAAATTAAATACTTCAACTAAAAATGATATAAAAAAAAGAAGTGTGTCAGAAGGCAGGCTTTTTAGGTAGGAAGAAAGTCGATGTTGCGGATGTCTTGTGGATGAGAATTCCAGAGATGTGAGGCCACTCCACTGAAAGCTCTAAACCCCATAGTAGTTAGGTGAGCAGAAGGGATGATAAGATTAATAAAGGAAGAGGATCTAAGAATATGGGAACGAGTAGAGATATGAAGAAGATCAGAGAGATACTGAGGTGCCAAATTAATGTGGTATTTAACATGGAACCAGTGAAGCTGCTGGAGGACAGGAGTAATGCGTTCTATGGAAGGGGTAATGGTAATGATACAAGCAGGAGTTTGTGATGGAGACCAGAAAGGATAGAATTACAGTAATCAATATGTATTAGTACATGTCGATGTACTACATGCATTGCAACATAGCAAGTACATACGTACATTGTTAGAATATGTGTTACCAGAAAACACCTACTATAAGGACAAGAAAGGAATTAAAAAGAGTCTTGGCAGAGTTAAAAACAATAATAATATATATATAATATACAGTACAGGCCAAAAGTTTGGACACACCTCCTCATTCAACCATTTCAGGTGACTACCTGTTGAAGCTCATCGAGAGAATGCCAAGAGTGTGCAAAGCAGTAATCAGAGCAAAGGGTGGCTATTTTGAAGAAACTAGAATATAAAACATGTTTTCAGTTATTTCACCTTTTTTATAAGTACATAACTCCACATGTGTTCATTCATAGTTTTGATGCCTTCAGTGAGAATCTACCAATGTAAATGGTCATGAAAATAAAGAAAACACATTGAATGAGGAGGTGTGTTCAAATGTTTGGCCTGTACTGTATATATAACAGTAGGTCAAGACATTTCCCCAGTGTATTTACTGCAAAGACACAGGAGAAAAAGCTCAAATGTGCAGTGTGCAGCCAAACAGGAATCACTTTACTCCGAAGTGTGTAAAACAAGCATCACGCCTGAGTGAGAAAAGAACACATCTCAATGAATTGCAAAATAACATCAAAACACAGCCATCAGGATGGCATAAACTGAGCTGACAAGTGAAACGAAAAACAAGAGCTATCTTTTACTTTGCAATGTGGTCTTACAGGTCATCTGATGGAAAATAAGTAGAGCAGAGGGATTCCTTGTCTGTTTTGCGTGGAAATGAGCTTCTCAGGAATGCCGAACAGCGAAAGAACAGCAATCAGTATGACAGAAGCTTGCAGAAGTCTCCTTCAACCTAGTAAATCAGTTAGAATACCAAAGCCCTAGTGGCACCCTGGCCTTATTTTGGATGAACTAAGTTCTATGATAGATGCACTTACCTCTCTATTTAGCCCCAGTCTTCGTCCTCTGTGGTGTACTTACAGAACTTTCAGAATATGTCAATTTTTCAAGCCTAGAAAGTTATCAAGTGTTCATCCGCCTCTTGAGATTATATAGACATTATAAAATAGCTTATATACGTCATATTTGAACTAAAAGCACCAATATTATGAGATTCAGTCATGTTCAAAGGAAACCAGTTCCACAGTCTACCTCAGGGCTTGTCTTCCTCCATAGCAACCTTTCACCCACCCGTGATGTGCGTTCCTCTCAACATACAAAATTACATTAAACTGTTTCTGCCACATGCTTGGCATCATGTTGATTGACTTCCGTATTTAGGTGAGAACTCCTCCTGTGAAAGCTACTGCTAACTGACAAGTGAATAGGACGCATATCCTTACTTAAAAGAAACAGTACCAGGAATATGCAATGAGATGGTTATTTCCATATCCCCTTTGTTGTTGCAAACATGCGCCGAATATTTGTTTATATCAAAACTTCTGACATTTCAAAGTGGTCATATTCGGAAAGTTTTTAGGCCTTTGTTTTCTGGTTGTACCCCATGACCTCTGTTATACAACATCAGGACAGGCTACATATTTTTAAAAATTTATAGAAAACACTTAACCTTTAGAACACAATTTTGCATAGCAAATGCGTGCATACTATGTTTGTGAATAATTAACTAATATCTTAACATCTTTCAAAAATGTATAAGATTAGTTACACAAAATCTCTCATTCTCCTGAATTCTCCTTGTCAACCATCTGCCTTCCCCTCTTCTGTTCCTCTGGCCAAATCAATCAAATATGTTGGTCTAAAGTTTTCCCCCTTACTCTTGTATACGGCAATCTCAAATTGCTCAACCACTGGGCCTTTGTGTTAAGATATACATGTAGCTGATTAGATCCTCTTGTCATTCCACCTAGCTTACTGTCAAACCTAACTTGATGGCTTCCAGATATCTTTCATAGCTCCCCTTCACTACTTTAAAAATCAATCATGTTGGTCAAATTTCATTTCCATCTTCTCATATGCATTCAACATTAGGAAAGGCATCTTGGTTCATACGCTACTTTGGAACAGTTTTATTCCTTTATTCTATAACTGTTCTCTGTGCATCAGTGGCACTCCTATGTATTTCCTCCTTGGTCAAATCATGCAATCGCAATACTTGGGGACATTTTCAATGACAAAGGGCTTGGAACATGCCCATTTATAAGGTCAGGTTTTGATACTCAGCCTTGCTCCTTCTTTTTCTATCTTCAGCTAATATCTGTTTTCAAGATGTGTAGGATTTTTCTGTCTTCTTCTCTCCCCTCTCATTCTTTATTTAAATGTTCTTATTCACTCTTTCCCAACACAATATAGGATTCTTTGCAAAGCAACTCATGCACCATTACCAATAACCTTGTTTTGGCATTGTGATCTACCCTCAGCACTTTCCTTATCTTGGCATTCTGTTTTTAAAAATGTCTCTTGGTCCTTCAAAAATCTAACCCATCAATATACACAATTCAAATATGTGGACCATTTATATCTTACCACAAATGTCACTTCATGGGGCTGGCCCAGAACCTCTGCTGTCACTTATATACTCAGGTGCCCCTTCAGATGTTTATGCATATTGTATGTACTAAGAGTGCCCTCTAGTGCTCACCTACTAGTCTTGGGCTTCCAGGTTTCAGTAATCCTGCTGATTTCAGAGCAGCCATACCCACCTGGTTTCCCTGAAGCTAAGCATGTTTGGGCCCAGCCAGTGCTTGGATAGAAGACCATCTAGGAAAAGCTTGGGTTTCTGCTGGAAGAGGTGTTGGTGAGACCAGCAGGGGGCACTTGCCCTGCAGTCTGTACATGGATCCCAATGCCCCCATGCAGTGATGGGGTTACTGTGCTGTAAATGTAGTGTCATCCTTTGGATGAGATATATGACCAAGGTCCTGACTTTCTATGGTGATTAAAGATCCCTGGGCATCCTTCGTAAAGAGCAGGGTGTATCCTGATGTCCAGGCTAAACTGTCCTCGATGCCCTAGCCATACTGGCACCCTAATCAACTCCTGTCTCTGATTTGCTACCTCTCTCAACACTTCACCACCTAATAGCTAATGCGTGGTGAGCGTACAGGAGCAAAAATGTTTGCTGCCACATCATCCGGGTGGGTGCGACACATTAATGGTAGATAAAGTGGTTCCCCTCTGTCTATATAAAGCACTTTAACCAGCAACTATATAAATGTAATTACATATTATTGTTATTATTATCATTATTAACTTTCCCCTCTTATAACAAATAATTTTCCTCTTAATTTCTCTTTCACTGTGTTTCCAGCAGAGGCTGTTCTGCTTACCATCAATAGCATCTAAGTCTTTGATAACCTCATGCTGGAAATCTCTTGATAGCCTTTCATTTATTATTCTGAATTCCAGTCTTCCCAATTGAACCTTTTTTGAGCTTTCTGCAGTGCAGATTACCAGGTCATCCAACTCAGACATTGAAAAATGGCTTTCTGTGGTTGCCAGTGGTCAGCTTCTCTACTCCATGTCTTCATTCCTGTTTCCTTGTTTCTCTCACTGTTTAACATTTAACATAGAAAGTGAACCACATGTTTATACAAGATGGCAGACACTGTTTCCCAGGAAGCAACCCTTGGAAAGAATTTAGAGGTTTGTGTTGTCTCTAAGCAGTGTGCAGAGGCAACTAAAAAGGCAAATAAAATGTTAGGTTATATGTTAACTATAAATCAAGGGGTGCTATACTTGGACTATAAAATACACTAGTGTGACCGCATCTGGAGTATTATGTGTATTTTTGGTCACCACAGTGCTTGAAGCTTTGCAGAGGAGAGCAACCAGTTGCATCCCAGGAGCATGTCGTACTGTGATAGATTCTGAGAATTAAACCTGATTAGTCTCAGACAGAGGAGACTGCATGTGGACCTAATCCAGGTCTTCCTTGATAAAATACATCCAGCAGAAATATTTCATCTAAACAGCAGATTTCGTACTTGGAGACACCAGTGGAAATTAAGGGGTAGTGCATTTAACATTGAGGTCAGGATGCACTTCTTTACACAGAGTTGTGAGAATCTGGAGCAAATTACTGAGACATGTAGTTGACACAGAAACCTTTGGCAACCATTAAGAAGGACCTGGAAGAGATACTAGGACACCTTAGCTATCAGCTAAACAAATGAGCTTGATGGACTGAATGGTCTCCTCTGAGTTGTTGCATTTCTTATTTTCTTCCCTTAAGGTGCTGGAAATATTGTTTAAGGAGTTTGGCTCATACAGACTTGATAACATTATGCAGTTTCTATCAATTTTTTGAACAAATGCTCCTGTTGCAGACTTCCCATGCTATCACATCTCAAAGGTGCTCTATTACTTTGAGATCAGGGGGCTGTGCAAACGACTTATTTTTTTTGGAACAAGTTTGAAATAACACATGTTATATGACATGGTGTATTATGACCATAAAGGGATGTCAATAAGAATGCTTAGGTTCTCTGTGGCATTCAAAAGATGTTCAGTTGATATTAAGAGGTCTAATGTGTTCCAAAAAAACCATTAGACTACCACCACCATGAGCCCGCTTTCCTGACACAATGGATCCAAGGATGTATGTTTTTACACCAAATTCTGGCACTATTAACTACGTATCGATGAAGAAATTAAGACTCCACAGTCCAGGTGACATTTTTCTGCTCTTGTGTATGTTCCACTATCAAACTTTATCTTCCACATTTTACTTGATTTTATTATATGCACAAGAATGATGTAACCTTTCAAAAATGATATAGAGTTTGCTTGTATAAGTCGCTTTTTTTCTGTGAAATTTCTTTTTCTGATGTAATCTTTCCAAAGTTTCCACTTACAGAGCCATGTTCATGTATTCCACATAATCTAATTTCAAGAAAATGGGTACAGTCTTTTATCAGATTGTGCAGTTGAAGTGCATTATCATGTGGTTTCTAAGAAAAGGTTCATGGTTTTGGTTGCCATAGCATAGCAGAAATGAAGCATATTTTTTACATGCAAATTGTAACCACTGAAAGTTAAGAAACCGTACAGCGGTTGATGTACTTGGCAGAGACAGAAGAAATTTTATCAGTTTTTATATTACCTTTTTCACTACTTCAGTTTTGAATGTAGGCCCTAATCACAATTCCAAAGAAAATATATTTGTTTTAATTAAAATATTCACTATAGTTTAATTAAAACCACTCACCATTTTACCCAGTACATCACTCAGATTCATCAAAGAGACAGATTAAAGAGTAGATAAAAATGTTACGGCCTTTATCTGGAAAAAGGATCAAAACAGTAGTACAGTATAATTCAAATCTTCTGCAAACTTTAATAATCTTCTGTGCATATTTATTGAGATAGAATGTTGACAAGAACATGACTCACCAGCAACAAGTGACACAGTCTTGATTCTTTTATGTGATATTTGAAGGTTCGTGAAATCAGGTTGGATAATAAATGGATGGATGGATGAAAATGTGAAACAAAGGCAATATAGCCAGCATTGTTTCCATTTTCATGAATTAGCCCATTTCAGCCTTTATAGCTTCCAGAAGTCTTTGACCTGTTGGTCCAGCTAATTAAACAACTGACTAGGGAGGGACACATTTTTAGTTATTTCCTTAAAAATAGTTTGATAAGTGTTTCCCAAGCCTGAGGCCAACAGCGTCTATAGTTTTTCACCTCAACCATCTTCTACTTTAAATCAGCAAGCTGCTTTTTACCACCTTCTAGTTTAGATGTTATAAAACAAGAGTTGGGGATCCACCTTATATATTGTGTAAAACACTTCAAAAACAACAGGTTCCGGGTCGATGTCCAAAACAAACAGGGTTGTAAGGGAAGGTGGTTGACTTTTATAGTTTTAGGAGAGGAAAAGGCCAGATCCGTAAGGGTTCTAGCCGGAAATGAGGTCAGAAGGAGGGCGTGGTTACAAAGGGAATGCAGGAACTGGTCATGAATTAGGTGGGCTTCTGTTCTTGTGATCTGTAGAAGAGGGAGAAGAGAGATTAGTGCACTTCGTCAACCCCTGCCTTCGTGTTTTGCCCTCGGTTAAGTCTTTAACCTGCCTCCTAAGCACACGTGAGTGACAATGTCAATGTGGAAATTACACAAATTGGTTTGCTAGATGTACAGGGTGACACAGAAAAACGGGAACTTTTGAAAAACCCAATAAAAATAGAAGAAATCCAACAAAAAAATTTTGTTGACAGCAATTGAACCACTAAAACTTGCCTTTTAAGAGACAGTAATCCAAATGATCAATGTCTGAAAATTACGTCCTGTAGATGGCGTCCTCCTGTACTTATGCATTCTTCCAATCTGCAGTTGAGGTTCCCTATTGATCGCTGCAAAATCTCAGGTGGGATACCACGAATTTCGTCTTGAATTCTTTGTTTCAGTTCATTCAGTGTCCTTGGCTGAGTCGTGTAGACCCGACTCTTAAGATAGCTCCACAAGAAAAAATCACAAACGGACAAATCTGGTGATCTTGAGGGCCAGGGAATGTCACTGAATCTTTAGATGACACGGTTACTGAATAATTCTCGCACAGCTGCCATTGATTGCCTTGCAAGTGATTACTAAATTACTAAATGGCGAGATTGTTTACAGCTCAAGGTCCCTGTTCCGCAGTCCTGCCAACTGTACATGGCTGCCACTACACATTTCAAAAGTTCCCATTTTTCTGTGTCACCTTGTATATTGGAATGTAGCAAACACTTCTGCATGTTACAACCAGATAATTTCATGTTTTTTAGCTTCCTTTTTAAGATTTTTATCATCACTGTCATGATTTTCATTCCAATTTTCCAAATGTTCTGGCTGTTTAAGCAATGATTAACTTACGAGCATGTTAGCTGATCTACACTAAGTGAGCTGTAGGCTTTGGGAATTCAGTGTTGTTTGCTCGCATGTCTGCTGTTTCTCATTCATTCTCATTTCGATAAAACTAGGAAGCAGAAAACGTGAATTAATAGGCAGTTGATAATAGAATCGTTTGATCAGTTTGACGAAAAAAAACTGTGATTGCGAAACTGGTTTGGACAAAAACCACAGCTTTTCCCAAGGTTGAACTTGAGACTTGCTGGTCTCGAACAGTGGTCCTCAAATTGTTTCAGGCTGAGAACATTTTGTCAAAGTCATACATATGGAGGACCACCATTGGTGAACAGCCACTAATTACTTTAACTTTCGGCTGCTACAATTATCACATTCTTTTTTTTTGTGCTCAAATAATAAATACTGTAACAAGCAAGGGTGTCAAACCCATACTGCTCAACCCCTTTATATGTTTCAGACTAATCCTCATATTGCTACTCTATGAGCTATCATGCTGGCTCAGAGTACAGCAGATCTACTCTATTACACCCTGGATGACGGAGTGGCTGAAGGTTTCTGATTTAACCAATTTCTTAATTACAGCCCATGTATTTATTATTAAAGCAATATGTTTTTAGGGCTTAATTTTAGTCAACTTGTTTGTTATGATTCAGAGTCCTACTTGCCTGTTGTAGTTTTAAACAGCTGCATTAAGGTTTTAATTTTTGCCTGTTTTCTTAACCAGCCATTAGTTAATAACGAGGTGCAAACAACAAAGGAAACAGCAGCTCTCCAGTTAACGTGCTTCCATTTAAATCTGCGTACATGCATCATGAAGTATCTATGTTGCTACAATGTTACGAAATAAATAACAGAGAAGGTAAGGATCAAGAAGTACAAATCTGTTCCAGACCACAAAGCAAACAGATAATGTGCTCAGAAAAAGAAAAAAAATCTACAATGTGATAAAGATTTGTCTTGGAGTAACAAAAAAGCACACTAGCAAGCCAATTAATTAAATACTAAATTTCATGATCTACTAGGCATGACTTCTAATTACGAAAGTGTTTGGAATGAAAACCTGCAGCTACTGCTGCTCTTCAGGACTGTAATTGAGGACCACTGGAGTACAGGATCAGAACAGGAAGAAGTTGCGTAGGAATGAAAGATGTTATCTTCTGCAAGAAAGTTAGATGGGGTGTTCTGTGGTCAGAGTCTCAGAGCTGTTTCATATGGCTTTATCAGGAAGAAAGTTCTTCTGAGAGAGATGACTAGGTTAGTCCATGAACCACACTTTGAGAACCACTGATCTAGATAATTTGACAGTAAGTATGACATGCTATAAATGATTTTGTGTTGCTACTTTTAAAAACATTGCAAAATTGTATTTCCTGATAACAAAAATAATCTCACAATACAATAAACTCCTTTCCAGGTATACTGTGATTTTATCAACTTTGTGTTAAAATATTAGGATTATTGTGATGAGGGCAAGCAATTCAACCCAAAAAAGCTTATGAATCCCATTCACCGAGATTGTCCAAAGTGTTGAAAACAGGGCCTTTCAATGTGAACTAATAAGGTTGTGATTGGGTGTGTGACCGTGGTGGCAGCTGATTCATTCTAAGAAATGTCAATGACTATTCACTAACTGCAAGGAATCCAGCCATTTAATATTATTAATTGTCTTATCAAACCAGCATTTAAATGTAGATGTGATATTTTTGTTTTTATGAGAATTATCATGAGGTGCACAGTAATAATGCTGAGTCACAGCCCGAAACATCTACGGCTCCAGACCTGGGCCCTGAATGTGTACAATATAAATAATCACCCAGCATTCATGTAGGCCTGTTGTTTTTCTGGGTAAACCAGCATCTGTCAATATGCCAAAAACAGGCTTCTTAAGTAAACTGCGACTCTAAACCAGCTCTGCTGAAGGAGTATAGTTGTGTGCCTGAGTGTTTAAGGCTGATTCCTGTTTGAGTTCTATAATGCCAGGAAAAATGCTGACTACTTTTAACCCTACTATAAGCAGTTTTGGCTAATGGATTAAAAATTCTTATTCCCGATTTATATTCTGAGAATCACATGACAGGATTTTAGCCTCATTAATTTCAATCAGCTCCATTATTTACCAAAACGCGGCTAATTTCTGATGAGCAGAGAGAGGTGTGAATGATGGGTACTAATTAGCTTGCTTTCATTCACACCTGTGTTTGCTAAGACAAAAATAGAAAGCTTATACAAATCTTAGGATGAAATGAGAACTGTAAAAAGTCATTTATTCTTTAAAAATAGACCAAACTGTTTTAATATTTGTTAGCAGACAATAAACTAGCATTATAAACTGCAGGAACAGATGAAGAATGATTACTATAAAAGTCTTTTATGCAAACAAAAGACTTGCAGTGAGTCAGAACTGGCTAGTCAACACTATTATGTCTCCTGTAGGGACCCAATGTAACCAGATGTGTGCTACAGACTAGAGTCATATCTATGGAGACAATCAGCCCAACCCCGTTATGGGTTTATCATGGGTTTATCATTGACCCTAGAACAACTTCCATTTAGAGCAGAACCCTGAATTAGATTAAAATAGGTTGGACTATAAATAGAGAGATGTAGTCGACCAAGATGTCACAATTCAAAGTATACTTCACTCTGTTTAACAAGACTTTGTCCAACAACCTTATATTTTCAGATTCCTTGTTAGAAAAAACTGAACTATTCTGAAATTTTAAGTGTGTTAATGATAAATGGGTAGCAGTAGAGTGTTGTACCATGTTAGCCATAAAGAAAGTAGGGTGAAATGACACCTTTTATTGGCTAACTAAATAGATTACAAATGAAAGCTTTCGAGGCAGCTAAGGCCCCTTCATCGGGCAAGGTGTAATAAATGGAGTCACATCAACAGAGCAAGTCTTGAAGATGTGTGAGATAACAAAGAAGGGCAAAGGAAAAAGATGTAGAAGAGAGGTGTTTGAACAGAAGAGAATGATTAAGCTTGGCCATACAAAGGTGGGAAAAGTGAAGATTAAAAATGAATCACCTTACCTTGAAGGAGGAAGCAAAATCATGGCACACTGACTAGAGTGAAAAATGTGCCCTTTTTCACAGTAAATGTTCTGGCTAATAGCATTCATTGAGGTGTTAAAATCCCATGGAGGAAATCTTCTACTCTATGTAGATTTGAACACAAGATTTCTTTATGAAGTCCTGGCTATGACGTTAAACTGCATCTACCCTGCAAACGGTCCTCCAAACTGCAGGGAGAACTTGGGGATTGGTGGCAGGACTGGCACTCCAGCCACCGTAAAAAAAAAAAAATGACAGACAGGACTCCTTTCTTCTCTCCATGAGAGTAGCTTTACTGTTGCCACCCATAGGAAGGCTGATTGCATTATGAAAGGGATGTCAAGAGTCAAAACCACCAGAAAACCAATGGGGGATAATGGAACTAGTGTGGTGCTGAGGCATCATAATCTGAGACTGCCCCATTCGGGTAGGTGCGTGGAATGTCTAGTCTCTCTGACATAATGATCATCTTCCTCTGCTGTCGGAAGAGCTTAATAAACTCAACATTTCAGTTGCAGCACTCTCTGAGGTGCGCAGACCGGGGACTGGCCAATATCTCTTTAGGTAGGTACACCTTTTATTAGTCTGTTTGCTCTGATGGCTGTCACACTCAGGGAGTAGCTGTTGCTGTAGCAAATCGGCTTGTTCCAATAGTGTCAGATGTCATTCCTTTCAACAAGTGTATTATGAGACTCAGATTAAGGCAGTCTCTGGGTGAATGATGTCTCAGTGAGGGAGACATTTTACTCGCAGTTTTGCTTGGTGGTTGATGGGTGCCCACAAGGTGGCACTCCTCTGGTAATTTCATTGCAACAACTGGCACTGACATGGCTGGCTATAAGTATTGTGTCTGTCCCCACGGGTCAGGCAATCATGCTGAAAGTGGCTCTATGATCTTTGGCTTTGCAAAAGATCAGGGGCTGTGGATTGCTGGATCCTGCTTCCAGTGCCCTGAGCCACATCGTTTGACTTAGTACTCCAGTACTGGTGGTGGTACTACCTTAGGTCCAGTAGGCTAGCAACTACTAGGACAGTGAGGCAGGACCTGGCCAGACTCCAACATCAGGCTGTTTCTAATGCATTTGCACGCAGTTTGAGTGAAGAACTTATAAACTAGGGTGCAACTGTTGATCCTAATGTGCTGTGGCAGGCCTTCCATGATAAGACCTAGAATGTTGCTGAGGGTTGTGTTGGTGTCCCCAGCGTGCCCAGAAGGAGATGTTTCATCTCGCAGGGCATTTTGGATATCATCAAGAAGAGTTGCAGCAAATGGCTTGATGCCAACTCCAGTCTGTACTGGGAAATGAAAAGAATGGCTGCAAGGGCTCTGGGGACAGATAAAGAGGCATTTGTTAGAGGAATCTGTGAGCTGGTGATCCACATCCTGCTTACAGAGGAATCAAAGCATTATACACATCTGGATCTGTTCTCAGAGTGTTGTTGTCAGGGCAGGTGATGGAACGGTCCTTATGGATGATGCTGCAATTGTGACCTGCTTGGCTGTTTGCTTTGAGCAGCTGTTCAAAGCTGATCCTCCAGCTCGGACGTTGGATATCTCTGGGTCCATGGTTCTTGAGGCTGATCCTCCAATTAGCTGTGAACCACCCAGTCTCACTGAGATTGTACAAGTGGTGAACCAGCTGAAGGTAGGGAAGGCTGCAGTGATCTGTATTATCCGGGGTGAACTTCTCCAGACTGGGGGTAAGGCTGACCTCTTTGCATTGTAAACAATCCTTACTTCCATTTGGGAAATGGCTTCATCCCAACTTACTGGAAAACAGGACTTGTCACCCATATCTTGAAAGGGAAGGGTGATCGACTGGATTGCAGCAACTACAGGGGGATAGCACAGCTCTTTGTGCTGGCTAAGGTCCTTGCTAGGGTCATCCTCCATAGGATCCATGATCACTTGCTCACCTACCAGCGACGAGGCAGTCTGGTTTTACGCCTAAGAAGTCTAGCATAAACCACATCCTAGCACTGAGGGTTCTCATGGAGAGCAAATGTGAATATCAGCAGAATTCTTTTGCTGCCTTTGTCAATTTTCGTAAAGCGTTTGACTCGGTTGGTTTTGCTACCCTGTGCCTTGTTCATGGGACTCCTCCAAAGTTGCTGGATATCATGGCCGGCCTGTACTCTTGTACTCAGTGCTGTACAGAGTGGAGGCAGAATTTTTGTTTTTCCCAGTGTGTTCCTGCTCCTACTTTGTTCAATGCTTGCATGGACTGGGTGTTGGGCAGGGTTGTGGGATATGGCAACTGTAGGGTGTCTGTTGGTGAAGAAAGATTCACTGATCTTGACTTTGCTGACAATGCTGTGATCTTCACGGAGTCAATGGAAGCACTGATTGGGGCTCTCGAGAGACTGAGTGAGGAGTCTGAGTGTCTGGGTTTGCGAGTGTCCTGGATAAAAACCAAGACCCAGGAATGTAATAACCTCTTCAGCACAGCCATCACCAGCATGTCTGTTTGTGTGGAGAGTGTCGACCTTGTCTGGTGACTCCTCCTATGAAGTCAGTAGACAATTTGGGAGAGCATGGAGGTTCATGGGGTCACTGGAAAGGGGTGTGTGGTGCTCCCGATATCTTTGCAAAAGGACAGTGGTCCAAGTCTTTAAAGTCCTGCTGCTTCCTGTTTTGTTAGATGGTTGTGAGACATGGATGCTATCCAGTGATCTGAGACAAAGACTGGACTCCTTCATTGCCATGTCTCTTTGGAGAATCCTTAGGTACCACTGGTATGACTTTGTGTCAAAAGAGTGATTGCTCACAGATTCCTGAATGAAGCATATTATCCACATTGTAAGGGAGTGTCAGTTACGGCAATATGGCAATGTGACACAATTGTTAAATGGTGATCTGGCTCACAGGATCCTGATTGTTGAGGACCCAAGCAGATGAACTGGGCCAAGGGAACACCCACGTAACACCTGGCTGCAGCAAATAGGTGGTTATTTCTAGGGGGGTGAGACTGGACCACATGTCTGCCTGGAGGGTTGCCAACATTGATCCTGAGCTGTTTTGTTGTGTGGTGAATGTGGCAACACACTGTACCAGTGCATGCTCCTCAATCTGACCTGACAGTCCAACAGTCTTGATTTCTTGTAATTCTTCAGTATAGTAAGGAGTGGTTCCTTGGAATTATTCCGATCCTGGTAGAAGCAGCCATATGTACAGGATGTGTCCAAATGCAATTAAACAGCTCCCTCTGCAGTAGATAATAATGTGGAGGCAGTGGAAGAAAACAATTTCAGGTTTCAAAGGCATTTAGAAGACTCTTCAGATACTAAGAAGTTGTAGTGAAAGAATGGAAGGATGATTATGTTACAGAAAGTTCAGTAGAAGTGAAGAAATAGTTGAAGATGACAAGTTCAAGTCAAACAATTTCTACAGAAACAAGTGTGGCCAGTAACACAACAAGGAGAGCAATCCAACTCAGGGCTTCTGAAGTAGCTGAGAAGCATAAGAAATCTGAAGTGAAAACAACAGAAATGTAGTTGTTATTGAGTCTGAATCCAACAAGATGCAAAATTCACTGGTACATAGTGCAGAAAGAAATTATGCGAACAATAAGATGAATGCAGAGTTGTGGTGAAGAGATGTGCAGATCACAAGTGGAGAAATAGAAATGCATAAGAAACTCTTTAGCAAAATGTTTTAAACCTTTATAAGATGACAGAAAAAGATAATCTAAAGATAATATGATTCCCATCCCATAGCCAAACAGGCCATCTCAATAAAATAGTAGCAACTGAGATAACAAGAAAGTGACAGCCCTGATTAGACGAGAAAATTTTTGAAAAGAAATACAATCAAAGACAGGGGAAGTAAGCAGGTTATTGAGAACAAGGGAATGAAGAGAATTAGACAGGAGGGAGTGGCATTGGGAAAGTATATTTTGTAAGATGATTAGAATTATTTCCCATGAAAATGTACATGCTTATTAAATTATGAAAATTCTATTCTGTAAACAGCAAACATCCTTAATTGTAAGATAATTTAAATTGCTTAGAGCTGACAATAAAATAAAGTAGAATTTCAGTATTCAATGACCCAACTGCATGAGAATTCACTTACAGCCCACCAGCCTTTGTGTTGTTTTACAGCCTTGTCTGTTTCATTGTGCTGTAAATATTCATTTAAAATATGCACACACACAAATGCATTGAATATCTGTTTGCATTTTACTTTCACAGTAGGACTGTATATATCACTGTTTCCAGTTAAAAAGAGTAAAAATTATTAATAATTTTCTGAGTGACTGTTTGCCATTTACTCATATCTTATGTAAAAGCTTCCATTTTATTCATAGTCCCAAAGAGGAATGAAAATGGCTGGGAAAAATAACATTATGTGTTATTATAAAATTCTAAATGTTTTGTGTGTGATCCTTTTCTTCCCTTTTAAATTCTTTATTATGTAGGCCTCAACAGAATTCCTTAAATCCCACACTCTTACCTAACTTTTATGTACTGTAGTTCAGCATTTCCCCCTTACTTTATGAGCTGTAAACCCAGCAATTGCAGTTCCAAAATAGGCAGGAGAGAAAGTTATACATTTATTTATCCATTATAGATAGTGACTTTTAATCATTAAATGCTATAACAAGTGCCATAAACAAAAGCAAATTCATGTAGAATATAGTTTTTAAGCCATACAACCTGCTAGTGCTAGATGTGCAGTTTCAGGTAGCACATAGACTTCCAGGTACACTCAATTCTGTCTAGCCAAATCATCATCTTGTCTCTTCAGGTGTGGTATAGCGGGTCCACAGCGCTCTCAGTAAGGGCCAGTTTTTAAATAAATAATCACCGTACTCGAGGCGGCTTCGTGAGGGGGCGTAGTGGTTGTAGCAAGCCACGTGCACAGGTGAGGAACTGCCCACATCTGTGATTGTTCCCGTGGCTAATGTGCTGCAGCTGCTATGGCCCCTTGCTATATAAAAAGAAGCACGAGTTGGATGGAGGGGGAGAAAAAGACAGATCAAAACGGAAAAAAGGACAGACAGAGGTTGTAACAGGAAGCGAGCAGGTCGGTGCAGCAGGAAGCGGGCGGGCGAGCGAGCACTCGTAGGCAGCTGAGAAGACAGCCAGGGGTTAGGCCAACACCCAGGGCATAGTAGTTGTTGTCGCTCCCGCTGAGCAAGCATGTAGCGGGAGTGACCAAAGAAGGAGACGGGTGACTCTGCATGGGGCCGCGGATGGCAGCGGGAGTCAGGATTTGGGATGTGGTTTCTTCCACGTGAGAGCCTTGAGAGGAATTCCGAAGTCGCGGTCTGAAGGGAATGGAACCAAAGCCAGGGATTGGGACGACTCCAGATCGGTAGTGGAGAGAAGGCCAGCTGCAGGTAGAGTGGCTCCCCTGTTGCGAAGCCTGGACAGGGAGAAGCAGGGGAGTCACCAGTTAAAAGAAGGCACCGGGCTTGTTGTTGTTGTTTTTAAAAAACTGCTTCCTAAGAAACATTTTAACCTCGTTTTTAAAGGACTGTTTTTTTCTATTGTGTATTTTTAACCTCCACGTATTTTTATGGATTATTTGTTGAACTTTATAAATGCACTGCACTTTATTTTGAACACCTGTTTTGTTTGGATTTCATTTTAATAAAAGCACTTTTTCACTTTTTACCATCCCCTTGCTCAGTTGTTATTGCCTTCACTGACTAGCTCATCGTGACATTACCGACAGTGTTGGGTTGAAGGGCTCCCGAATAGCGATGGCAGCGTGGAGCCAAACCCACATCGTCACATCAGGTCATCATCTAATCTGCTTTTTTTCAGCCTGCTCATTCTCTGACTTTATACAACTTCTTAGTTGCCTGTCCCAGTTACATTTGCCTGGCTCATAAATCTACAACCTGTCTCTCCCCTACGTTTTGCTTGTGGAGGGAGATGTCTCATAGAATGTAAAGTGTTCCTGCACACCTAGTCAACTCTCACCTAACTAAATGATCTGGTTAATCTGTAAATGTCTCTGAGCAACGATTAACCTATCCATCACCTTTCTAACCAGATAGTGGGACAATTGTTTAAACATGTATATTGTTAAACATTAATAATAAAAAAAACACTGTTAACCTATATGCTCTCCACTACATGGTTGCTTGGAGAACTGGGATGGATAGGCGCCCCATCCTGCTTCACGATTGATGCTGATAGAATAGGGAAATGGCCCCTGTGACCCAAAACTCAATTAACCATTTTAGTAATGTAATGATGGATTTCTTGCACATAAAAAATGTGCATGCACTTCCATAATAAATGCCAACCTTTGTGAATTTAGTAATGAATGTATTATTATAGTGGCAATAAAATCCAAAGTAAACCATTTCATCTTTGACACAGCACAAGATGACCTACAGCAAAGCTTGCTAGTGGGACAACATCAGACACAAAGTGAAAATCAGTTCTGGACAGACAGCCAGTCCATCACAGAGCTCACTAATACTATTGTCAGTTTAGAGTCACTGTCACTTAAATGCAGGCAAATAAAGGGATTGAGCAGGCAGACAGTGACTGGGCGACGAGACAGAAGTGCCAATTGTTGGGATACCATGTTGCCCGCGAAAAAAGCATAATCACCAAAATTGTCAAACATGTCTCATATTGTGAATTTTTCCCTTAAAGATATATATTTTGGAAATGTTAAAGGACAGAGTATTGTAACTACATCACATTGTTAGATCTGTCACCTAATTTCTTAATATTGTACAGTGTAGTTGTTATTGTTAATTGACCAGTCACTTTAGTACTGTCATCAAATATGAAGACCTGGATTTACCACAATTTATTGTATAGTCAATGGGGGAATTTTGACTTTAGTCTGTAGCTATAGCCTCAACCTTTAGAGGCTTTGGTGTATACCACTCACTTGAGGTCCATTGTCTCTCTGAGAAATGAATTCCATCTCATGCTTCTTAAGTTTTTTTACCAGGCTTAAATAAGATACCTCACAGTATTTTCCAGTACTGTGCTACATCCATTTTTCTTTTTGCTATAACAAAAAGCTTGCCCTTGACCACAGGACCTCGGTGGTTCTTTCTCATGCTTTCTTGTAAAATCGTTGTCAGTTATTCATTGTTTTCCACCAAAGCGACTTTTTGTCTATGTACTTTGCAATTTTTTCATCCTAGTTCAGCTACCTATATACCACTAATGCTTTTTATTTTTTTTCAAACGATATTGTCTTTATTTTCTTTTTTCTCATTTACTTTTTCCAGGTCGGACTCAAGATCTCGATTCTCTGTATCCAGCAGTATGTGCTTTTCCAGCCAATAAAGGTGATCTGTATTTTCAATCCTTTTTTTAATGTTGTTTTCTTTGCCAAGTAACACATGCATGTTAGCCTCATTATCCTCTTCTACAGTGAAAATATGTTTTCCCAAGAGTTCAAAGATTTCATTTATTTTTGTATATTAAATCCTTAACTTCATCTGCATCAAATGTGAAACCTCATTTATCACTCTAAACTAAATATTATTTTCTACCTAAGTTGGTGAACATCATTCATTCCTCATGTTTCATTTTACATTATTTGTTTAGTACTCTTTTCTTGAACAAGTAAGAAAATCTAACTTTCTTTAAAGCTGAAGCCACTTTAAAGTTTTTGAACATTTACTATAAACTCCACTTTTGTTTGCACTTACTGTAATTGATGAGAATTCTGTTTTCTGTGTTGTATTTACTCCAGTTTTTGACACCCATTGCATACCCAACCTACCTGTAAGGGTCTTTCTCTCTCTCTCTCTTAGTAGCCTTTCTCAAAATATCTTCCTTTTTTTCCTCACAAGGTCTTTTCTTTGGGGAGGTTTTCTTTTTTTCATAGGGAATCATGGCTGGGGTGTTGTCAAAAAACAAGGTCTGTTAAAGCCCATTGTGGCCCTCCTTGTGCTGACTTTGGTCTATACAAGAAATAAATTGTTGTTGTACTGTATCTTGTGCTGTTTTATTATTAATAATTTTCCTTTCCATCTCCTTTTCAGCGATGATTTTCAGCGTCATAATTCGATCTACTTTTTAATGTGTTTATCCATTGCTCACCATTTCTCTTTCTGCAGTCATTTCTTTCTTAACCATTCTTTCTCTTCAATAACTCAAGAATTAAAATGTATTGCAAGATTATTAAGTCCTTTAAATGAATTCTAAAAATTGCAGTGCACACAGGGTGTCTAAAAGTGTTGATTGGCAAAATTCACCAAAGTCTTTTTTGACGTGAATCTGCTGGGGTCGCCAGTGACCTTCTTCACCGATTTTTTTTCCCTGAAACTTTGTCATGCAACCGGCTTAGATAACCTTTTTTTTTCCCCAGCACCCCATGATGCTTTGCAAGGCCAGCATAACTTCACAGAGCTGTAACAGCTGTGTTGGATGGGAATCTAACTACCCAATCTGTTGTATGAATACTTTAAGTGTACTCCACTTCACATTTTACGATGCTGCTCGATCTGCTTCTCAAATGCATGAATACTTTATGGCATATAAACACATGCATGATGTCACTACCTGATTGATACTCCAGGTGGATGTGTGCTCCATATGTGTTTTAAAAAAAACAAAAAAAAAAACCAAAGAAAAAACATTTGCAATATTTTCATTTAAAGGGTATATTAGTTGACCTTAATAAGAATATTGTGAAATACATATTGTTATGCATAGATTCTTTGTCTTCACTACTGGATTAAGCATGTTATGTTCCTTGCTGTGTAGCACAGAATAGGTAGTGACAGGAACACTCCCGATAGATAGCGCTGATCCCTTGTGTCACAGGTTCTGTGGGTCATGTGTTAGTCATAGGAGCTCAGGAGACAAAGAGAGAAATAAGGAACTCTTAGCAATGTGGACTTGGAGAATAATGTTATCTCAGCTCTGCTACCTCACAGCTCAGGTCACATTTTTGGTCACAATACTTAGTCTAACATAGTTCGCTAGCCCTCAGGAACATTTAAAGGACCAATACACCATTAGAATTCACTCAAAACTAGTTCAGTTTCTCCTTGCCCATTAACTTTAATGATTCCTTTTTAATATTTAGCTTTTATTAATTTTATTTCAAGAAAAGAACATTGCATACAATCAACCAAAATGTACACAACAAATGATGTCAAAGTCAAAGCAGACTTTAATGCTTTTCACTCCAAAATATTCCTTGTTTTTGCCAAACTCAAAGCAAGGCTGGTTCAGCTGAGTTTGCACATCACTACTGTCTGTCTAACTTGAGCATTATGGATCAGATCTGCTCTTAAAAATTGTTCAAAATGTCTGGAGAGAATTAACCATCTTATACAATCTAAATTGCTACAGGAGATTGATAATACCATATCAGTAAAAAAATGAATGAATTTGGCACTGTTTCCTCTGAAAAAAATGTTCTGTGTTTTAGTAGTGTTAAGTAACTGACCCTGAGGAACAGACTGCAGTCTCAAAATGCATTGGCCAATATAAATACACACTTTTACCTTTCCACATTGTTTATTACCTGTCAACATAGTAGACAGGAGTAGAACATGACCTGAGAAATACTATTAGAATAAATCAAGAACAAAAGAAAAATTTGCACTGTAATAATTGCAACATCAATAACAAAACATTTTTGGGCACTTGTAATGTGTTTTTCTAAGAATATTACATTTAAAACCTGATGAAAATTTAAGGCTTTGGATGATTTATGTTAATCATATCAAGTTTTACTTTGATTGCTTGTAGTATGGCAAAAAAAAAAAAAATCTTCAGTTTTCCACTATGCATGACCCCTAAGCTAATATTCTTAATTCAAACTGTGACATCCTTTACTAGGGCAGCATGGTGGCACTGCTGCCTTGCAGTAAGGAGACCTGGGTTCGCTTCCCGGGTCCTCCCTGCATGGAGTTTGCATGTTGTCCCCGTGTCTGCGTGGGTTTCCTCTGGGTACTCCGGTTTCCTCCCACAGTCCAAAGACATGCAGTTTAGGTGCATTGGCAATCTTAAATTGTCCCTAGTGTGTACGCGCCCTGTGGTGGGCTGGCGCTCTGCCTGGGGTTTGTTGGCTGGGATTGGCTCCAGCAGACCCCTGTAGTTCGGATATAGCAGGTTGGATAATGGATGGATGGATTTAATAGTATTTTCTAATTGGAAATGCAAATATGCCAAGACAAAATAGCCACAGTGTTTAAATACATTTCCATAGACCATAATGCTTATTTAAACTATATTTGCTGTTGTTATGATATACAGTGATGCAATAGTTAAAATGACAAAAAGACATTGTAGCATACAGAGGCACTTCTAAAACGTGTAGTCTGTGTGTGTGTCTCCACTGTCACAGCGCTCATTACAATGTGCAAAGCTTCAGTTACTTTGTGCTACAAAGCTCCTGAATGGATAAAAGTAATTTTGGCTTTTTATTTTCTTTCAGTGTCTTTTGTTCAGTATCTTTTGCTCTTTTCTTGAAACCCCATTGGCAGTTTAAAATGCACAAACTGGAGAAATCGAGGGCAGACATTTTATGAAGAAGCCCGGTGGGCATAGCCTTTGCAGTGCATGATTTTACCTGCTATTCACTACACACTTTAACTCTCTCATTTGACAATTATGTCTTGCCCCGCAAGACTAGATCAAATTATACCCTTCACTAATTAACATAATATAGAAGTTTTTAAATCTACGCAGCTCATTGCTATATGCACAATTATTTAACTTAAGTTTTTAGTTATATACCCTTAGTCATGACAATGCTGGACATGTACTGTAAGCAGTTGGTACTTGGCCTCTAATGGTGTGCAGGACCTTTCCATATCTTTGCCATTTCGTGACATATCATGTACTTCCATTCTTTGTAAATCGGTGGCAGATGGATTACTAACTGAAGTCTCCCTTTTCTATCTTAATTTTGTCAGTAGCCATATGGCTTCTTCATCTAAACAAAACCTTGAAAGCCGTTGTGGCTACTCACACAAAAACATCACATTAACTGTTTTATTTAAAATGTCTATGGGTCTCTTTTAGACACAGTTTAGAATATAATGAAAGAAAAAGAAAGCAAAGGTAAAACCAGTACTTTTGATACCTCAGGGGCGCTCAGCTTCTGCTACTTTGGACCCCATTTTTTATATTTGTATGTTGTAATCATCTTCATCCTTCCTTCTTTTTGTTTAGTTTCTTTTATGAATCTTGACTCCCCCACCAGAGGCTAGGCACAGCAGCAGTCCTGCAAACCTACTACACCTTGTATTGCCACACAATGAATAGATGACAGCATCAGGAGCTAGTAGGGAGTGGAATTGGAAATATTCATTAAAAGCATTCCCTGGTCTAAAACCAGGGAGTCAAATAAATGTGCAACAATGTCCAATATGTGATCAAACAGTCAAAGGCTGAATACCAAAGGTTCAAAAAGAAAAGGCACTTGCAAAAGGGTTTTGATTTGTGTCCACAAACTAATTAGCACATGGTGCTGGCTTTAATGCTGTCATGCTGATGATGTCATTATGACGTGACTTCCGAGACTGTGCTCTTAACAAAAGCCGACACATCATGGCGATGCCTAATAAAAAAACAATAAGACATTGAAGGAATTACAAAACATGTCAATAAAACAAAATACCAAGCTCAAAAGCAAAATGAAAGTAAAAAGAGAATGATAAAATTAAAGTGACACTAAATACTATGAAATTCAAAACCTTGGGAAAAAATGTAAAATGTCAACAGGAAGAATCAAGTAAGTCCTAAAAAATGGATTTAAAGGCAGTAATTCATGACACACCTAAATCTCTTCTTCAGAAAGCAAGTATTGCTCAGCTTAGTTGACACTGAATTAGGGGTGGACTTATACAACCACCTGCGGTGGGCTGGCGCCCTGCCTGGGGTTTGTTTCCTGCCTTGCGCCCTGTGTTGGCTGGGATTGGCTCCAGCAGACCCCCGTGACCCTATAGTTAGGATATAGCAGGTTGGATAATCGATGGACGGATGCTTATAAAACCACACTTGATCACAGCCCAAGCAAAAAGATGTTGCACACTGCTGATCCTCAGAGTTTTGCAGTTGTCTCAGAGCTGTCCCCTCTGAATGTGCAATCCTTCGAGATGTCATCTAGCTCTGTCTCCACAACACTTTTCATTGCTAAAGTGAAGGTACCTCTCATGGGACAACTGTCAAGGTTTCCTCCTTTAGTAACATTTCTTCATCCTGACATCTGGTAGTCTTCTGGGACATTTCTTTTTTCATTTAGGTTTTGATCCCCTCCCCCAACTTTCTTCTACAGGAGAGCTTTAATGTACTTTTTCAACCCACGGGACACAGGGTATGGTCTTTGAGAGCAGATCACTAACTCATTTATTTATTTATTTATTAACCTAGCTGTCTCAAACCACAAAATTTTGAAAATTTGTCAGGGCTGCATTTACAAGCCTGAATTTTTTTTTCTCTAAATTGCTCTACTTTTGCCTACAATTTGTAAAATACTAGGGAGAACATTAGTAAAGCTCTGAGGGCTGAAACTCTCTAACACTGTCCTTTTTGTGCTCTTATATTTGATTATAGAATTGAACATTTAAAAAAGGCTGCTAATTTAATTGCAACTATGACAGCTCATGAATAATTGATGGTGGGATGAAAATGCAATTGTTAGACCTGCTGTCTGCAATTGCTGAGACTGTTTTTATTTTGGCTAAGCCACTATTTATGAGGCATTAGCCCACTGTTGATGTGGGTTTTCTAAAGGTATTATGATTTGCTTGCAAGCTTCAGAAGAAATAAAAGTTAGGCTGACTGGCGATTCTAAATTGAGAGAGAATGGAAGGGTGTGCATGAATGGGACCTGTAAGGACCAGGGCTCATGTATTAATGGAGAGTACGCACAAAAATGTTGCGTAAGCCTGTTTCCACGTTCAAATCTCAATGTATAAAACCTAAACTTGGTGTAAAGCCACACACATTTCCACGGTAGCTCATACCCTGTCGTACGCAAGTTCTATTCTCGGTTTTGCAGACTGGTAGCACCCAGCATCAAAGCAGTGCTACTGTTCCAGTGTGGTTACCCTTTCTTTTTTAGATCCACATCCCTGATGCAGCTTTATAAATACACTGAAATTAACGGCATATTGTTTATTAGTTTAATACATCTGATTGTAATTAAGCTGTAACAATATAATGGTCCACGGAATGGCCAAACTATTCTAAATACCATAGCTGCTTCAGCGTTGCGACTCTCACTGCACCTTCTTTCTTTCAGTTGCTCCCATTAGGGGTTGCCACAGCAGATCGACTTTTTTTATATTACTTTCACTGCACCACTCGGAACAGCGGAACGGAAAGAGAATTATCGGTATACAGCATCAAGCACACGCTATCTCAGCCATGCTTTCTATTTGAACTGCTTCTCACATTGCTTCAAACATTTCCTGTATAAACCTCGTGGTTCAGAAACAGTTTCATCCCAAGAACTATAAAAGTACTCTATCAGTCCATCAAGTGCTCCTTGTAGAACTGTTTGTACTTATTAGTACAATCACCTCACTGTAAACTTGTGATACAGTTATAATATTGCACAACCTGAGCCACTTTATAAAGCGCGTATTTACATATGATGATGATATCATTTTTAAGATGAAATGCAGCAAAATATGTTTATTATATTATACAGATAAAAGTTTACGGATTGTTCCTGCCTCGCAGTGTATGCTTGCTGGGACTGGTGTGAAACTGGAAGGACAGAAAAATTAAACATGTACTACGGAGATATTTCAATGTTCCTTAAAGGTTTTGAAGAATCGGCATTCTAAGCTTACAGATGGCTTAACGTCTATTACAGAGCTGATTGTGTGGCGATTGGGTATTTGGAGAAAGAAAAGTAAGGACAGGAATTGGAGGCTAGTACGTTTGAAAGAGACAGTACTGCTGCAATAAATTATTTCATCGAAGGTCGCTCACAATCACTGCACCACCGTGTTCCCATTTTTAATAACATGCTTTAATTCCTGTCATCATGAAAATGATATCAAGTATACATCTCAGTATTTTAATTATTCAGAGAGCTGTAATATTACGAATGTAATGGATTCTGTGTCCTGTCGGAGGAAGAGAAAGCCGGTTTAAGAAGCAGAAGAAGTGATTCACACACATAGAGCACATAGAAGATCAAATACAAAACAAAGCATTTAACATGCTACTTTAGTTACGATGGGATTTGAGAAACTAGTAAATTAAATGATGAAGATGAAATTTATGATGTTCTACTTTAATGACAAAATAAACTATGTGATTAAAGTGGAAATTTCGAGGTTAAAGTTGACATTTCGTGCTTTTTTCCAACTGTGTGCCTATTTTTTTTCTCTGTACCCTAATAAGCTTTTATATGACACTCAGACGGTGCGCTACAACTCGCCTTTTCATAGTGACTTTGATATGTGACAACTTCTTTTTTATTTCATGCACTGTGCAACTTTGTGAACTTGAGCTTTTAAGTTTCTCTGACACTCTATGTCACTCGATCAACTTTCTTTTGTTGTTTTTACCACTGTTTAAACCAGTGAAAGGCAACCTTTTTCGAGTTGCGGCGCACTAAGTCCAAAAATTTTCTTTCGCTGCGCACCTGAGGGACTGCCCATAAATAAAGTCGTGACGACACAATCTATGGACAATCGCCAATAAAAACAGTTAATTTTACAAGTTTGAAAGATATTTTATTAATAAAGGAATCAAAGGATAAATGTTAAATTTAATTAATGTGAACGTTGAGATTGTTTTTCAGCACATACAGTATGAGATTGATGCGATGATCAATTTTCGAAAGACAGACGCGCATTTCCTTGTCGATCATTTGAAGTCTCTCGCGTTTCTTAGACTTCATTCCCATAAGTGTTCCGTTATCTGTTTTTCCAACATAAAATATTTTTTTTAAACATTATCCTTTTAAGGGCGGCACGGTGGCGCAGTGGTAGCGCTGCTGCCTCACAGTTAGGGGACCCGGGTTCGCTTCCCAGGTCCTCCCAGCGTGGAGTTTGCATGTTCTCCCCGTGTCTGCGTGGGTTTCCTCCGGGCGCTCCGGTTTCCTCCCACAATCCAAAGACATGCAGGTTAGGTGGATTGGCGATTCTAAATTGTCCCTAGTGTGTGCTTGGTGTGTTTGTGTGTGTCCTGCGGTGGGTTGGCACCCTGCCCTGGATTGGTTCCTGCCTTGTGCCCTGTGTGGCTGGGATTGGCTCCAGCAGACCCCCGTGACCCTGTATTCGGATTCAGCGGGTTAGAAGATGGATGGATTATCTTTTTAATCAACCAAAACTTCAAAAACACTAGAAATTTTAAATTTTTTACAAAAGTTTTCGCGGCGCCCCTAGAAAATTCCACGCACACCAGTTGCCCGACAATGGTTTAAACCAACAAACAAGTTTTTCAATGCCTCCACTCGGTATTCGCTGAACTTCTTCTATTTCCCCCCTTTTGCCATTGCTTTTCACAGAACACTGAGCTTAAGGTCTATTTATATTGATTTGCATATTCAAAGAGGTGTAATTCTGAGAGGAGACGGGGCGGTACAGCAGGCATGTGCACGTGCATTACATTTCCACTTTTGTGCTTACGCCATGTTGTAGTGTGAATTCTACACACGGCATTATGCATGAGGCCCCAGGACTACAGTTCAAGCATGGTCCTTGATTTGATTCCGGTTATGGTGGAAATAGATCCAACTCCTTGCTTCCCTATCATGGACTAAGAGGGTTCTGGAAATTAATAAATGAAATGCAAAAATTTGTGGTATTGCTAATTTTGTAGTCATTACACTCATAGATGATGGTGTAAATATTTCAAATAATTTCAAATACTTCAGTGAGTACTGGAAAAACAAATTGGTGAAGCAATACAAGGATAAAAGTTAGACTCTGTCTCCTCGCTATCTGAAATGAAAGTAATCCTTGAAGACGACATTTTGTTCCTTGTCACGCATGCGTGTCAGTGGGTCACCTTCCAGGCTCAACTGAGGTATGAAGTAAAACCCTGAAGCAAGAAGAGGCACTGTCGCTAACCTTATCACCTGTTTCTGCATCCATAGCACAGAGAACATGCCCAGTGAGTGCAACTGACTCCATCCATTCTGATCCAGGTCCTATAAAGCTGGGCATCCCTGGTAGGAGGCATCTCCCTTTCAGTTGAGTCAACCTGTCCAGTAGGTTGGCTGCACAAGCAGGAAAGATCCACTCAACAATGTTATTTTCTAAAAAGAAGGCTACTGCCTGTATTGTAGCACCATCATGTATCTCCTTTGGATTTTTGTTGAAAGAATTAAACAGGAGAACCTGATTTGTGTCCTAAAATATCATCGTTGAAGCCGGGTTTCACAACCATTTAACCACACCCTGTATGTAATTACAAGGGATAAACTTTATTAGAAATTAATGTATTGCTGTAGAGCATTCTTGTCCGTGAAATTCTAAGGTTCTCTAAATGTAATCCCCTACATCAGACAATAGTTTTAGTGCTTGCTTTTTTACTATTCAGTGACTGGCAGCCAAAACTACAACTAATGTTAAGAATAGTACTGTTAAAATGTTGAAGTTTATAGTTCATAGTTCATTCATCTGTTTTCTGAGTCCACACACTCACCCATATATACAGGGCTATTAGTACAGTCCATATTTACTTACTTAGCAGATGCTTTTATCCAAAGTGACTTACAACATAATCAAGTAACATCAATCTGGGTACTGTATAGGAAAACTTTTACAGGACAAGGTAAAAAAAAATATCATTACTAGTGAAGAGCTTACAACTAAATAAAAATTAGTTATAAGCCCTAGGTTACAAAAACCTAACTGTTCTTAGACACACCAAACAAGAAAGTATTTAAATGCATGTTAAACACATTGAGGGAATTAGTATTTCGAATGAAGGTGGGCAGCTCATTCCATCAGCAAGGAGCTACACATGAGAAGAGTCTGGATTGAGATTTGACACCATGCAGAGTGTGCATCACCAGACGCCATTCATAAGCAGACCTCAGTGGTCAAAAAGGTGCACAGAACCTCAAAAGTCTTACCATATATATAGGTGCTGACTCACTGCCCACTTTGTATCAAGGACTTGAACTTAATATGTGCCGCTACAGGGAGCCAATGTAGTCATCTGAACAGAGGAGTGACATGTGCCTATCTCAGTTAGCTGAATATTAGTCGTGCAGCAATATTTTGAATCATCTACAGTGTCTTGGTGACAAATGCTGGTACAGCAATTTCAATGCACATCTTTTTAGTATTATTAAAAATGAAAGTTTACAGGGGGATTTTATAGTCATGGGGGACTTCAACTATTAACATTAATTATGCTAACCTTGTAAATAGCAGAGCAAAAGAGCAGGAGTCTTTAGAAGTGACCAGTGAGTGATTTTTAATACAGTATTTTAAATCACCCACATGGGGTGAAGCCTGTCTGAATTTAGTTTTTTTTTTTTTAATCAAGATGAAATTGAAGGTGTAAAGATGATTAAACCATTAAGGTCAAATGACCATAATATAATTCAACTCTTAGGGTTTTGGTAGAGTGTAGATGACTAAAACTGTTAAGTTTAACTTTGGTAGGGCAGATACAGCAAAGTCTAAAAGGGATAAACTAGGATAAGCTTTTAAGTTTGGAGACAGTTGAGGAGTCTTGGTATTTAAAAACATTTTACATTTAATGCAGGACAGGCATACAGTATACCTAAATTTTGAATTAGCAGAAAACTTTGGAAAAACTCCTCAGTGGGTTAATAAAGAGTTTAAAAAGAAACTGCAAAGGAAAAAAACAGCCGTATAAGGCATATAAGACTATTAACTCTAATGTGAATCATTGAACGTACAATATGAGAACATGAGGGCAACTATTTAGAAGGATATTAGAGAAGATAAAAGGCAGTTACAGAGGAATATAGCAGATAGGGCAAAACATGACCCAAACAGATTTTTTTCAGTAGTTTACTAGTAAAAGAACAGTCAAGGAGGAGTTGAAGTGCATCAGGAATAGTAAGGGGTAATTAAAAAATACAGACAGCGAAATAGCGGATGTTCTAAACTTGCATTTTTCTGAGGTCTTCAAAAGTATAGAAATAGATAACCTCCCAGCAGTAAAAAAAAAAAGGTCTTCTAAGAAGGTACTGAGTGATTTAGAAATTGCAGAGGGAGAAACACTGCTTAGATTAAATAGGCTGAAATCAAACAAATATCTAGGACCAGATAATATTTACCCTCAGGTTTTTTAGGAGGTTAACAAATACATATATAAACCCATGACACATATTTTATGAAAGTCACTGCACACTGAAGAAATTCCAAAGCACTTTAAGATGCCAAATATTATCCCATTATATAAAAAGGGTGGCAGATCCAAGCAACTGTAGGTCTGTAAGCTTAATGTGCATCACAGGAAAATTAATGGAAGGAATTGTTAAGCATAAGATTAAGCAACACCTGGCAAGAACAGTTTTACAGAGGGATGTGGACAGCATGCAGTCTTGGGCAGATTTGTGGCAGATGAAATTTAATGTCAATAAATGTAAAGTATTACATGTAGGAAGTACAAATGTTAGGTTGGGAGGTCTGGAAATCAAAGGTACAGCTTATTTGAAGGATTTATGAGTTACTAGCCAACCCGCGGCGTAGCATACCAACTCCAAGACCATTGGATACGACGACAACTCAGTCAGATTCGGATGTGCGTAATGCTTTGATTCCTCTGTACATCCTTCACATCCTCTATATCTCTGTGATTGTCAGTGTGATTTTCCACGCTGTGGTGTGCTGGGCTGGTACCATCACTTCAAGAGAGGCCCACCAAGTCAGCAAGCTAATTAAAAGGGCAAGCTTAGTTATAGGGCGCACTCTGGACCCCCTGGAGGTAGTAGCAAAGGAGTGAATTAAAATTAAAACATAACTGATTGTCATTATGAACAATGCTGCACCTCCTCTCTCCGACACTGCAACACTGAGGACATTCAGCCAATGAAATCACTCAGCAGATGTGTGTCAAGAAATGCTACTGGGGCTCCTTTATAGCAACAGCAATACACCTGCATAATGCCTCACTGTAACTGTGACAGCCAAGTCTGAACTTTTCTTTGTTTTGAATTTGATGGTTTGATCCTTTCCTGGATACATTTTAGTCAGGGACATTGTGGGCAAAGCACAATTAAATTGTGCCATACTCCTGGTCAAAAGATGAATTTGATTTCTTATCTGGGAATTTAATTGAGTGGTGCCTTTCCCATCTTTCCTAACGTCACCTAGGGATTCATACTTGAAATATGTTGACAGAGTCCGGAAGTACCACCTTTACCTTCCAAGTTATTGAGCTTTAAATATGTAAGAAAGACACATGCAAAATAGTATGTATTTTAAATCTAAATGAAAACACTTCAGTGCTGATTTTCATACTGATTAAAATAATTAGCTAATTTAGTAATAAAGGTCCTAAATGGTACTTTGGTGTATTGCCTGAAGCCTTCTGTGTAAATAATACATTATGATTTGTGATGGACTGTACCACTGTTGTCTAATAATAGACAAATAATGAAAAATCACGGAAAAAGATGAAACTGAAGTAAAATATGAACATTATTGTTTTGAAACCCGGGATTTCTTTTGTAGAAAAATAACATACACTTTACCTGTAAGAACTGAATCATTTGCTGTCTATTCTGTCTCTCTCTCTTTTTTTTTTTTTACAAATGTCACTAAAATCTGAAGGGAACGTGAAGGGAAAGTGAAATGTTGTAATCCTGAAACTAAGATTTATACACCCACGGTGGGTAGGCTGACCGCAGGCTAGTTTCTGTAAAAGTTAACTTGGTCATAACCTAAATTGCTTTTTTTTTTTGTATCTTATTTTCAAATAAACATATTGAGCTATTTTTATGCCTTATGGTAAGCTTGTCTAAAAAGATGCCATCTTCATGAAAAACATTTCAATATTCACAGATTATGTATGGTAAACTATTTGCATAATAATTTTGTCAGTCTGTACTTAAAACTCGTCATGCTAACACGTCATCCTTCATTATGGAAACACTCATCGTTCTATGGAACACAACCTTTGATGTATATATTTTTACATGCACACTTTCAAGTAACTCACATAAAACCGGACAACGTCATTCCTGAAAGTTGATGTGCAAAGTGTATGGAACCTCACAAAACCCAAAAGGAACCACTCCTAAAAATACTCATCTTGCTCAGTGAGCTATAAACTTGAAATTTAGCAATGTTATGTGCAATTATTAATGTAGTTTTGGCAAAAAAAGTTCCTGTTCCTTATTATTTTATGTACTTTTAAAATATTATGTAGGTAATCCCAACCATAAATATTAGGGAAAACTATTTTTAGACCAGAAAAAGTGTAGGAAGGGGGTGCTGTTGTTACTTTTAATATTTTCCTTTATCAGTGGAGTAGCTTTAAATCCAAGTCCAAGTATTGCCTCTGTAGTATCCATTTCTCGTGATGGTTACGTTTTCTTCACTTTCTTTTCTTCCGCACACCAGAAATCACAATCTGATGAATTTGACTAAGAGATTAACATCATTCATAAAGAAAAAGATATGCTATTCTAATCATATAATTATAAAAGTTGTTCAGCATTAATGAAACTGGCTTAACTTTATATATAGCTGACAGAACACAGCTGGGTCATGGACTGAGGTTAACCAAAAATCCAACAATATTATTAAAATTAACTCACTTAGATAGTGCTCTATTTCAAAATGTAGTCAACATTTGTTACATGAAATTTCAGGTAAAGAAGATTGAGGTTTTGTGTTAAGGTAATTAATTTTACCTGATTATGGCATCAGAACTGATTAGCACATGCAAGTAAGAACTTTACTGTAGTGTGTACACGTGGCAGTAATGACCCTATAAATCTAAAATCCATAAACATGTCAATTAAATGATTGGCGACTTTAATTTATCCTGGTATGTGTGTTTAAGTAAATGTGCTCTGCAACAGATCATAACCCCCAGCTTTGCATGCAATGGCTTCTGGGACAGGCCCTGGCTTCCTGTAACCCTGAAACTGGATTATGCAAGGTTAGGAAATGGTTTTCTGTTTTGTTGAGTTAGTAATCCATATAGAGTTAAAATTGATTTTAAAGCAGGAAAAATTGAGGTCTTTATTGCACAAAATAAAGGGTATGCAGTCTACATGAGGACAGGAGCTTTTGAGAAGATGAATTCATAAATAGGCAAACTTGTCTGATTTGCCTTTATACTCCGGGCTCAGAAAGAACCTGACCAACATGCAAATGGGCCATCATCTAATTATAACCCTGGAAGCACTGGTTTGGAAACCTAGTAGAACAGTTACTCTAGATGTCAAAATGTTTTTGCAGCTGGGTTTAGACATCCAGTAACTAAACATTCAAGTCATTTGAAGCCAAAAAGTGGTGAAATGCAGGGCATATTTAAAGAAAAGGTGGAACTAAATTTTCAAAACTGATCAGTGGCTAAATGTTCATCCACCCTTCAGATGGCATGTGTAGGTGGCAGACATTTTCAACTGAATGTTGTATAAGTAACTAATCCTGAAGTGACTAATTGAATGTGCATGTAATGGTATGTACCTGCCTAATGGTAACTGAAGAACCTGTCAACAGGAGGTGTCAGTAAAAAACAGAGTCAAAATTTACAGAATAAAAGAAATAAAACATGAGGAGATCTGAAAAAGAACAAAAAGGTTAGGCTTTACATTTTGCGTTTTTATTTGCTGACATTTTACTTTTGAGAATCAGGTCCCATAGTTATCAAGTGTCTCGGAATTACACTAAAAGTTGGACTAGGATAAGAATTTGTTCTATCTCAGAGTAGGATATGGAAAGTATTTATGAAGCGTTCTGCTCTTACTCTACGCTAGGAGTAGCAGTTCACATCTGAGAATGAATGATGTTATTATGATTTTATAGCACCTGGTACTTATGATGATGTTTTGTACTTACCTTAATACCAATGCTACAGCTTCACTTAAAAAATAATGATGATGATGATGATGATGATAATAATATAAAAAATAAGAACAAAGAAAATATAATAAGCTGCATGTAATTGTTTCCACTTTGGAACAGTGTCAAGGCTAATATTATAATAAGCAGCATGATGGACAGACCAATACAAACACACCGACTGACAGTAAAACCTGATAACAAGCTTATTTATTTAACAATGAATGTACTTTCAGGAGCATTATCTTCCTGCTGTTATAGTTGCAGAAAATGCTTCAGAAAGTAACAGTTACTGAAACTGCTTTAGTGCTGATAATGTGATATTGCTTGCAATCCACATATGTGTGCTTATCCACACTTGGGGCAATGATCTTTATTTGCATGCCAATTTGCCTGAATGCAGCTTTTTTAACTTTACCTAACGTGAAGTCATGGGGAATTGTTTAAATCTTTCTATTACCTCACGTGTGGTATGGGTATTCAAATTTTGTAGCAAAATTCGATAAAGGGTAGGTTGCAACATGCCCATGTCATTGCTAATGCAAAGCTGCATTTTACACATAACATGAGTAACACTTTCATTTTGGCTGATAGCACATGTCTTCTCCAAACAGATGGAACAATCACGTAATGTACAAGATTTGTTACGAATATTATTCCATCTCTGTGAAATGAATATCTTTTTACGAGTTCAGTGTTGCCTAAAGTTTCTAAAATATTCAGCATTTCCAACAATGTGCCTGCCAAGCCTGGATACCATCTTCTGGCAGCTCCTAGAGAGTCAGGACAGCTCTCAAGCTCAACTAAATTCTGGTGAAGTTAGAAGTACTTTCCTAAATTTGGAAAATATTTAAAATGCTTCTATATCACTTTTTCAAAATTTTCATCACGCTGATATTTTTGAGCCAGTTAGTACCGTTTTCCTCCTTTGAGACGTCTAATAAATACAGACACAGTTGTTTAAATTCATCTCGTTGTGTGTTTCTCTGCCAATAAGAATACTCAGAACCCTAAGTTTTGTTTCAAGTACTAGGATATCCCCCAGACCTGTTTTTAGACTAGTGACCTTGGCAGCAGTGTGGAGTTTTGAACTTAAATTCTGAGGATCATTTGGAAAGAAAGCATAAGATTGCTGTGGGGCCAGTAAAACCTGGTATACAGTCAGGTAAATTGAATCTTTTTCTAAGTCTAACAAGAAACCAAAGTCTTGAAAGGAGCCACAATCAGGATACCAAGATACCTCAAGTGATCTCTTTTTGTGCTGATGCCTATGAAAACCACAAGTCACATTTAAGACTAATTACCTAGCAACCAGGCCTACAGGGAAACCAGAGTATAATATGTAGTAATATGAAATTATACTCTGCTTTTCAAAATGCCCTTTAAATATGCATAACTGTTTGTACTATTGGGCTCACAATATGTTAACCAGTTCATTTCAGCTTACTGTTATTCAAGATCCTGACTCCACAAAGTATTTTAATGTATCTACAAAAGCTCTAGCTCCAGCTTTACATTGCACTAATTACAGCAGTACATAGTAAATGATGGCTCTCTACATGCTACCTGGATGCAGGATAAATGGATGGCAGTCCACAAAAATACAAATCACGTGAACTGTTTTTATTTATTAGACTCAAGGGAAGATAACAAATGAGACAGAGAACACAATTAAAGAAAACAAATACCTTGCGGCCCCATTGGGCCTACCTCTCCAGTGCTAGGTACCCTTTATAGTTAGTATCCATCCATCCATTATCCAGCCCGCTAGATCCTAACTACAGGGTCACGGGGGTCTGCTGGAGCCAATCCCAGCCAACAAAGGGCACAAGGCAGGAGCCCACCGCAGGGTACACACACACACACATCCACACACCAAGCACACACTAGGGACAATTTAGAATCGTTAATGCACCTAACCTGCATGTCTTTGGGCTGTGGGAGGAAACCGGAGCACCCGGAGGAAATCGACGCAGACATGGGGAGAACATGCAAACTCCATACAGGGAGGACTTGGGAAGTGCACCCGGGTCTCCCAACTGCAAGGCATCTAATTAGTATGATTTACACATTTACACATCTCTTGTTTTCTAGGTCACCTTACTTCGCCGAAGAATTTGTGCTTCTGCCTGTAACTCTCAATTTATTTACCTATGGCAGGTGAGTGACGCATTTTAAACCCTTCCCGGGATTTCAAAGTCCATTCCAGAAATAGTTTTATGGTCAGAAGCTCCCACATAAAAGCTGGGTCTGTAAAACTACAGTATCCTCAAGTGTAGAGATTGTGTGTCATCTATGGTACTTGCATCTAAATAAAAAATGTTAAAAGACTGATCCTTGGCTTCCAGCCTCTTCAACAGACAGCAGAGCACTAAAAGGTCACTCACTGCCTACTGCCACCTAGTGGTTTGAATGGTATTATATGACCGCTAACATTGACCTTCCAATTCCTCATCATTGTGTAGGGTACTCCCTACTGTAACTCCAACGTACTGATTATAACTAATAATGTTCCCACCATTTAAAAATACAGTATTACAACGCTGCTGCAGAATGTACAAGCCAAATATAATTTCACCCAAAATCAAGCTATCAGTGGTGGGAAGCACAACATAATGTATAAAGTTAGAAATTATCTGTCAGTGTTATCCACACAGAAAGCCTTATTAACTGTGTTCTCACTCTTGCCACCACCTTACATGTTTCAATTACTTCCCTTTTTCTTTCTCTGCATCCTTCTTATAGCCTCTCTTATAAGATGAAAGGGGTATTTGCTTTTGGTTCTGTATGTCTTAAATCCAAGCTTAAATAAGACTGGCAGAGAGTAACTATGCATATCCTTTTTGAGAGTTAAATTAAAGGTCTAGACACCTCTTTAAATGCTGATTGCTCCTGTCAGGTCAAGCAAGAACCCCAACAAGCAATCTCTTCTTGCCCACACTTACTAACTCAGCAGCCATACCACCTGTACTTCAGGACAGGTCATCCATTTGAAGCTAGGCATGTATGAGAATGGCCAGTACTTGGATGGGATACCCTCTAGGATAAAGCTTGAATTGCGGCTGGAAGAGGTGTTGGTGAGGCTATCTGAAGATTCTTAGTCTGTGGTCTGAGTGGGGATCCCAATGCCCCAGTGCAGTGGCAGGGACACAGTACTGAAAAAATAAATGGTGTCATCCTTCAAATGAGATGTAAAACCAAGGTTCTGAATATCTGTGGTTGTAAAAGATACATGGGCATCCTTGGAAAAAAAGCGTTTTTTTTTTTGGTGTTTCCTGGCTAAACTGCTCATTGTGGCCTGGCCATTCTGGCCCCCTAATTATCCACTCTCTCTAATTAGCTATCTCTCACCACTTCACCACCTAATAACTAATATGTGGTGAGCATACTGGCACAAGAGTGGATGCCGTTGCATCAACCAGGTGGATGCCACACATTTGTGGTGTTTGAAGTTGTTCCCTATTGTAAAGCGCTTTTGAGAAGCTTAGAAAAGCACTATATCGATGTTATTCTCTATTTTAGTGATTTGTTTTAAACTTTTATTCACCATATACAATTTCTTGTATTAGGAATTGTTTGTTTTTTGCATACCCCAACTTACTCTCCAGAGACTTTTGGGGACTGAGCGCAGGGTCAGCTATTGGTACAGCGCCCCTAGAACAATTGCAGGTTAAGGGCCTCACTCAAGGGCACAACGGAGTAGCATTCTTTCTGTCACTGCCAGGATTTAAACCAGCAACCTTGCAGTTACCAGCCCAGATCCTTTAGCCATCCTCTCCATTATTAACTTTTAGAAATTAGTGGAACTGGTCATCATCATCTCCATCTATTGGGGTGTGAACCGAGAGGGATTGACTGTACAAATCAGGGATAGCAACTTTTATTCTTCACAGCCCTTGGAACTCCTTGTTACCCTTTGGGTCTTTGTCTAACAAGAAAGAGTCACTTGGCACTTGAACATGTAACATATACCTTTAGTAGCAATGAGACCCATCTGATGAAGCTTAATTGTGCTTCATGTGTGACAGCCAAATCACATAGAACAATAGGAGCAGTAAACTTTATTTTGCACTGATGTTTGTGTATGGGATGTCTTTTATACATAACCTATAAATCAGAATTGATTTTTATGGATTCTTAGAAAATCAGTTATTTCTCCTTAAATCTTTTTTTCTGGAAAGTAATTATTGAACAATAATGGAGTCAATAATGTCAGTGATCAAAACTTTCATTTGGTTTCTTCTCATCTTACTTCCATCACGCATATCCAGAGTTCACAAAAGAAAAAACTATCTTTTTCTTTATTTCATTATTTCCTTGGCAGAATGGTTGAAACATTGTCTAATTAGCCCAACAAAGCTATATTAACAGACTGCAGCAGGTTTAGAATCAGAATTGTAAATGAGAGTGTCTTTCCATACCTGGAGTAATGCCAGAAAGTTATAAATACTGCATAATAAGCGTGTTAATCAAAATTACACAAACAGCAAAGGTAAAAAAACAAAGTAAACTGCCAAAAACATGCACAAACACAAAAAACGCTGCCCCACGGCCTGAACTGAATAAGTGAGTGGTTCATCCTCCTGTCTGCCCCTTAAACACGATAAAGTCAGTCTCCCTTCTTCCTTGTCTTTTTCTAGCTCTCGTCACACCCTAGTCTATTTTTTCTCCATGTCATGATGTGAACATTATTTTAATATTTTTCCAGCTTTTCCTTGGCCTCCAAAAATAATTTTAATGTATATCATATTGGGGATTTTAGAGGTCGAGGAATTTAACAATCAAGTTGGTTTTCTGATTTGTAATGTTATTTTTGAAATACATTTTGCCACATTGCCATTTTGTTTTTATCATGGTTGCTGCAATTTTCTCCTGTTTGTAATTTAGGGCTGACTGGATGTTGCTAGGCAGAATGTCCAGGAGTGCATGATGAGTGACCTCATTATTGCAACCATATAAAGGCCAGCGTCATATGCTTCCTGACTCCTCAAATTTGTTAATAAACCAAACCTAAATTAAACTCTCACTGGATACAAATTCTGTTTTCCATTTTTGCTTTGGCTAACTGTTGATTTTCTTAGTTTTCGATCTTGTCTCACATACCGGCCTTTGTTTATTTAACTTCTTCACTATAACAGTCATGGTGATGCTAAGATTCATACTGGACAGTGGTCAGGACAATGATTTATTTATTTTACAGTGGAAACACACTCACTCACAGAGACACAGTTAGATGCCTAATAAATTAATAATGAAATATATTAAAGAAAAGAATAAAAATAAGATCATACAGTAGCAAAAGGCCCTCCCCAGATACCTATCAGTGATTATAACACAGCTCAACAACAATAAACACCTAACAATAAACACTAATGACAACGTCCAAAACACAGTCCTGTGTAGCAAAGGCAGTTGACAATGAGTGGCAAGTGGAAAATCCAGTAAACAGTTCACTGTAAGCAATGTAAAGTTTGTCCTACCAGTTCCCTGATGAGGTGATTGGGAGTGCTACCTCTGATGAAGACGACCAATCCATACAAATTTACACAAATAGACAAGTACAAGACAGACCATCTAGACAGGAACAGTAATCCAAGATAATCTATGGGTAATCGAAATGGGTGAGAACAAAATATGAACAGACAGACAGACAGATCATGTTCCTAACATCTTGCAGGTTACCTTTTTAAAGAGCCCACTGACTCAACTTGCTTGGTATAACTGTTTCTGAGGCACTGCTTACAATGGCAGAGTGTACTGCCTAAAGGAGGCCAGTACCTACTCATATTGGTGGTTAGTGGTACACTTCATTTTTTCCATACATTTTCAGTCTCTCAGTACGGGCTTTTTATTATTATCATTATTATTACTACTATTATTATAGTACACTTTTTTGGCTGAAACCCTCACAGTAACATAAAAGGTTGAGATAAGTGGTATACCTGTAGTCACATAGTGAGTTGGTGGCAAGAACTGAACTGGCAGCCCTTTGATTTAAAGAGCAATGCCTTAACTAAAACACCATATTGCTCTTCATGTCCTTGCTATGTGCTAAACAAGAAGCCATCTCTGCCTTAGCAACCCCTTTGCAAAAAACACAGACAAGCAAGTACAATATAATTGAATGTTTCATTTCAGTATCTGTTAATGTTTTCACCTAGATGGCCCAAAACATAACAGGGAGGTGTAGGTTATCCCAGCAGTATTGATACAAGCAACCAGGCTTGAACTGAACAGTATTCCATCATGACATATGTTCATCCACACATCCACATTACCTCAATAATAAACTAACATGTCTCTGTGATGTGGGAAGAAACTGGGGTACCTTGCCTAGCAATAAACTTCTCTGGAGCTATATGGATGCAGCACTGATCACCGTATCATCACTCCGTCCACAGGTTTGTATGTCTTCTACATAAGATTAAGTCTACCATAGGGTTCTGTATTTTTAAGAGCTATGTTTCACATACTGTAATTGTCAACAATATTTTTGTCTCAAGGACTCTTACAAAAAGTTCGAATGTTTTAACATTATGTTATGATGCTATTTATCCTGTCGTCAAGATGCTGTTTGTGTTTGACAAGATTATGACATTTGATGTTATCAACACAATAGGTTAAACGGTCGGCACTGGTGGCCATTTCTAATCTGAGTTTGCAAAACTATTCACTATGTTTGCATGTCAATCCTTTAGTGAATTACTTCCTGGCTTTAGAATTATGCTCTTGTTCTTCTTCCTCTTCATCTTTTCCCACTTCTATGTGGCATTTTTTTTTAAGCCGTAACCAAATACAACTTGCAGGTCCATATTTCAGAAGTACAAATTTTCTCAGATGGTGAAATTATCAGTATGGTTATGCGCGAGCAGAGAAGAAACAGTGATGACAGGCAGCATCGACAGTGACTGTGGGGCCTCAGGTAGTGGGTGGGCAGATTATGTTCCTTGCTTGCCAGGGTGTCTGCGCAAAAGATTGATCATATTATAAATAGCGGAAGCTGAAAGGATAAAACCATTCCACAAAGCGGCACGACTCTGCTAAAGCTGTGCTCTTTTAGATAGGACCGATTTATGATCCATTGATTGAGCTCTCTGAGAGTGCAAATGATCCGTAGGCAAGAACAGAGGCTGCTGCTTTGGCAAACCAAATTAAACGTTAACCTTACTTGGTGTCGTTAGTAATCTGGTATGATCTCTTGGCACAAATTAATATTGTGAGCAAAATGTTGCAAAGTAAAGATATGCAGTTTGACTTCACTTTGAATTGCAATCAGAACACAGTCGACTTCTTGAAATCCTACAAAGACACGGGTTTCGAATCGGCCCAAGATGGAGCTAAAGAGTTAGCTACAGAACTGGAAAGAGACGAGAACCAAATACACTTTCCAGCTGCAGTGCCAGACCACACATAGAAAGAGAGTGTGGAGACAAATTGATTATGAAGCTCATGATGAGTCAATATGTGATCCTAAAGAAAAGTTCTGTGTTGAGTTCTTCAATGTCTTTTTAGATAAAGCCCTAATGTCAATAACTGAACAATTTGACCAGATGAAAACCCATTAGGATAATTTTGGGTTCCTGCACAATTTCGGATGCATTACGAGCATGAGTGAAACTGATTTGAGAGAGTGTTGCGATGTTCTCAGCAATATCTTAACAGATGAAATTAGTGGGTCCGATGTTGATGGTAACAAATTTATGTGCCGAATAATGCAATTTAGCAAATTCGTTCCACAAACTATTTTTGCTTTTAAAAGTTTGCAATTCATATATGAGAACAATTTGCAAGATTCTTTCCAAAATGTCTCTGTTGCATTATGTATCGCTTTGACAATTCCTGCAACTGTCACGTATACTGAACACAGCTTTTCAAAGCTCAAGCTGATTATGAGTGACCTGCGAACAAGCATGACGCAAGATTGATTGAATGGCTTGGCATTAATACCAGCTGAGCATGAAGTTGTTGACTCGATTATTTAGAATGAATCAAAGACTTTACAAAAATTAAAGTACACTAGGTGTTTTTAAATTAAAGATCTGATTTACATGCTACGTTAGGTATAGTCAGTAGATTCCTTTGACATGTTCCTCTCAAATCTGATATATATAATCATAAAATGATTAGCTATACATCACTAATTATTACACATTTATGGATAAAATAATTATTATGCATTCATACGGATAGAAACAGCAGGGCCCTGACAGGTACCTTTGCCGGGAACCCCCAAAATCCTAAGAACGGCCTTGGCTTGATCAAACCTCTCCAAACTGCTCAGCCCTGTACCTTCTTGTACCTCAAATCCTTTTCCTTCAGATTTTCTTGTATTTATCATATTCTTTATGTTACAAAAAACCATAAAATGGTGTATATTTTAATAAAAACAGTGTAGGAAAACATTCAAAAATTAAAAAAATAAATGGTGATCATGACACTTTCTTTATCCAAATGTAAAATAATTTACTTCTCAATGTAGCCTCCTGCTTCTCAATATGTCAGTATCAGTGGTCTGATTGCCTTTGTTTGAGTCTAAAGCAAGATACACTATGTGCAACTTCTTTCACTGCCATCACTACCAGCAAATTGATAATATGTAAGATTTCTAATTCAGGTTCCTCTATTGTGACATTTCTGTCAGCCCTAGCTTCTTCAGTCGTTTATGTCAATGGCAGTTTTGAACACCACGCATCCAACACACTTGTGTGACCATAAAAAAGTGCTATATAAATGTAATGAATTATTATTATTATTATTATTATATTTGGAATATCAATAACCAAATGTGTGCACACTTTGAGCATATACAGGGGTGGATTTTAACTCAATTAAAGCCTCCAGGTCTTATTTTATGTAAATTGATAGACACACGGCCATTTTCATGAGTCATTTGCAAATCACACACTGAAGACATGTGTGATTGCCACCAGTTACAATGTCTCAGCCAACCATATTACAATAATGGGTTTTAAGCAAGAACCCTTTGTAGTTTGTATTTTTTCTTCAGCACACTGCATAGTTTCAACCATCTCTCTGGCCCATTTATTTCTGAAATAACAGATAAGAAGGAATACATTTTAAGTTCTATTGTTATTAATTATTTTAAAACAGTTCAGTTTAGCAGTAGCAGGTAATAGCAAGAACTAGTAGCTGCTGTAGAGAAAGCTGTTTCTGAAACATTCATTCATCCCGTTGAGTGTGAAAACATTGTCTTTATTATCAGACATTGTGTATACCATTATTCAAAATAGTCCCAAACAGCACATATAAGCTTTATATTTGTACAAACTGAGCATGGCAGGATTACACGGTGAGTAAAATTGCAATCTGAAACTGTGACCTTAGCCACCAGGCATACCACTTGACAACTTTCAGATCCAAATTCTTATGCATTCATTACAAAATGTGTTACTTCCGTTATTTGATGTAATGGTATTTCCTAAATGCTTTGCTTACTGACTAGTGCTGTTTTTCCACTCTTTGGCACATAATCTTTGACCTCTTTGACACTTTCTTTTTTAAAAATGTACAATTTTGTTAATATTAATATGGTCAGTGAGTAGTGCTGCTGTCTCACAGATCAAGCATTCTAGATTTGAATCCTGTGCTTGGTTATTGTCTTTGTGGGATTTACACATTCTCCTCATACTTGGACATGGATTTTCCTCCTGGTAGTCCCATGCTTCTCTCACTTAACTAAATATATGTGGGTTCAGTTAATTGACAACTAAATTGAGCACGGTGTAAGTATGTGTGTACCTCACAATAGACTTGTGCCCAATGCAGAGCTGACTCCTGTCTTGTGCCCAGTACTGCTAGGACAGCCTCTTATGACTCTGAATTGCATTATTCAGGTTTCAGAATGTAATTTCTTTGGTCTTCAAATCAATCTCTACAATGAACTGACACTTGGCTTATGCCTTATGCTTTCAGGATAGGCTCAAGTTTAAAGGTAATATTGTTCCAGTAAAGTATTTGCACTAAAATGGTCTTTGTATAAATACTAAAGCATGATCCATGTGACATAGTCTGGGCACTATATTTGTGGTGTTAGTACATTCTGCTATCTTTTATATCTCAAAGGTATGAGATATGTGTTAGGATAACTGGGAAAATACAAGTGCATATGTGCAGTGATGGACTGGCACCCCGTTGTGCCCAGTGCTGTCAGTGTAGACTGTGGCCCCCACAAACCTGGACTGAATAAGTAGATTACAAAATGGATGAATGGAGTTATTTCAGGCTGTGAGAATCTTTACCTGTCTGAGCGGAAATCTGAGGCAAGGAGATCTGAGTGAAACAAGTCCTGTTGTGAATGGTGGTTGGAATAATTCCTCAGGCATTGTTAATGCTGTAATGATTTACGTAATGATGGTTACTGGCTTCTTTCTTTCACATTGACTGCTGTCTAATAAAAAAAAGGTTCATTTACGTCTTACTAGCTAGGCCCTGGCATGTCTCTGTGCACCCTCAACCAGCATACTTTTGTATGCGTTCTGGCACAGATTATTATTAACCACAAAGGCTGAATCACTGCAAGATGAGTCATTGCTGCACTTCTCGAATCATTGACCAGCATTTGCCTGAGTGCTGCTGAAGGTAGCGCTGATACTTGTTTTGGTTTTACACCTACTGCTCTTCTTGTGACTCATTTTTGGATCTGTAAAATTAAACTTAGGTAAAAAAAAAAATGTTATTAGGTTTCAGTATTACTCTGCCATTTCAGTTGTACTTCATACAATAAATTATTAATTATATTATTATATTAATTATTATTATTAATTATATTATATATATTACTATTATTAATTCCTTAACCAATTTGCTGGTTTTTATACTATATGTATAGACGGGCAGAAATAATGCTGTGCTATTTATCCAATTGTTTTTGTGGTTGTCTCCAAGAGCAGCCACTGTCTCTTTAGTATCACTCCATTAAGGTATAATTTCCAGAATTAATTTGCAAAAAGATGGATTTACTGATGCTAAAGAAAACATTTCACCCTTGCAAACAATCTTTCTTTTGTCAATATTATATTTATACAGTGGATGATCTGATGGGCACAGAACATGGCTAGCTCAGGCGCAACTATGGCCATAGACATCCTACCCAATACAACACGGTGTGAACAGAAGTTTAAGACATAACTCATCTCTAACCAAAGCATCCATCACACATCCTGGCCGATAAGAAAAGAACAGTGGCCGTGGCACAAGGCATTAGTGACAGGAAAAGAATTATAGTGAGCACTGCTGACACTGAAGCACTTTGCATAGGCCAAGTGATCGATTTCATCACAAAAGCATGTTAAACACTCAAAGAGAGCAACATAAATTCATACAGAGCCAAATAATGCACTTGACTGACAACAAAAAAATAAGTTGCACAAACAGGCAGGAAAAGAATCAGAATTTGAATATTTCTGTCCATATCTGCGTTGGCTTTCCTCCAGCTACATTGTTTTTCTACCTGCACCCAAACGTTCCAGGTTAACTTAGGTGATGACTCCGAATTATCCCAGCATTAGAGAGTGTGGTGTCTGAGCCATTGGCAGTGCTACTGGGATAGGTAAATGCCTGAAATGGATAAGTGGGTTGGAAGATGGATTCCTATTCTATTCTATTACATTATATTATTACATGACAGAACATTCTAAAACCTGCCTAATCTAATTCATGGTTGCAGAATAGCATTGGATTCTGTCCTAGCAGTCCTGAGCATATTTCCAATCTAGCTCAGGGCTCACTTAAACACACACACTCACAAACCAAGTAGAAGGGATATGATGTTAGTTGTCATCCTTTTGCCAGTGAGCAGATCTGGAGAAGAAAAGGGAGGAAAAGCATTAGACAACGGCGCAACAGAGGAAACCTTCAGGATGGAATTATTATATGATGGGCCCTGAAGTTCTCTTCCAAGCACAGTTGCGTGTGTATTTGTCTATATAATATATACATAACTAGGGGCTTCGCTCGCCACCCCCCGGCCTCCACTATGCACTAGCCACTTCACGTCTCTGCCGCTCGCGTACAGTATGTGGATTTCACTTCCACCAAACAACAATCCTTTTAATTCCCACAGATATGCCTCTTCATTGGGAAGAAACACTACTCTTCCCTGATGGCATGTCAAACTCACTACCATTGGTGGGCTGCTTCGACTACCATACATGCATCAGTGAGCCGCACTGTAACAAATACTATTATACTATTATACAAAGTCTGGGGCGGAGAGGTGGCTCTGAGGCTAAGGATCTGCGCTGGTATCCTGAAGGTTGCTGGTACAAATCCCTGTCACTGCTAAAAGAGATCCTACTTTGCTGGGCCCTTGAGCAAGGCCCTTAACCTGCAATTGTTCCAGGGGTTCTGTACAATGGCTGACCCTGCTCTCTGACCCAAAGGGGTATGCGAAAACTAACAAATTCCTAATACAAGAAATTGTATAAGGCAACATAAAGAACAAAAAGATGTTACTGTAGCTTTCTTTCCAATACTGAAAACTTTAAAAAATGTAACTCTTAAAGTTTAAAGAAAAGCAATTTATTTCCATACAATCTCAGTACAACAGTGTACAATTAGAGTCTTAGCCTCTTAGCTAGGTCCTATACAGTGGTGTGAAAAACTATTTGCCCCTTTCTGATTTCTTATTCTTTTGCATGTTTGTCACACAAAATGTTTCTGATCATCAAACACAGTTAATCATTAGTCACATATAACACAAGTAAACACAAAATGCAGTTTTTAAATGATGGTTTTTATTATTTAGGTAGAAAAAATCCAAACCTACATGGCCCTGTGTGAAAAAGTAATTGCCCCTGAACCTAATAACTGGTTGGGCCACCCTTAGCAGCAATAACTGCAATCAAGCGTTTGCGATAACTTGCAATGAGTCTTTTACAGCTCTGGAGGAATTTTGCCCATCATCTTTGCAGAATTGTTGTAATTCAGCTTTATTTGAGGGTTTTCTAGCATGAACCGCCTTTTTAAGGTCATGCCATAGCATCTCAATTGGATTCAGGTCAGGACTTTGACTAGGCCACTCCAAAGTCTTCATTTTGTTTTTCTTCAGTCATTCAGAGGTGGATTTGCTGGTGTGTTTTGGGTCATTGTCCTGTTGCAGCACCAAGATCGCTTCAGCTTGAGTTGACGAACAGATGGCGGACATTCTCCTTCAGGATTTTTGGTAGACAGTATAATTCATGGTTCCATCTATCACAGCAAGCCTTCCAGGTCCTGAAGCAGCAAAACAACCCCAGACCATCACACTACCACCACCATATTTTACTGTTGGTATGATGTTCTTTTTCTGAAATGCTGTGTTCCTTTTATGCCAGATGTAGCGGGACATTTGCCTTCCAAAAAGTTCAACTTTTGTCTCATCAGTCCACAAGGTATTTTCCCAAAAGTCTTGGCAATCATTGAGATGTTTCTTAGCAAAATTGAGACAAGCCCTAATGTTCTTTTGCTAACAGTGGTTTGCGTCTTGGAAATCTGCCATGCAGGCCGTTTTGCCCAGTCTCTTTCTTATGGTGGAGTCGTGAACACTGACCTTAATTGAGGCAAGTGAGGCCTGCAGTTCTTTAGACGTTGTCCTGGGGTCTTTTGTGACCTCTCGGATGAGTCGTCTCTGCGCTCTTGGGGTAATTTTGGTCGGCCAGCCACTCCTGGGAAGGTTCACCACTGTTCCATGTTTTTGCCATTTGTGGATAATGGGTCTCACTGTGGTTAAGCTGGAGTCCCAAAGCTTTAGAAATGGCTTTATAACCTTTACCAGACTGATAGATTACTTCTGTTCTCATTTGTTTCTGAATTTCTTTGGATCTTGGCATGATGTCTCGCTTTTGAAGTGCTTTTGATCTACTTCTCTGTGTCAGGCAGCTCCTATTTAAGTGATTTCTTGATTGAAACAGGTGTGGCAGTAATCAGGCCTGGGGTGGCTATGGAAATTGAACTCAGGTGTGATACACCACAGTTAGGTTATTTTTTAACAAGGGGGCAATTACTTTTTCACACAGGGCCATGTAGGTTTGGATTTTTTCCCCTAAATAATAAAAACATCATTTAAAAGCTGCATTTTGTGTTTACTTGTGTTATATTTGACTAATGGTTAAATGTGTTTGATGATCAGAAACATTTTGTGTGACAAACATGCAAAAGAATAAGAAATCAGGAAGGGGGCAAATAGTTTTTCAGACCACTGTATAGGAGTCTTGCAGTCTGAGATCTATTTCTTTTGTCCCGACACTTGGCATCTCTTGTTAGTAACCAGTTTGTCAATATCAGGCCTGAAATCTTGTGTAGCTGCAACTTTTATGAGGAATGAAAGGTGCTCAACAGTAAGTCTTGAGTGATGTGGGGTTTTGGTAGCTTTCATCAATAAAAACAATTGCTCACAAAGGTAAGTACTTCCGAACATAGACAGTACTCTCGATGCCAACTTACGGATCTACAGATACGAGGGTGGCAGATAAGCATACAAGCCTGGCACACCAACTTCATTGTATTTTGCCCTCAGAATAGAATCTGACTGCAGTTCAATCAATTTGATTTGGATATTCTTGGATATTGGACATTCTCAACATTGTAAGAGTATGGTGACGTAAACAGTGCAAAGTCCTGTTCGTGTGAAATCACGAAAATGCTTGCTCACTGAATTCATTGCTCAGTAATTCAAGTTGGAAAACAAATCCTCCAAAAATCAAATTTTACTTTAGTAAATTTACTTCAAAGTTTATATTGTAAAATAAGCCGCTATGCAAAAAGCCCCCTGACCTACACTACTTTTATAAACTCAAAATCACAAAATTTGTTAATAAACAACTCACCGACTTCTCGTGTCCACTTCAGATCTTCAGCTGTAGTCTGCACTAACTGTTCTTTACAATACTAGCACAAAACTACATACTATATATATATGTATATATATATATATATATATATATATATATATATATATATATATATACACACACACACACAGCACATCACATATGCATAAGCTATTTGCACTTTATTATAAATATACCAAGGTGACTTATCTAGTATTCAGTTATTAAAATGGTACTTATCCTATGTTTTTGTAATTCTTCAGCTGTGCTATCACAGTATAAAAATGTTTTCCAGCTTTATTCAGTGACACCATTTCCCAACATCAGTCAATCCCAACAATATACTGACTTATACCCTTTGACACTGGCCTGTCATGGTATGCTGTTTGAACTGATGTTATATTGGGATGAATGTGACTTATTTTTTTGATAACTAATAAAGCTAGTAAAGCTATAGTTTCAGCTTAAAGGCAACTAACTGCCTTACAGTTGAACAAAGGCAACATCAGGTGAAGGACTGGTATATTGAAGGCATGTTCATCATAAATAAGAACTGAAAAAAAAAAAAAAAATGCAGGCATGCAGAAACAAAAAGAGAATGTGTCGTAACAGTTTTATTCAACCATTTCACACACTGAATTACAGCAATTAAAGGGCTACATACATATAAATACAGTAAGAATGTCCCAGATTATGGTGTTTGTTATGTTATGAGTTAATTAAAAAAATGGGTAGCATTTTATGACTTTCATTAATAAATAATTTACAAGCATTATATAATTCTTAACAGATTATTAGTACATGTACATTCAAATAGTTATAAATGTCATTAAATGATGATTTGTATATTAGAAGTACTTTATAATAATAGGTTGTATAAATATATTTTTAACAAACACTTCCTTACTTGTTTAGACATCATAGTTGTAAATGTTTTTACAGAGACTAGTATAAAGCTGAAACTATTCAGTCCATTCTAGATATATGTAAAGGTTTACTATTGAAAGTATTGAGGTGTAAATAAAGTGTTACCAGATGTTTTTTTTCTGTAAAATGGTAACAGAAATTTGAAAAACTATAAAAAAAACAAATTATGCAAAAATTATTATTGTAAAGTTATTCTATACAGTACAATAACATTGTATAATTTAATTCAGGGTTGTGGGGAGAGTGGCACTGGGCTCCAGGCAGGAAGCAGCCATTGACAAGGCTCAGTCCATCATTGGGCTACCACAGCCAATTTTCAGTTACCATTAATTTAACATATGAGAGGAAACCAGTCTACCTGGAGGAGAAAGCAATAATCAAGGGTAGAATCTGAACCCAATTTTCTAAACCCAAGAGGCAGCAATTCGAATAACTGTGTGTCATGGTCCCCCGACTCTAAGCTTAACAGAGTCTATGGCCAGTGTCTCTTTTCCAGTCTCACTGAAATACAGTATTTCTGAGATCAATTCCAGTTCACCTGAAAATAATTCTGTCCCAGACTTAGTCCTTTCACATGTGACCCTGGTGGTCCAGTTCAAAGCCTCATCCAAAACATATCAATCTATTTAATGTTAAACTGATAGATAACCCTGGATGGGGCTGAATAACATAAGCAGCTGTTACTAGCTGCTGACATCTATCTGTTATGAAAAACACACAAAATGGAAAAAAGGATGCAGGCCTCAAAATATCCAAAACCAGAGCAGTGCTCCCTTGTTCAGAAACCTAAAATCAGGTTTCACCTGAAGCAGCCTAATCCCAAACTCTACACCCTGGCTTCAACCTGAAAACATCTTGTATGTACAGAAAATGATCACGTATGTACATGAAATCATCTTGTACCAGTGCATACCCTTACAAAAAAAAAAAACAAAAAACACTGTATCACAGAATATTATCAGCACTTCTAAACACAACAATGCACTGCATTTTTGGTTCGGTTGATTGTTGCTAGGCTACATGGAGTGTTGCATTCATGGTCTGTACTAATGTAGGAATTTCTAAAGGCTTACAAAATGTGTTTTTCTCAGTTTTTCTCTGCATTTCTGGTGGGGCCATGTGCTGGGCCACTTGGAGGTTGCTTCTAGGCTGCATGTGGCCTACAGGCCGCAACTTGAATAAGCTTAGGTGTTATTTTAGGTGTGGACTGATGTTGGAAAGGTGAAATACTTTCACTGTATGTATACTATATCACTAAATATGACTCTGAGAATGTTGATCATATTTAGAGTTTCATGTTACTCCAGTCTCAAGAACCTCTGATGCATCCAAAACATATTTTTGATTAATCTCCTTGAAAATGTGTCTGAAAAAGTAAATATAGGCTATGTTGTTATAAAGAATGATGACTATGACCATTTAATATTGCAAGTACTTCATAACATTTTATCAAAATATAACATACTGTATTCTGCTAAGGAAAGGGGGTACTAGGACACATACTTGTTAGCTTCCCAAAGCTCCTGGGAAAGGTTGCTATCACTGGTGATGTGACAAGGTGTTAAATTCAGTGGCAAACTGCATATCCTTGGCCATCCAATCCAACAACTGGAACCACTCCCAAAGCAAAAACATTACCTTTGTAAGGGCAGAAGACAATTCAAGTCAATGCAAGTCAAGTGGCTTTATTGCCATACCATCCTTACATAGTACTGCAGTATACAGTAGCCCAAAATCATGTTCCCCAGGACCGTGGTGCAACATATACATAAACACAGAACAGGGGCAAGATAGGTAAAGAACTATACTATACTACAAATAGATATTAATCCCAAATCACAGGCAGGTCTCCTTCACACTGCACAAGACATGCAGCTAACAGTGGACAAACAAACAGCTTAAGTTCCCAAGCACAAATTGCGTAACATTGCAGGATCCAGATATAGTTGTTCTGTAAGAAGCAACGAAACAACTAGTCATGACAGAACTCACCATGTCCTGGGAGGATCACATGCAGAAAGTTTATGAGAGAAAGTATGCAAAGTACCAGGACCTTCTGGAGCAGTACTGAGGAATAAGGATGGCAAGCTCACTGCCTGCCTTTGGAAGTTCATTGCAGAGACTTTGCTGGCTGCTTGCTCTGGATAGCAAGGGTGATAGGGTGATCAACCCCACAGCTGGGTCACCTGGTACGAGGGCATCTGAGACCCGAAACACCCAATGACCCAAGAATACAGTGGCATGCAAAACTATTCAATCACCTTGAAAGTCATCATAATTTTCTGCATTACAAAACATTTGTACACATATTTTTCCTTTCAGTATTTTTAATGCAAACTGTTATATTGTAACAATTGTGGCGGGTGACCAGGTCCCATGCCTGGCTGGGATGCCCCTTCTACCTATGTTCCGGGGAAGCAGCCATGGGCTCCTCAGTACTTCCCCGGGATGCTTGTTGGCAGCCTTTCTGGCTGACGATGGTGCATCAGTTTCCCGCAGGGTTCCATGGAAGATGGAGTTCTCTACAACCCTGTAAGGATTTGGTTTTGTCGCCAGAGGGTGCTGCATGGATCCCGGAGCCAGCTTGGACAACTCTACAACCCCAACCAGAAGTGCAATCAGGAACAGCTGATCAAGCACCTGGAGCACTTCCGGGTGGGCTATAAAAAGGACCGCCATCCACTACTCAGGGCCAGAGTCGGACAAGGTTGCCTGGGAGGAGTGGTGGTGCCAGAGAGTTGTGCTTAATACTTGGGACTGTGTTGTGTCTGTGGGTACGGGGAAGACGTAGCCCACAGACGAAGAAAAATAAACAGTTTATTTATTTTACATGTGCCTCCGGTGTCCAGTCTGTGCCTTTATTCACACAATACATTTCCAAAGTTAAAATATACCATTTTCTCTAAATATTTAACTTAACTCTGTACTTTGAAAGCTCCAGGTTTACACAAATGACAAATTAATCACAAGCCACACAATGGTGACAGTCATTTGACCATTATTAAACATAATTAGATACTACTTGGTACCTAATTTTATATCTATCTGGATATAAAAAGGAACCTTTGTAGGTGCCATAGTCTTTGTTGGGAAATAACTGGAAAAATGAAGACAATGATGACTTTTAAGGGGACTGAATACTTCTGCATGCCACTGTATTCTTAGGTCATTGGGTGTTTCGGGTTTCAGATGTCCTCATCCAGGTGAACCAGCTGGGGGTGATTACCCCTCTTTATCCAAAGCCAATACATCACTAATCATGTGTTGCAACGCATCCTTCAGATACAGTATATCTTCAAATCTCACATATATATGCATGTGTGTTTTTCTGCATATGAAATAACAATTCTACATATTCAATATGATACATGTCACATGAGCTAATACACATTTTTCATGTTGTACGAGTATGGCTAGCATTAATCACAACTTACATGTGCTATGTCTGATGGTACTAAAACTGCAATTCCTCTGACCTCAGGAAAAAATGTTATTTTACTTGGGATCATAGCTTTTTGAGTAGGTGGTGTAATTTAATCATTTGAACTTTTGCAGTCTTAAGGATTTTTTTCTTCCAATAAGCCACACTTGAGAAAGCAATGCACTATATTTTGACCACTGAAAACATTAAATAAAATAAAGGGTAATAAATAAAAGTGCCCAGTTCACAACTGATATCTTAGATATTTATGAAGTATACCTTACACCTGATAGCATGTCTGTCTCAGTAGGCTTTCCGGTTATTGAAACATAGCAATTTTAAATAATTTTTGCATTGCTCTTCATTTATTTACATTTCATGTTTATGAATGGCCTGGGGAGCCTTTTAGGTAGATCTCCCTTGTGCATATTCCTGTGCAGAATATCAGTCAATTTACATGAAAACAGTACAAGGTATTAATGATTTTTTTTTTTAGATGTAAATATAATAGCAAATTTTTTGGAACAATTTATCCTCCATCCATTCATCATCACTGATCTTCTTCAGTCCAGTTTAGGTTTTGGGGAACAGAGATACCACATTTAAATGGCATTTTGAGTTGGGCCCATGTTCAGAACACACAAATACTGAACCTATCCTAGATAAGATTATGTATGTTGTAATCATGCAAGTGTTTCTTCTGCCTATAGGAACACACACTGATTAAGATTCTTTTGCTTGCATCTATTAGTCCTGAGGCAATTGTGCTGAAAAAAAGAAAACATTTTCTGAAAAAATCTAACAAAATACCTGCAAGGGCTTTCTTTCCCAGAGTTGGCAAAGCCAATTGCTGATGTACTTTATTCCACTGCCAGGTACACATGCACTTTATTAGGTACACTTTGAAATAACCTTGAATGTTTAAAAAAAAAAAAGAAAAGAAATCATGATTAGAAGATGAATATTATAAGAAAAAAACTGTGGTCAGAAAGTAGGCAGAGGTCAGAAACCTAGAAGTCAAAATAAACCTTCCAAATTTTTCAAGGTAAATCCAATAATAATAAGTCAAAAAGGGTTAATACTCAACTAGAAACAAAATATTAATGAAACAGTTGACTTTTTGAGAATATTTCAAAGGTTGAATGCAAAACATACCTCAAGGCCATGTTTTATAGTGGAAGGTGATGATGCAAGATGACATTTAAACAAAGCCATTTTAAAATGGGACAACATTACAAAAAAAAACAAATCAGAAAATGATGTTCCCAGAAGGGCGATCAAATCTGCCGAGTGTCTGAGAAACAAATTGTACACACACAAAGTTGACCATAAACAAGTTTCATGTAGTGAATAACTCTGAATCATAGCACAGTCGATGAAGCACCTTTTTGGCAAAGTGCTTATTCTAAGAGATGTGAAAATAAACCTCACAAACTGGTCATCTGATGATAGACTGCACTAATATACTCTTTTATTATTACTTTATCGATCAATTTTCTTAAACAGCTGTTTTCCAAATAGAGTATGGATATAATAACATAAAAATAATTGCTTTTTTACACTTCAGGCACCACCTACTTTTCCAATTTTTGTAAGCAAGGACAGCCATTTTTACAACAAATAAACATGTCACAAAAAATACAACATAACAAAACACAAAAAGCGGTGTTGACATTGCAGGACCTAGCAATTTGATACTAATAAAGAGGTCAAAAATGTTTCTATGCTTTTTATTTATGATTTACTAGGGGGCTCTGCCCCCTGCTCACTTTGCTCGCCAACCCCCGTGTTTGGTTAATCGAATATACAATTTTAAAAGCTTGTTTTTTTCTTTTGGAATTGTTTCAATTTCATTTTTTGCACTTTTACTTTAAAGCTTCATTAAAAACAATATTTGGAATTACCTTTTTTTCAAGATCACATTGAATTTTGATTCTGTTTTTGGACTTACATTGTGACAATGCAATTATAGCTGCCCGTGAGTGAATATTGTTTCTTTTTCTCTAATAAATAATCCGAAGTCCCTGTGATTTGTTAATTGTCATAGCAAAAGCTATTCTCAAGAGAAACTGTAAACATTTTAATACAAATGGCCTATCAAGGTCTCCTTTGGTGTCTAATGTTATTCGCGGAATATATACTACATTACCTTTCTTGTCGCCTGTTGAAATTTGCATCGCTTCTCCGTGATCATAAATATACACCTGACCGAATTGTGGTTTCTTTGAAAATAAACTTGTTGTTGCTTCAATTGTTGTGGAACCACAGATTCTCATAGCGTATGGTCCATTATTGTGTAAAACTACGTTTTTAGCATTGAATGATGCGAAGGTGAAAAGATTATTGTAGACTCGTATATTTTGCCTGTAGTGTTTGTGGATTCTGCGGTGGGCTGAAACCCTGCCCGGGGTTTGTTCCTGACTTTAGCCCTGTGCTGGCTGGGATTAGCTCCAGCAGACCCCCGTGACCCTGTGTTCAGATATAGTGGGTTGGGAAATGACTGACTGACTGACTGACTGTTTGTGGATTTCGCTTTCCCCAAACATCAAATCTTTTAATTCTTGCGGATACACCTCCTCATTGTGTAGAAACAGTACTTTTTCCTGATGGCAACATGAATTAGACGATCTATAAGTCTCTGATTTAAACTTCAAAGCCTTACAATATTTCCATACTTCTGACATATCACCTATGTCCATATATTCTATCTCTATTCACCTTTCCGTTACTTCACTGAGTAAAAATTTCTCTTTGTTAGCGCTAATGCGATCTTTACTATCTTTTTTTGATAGTTTCAAATTTTTCTGCTTTTATATTCTGTAACTTGCTCTGCATGTGTGTTGCACCTATGGTTTTTTTTGTGTCTTTTGAATTCCTCTGTTACTCTGTATGTGTTTCGCCCCCTCATTTTTGAACCTCTTTATGATGTTTTACTTTGTTTTCTACTCTTTTATTTTTGACCTCACTTTGTCTTGCTGTTTTTTCAATTACACCTGGTCCGTGATGATTACTTTCCCTTTTTTTGAGTAATAATTTCCTTTCATTTGAGCTAATGAGATCTTTACTATCTTTTTTTGATACTTTCGAATTTTACTGGTTTCATATTCTTTAGCTTTCTCTGCATGTGTATCGCGCCATCGTTTCTTTTTAGCCTTTCAAATTACACTGCTTTCATAATCTCTTATCTGCATTTTTTTCTCTCCAACGCTTTTGGGTCTCTTTTCTCCATGCTGCTCTTTCTTCTTCGCTTTACTCGTTGACATTTCATCTAGAACGTATTGTGCTTATACGCTTTATATGAGCTGAGAGCAGAGGATCTGTGTCTGCTAAAAGCCTTTACATGACTAAGAGTTTTGATGACCGTGGTCTTATTTTAAAATGGTTGTAAGTAGTGCGTAACTTGCAAGAATCTCATGTTCCATGTCCCTGCAAGACGGTCCTGGGACAATCTCTTGGCACCAAGTCTCATGTTTAAGATCCCCGCGAGACGCTTCATGGCCAATCTCTTTCATCTCGTGGGTCTTTTAAGTGTCTTTCGAGAAGATCACGTCTCGTCTCCCTGGTCTCCCTTCCAAGAGAGATATTTTTTGTTCGGTTACTAGAAATAAAGCTCTTCTTTCCTCAGTGAAACACAGGTTTCACCTTATTCTGATATTTTTATCAGATCTAAGTCCATACTATATACAGAGTAACTTCTTGAAGAAAAGTCTAGATGGGACTGAACATGATGAACGTACATTTCATTAATTTCCTGCCCCACTTATCTAGTTTGGGTTTGTGCTGAGCTGCTACCTGTCCCTGTAGAAGGGGTGCAAGTTGTGAAACAGATACAGAATGGATGCTAGTTCTCTGTAGGGCACACACACACCAACATTCAACCATACACTGCCAGTTTAGAGTAACTCACCCAGACCAAGGGAGGAAGTGGGTGGGGCGATTCGACACAAACAGTGCATAGCACACTCGAGCTATGCTAACTGCTGTGTCATAATTTCACCTCCTATGCAAATTGATTATATATGGGATATAGATCTGCTTATCTGCTTCTCTGCCAGTCATGAAATTGTTTTCTGTCATAAATGGCCACTCTTATCATTCACTCCCATTAATATGAGAATTTTCTGAGCTAATCTGGTTAAAAACAATTTCCTTTGGGATGGAGAATGGTATACAAAGGTCAACAAAGACAAAACTCTAGGATGGGCTGAAGAAAGTCCAGAAGAAGAGGCAACTGAATGTTGTTCAACCCTTAAAACTGTATGCATCTTTGAAAAAGAAGTAAGTCCATTGCAGCAGGGTGCTAGCTATCATATTCCCCTCTTTAGACATGAAACAGCCACATTACTACCCACAGTAAAGGAGGACATTGCAGGAGTCATAGACCACCATGCAAACAACTGCAAACAGAGCATTGCTTTCTGTATCTATTTTTTTATGTCCTTAATGAGCATTACAAGTAAGAAGGAGGCAAAATACTTTATTTCATTAATAGAGTAGAATGAATCAAGACAAAATGAAGATCAATATTAAAATGGATGTGTAATAAGGATGAAATCCAGGATTTTTCAGTTTATTGAATAAGACTCATAAAATTTAATTTGTAGGTTTTATTTTGGGATTATTTATCTAACGTGTAAATCAGAAATAAATAAACAGTGACAACGACTATAACTTCATTATAGAACATATAAGGAAAAACTAGCATTAGTTGTGATTGTGTGTATTTAACAAGAGTTTAGCCAAGAGGACCTGACAGACAGGAAATAACACCAAGCTGTCAGGGGCAAGAGAAGCTGCAGAGACAGACTTCCTAAAAGATGGGCTTATAAAGCTTTAGAGGTAAAAGTTACAGAAGACAGCGTGAGACAAGTTTAAGACCTCTTTAGAAAGGGGTCTTCTTTTGAAACATCAGATAAACAAACTGATGGTGATCGTGGTGTATTTGAAGAGAGTGTTGAATTCTGGAATGCAAATGAGGCAAGAATTATGGGAAAGATATGTAAATATGAAGCTAATGTTAAAATATTTATTAGACTGCATATGTTTAAAAACTGCATCACCACCTAAAATAAGAAATAATGAAGAAGAGGAGGAGAAAGGCTGCACAATGGCACATTCTTTTAAAGAACACCTTAGTTTGATTAAGAAGAATGGACATGGACATCTGTCTCCTTGTTAAACTGAAGCGAAGCTTACTTTTATGGGCATTAACTTGAATCATTCAGGTTGTATCTTTTATTGTACTTTTGACTTCTAGTATTTAATGGTTACTTTCTCAGCAAATAAACATAAGTAATGATTTTAATTAAATTTTGAATATTATCTCATTGAAACTTGCCTTATTTATTGATAGTATCTGATCCAGTGTGCTTGTTTGAGTGATTTATTATTTGTTTAGCTTTTTCAAAACTAATGACCAGGAAACTGAATAAAGGTAACCAGGTATGTGAAACCTTTGGCCTCGGTTAGAACAATTGTGCTTTCGGGGTAATGATGAGGTAGCCAGCTTCTGACCCTAGCTAAGGTATTGAAGCTGAAGTTTCCAGCTTTGGCCATATTGCTAATGTGTTTGATTTGTGCACCCTTTGTCAAGAGAAGCTTATCTGGGAAATCTCAGTAGGAGCACAGGTTATGGTGTTTGATAAGGTAGTTTGAAAATGTATTTCAGAGGTAGTAATTCGAGTGTCCCAGTAGGAGCGAGGCTCTTGATTGGAGTGACTTCTGGCAATTGCTCAGGCATTGACACTCAGGTAGCTAGCCTCTGCCTTTGTGGTTTGAGTTGAGAATGAGTGATAAGGGAATGTCACAAGGCTAAATAAATCAAGGCTAATAAACTAAGGCATTTTCAGCATTAACTTGTCCACTAATATATAAAGAAACATAGGGTTAAACAAAATTCAGATATACATTTATTTATTTAAAAGATGACCTGATGGTTTGAATCCCAGCGTGATCATTCTCAGCTGTACTCTGGTTTTAACCTACTTAATCTAGTTTATGGATATAGGGACCAGAACCTCTATCAATAGCATCCGACATGAGGAAGGAAGCAACCCTGGAAGAACTGCACACAATAATAATTTAACAGCTTATTATACAAGTCTAATGTGTTTATGAAAATAATGAAAACAGATCATCACCTTTGGCTACTATGTGCACTTCATTAATGAAGCAGTCCCATGAACTGCTCAATATTTTGCAGATCTTTCATAACTGCTTGTTAGATGTTTTATACAGCTCTCTTTGGAATTATCTTAAATTACAGTAAACATAATATATTTAACTCATTATGGTATAAGCTCATCCTGTGTATTCATCTTTCGCTTATCTATAATGCTGAATAAGACTTTTGATAACTGGTCATCCTCTTCAGCTTATCTTAAAATTAAATCTGTCTAGTACATCGCCTAGGAAGATGCTGCATCATTCATTTTACACTCAAGTCTGTAATGAAATTCCTACCTAACACATCTACAAAGCGGTGTAAAATTACAGTATACATTCAAAGCAGGTTTAAAAAAATATTTCTGTAGAAAAATGTAAATGTCAGCTGTAAGCCAATATATTTAAGATGTGGACATCTTTCCAAATTAAAACTATTATAAATTATATTAAATATATATACTGAATAAAAACATTACTATGCAGTTAGGAGACCCGGGTTCGCTTCCCAGGTCCTCCCTGTGTGGAGTTTGCATGTTCTCCCCATGTCTGCGTGGGTTTCCTCCCACAGTCCAAAGACATGTAGGTTAGGTGGATTGGCGATTCTAAATTGGCCCTAGTGTGTGCTTGGTGTGTGGGTGTGTTTGTGCGTGTCCTGCGGTAGGTTGGGACTCTGCCCAGGATTGGTTCCTGCCTTGTGCCCTGTGTTGGCTGGGATTGGCTCCAGCAGACCCCCGTGACCCTGTGTTCGGATTCAGCGGGTTAGAAAATGGATGGATGGATGGATGAATAAGAGATGTAAGTATTCGGTCTCTCACTATATTACCTACTATAATGATTTGGTAAAAGAATAGTGTACATGCAGTAAACACAGTTCAAGCTTAAAACCATTACGTTTCTGTGGCAAACCAATAAGAGAGAGCAAAATGTATCTTCTGAGCATTAGATTATATAAAATTTCTTATTTAAGAACACCATTATGTATTTTGTTGCTAAAAATAAAAAATAAATTTTTTGGGTTTCCAAGGTATTATGTTTTTGAAATTGTATTGGTTATTTATGGTTACATTGTTATTATTATTATTTTGATTTGTTTATTCCTTATCATTTTGTTAGTATTAATGGAAAAAATGTGGAGAGTGCTAATAGAATAACAATATGTAGAGAGAATTTTAAGTAAATGTTGCACAGTTCAGCTGCCATATAGGATTGTAACTGTTAATATTACTATTATTTATACTATTACTAGCAAAATACCCGCGCTTCGCAGCGGAGAAGTAGTGTGTTAAAGAAGTAAAGAAAAAGAAAAGAAAACATTTTGAAAATAACGTAACATGATTGTCAAAGTAATTGTTTTGTGTATTTGGCCGCAGTGTCACGAAGTTGTTTTCGTCTAGCTGCATCAGAAAATGTACCACGACGTCTGACACGCCTTCTTTTTACTGTTTTCTCACAGCTTGGATTGCTGCTGTTATAATCGGTTTGAGTCTACATATATATACAGTGCATCCAGAAAGTATTCACAGCGCATCACTTTTTCCACATTTTGTTATGTTACAGCCTTATTCCAAAATGGATTAAATTCATTTTTTTTCCTCAGAATTCTACACACAACACCCCATAATGACAACGTGAAAAAAGGTTACTTGAGATTTTTGCAAATTTATTAAAAATAAAAAAATTGAGAAAGCACATGTACATAAGTATTCACAGCCTTTGCCACAAAGCTCAAAATTGAGCTCAGGTGCATCCTGCTTCCCCTGATCATCCTTGAGATGTTTCTGCAGCTTAATTGGAGTCCACCTGTGGTAAATTCAGTTGATTGGACATGATTTGGAAAGGCACACACCTGTCTATATAAGGACCCACAGTTGACAGTTCATGTCAGAGCACAAACCAAGCATGAAGTCAAAGGAATTGTCTCGAGGCACAAATCTGGTGAAGGTTACAGAAAAATTTCTGCTGCTTTGAAGGTCCCAATGAGCGCAGTGGCCTCCATCATCTGTCAGTGGAAGAAGTTTGAAACCACCAGTACTCTTCATAGAGCTGGCCTGCCATCTAAACTGAGCGATCGGGGGAGAAGGGCCTTAGTCAGGGAGGTGACCAAGAACCCGATGGTCACTCTGTCAGAGCTCCAGAGGTCCTCTGTGGAGAGAGGAGAACCTTCCAGAAGCACTACCATCTCTGCAGCAATCCACCAATCAGGCCTGTATGGTAGAGTGGCCAGACGTAAGCCACTCCTTAGTAAAAGGCAAACGGCAGCCTTCCTGGAGTTTGTCAAAAGGCACCTGAAGGACTCTCAGATCATGAGAAACAATCTGATGAGACAAAGATTGAACTCTTTGGTGTGAATGCCAGGCATCACATTTGGAGAAAACCAGGCACCGCTCATCACCAGGCCAATACCATCCCTATAGTGAAGCATGGTGGTGGCAGCATCATGCTGTGGGGATGTTTTTCAGCGGCAGGAACTGGGAGACTAGTCAGGATAAAGGGAAAGATGACTACAGCAATGTACAGAGACATCCTGGATGAAGAGGGGCGACGGTTCATCTTTCAGCAGGACAACGACCCTAAGCACAGAGTCAAGATATCAAAGGAGTGGCTTCAGGACAACTCTGTGAATGTCCTTGAGTGGCCCAGCCAGAGCCCAGACTTGAATCAGATTGAACATCTCTGGAGAGATCTTAAAATGGCTGTGCACCGACGCTTCCCATCCAACCTAATGGAGCTTGAGAGGTGCTGCAAAGAGGAATGGGCGAAACTGGCCAAGGATAGGTGTGCCAAGCTTGTGGCATCATATTCAAAAAGACTTGAGGCTGTAATTGCTGCCAAAGGTGCATCGACAAAGTATTGAGCAAAGGCTGTGAATACTTATGTACATGTGATTTCTCAGTTTTTTATTTTTAATAAATTTGCAAAAACCTCAAGTAAACCTTTTTCACATTGTCATTATGGGGTGTTGTGTGTAGAATTCTGAGGAAAAAAAATGAATTTAATCCATTTTGGAATGAGGCTGTAACATAACAAAATGTGGAAAAAGTGATGTGCTGTGAATAGTTTCCGGATGCACTGTATATACACATACATACATACATACATACACACAGGTATATATATGTATATATATATATGTATGTGTCTATATGTGTGTGTATAGCTTTGGTCACTGAGTGCAAGGGAAAAATAATAAACTGTAGTCTACTGTATAAGTTATTAAACAGTAAAACATTAATGTTTTAAGAAGTAAAGCTACATTGAGCATTACTGGAGTGGTTTTGGGTAAACTACATTTTAAAGACGGTGTAACACAACAGGTAAGTAGTACTAACAGCAGCTAAAATGTATATGGATCATCTCTCGGTAGTAGATCCCTTTTGAAAGGTGCTACACGTCGGCTGTGGTATAGAAATTACATTTTCTATGTGAACGTCCACATTTCTGCCTGTGGTAATGTGCCTTACCCTGGCCACCCTGGCCATCGGACCTTACTCTTATTCTATGTTAATTAATGTTGACTTATGTTTATCTTTTATTGTGTCTTCTATTTCTCTATTCATTTTGTAAAGCACTTTGAGCTACATTTTTTTGTATGAATATGTGCTATATAAATAAATGTTGATTGATTGATTGATTGATTACCAGCAATTAAAGAAAATTAGTTTTGTGTCCTCTGCAGTGTTAAGAGAGAAAGGCTTTGGTTTGGGATAAAAGGAAAAAATGGTGTAAAGAAAGGAAAATAGCCTTTTTCTTTTATATAGTGTAAAGAGATGTCTTCGCTGACGATATGAGTGCCTTTTGAGGACAGTCGCGGTGGGTCTTGTGTAGACTGGTGAGACGTCTCTGTCATTAATCGGCTGTGATGGCAATGTTGGTCCTCCACTCCTGTGCGTGTCTTCATAATCCGAGCTGACGACCTCATAATCGTATACGTGCAAAAGAAAGTGCGAAGCGCCTTAATATTAGTTTGCTGCGGTGTAGAAAAGGGATCCCGTGTTTGCACTTGTCTGGGCTATAGTTAAGGGGGAGGATGAAAAAAATTAAAAGTGCTCACTTTGACTTAAGGCAGAAGCACAGGTAGCGTCTCAAAGGCCTGCACAGCTATGCGCGCACGCCGGCTGTTCGAGTTTTTGCAGACAAGTTCACGCGATCAAAAGTCTCTGCGCTCTTTGGAGGTTATTCATATATATATATATATATATATATATTGTCACAGGCGGCTGGGGTTGGAGCCCAGCCGGGATGCCCAGGAAGACCGGAGGAGGGCTTGTGCCTCCTCCAGACCATGAGGGGGCAACCGCCCTGGTTGTATTGGGGGCCACGGGTAGACGGCTTGGAAGCCCAGCCCTGTAGGGGCCGTGGCCACCGCCAGGCGTGCCCCAGTGCCTGAAGAAACCTGTAGCCCAGCACTTCCGCCACACCAGGAAGTGCTGGGAGGAAGAGGACCTGGAACACCCGGAGGACTTCCGGCTACACAGTGGGTGCTTCCGCCACACGGGGGTGTGTCGACGGAGGCTCCTCAGAAAGCACCTGGAGCCCATCCAGGCGCATAAAGGGCCGCCTCCCTCCAGTCGATGGCAAGAGTCGGGTGGAAGTAGAAGAACTCGGAGGAGAGGAGTGGAGGCGGTCTGAGGACTGTGCAAGGCATTGTAGAGCGGCCAGGACTGTAAGGGGTAATTGGTGCTGCGGCACTGGGTTTGTGGACTTTTGTAAATAGAGACTTTGTAAATAAACACGTGTGGTGAACCAACATGTCTGCCTGTCTGTGTCCGGCTGTACCCACAATATATATATTATATATATATATATATATATATATATATATATATATATATATATATATATATATAAAACTGATCACCCATTGGCCTCGCTCACTGAGTGCAAGGGAAAAAAATAAAATGTAGTCTATAAGCTATTAAACAGTAAAACATTAACGTTTTAAGAAGTAAAGATACACTGAGCACCAGTGGAGTGGTTTCGGGTAAGCTACATTTTAAAGCCGGTATAACATAACAGGTAAGTAGTACTAACGGCAGCTAAAATGTATATGGATCATCTCTTGGTAGTTGATCCCTTTTGAAAGGCGCTACACGGCGGCGTGGTATAGAAATTACATTTTCTATGTGAACGTCCAAATTTCTGCCTGTGGTAATGTGCCTTACCGGCATTACCAGCAATTAAAAGAAAATCATTTTTGTGTCCTCTGCAGTGAGAGAAGAGAGAAAGGGTTTGGTTGGGGATAAAAGGAAAAAAGGTGTAAAGAAAGGAAACTTGCCATTTTCTTTAATATAGTGTAGAGAGAGGTCTTCGCTGACGATATGAGCGTCGCGGTGGGTCTCGTGTAGACTGGAGAGACGGCCCTGACCATTAACTGTCCGGGATGGCACTGTCGGTCCTCCACTCCTGTGCGTGTCTTCATAATCCGACCTGACGACCTCATAATCGTATACATGTAAAAGAAAGTGCGAAGCGCCTTAATATTAGTTTGCCGCGGTCTAGAAATGGGATCCCGTGTTTACAGTTGTCTGGGCTATAGCTCATGGGAAGGGGGAAAAAAATTAAAAGTGTTTACTTTCACTTAAGGTAGAACCGCAGTCAGCGTCTCAAAAGCCGGCACAGCTACGCACGCGCGCGCCGGCTGCCCGACTTTTGTAGTATTTTTGCAGTGCAGGAAACGGCACTTCTTGCAGACACGTTCACGTGAGCAAAACTCTCCGTGCTCTTTAGAGGTCTTGCTTTCTCTGCGTACTGCGTTCATAGTCAGTTCACATGAGCCGCTCGGAGTACATGCATCGAAGCTTCTGAGTTGTGCCTGTGCTATCTCGTGATGTCCACTGTGTTATTTAATGTTAGCTAAGACCCGGCACTTAAAAGTTTCTCGGTTTCTTGTTACTCCGTTACAAAGTGATCCAAAGTCTCGTTTATACCTCGGTGTCTTTTCATTAAACTTGTATCTCGCGAATAAAGTATTCGCTGTTTTGCTACAGCTATCTTTGAGGGCTCTTCCTTCTTTTCTGTGTACTGCAGTCATAGTCAGTTCAAGTGATTAAGTGGGAGGCGTGATGATGTCACACGCAGCTCCGCCCCCCACGGCCATCGGGCTAACGTCCATTACAGTATATGTAGAAAAATAGGTTCCAGTTATGACCATTACGCGTAGAATTTCGAAATGAAACCTGTCCAACTTTTGTAAGTAAGCTGTAAGGAATGAGCCTGCCAAATTTCAGCCTTCTACCTACATGGGAAGTTGGAGAATTAGTGATGAGTGAGTGAGTGAGTGAGTGAGTCAGTGAGGGCTTTGCCTTTTATTAGTATAGATTTAGGCAGTATGCTCTCTTGTTCTTCTTTGTTTAGCATTATGGAAACACCACGCAGATCTCTTGAAAATTGTCAAAATCACTTATTAGAATTATTTTAACATAGTGTACAGTTATTTAAAAAAATATATACATATTGTGATAAAAAAATAGGGAGCAGACAAAAAAAAGTTTGGGGATGGCTACCCCGTATACTGAAAAACTCAGCAAATGAATAGGAGCACGTCTTTACAGGAGCGGAGTTCACAACTGAACTGACTAACAGATTGAGACTGTTCTATAAATATGGTGGGTAGGAGGAAAAGGTGGAGTCAGGACAGCCTGAACAGGAACTGATGTAGCAGGAAGGGGAATTCTGGGTAGTGGAAATGATATCATCAGGGTTGGCCAAGTTTAACTTTGGTAGGGAAAATTTTGAGAAAATGTGGCAGTGTCTTAAAAGGATAGACTGGGATAAGCTTTTAAGACAGCTAAGGAGCAGTGAAACATGTTTAAAAATAGTTTACATGTATTGTTAGACAGGTACATACCAAAATTTGGAATTAATAGGAAATAAAAAAACTGCAGTGGGTTAATAAAGAGTTAAAAAAGAAGCTGCAAAGAAAAAAAACAGATGTATAAGGCATATAAGACTAATAACTCCAAAGTGAATTTTAGGTCACGAGGCTAAAAGACAGTTGGAGAGAAGTACAGTATAGCAGATAAGGCGAAAGATGACCCAAAGAGATTCTTTCAGTATTTCACCTGTAAAGCATCAGTCAAGAACGAGATGTAGAGCATTAGAAATAGGAAGGGGGAGTTAAAAATACAGACAGTGAAATAGCAGATGCTCTAAATAAGCATTTTTCTGAGGCCTTCACAAGTGAGGAAGTAGATAATCTCCCAGTGGTAAATGTGACTGCTAAGGAGGTACTAATTGATTAAATAGGCTGAAATCAAACAAATCTCCAGGACCAGATAATATTTACTCTGAAGTTCTTAAAGAGGTTAGCATGTAAATATATAAACTCTTGACACAGTTTTTAGGAAGTCACTGCACACTGGGGAAATTCCAAAGAAAATAAAAGGAAAATGGCAAATATGATCCCATTAAAAAGCGTGACCAGGCATATCCAAGTAACTATAGGCCAGTAAGCCTAACGTGCATCACAAGAAAATTAATGGAGGGAATTATTAAGGATAAGATTGAGCAACACATGGCAAGATTAGAAGTATTTCTGATCAGTTAGCATGGGTTCAGAAGAGGGAGGTCATGTTTTGCTAACATGTTGGAATTCTCTGAGGAAGCAACAAAAGTGTATGATCAAAGTGGAGCTAATTATATTATTTATCTGGACATTCAGAAAGCATTGGATAAGGTGCCACATGAGAGGTTGGGCATCAAAGGAAAAGAAGTGGGAGTTCAGTGTGATGTTTTTAGATATGTGCAGAATTGCCTCAAACACAGTAACAGAGGGCAATGATGCGCAGAACCATATCAAGTACTGGCTGATGTTAAGAGTGGTGTTCTGGTGCTAGAGCTGCTGCAATTTTTTTATTTCTATGCAAATCATTTATAAATATTAAGTAACAAGCTGGTTAAGTTTGCAGTTGATGGCAATATAGGTGGATTGACAGTGTCACACATGTGCGATTAGGAGGCAGTCAAAGAGCCTAAAGGTGAGTGAAACATCGCGAGATAGAGGGTTGTCACGTGGTACTTACCTAAATCTCTTTTGCCCGACAGAAAACTGGAAGAAAAATAACTCCTCCACTTCCGGATTCCAAAATGGCCGCGACGACGTCACTTCCGGTTCCACCATGATGACGTCACTTCTGGCTCCATCAATTCACATCACCTCCGTCCCATCCTGATGACGTCACTTCCGGTTCTTGTTTCAAGACGTCACTTACTGCCAACCATTTCCTGTCCCATAATCCTTCCCTCTATAAAGTCGCCATTTTTCTCAAGAAGATTGTTCATTGTTTTATTTTAAGACTTTGAATCGTGTTTTCTTTGATTGTCTGGACGACAATATATGGGGACGGTCCCCAAAACTTTTTTCTTTGTTGAAGTATTATTCTTTTCAAAAGAAACCTTATCACAACAGATAATCTGAAATCTGTTAAATCATTGCAGAGGGACTTGGATAGCATACAGGCTTGGGCAGATTTGTGGCAGATTATGTTTAATGTCAGTAAATATAAAGTATAACACATAGGAAATAAAAATGTTAGGTTTGAATACACAATGGGAGTCTGAAAACTAAGAGTGCACCTTGTATAACAAGAAGAGCAGTGGGAGGTGTAGTTGGAGTGTGGCTGAGAAAGGAGTGTCAGGTTTATCTGCTGTATAACAATTGGTCAGTGTAAGAGGTCATCTATCACCAATTTTCTTCAGTGCTAGAATATACCTCTGTCACCCACAATTTTTTACAAAATCATATCAAAGGCAAACTATGTCTAACATAAATTTTAATTAATTTCAATTTAATTTAATTTAATTAATTCATTTCAACAAAGGTAAATGGATTTTTTAGCTCCACTTTATGTATAACACTCCTTTTTAATGCTTTGTCTATTTTTGTCTGTTCTGCTTTTCTTCTATTAGCCAGTTATATATATATAAAATTACTTTTTCCGTTCATTTTCAAATCATCACTAAAATCTTCCATCTGTCATGTTTTAATACTAAGGAGTAAACATTAATTAAAGAATTCTCAGTTTTACCACCAAGCACCTTCCTCGTACGGCTTATTCTATTTTTAATTTGTACACTCTAATAAAATGTCATTTCTGTTCTAATTAGATCCAGAACAATATAATATTATATATTTCCTTCTATGCCCTTATTTATTACATAAGTTTAAGAAAATAATATTACATTCCAGTAAGCATTCGGCATCTGTGTTCATAAGACTTAAAAAAGAGACGTTCAATACATTTTTATGTTTTCCACAAATACATGTATTTATAGAAATAATTTTAATTATTTTCTGATTTTAAATATAAAATTCTGTGATTATCTTGCTATTTTTGTTTATTTTTCTCTGTTATTTTCTATTTGGTTACCAATTACAGCCCGATGTCTTTGTATTATATAGCTGTAACAAAAAGAGGGTATTTGGACTTAGAATGTGAAATAATATTGTTTCCTATCCTTAATCTCTTTCCCTCTGATTTCTAGTGATATGTGTTCAGCTGGGTGGTCAACAAACTAATGCAAAGTGGTGATATTTATAGAATTTGGGATTGGTTGCTTATCTGTGAAATATGGCCTGATTGTGAAGCATTTAGAGGTTGTTCCATTCTGAACATTATATTTGTATTGTTACTACTCTTACAGGGGGTTCTTAACTGGCTAAGTGATTAGTAAATGATAAAAAAATGAAAAAGAGAACATCCTCATACTCCACTCCCAGGACATTCTAATATTAAGTAGGAGTTTTTATTTTTTTTGTAGTTTATTCATGGTCTACAGAAATTTTTAGAAGTATTTGGCATTGATCATTGCCTATATAAAGTGTTGAAAACTGTTAAGTCATTGCCCACAACAGTAACAGTGTGTTACTAGAGGAGTCACTAAACTAATATGGTTTCATCTAGTTTAAGATTTAAAGCCAGAGAACTGGTTGCCAATCTCTCATTTATCCAGTGCAAGGCTACCACGTGGGCCCAATATGCTGCAAATAGTTCAGGCATTTATGCATTCGAAATATTCCTTTTTAAGGCTCAGTTCAGGATGACTGCATATGAATCCAAGATTATCACACAATTTGCTATTTTTGTCAGCCTTTTTTATGTTATACAGAGGAATGAAGCACCATTTGTTATCCAAGCTCCTCTCAATGCCATCAGATATTTGAAAGTTCTTAAGACTTACCCAAACCTGGCTGTTGCCAGTAATGCATATGCAGCATTTTCAAAACACCTCTGTTTTTTTCTGAACATTTGATAGGCTTAGTCCTTTTTCATGACAGAGTCTGCGTAGAAACAAGAACTGCTGCAGCCACTTTTACCAGACATTCCTCTACGTCTTATGGTGACAAATGCATCTGAACTGCTGAGTTTGAGGATCTGGTAACATAAAGAAGAACATCCTTGTTTGATGTCCATATTGGAAAGTGCATAGAAAGGTCTCACATGTTTGTAAAGAAACCCCCAGAACAGTGGAGAAATGATTCAATCTTCAACAAATTTTGTGTACTGTCAGCATGCATGACGGTAGTGAATAACACAGCTGAAATAGAATTAAGTCTCATTGAAGAGTAAAATGACAAAGGATGAGAAACAGAAATAGATTATTATTCGTCTGGTCGCAAACCTTCACAAGAATATTCAAACTTTATTAAAGACAGTGTTAAAATTGTAGATGTACAATTAGATGTATAGTTGTCAGCTGTTCTGTTCAGATGACATAAAAAACTGCTAAATGGAGTGACCTCTAAGTGGTGTCTATTTTCTTAAAAAATACTTTTCTAGAATAAAACTAGCTTTGTAACTTAAATCTGATAGTGTTTTTGGACTACCCCAGTGTTTGGATTACTGTAGTTATTCTTTTGAAGGCAAAGTTTATTTATTGATACTTTTCTATGAGAGTCTTTCTTGAGAATTTGTGATGTCACTCTCACTGAGGGATAAAAAACATGTCTTTACAATCTTCTGTTAGTTCACCCCTAATCATTTTTTAAAGATATTTGTGTTCAATTTCCTTTTAGATAAAAAGCATTAAAGAAGTAGTTTAAGTCACTTTTGGTGTTCTCACAGGTGGTGGAATGAAAAGGCTTTTTGACTTAAGTTATTTATTAAAAAAGTGGCTTTGATCAAACAGACTAATACAAGTTAAATAAATGGCACACGATGGATTTAATAGCCAGGTGATCCAAACAAGCAAGTGCGTTTCCTTGCCCTAAGTTTGATCAGACCACTATGGATTCTACTCTGAGCTTTATACTATCTGTACACTTCTTCTAGGTTCAGTAATAAACACAATACATCTGTGACTGGAAACTTGTTTCTGACAACACATTACTCAGCTGTATTTTTTTCTTAAATTTACATATACATGGTGGTTTCAACTAGATTCTGTTTTAAGTTAGTTAGTTGGACACACTTCCGTCATCTTCAATGCTGTGTTCCTGCCTGTTATAAAGCTTCCTCCGCTTCTCTCCAGCCTGTGCCACATCCTTCAGGTTTCTTCCTCTTACTCCTCTGTCTCTTTCTTTCTCTTTCATCAAATCTTTCCACCTCTTTCGTGCTCTTCTCTTTTCTACTGGAAACCATCTTTTACTGTCATTGAGTTCTCCATGTCCCGCTCATTTAATCATTCTCAATATGTCATTTTCACTCAGCTCCAGTTAACCAGTCTTTTCTCTTAGATCCTCATCACTAATCTTATTCTCATAATCTGTCTCAAGCATCTTTAGTCAAACAAGTCCAGTCTTCTGTTAATTTCTTGGCTAAATGTCCATACAAGGCTACTGGCACTACTAGTCATTATTGACTCTTAATGTTGTTTAAATTAAAACAAAATGGTAATTTCTTCTATTTAATTTAAAAATACAACATGAAATACTCTAATGTTACATGACTACGGATTTTGTGGTAAGCAGCTCAGAATGCATTCTCTTATTTGTCTGGCACTAAGCCTGGCCTTTCTCAGGGTTTAGCTGCATTCTGCTGTGTTTCATGGACCAGCTGAATCACTTTCCCTGTACTTTGAATAATGAACAACATGTGTAATGGTCTTTAGATCAAAGGCCATCCCAAAGGCTAAATGTGATTCAAGGTGTGCTGGCACTTGGTCTGTGGACATGTATGATTGTCCTGTTTTCAGATGTCATTTTTCCAAATGAGATTGTTGTTGCTTGCCTCCTGAATTAATACTTTTGGGAATGCATGTAACCTGGGGCAACTGAAATCTGCATTTAAAACCACTCTGTATATATGTATGTTGATATATGTTGTTAAAATGAAACAAACAACTCATAAAGTGTTGGGGCACTTTTGTGATCACTGTATTTTGTGAGATGCCAAGGAAAAAAAGAGAGAGATATTCTTTTTAAACTGGAGTCTAAGATGAAACTGAGGTGAGGTGGAGTAATAGGTGTTTATGTCGGATCGGGGCAGAAGAGACATGTCCAGGAGGGCATATGACAGAAGTGACATCAGAAGTGGAACAGGTGTCAAGCCCTCTGATCAGTCCCCCATATACACACCAGAAGGGCTTCAAGAGAACTGGAGTTCCAATGGGAAGCCCTGCTAGGTGGCCAGAGGGAGACGGGTGGTGTTTTGGGGTTTTTCTTCCTTTTAGGGAGGTTCTGCCTCACCCAAAAGTGCTTCCTGGATAAAATGTAGTAGAACTGGACATACTAACAGGTCCAGTATAAAGGAAGCCTCTCCTCCTCACTCAGGGAGTCAGAGACGTGTAGATGAGGATGAAGCTCACTGAAGAGGAGTGGAGGTGAGGGAAAAGATTGAAAAGAAGACTTTTGTTTGCAATTGTGCTTCTGCAATCTTTGAAGAAGCATGTGAAAGGTATTTGTAAACAATAAATCATTTGTTTGAAGCCAGGACTTATGTAGTCGTGGTTGTGTTTGGGGTGCTGCAACACCCCATGCTGGTCTTACAATTTATGAAGATAAATAGTCATATTATTTTCTGAAATATACATTGCATAATATAGTATATCTATTTCAAAGACAGGATCATCAAAGAAAAAACACTATTCTCCTTAAAGAATATCTTTTAAAAGAGTACCTAATTCAGGTTAACTAGTGTTGTAAAGTACTGATTTCTCTATATTTTTAAAGGAAAAAATCATGTCGCCTCCATATTTTTGTTTTTATTTTAAGGCATTATCTACTGCCTTTTTTCCATGTATGCCCTAAAACTTACTAATTATAACCTCATAGCAAATTTATCTTTCGGCTCTGTATATCCATTAACTATATTCTCTTTCAGTACAGCGTGTTGTCCTCTTAAGGACATTGCCTTTCCTCTTTCTAGATCACAAAGGCCAAGAAAGCACACCGACATCTTAAACAGGATGAGGGGGGAAAATTCTTTTTATAATTTTCACTGGTGATATTCATATACTTTATATACTGCATTTGTTAGACATACAGTTGAATTTTCTATACTGTATTTCTGCATAAATATGACCTAAAATATCATCAGATTTTCACTCAAGTACTAAAAGTAGATAAAGAGAAACCAGTTAAACAAATGAGACAAAAATATTATATTTGGTCATTTATTTATTGAGGAAAATGATCGAATATTACATATTTGTGAGTGGCAAAAGCATGTGAACCTCTAGGATTAGCAGTTAGTTTGAAGGTGAAATTAGAGTCAGGTGTTTTCAATTAATGGGATGACAATCAGGTGTGAGTAGGCACCCTGTGTTATTTAAAGAACAGGGATCTATCAAAGTCTGCTCTTCACAACGCATGTTTGTGGAAGTGTATCATGGCACGAACAAAGGAGATTTCTGAGGACCACAGAAAAAGAGTTGTTGATGATCATCAGGCTGGAAAAGGTTACAAAGCCATATCTAAAGAGTTTGGACTCCACCAATCCACAGTCAGACAGATTGTGTACAAATAGAGGAAATTCAAGACCATTGAAACCCTACCCAGGAGTGGTCAACCAACAAAGATAACTCCAAGAGCAAGGTGTGTAATAGTCGGCGAGGTCACAAAGGACCCCAGAGTAACTTCTAAGCAGCTGAAGGCCTCTCTCACATTGGCTAATGTACATGTTCATGAGTCGACCATCAGGAGAACACTGAACAATAATGGTGTGCATGGCAGGATTGCAAGGAGAAAGCCACTGCTCTCCAAAAAAAACATTGCTGCTCGTCTGCAGTTTGCTAAAGATCACGTGGACAAACCAGAAGGCTATTGGAAGAATGTTTTGTGGATGGATGAGACCAAAATAGAACTTTCTGGTTTAAATAAAAAGCGTTATGCTGCATTCCAGCATAAGAACCTTATCCCATCTATGAAACATGGTGGTGGTAGTATCATGGTTTGGGCCTGTTTTGCTGCATCTGGGCCAGGACGGCATGCCTTCATTAATGAAACAATGAATTCTGAATTATATCAGAGAATTCTAAAGGAAAATGTCAGGACATTTGTCCATGAACTGAATCTCAAGAGAAGGTGGGTCATGCAGCAAGACAACAACCCTAAGCACACAAGTCATTCTACCAAAGAATGGTTAAAGAAGAATAAAGTTAATGTTTTGGAATGGCCAAGTCAAAGTCCTGACCTTAATCCAATCGAAATGTTGTGGAAGGACCTGAAGCGAGCAGTTCATGTGAGGAAACCCACCAACATCCCAGAGTTGAAGCTGTTCTGTACGGAGGAATGGGCTAAAATTCCTCCAGGCCGGTGTGCAGGAATGATCAAAAGTTACCGGAAACGTTTAGTTACAGTTATTGCTGCAAAAGGGAGTCACAGCAGATACTGAAAGCAAAGGTTCATATACTTTTGCCACTCACAAATATGTAATATTCAATCATTTTCCTTAATAAATAAATGACCAAGTATAATATTTTTGTCTCATTTGTTTAACTGGCTTCTCTTTACCTATTTTTAAGACTTGAGTGAAAATCTGATGATGTTTTAGGTCATATTTATGCAGAAATATAGAAAATTCTAAAGGGTTCACAAACTTTCAAGCACAACTGTAACTTTATTAGACTTGTAAATAGAACTTTATTCACAGGGGGAACTGTGGCTCTTTCAATAAATAAATACATAAACAGATAAATAAATATATTTTATTCAAATGTGACATGTTAGCAGTATTATTGTTGCTGGGCAAGTGTGCTGTACAGTATGTATTATATACAGCCATGCAATATGTCTCTGAATATATAAATTATACCTACTATAGGAGATGTTGTTTTTTTGTGTGTTTAGACAATGATAAATTAATAAATCAATATTTTATTAACCATGGAGTACAAATTTACTTATTGGAATATGTTTTCTGTAGCTTTCTTGTGACATTAGATTAAAATCACTAGTTTTATGTTTCTGTTCTTCTTAAAAACACCCTTTACAAATATTCTCTTCTTTCAGTCAATTCAAATTACAATTATGTAATTATTTTATAGTAACTTGTAAGAATCTGGGGCTTTTTGCATTTGAACACATTTTCCTGCTGGCAGTGGTTTTCGAGTTTTGTTTGGTTCCTTTGTTTTGTTTATGTTTTGGTGCTCACGGCCTCAAGTGATGATGATGTCATTTGGCCTGCCACAGTTTGTGCATTGCTGTGCCACATTGTTACTCTGTGCATCAAGGCATGACGTAATGAGCAACATTTTGTATGAAAACAGATGGTATTCAGATCTTGCTTGACAGATCTTTATGAGAGCAGGGGAAGGGGATTGATTAGCAAGTGCTGTAGCTAAATGAGCACTTGTTTTCAAAATCTCAGTTTTCGGTTTCGGTTGGGGTCTCCCGTAAACCCCTTGTGGAGAAACAGGATTTGGTGGACCACTAGTAAAGCACTGCTTGTCAGTGTACAGATAAGCAATGCATTTCAGAAGATACTACAACACTTGCTTTTCAAAACACACTAACTACTTGGCAATGAGATGGAAAGTAATGTGAATATGAAGAAATATGATGTAAGTGGTGTTGGATCAGAAGAATCAGACCATTGGTTCCCCCTTTAAACATTTTATATGAAATGAGTACATTTTAAACACTTATTGCAATGGCAATGTATTTCAAAAAAACAGTGCAACTGATTTTCTATCCATTATCCAACCCGCTATATCCTAACTACAGGGTCACGGGGGTCTGCTGGAGCCAATCCCAGCCAACACAGGGCACAAGGCAGGAAACAAACCCCGAGCAGGGTGAGAGCCCACTGTAGGGCACACACCAGGGACAATTTAGGATCGCCAATTAACCTAACCTGCATGTCTTTGGACTGTGGGAGGAAACCGGAGTACCCGGAGGAAACCCATGCAGACACGGGGAGAACATGCAAACTCCACGCAGGGAGGACCCAGGAAGTGAACCCAGGTCTCCTAACTGTGAGGCAGCGCCACTGTGCCGCTCTACTGATTTTCTAATTCTTATAATTGGAATTTGAAGTTGCTTCTTTGAAACGTCTGATTTATCAGAATTTCAAGATTTCTAGTTTAAAGAGCATGTTTTATTTGATTTTTTTTTTTTTTTTGAGTTCTGAACTGGTTGAAATTTCAGTGAAGGGTTTTCCCTTGTGTAAAGCTGACTTAATGGCTGCCACTTCATTAATAACCAGTGATGCTTTTTTCTTTCTTATTTGCCAGATTGTGACATATAAACTATTATGCTGTGCTTGAGATTTTTTGGATTTAATTCATTTTCAGAATTAGCACCATATTTTCTGTAAACATTTTTTTAAATTGTTGTAAATTTATCAGCTCCATTGTAGATCATTTTATTCACATTGACAGTCTCATTCGGTTTATAGGTTTATTATTATCACATGTACATAGTACAGTGAGTTTCCTGTGTTAATCAAAATGCAACACATTGCCACTCCCTGGTGCCATAATTAATGCCTATAACAACCTTACCTTGAAACATCTGTCTTCCTTACATAAAAAAATCTCAGAGTATATTTCACATTTTATGATTACAACATATTAATTTGAATTTCTTTACAGAGTGCTTGTTTTTTTCTTCTTCAAACACCTAAAATACAAAATGCATTTTAGGCAATAAAACCAGCACTTGCTTTACCTAAAGTTGTTATCTTGTTAAAAAATCTCTAAAAGGGTCAGAGCATTAGGTGATTATGTAAAATCACACTTGAGCGCACATCTTAAACTATTAAACAACCAAAATGTGTTTTATTTTTCTTATCTTTATTCCCTTTAGCTATAGGCTTTGGCAAGAGCTTTGACCTGAACACTGCTGAAACTATGAAGCTTCATGTTATCTAAAATGACTCCTCTTATGCTGGCAACACCCAGCTCTATTGCAGATGTCTTCTGGACAGACTTCATCATAGAAAACCTGACTGCCTGCCTTGGCAACCTTTCTTCTTGAAAGTCTGTAAAAATCTTTTCATTCAATACACAGAATATTACTTTCATTGGATTACTTGACCAATTCAGAAACTCAACTCCATCTTATCGAGCTTTTTTTGTTTCACAATAAAGCTGTCTTCCACTATGACCACCTTAGAGTCAAAGCTAATAGCAGTCTGTTCTTTGAATGAAAAACCTACGCTACAGTTAAAAGTTCATCTGAATACCTTCGACCCTACATTTCTAGATGAGATGCTCTCTGCCTTGCTTTTATCACTTTACAATGAGATTGGTGTATTTTCCTTTCCAGTTTTTTCCTGACCAAAGTATCAACACGTTACTACAGATTCAAATTGTTACTGCAATGCTGTTGTCATATTACCCCTCAGTTGGCTTGTGTCCAACACCTAGTCTGTTTTCACCATATATTCTAGATGCATCAGAAGGCTGAGATATTCTGATGTTGCTCTCTTGACTGTCCCAAGAACCCATCTCACAACACTTCAAAATTTTCACTCAGCTTTGTGGTACCTACACTCTGGATCACTATTCCTAGTCTGTTTATAAGGCTAAATCAGTCTCACCATTCAAATACAGATTCTTTGGTCTTTGCTCTTCTGTTTCCATGTTCAGACACAAGTGTAATGGAAGAATAGAGGGTGACTAGCTCCTGGAACCATGAGTACCTAGTATATTGGAGGGACAGCATCCCTCTAACTTATATTCTCTTTGGACACCTACAGGGCTGCATGGAATTTGTATTTCTTGAGGGTTGCCCTGTTGGGGTCCTTGGGTGCTGCTGCAGGGACTTTCCTATTAGGTAGAGGTTCTGCTGACTCAGAAGTCCTTCTTAGCCATGGTGCTGACCTGCCAGAAGTAACCCCAAGTCCATCTTAAAAAACGAGGAGGAAGAAGCTGATCTAGGGAAAAGGAGGAGGAAAATGTTGTTTGTGTGAAAGGGAAATATTTTAGAAGAATTTTCATTTTTAGCAAAGGTACTGTGCCTTAAAAAATCAATCTTTTGGACCAGAGACTGAGTTGTGGTCAGTTATGTTTGAGGTCAGGGGTGCAAGAAGCAATCTACAGGCGACACACTGCAATTGCAACAGCCTCTCTCACAACAACTACCCTACATTTGAATAGAATTCAGTTTAGATATTAAAGTAATGACATAAGCTTCAATGTATGTTCTGTGTTTAAAAACAAAATCACTCTTCTGATTTTTTATTCACATTGTTATCTTATTTGATTTCTTTAAAACTTCTTGCCAGGTATTTATTGTAAAGTCACGTCTCATGGTTCTCCTTGAAAGTAGAGCACAACATACAGTATTTGTCATGTCATTACATTGTGACCTTTTAAATTTCTAAATAGCAGTGGCTAAAGCAATGGAAGCCTGAAACTAACTGACAATCTTTTATGTTTTAACTGTTGTATTTGTACTGTATTTGCTGTTCAGCACTCTATGACCTTTTGTCTGTGACGGGCACTATATAAATAAACTACTACTAATACTACTACTACTACAATCTGTCTTCACAGTCTACTGTGAAGGTAACCAACTCCCAAATCCCACTGCGACTGCACCTCCACACCCTATTGGAGATACAATCCATTTCTTAGTAATTTGTACTAGGATTTTATTTAAGTATTCTTATTTTTATCCCTACCCACTCAGGTACACTCTTAAAAATACTGATTCTTTAATGGCACTTTATAGTTCTTTACTGGGTTGTGTTGTTCCATGTAAAACTATTACTTGACAAAACATTGTTTCATTCTGGGATGGGTTCTTTATATATGAAGTTTGTTCTTTATACTCTGAAAAACTTCCTAATAAATGGAAAAAAAACAGAAATATTTTATGGTAAGCTACCTTGAGTAACACTAACAGATTAAGGAAACCTAGACATAATCTGTATTAATGTATGCAGTGAGAGTACATTTTTAAAATCATGAGCCATTGGTATTTCACGAACCTGTTACCATCTCTTCATGGTTATTTATTGTATGGGGCCTGTTACAGATCTAAATAAATAAAGGTTCTTTCTCGAACCTTCATTTGTGTGGGTCATTTGGGAACCAAAAGTAGTTCCCCTATGGTATTGCTTTAAAGAAATGCCAGCTTTTCCCCTCAGCTTTAAATGCTAAACCCTGAAATGCATCCATAGCAGCAGCCTCAAAGCTCTGGCAGAAGGTCACACTTTAAAACACTGCTGAAAATACATTACTTTAACATGGCTTTCTCATAGCTTCATCTTAGTTTAATCCTGATGCTCTGTATATTCAACTAATTATCATTATTATTCATGGTGGCTCCAAAATTCGTACTAACCCCTACTTTCTCTTCTGTGTTTTTTTTCCGGTTTTCTCTGGTGGCGATCTGTGCCACCATCACCTGATCAAAGCACCGTGATGTCCCTACATTGCTCGATTAAAGGCCAGAAGTCCACATGATCATCATTATCAAGTTCTTTCATGAGAACCCTGAATACCATGAGGACTGACTGAGGTCATTTATGCTAGGTAGAATGCCTAGAGAGGGCTGGGCGGTCTTGTGGCCTGGAACCCCTGCAGATTTTATTTTTTTCTCCAGCCATCTGGAGATTTTTTTTTTCTTTCCTCCCTGATCATCGGACCTTACTTTTATTCCATATTAATTAGTGTCTTTTTTCTCTTTCTTCATCATGTAAAGCACTTTGACCTACAGTACATTATTTGCATGAAAATGTGCTATATAAATAAATGTTGTTGTTGTAATGCTGGTGTCATGATTCACTTTTTAAGAACAAATGCACAGACTATGAGCATGGGTAACAGAAACAACCAAACAATTTTGTCCCTACAAGACTCCAGTCACCTTCATCACAGCTGGAGATCATAAAAAGAATCGTGTCCATAACTTGTGACAGCAAACAGGCTATGGATTTGAAAGACAAGTCAAGTTTTCATAGCACATTTCAATGACCACACTCACACCAGATCTAATCCTATTGTTAGACTCTACCAAGCACACTATTCTAGTAGAGATGACAGTGCCTTGGAAGGACCACCTTGAAGAAGCCTTTGAAAGAAAACTTTGCAAATATGAAAGGGCTAATCACCCAGTGCAGCCAGTCTAGACGAAAAATAAGATGAATGCATCAGTTTCACAGCACAATGTTTTGTGATGATTTTATAACTCTTTAGACCAATGAGCAACCACAACACTATTCCTGAGGTTATCTGAGGTCTCTTTATTTAGTTTTATGATTTATATAGGTAACTTGTATGATTAAGAATAAACTGTCTAGGTATCCTGCAAAATATAGTAGAAGGTATCTTGGACATTGCTGTGGTGATTCCTCCTTGAATAGTTAACTTTGTATCTGATTATTTTAACCTCTTAACCTTTTCAAATAGGCCAGTGAACTTTCTGCTTTACTTACTTTGTAAATTAACTCCTTCATTTTAAACAATTTGCATGTATATTATTCCAAGCATTGCATATTATTTGAAAATATAAAATAAGGACTATTAAAAAAAGGTTTTACATTGATGATATAAAATGGAAAGCTCTATAATAGAGGTTTATACATTTTAAAGTAGCATTTATTGCCAATAAAAAGGGACATTAATTCTGTTCCATAGCACATATGCATGACTTGAGTTTGCATAGGGGTATAAGATTTAACAATTTTCCAGTAAATAAATAATTCCAGTATGCATCCGCTGAAGTCAAACAAGCTGTTATGGTTCAACTACCCTAATGTGCACAACTACAACACTTCTATTTTGGCTTGCTGGGATATTAAGGATACTATTAAATAAATAACTTTTGTCTAGTTTAAATCAGTTTGTTTACTAGCAAATAGTTTTAAAACATACAAAAGAAAAAAAGAGATCAAGGGGTCAAAAGTTGTTTAAGGATAATACAGTCTTTGTGCATGAAGTGTTTTGGTATGCTGTCCATATTAAAATATAGCATTTATCTTAAAAATAGCATAAAGGGATAACCAAAACACTATTAGGAAAACAGATGAAGGGTGTGTGAGCACCAAGGAGATAAAATGCCCTAGGTGGTTTAAGAAGTGGCTGAATGTATCATATACACAGTAAGACTTGACTGTTGTCACATACACAGAAACTTTTATAAAAGAAATATGGAGAATGAGAATATAGTGGAATGAGACTTTTATTTCTGGTATATCAGCTGGTTATGCTCTCTGCTTAAAACATTTCATGTCTTTTAACCAATCAGTGTAAATATTCAGATGGTTCAAGCCATGATGATATGTATGCATTAATTCAGTACTGTTATGCAAATTCAATTGTCTATAAATATAGGTCTCTGTCCATACTCTCTGATCATTCCATCACAGGCTGCTGTGAAGGAGTGTATCCCTCTTCATGAACAGAAAATTAAAGAAGCAATGAACAAGCTTACTCCTGCCTGTTTTTTTTGGGTTGATTGACTAATTAAATACTTAAAGAGGTCCTTGTTGAGGGCAACAATTATTGAATATATTTCCAAAATATTTATTCCATGAACTACAGTTCTTTACTTTCTTCTTCTTGTGACCCATTATCTAGCCTTTTTTCTTGTGCATTTTCAGTTCTTGCGCTATAGATTGTGACAGATTAGGGTTTTCTCGCACCTTTGTACCCTCAGACCAGACGTCAGACACCAGATAAAAACCCAATAATTATTTATTATAATAATAATTGTGCACAAAGCACCACCACTCCACTATTCTTCAATAACCAATAAATCACAATCCTCCACTCCCAGACACTTAGCCACCCTGCCTCCCAACTCAGCTCATTGCCTGGGAGTTCCCACAGTCCTTTTATATTCCCCGACCCGGAAGTGTTCCCAAATCCAACAGTCCATAAGTCCTTATTCCTTCCGGGTCAGGGTAAACAATGCTTTTCTCACCCCGGAAGCCCGTCGCTCTTCCTATGACGAACTTCCGGGTCATAGGGCACGAAGAACTCTTCAATCCTCCCTGCAGCTCCCTCTCGTGGCCCCCATGGCATCCAGCAGGGCGGTGCATAAAAACTCCATTGTCCATGATGCCCTGCTGGTCTTCTGGGGACCTCCATGCTGCAAGGAGGGCTCCACCTGGCGGCTTGGGGGTATTGGCCGGGATAAACAGCCGGCCATCCTCCACAAGATTTTAACCAGGTCTTAAAAACATGGGTTTCCATCCATATATCTTCTAACCTATTTAATCTGTTTCACAGTCATAGGTTAAGTAACCAGTGGCAGACAAGAACCAACCATGGATGTGTCATTTGCAGGAGCTTGTCTAAACAGCAGTACTTTACCATCAGCTGCTAAATATCATTTTTCATTATATTTCTGTACAGTGTAAGGTGTCCATGAAAGAAGGCAAATCTTTTTGCTGTTTTACTGAGGGCATGTTTTAGCTACCCCATAAAAGGGTCTTTCTTTATGTATAACCTATTTCAAAAACACAAGGATGACTGACTCAATGGTCATTCTTTTCCATTTTCTCTAAATTTTCCACAGAGCTTTTGCTTATGACATCATCTCTTCTAATCACATACTATGAAAAAATGAAAAAATATATATTGTGAAATAAGGGGCAAGAAAATGAGTGGTAGACGAGCAAACTTACTCAGACCCAAAGGCTATAAAGTAGTCTTCAGCCAGAACTTTTGATTCAGCTATAGAGGATTCTGCCTACTCAAAGGTACCTATATTTTTCTTTATGTAGTATCTTAAAGGTTAGGTTGATTGTTTTAGGCATATTTGAAACAGCAGGAAGAGGTCCAGATGTACAAACATTATAAAAGCACACATAGTCTCTTAGCAAATGACAGAGAATTGGCACAGAATGCTTGTTCATGTTCCCAGATTTTGTTAGAAGTATGTGACAGCACCAAAGAATTTTGGAAACAACCACATATTTGGAAAGAAAACAGCATTGTAAAGCCACACTCCTAATATTCAAATAGAACCACTTTTTTCTACAGTATCCTGTTAAATATAAGTTTATGTGTTCTTTAAAGTGTGCAATAGCTGTATAACATCTTCCTCACATCTGAGCTCAAACTGTAATTTCATTCCGAACACCATATTCTGCGTTTGTTGCATCCCTGGGCTTTACATTATGTACACAAGACGTTGATACTGGAGTACTCTGTCTCTGAAACACAAACTGCCCAGTCTTCTTCTTCACTTGGAATCAAGTGATGCAGACTTTGCAGTTCACTGCTGTTGGTACACCAACAGAGTGCACTAACTATTGACTGGTTTGGTTGTTTCATACAGGAATGTATTGTCTGTTTGAAGATATTTGTAGTTTAACACTGATGCAAGTTAACTTGTCTTGATCGCATTATAAGATTATCTTGTAATAACATTTAGACCATTTTGATATATCTGAAAGGCATTTTCAGATATCTTAAAATGATTTCCCTTGCATTATGAGGTATCTCAGATGTAGTTCAAGATATCTTAAAATGACAGGAAGTCCTATTGACAACACAGGAAATTTTATAGGAAGTTATTTTGAGATATCTTGAATTGAATTTAGATTATCTCAAAATGTAAATTTGCCTTACCATGTAAAATACATTTTTATATATCTCAATTTAATTTTGTGACATCTTGAAATGGGTTTCTCCTTGATTTTAAGGAATCTGGAATACATTTGAAGATGCTTTTGAAAATAATTTTGAGATATTACAGATATCTTAAATATGTTTCCAAGATATGTCAAAATAGCTTCCTGAAATTCTCAGATATCTTAAATGCATTTCAAAATGACTTCCTTTGTTATTTTAAGATATCTCAAATATATTTTAAAATTTATTTAAAATAGAAAGTTTTTTTTGAAAAATTACAGTTTTGTTTGATGTGATGTTAAGAGATCTCAATATTCAGTTTCAGACACCTGAAAATACATAAGATGTCCATTTAAGATATTTCAAAATGTATCTGAGATATCTTGAAATGCATCTGAGATATCTTAAAATATATTGCAGATTGTATTTCTTTCTTGGCAACATATGGTGATCACAGTGATGGTGGATTTCTTGGATATTTCCTGGCTAATAATGTTCAATTCCTTAAACGCTTATTTTAATTTTTTTTACACTTTCAAGAAAATTGGTTTTGAAATAGCATTTTATTTGTATGTTTGGTTGTTCCTTGTTGAAAAATTCCTTGACAATCAACCATTTCATTCTGTGAAGGCAGTTTGCATGTGAAATTGGTTCTTTGGGCTTTAATAAGGTTCCTAATATTTGGATAAAATAGAAATCTTTAATATTTAGTATACACGTACTGTACTACCAAGCAGGGTACAACATATTAAAATGACTTGAACTTAAATCTGTGCTATTGTGTACAGTGATAGTCATTTTAAAGTCAGGAATTTGGTGATATTTCATCAATCTCTGTCTATTCATGGTTATTTATGAAACCTATCTGGATCCTTCATGGGGATGGTTTCCCCTATGGTATCACCCTGAAAAACCACTTTGGCACCTTTATTTTTAAGAGTGTAGATGAATTTTCTTTATCTACTTACAGTTCAGATCAGTGCTGAGAACATGTATAATTTCTCTAACTACCATTTTATCCACTCACCTACTGCACTCTCTATTATGTTCTTTCTGTCCCCAAAAACAATAAAAATATTTCTACGTTCTCTTTATATCATAGAACATCTACTCTTCTGACTTTTTCTTTTAGATCTGACTTTGTCACTTGTTAGTTTTTTTTCTTTTTTGTAAATATTCTACTGATGCCTCACATGTTTCTCCTTTTAGACCTCTCTGTTCTTCCACTTAAAGCCCTAGTTATTCTATCTTGGTACTCTGGCAGTGAAATTAATTATTGCCTCCTTCTGGAAGGTACATGTGTGTGTTTTATTTTTTTACAATTGGCACTCTTCTTTCTATACTTTAATCCACCTTAAATTATCTGCATCAAGGATTAATGGTGCATTTATCAATTAAATTGAAATTTGGACTACTGGTGTTCAGTTGCTTAAATTCTGGCTTGATGCAGCTTCCTGGCTCTGTTCCTGTTAACTGATGCTCTTTTTCAATTGGACAGTGTGGTCTAATCATAATTCTTTTACCCACTTACCTATATCAGTAAACCTTAACTTGAACTCTTCTCTGCTGACTGGGTTTCCCAAAATATTTACCTCCTTCAGGATTTCAAGATTTGTATTTATTTGTCACATACATACATGTGGCAATAAAATGTTACTGTGGCAAAAAAGGCTCCATCTCTGAACATAAAAAATATAACTATATACTGTACAGTGCCCTCCATAATATTTGGGACAAAGGGACATTGATTTGATTTAACCCCTGCTCCACAGTTTAAAATTACAAAACAAACAAGTCAGACATGATTAAATTGCACATTTCAATTTATTTGCGTATGTTTCGGTCACAACATGTAAAAATTACAAAACTTTTTATACATGGCCTCTCATTTCGGAAAGAGAGTACAGTGTCAGTGTTATACAGTAAATATAGTTTCAATGTTCAAGTACAGCTGGTCAGTGCCTCATTGTGTGTTTGTTGTTATGGCATACATGGAATCTAAATCTGTAGCAGAGGTGTAAAGAAGATTTTCTATGAAGTTTGACGTGCCTTAGTGAGGAAGAACTCCCTCTTGTGATACTATTTTAAAGTGGTTTGATAAATGTCCATCAACTGGTAGTGTGAATGTATTTGTTACGCCTTAGAGAACTGTAAGAACACTAAATTTTCAAAAACTTGAGACAAGTGGTAGAAATTCAGCAAAATGTCAGTTGGTAGAGTTAAATATTTTAAACTGGATTGTTTGCTGATTATACAGCAAGATATTTCCTATCACCTGAATAAAATACAAATAGTGCATACATTTTGTGGAATTTTGCTTTTTTTACTTGGTTAATTAATTTGTTAAATGGAAAATGAGTTACGTTGAGCTAATTTCAAACTAATTTAGAAAAATATATTGTTAATGGTTTGAGCTCATTTCAAAAACCCTATTTAAAGAAAAACATTATTTAAGACAAAGTAAGCAAGCTGCATTGATTAATTAATTTTTTAACTACTTTTTTTTCCTTAACTGGGTACCATGAGTCAAGTGACTAAGTTAAGTGACCTTTACATTATACTATTTCATACCCCAAGAGTTTATTTCTCTGTTTTACTATATCTTACACTATGGATTTCTGCTGACATTGATTAGATAAGAGTAGATTACATTAAATTACATAAACTTTATTAATACTAACGGAAAATTCAGATGCATATAGCAGCAGAAACAAAAAACAAAGATACAGACTTGCAGATCAAATAATACAATTACTCAACAGACAAATAAATTAATAAATGTGAATTGTGAAGAAATATCAAAAAGAACTTAAAAAGTATAAACATTAAGTCTAAGATGTCTGCAGGAAGCACTGAATTGTCTGATAGAAGTGGACAGAAAAGATCCACAGATGCGCTTCTTAGCACAATGTGGAGGAATGAGCCTGCGGTTAAAAGTCCTCCAAGAGAGTGCCTCCTGTGGTTGGAGTGAATTTTCCACAACAACTTCCAAGTGTGTACAGGATTAGCCTTGATAAATTTTTTCAGGCATTACAAGTATACCTCAGGAACCTAGTTCAAGGTGTTCATAAGAAATGTAATGGTTTATTTCATAAAATAGAAGTACATAATAAACAAGAGTAACTGTGTCAATTATTTGAAATATTAAAATGTGCACTTCAATTTAAATGTTTCAAGTCTAAATATTCTTCGATGTAATAAAAATATGTAAATTTCACCTTCTGATACAGAAGCATAGAGAGTTCACTAATAAAGGATAAAAATTAAAAACAGCATCATAATTGTAATCACTTACCTTGAAATATTCTAAAATAATACCTCATATGTTTGTATTTTAAATTTGTCTTTTTTAACCTTCTGGGAGTGGCTCTTATTTGGCCTTGACCACTGGTAAAGAGCTAAATATAAAAAAAAGTAATATTTGTAATCAGCAATCTTGAAATGCATAAACTAATACTCCACATGCCTATTTTACCTATCCCCAGTTTTTTGAAGTTTTGTGAAAAGGACATTCACCCCTCATATCCCAAATAAGGGGTGAAACCCTGGGGTCGGCTGATGTGGCATGCACAACTTCAAGTCCTTCTGATAATTTTTTTGTTGAAGGCACCTATTGGTTTACTCTTTTTCAAAAGAGTGTAATTTTCTGCACATAATATGGTCCAAAAATGGCCTACAAATTAGGGTTTTCTAGGTCTAGAGGGACAAAAATAGGGGAAACCCTAAAAAGCTTGACGTCTCCCATAACTAGACATCAATTCGAGTTGAATGGTATATGAAATGCGAGGTTTTCTCATACAGGTGTGTTGGGAGAAGCTGGACAAAAAAAAATGATTTGAAAGCTTTCAAAACTAATTCTTATGAACACAATAACGGTTTTATGTTCAAGCCCTGGGTGTTCTCTGTGTGCATTTATGTTTCCACCTGTTTGCTCCAGTTTCCTCCCACAGTCCAAAGACATGCAGAGTATGTGTATTGGGGGTGCAAAGTTGGCCCTTATGTGTGGTTTGTGTGTGTGTGTGTGTTCACTGGTGCCCTGTCCTGTGGCTTGCACCCTATACTTGCTGGGATAAGCTCCTACTGCCCCACAAAACCTGCTAGGGATAAACGTGTTTAGTAAATGTACAGATGGAGCATTGTTTGAACAACCCATTTGTTTCTCACTTTCCTCTTTTAGTAATATTCGTATGAGAAAAATGCTTGAAGGTAACAAAAACATTTCCTTTTTTTGTCCTTTGTTGTTTCTTTATGACTTTGCTTTCATTATAATAATCTTCTTCTTGAGCGCCAGTATGATACTGATTTTCTAATTAGAGTCTTCAGATTAAAAGTTTAAGAGCCCCTGCTTTAGACACCTATCTCCTACTTTTTATTTTTTGATTTAATAAAACAGTGATCATTAAAATATACTGCAGGTATCTTAAAATATAAATATCAGACATTTGTAACGGAGTTTCAACTATGTATAAAAGAGAAATGTTACTTCTGTTTTCTGGCAATTTTTCTGCCTTACACGGAACCAACTGTGCACAATCGAAGACTTTTAAAGACCTTAACCTCACGCGACTGGCTGTCGTCTTCGCAGAACCGCTTCCTGGGCTCCAATGGCAGCCACGGTTTCATGGCTCCAATGTGGCCTGGCAAATAAATTACAGTTACAGATTTTACTTACCAGACCTTGTGTAACAACAATTCCCAGCCTGCTTTGCTGTGCATTTTTTTTACTCTGTGATTGGCGGCGCCAGCACTTTTCACCTCCAGAATGCGCGCCCTGGCCTGCAGTAGTGATGGGGGTAGCGCGAGGCGGGCAGGCGTGCGGAGGACCGCGCGCCGACTAGCTATGGCGATTCACCAACACCGCTGCGGCGCGTACACTGAGCAGGCGCTCCAGCACCCGAGGCTCTAACGCAGCCTGCATCGCGTATTGTTGTGAATGAGGGATGCGATGACGTCAGCGCTCGAATGTCAACAATGTTGCGATTGAGAGTAGGCGTTCCATTAGAGAGTAACAAACAGGAGAGAAGGAGCCTGCACGCTGCAGTGGATCAACAACACACACTGACATTTATAGAAAGAGCGCAAATATTATATTTATACATTAGCCTAAACTCCTTTTACTCCAAGAAATTACCGAGCAATTTAAACCCTATCTTACCACCTCCTCTCCAGCTCGGAGGCTTTATGAAAACTCTGCAAGGAGCCACCATGTGAAAACATTCTTGTATGGAAAACAGACAATAAGACTGGATTGTAAGGAGTAAAAATAAACGAGAATTAAAGGTGAGCTGCATGAATATTTTATTACGCATATACTGCTTAATTTATTTTATTTTTGTTAGCTCAATTGTGGGTGCCAGCTCGTGAGTACTGTAGTCTTTTGGTAGCGTGAATAGCTTTACCCCCAAAATGCAAAAGAGTAAACGTCCCGCGAGTTGCCCTCTTAGTGTAAATTGCCCGCTATATTGATCTGCTGACTGTGGTGTTTCTGATCGAGCTGTGGTAGTGTGGAGTTTTAATAGCTGTGCCCTGTACATCCTGTTCGTTGTGTGTGTCATTATTTTCGTTTTCTCCTTTCGCTGGACGCAAACCCTGAAAGAAAGGAGGAGGCGGAGTGGTGCTTGTGCACAGGCATGGCTCGTGTTTGTGCCCAGCTGTCAGTTGTAAAGGCCTTGACCGAGCTGAGCAGACGGCCATGGCAAAGGCAAGCGAGACTCCTATCCGACACTCCCGCCTTGCAAACTGTATGACACATCTCCATAGTTGAAAGGAAAAGAGAGACTGGGGCGGGTGTGTTGTCTATGTGTGTATCGGAATGACTGGAGACATTTTCGTACCTGACGCGCGTGCCCACCTGATAAGAATCACGGTGCTCTTTTTAAAAAGAACGCTTTGAGCAAGAAGACCTACAGACACGCGACTTCATCAAATGCTGTAGAGGGGACGATCGGCACATTCTCTACCATAATGGCACACTTGTCGTTCAGCTGATCCGTCCGTTGCTTATTCATGTAGGTTGATCCCAGCAGGAGCGACGCGCTATTGCATTTGCAATCGCCCATTAGTCCGCATCGGAATCAGCAAAAATATTTGCTGTGTAAGCCATCGCTGCCCTTGTTTGGTTCATCAGCAAATCCAAAGAGCACAATAGCCCGCAGATGTCACTTCAATCAGTAGTAGGAATACCGCGATTGCTCTCAGTACGACTGCGTGTTTAATGCATTCTTTTTCACATTCAGCATTATGTCCGTATATTTGGGAGCGATGATATTTAATCAGCTTTAAGTGTTTACGTGATGCTTTGCGGAGAGTAATATGAAAGTGGGTGTTATAGTTTAGGAGGGGTATTTCCTTCCAAGCCTGACCGCGAGTAACTCGTTTATAATTAAAGGAGCTGTGTTTTGTTTAAGGTTGTGCACCAATGCGGTTTTTAGACTAGCGACAAGTACCCCTCTAAACCCCAGCAAAGAGAGTCGGAAAGAAGGTCTGCAAGGCGTGCACGAAAGCGTGCAACCGGCGTGCGGAGACTCTTGAGCAGGTTCGCTTCTTTGTCCTGAAATGTAGCAACCCCCCCCACCCCAGTCTGTGTTTATCTGTCTGTTTTACTTTGAAACTGACACATGTCCAGAATGCGCAGCAATCACTCCCATTCGAACATATGATTGCAGTGTTTGAGGATGTGAACTCTGTACTTTTATGTCATCAAATGGGAAGTGATCCGCTGCGACCTTTGCATGACAGTTGCGTGGCTTGACTGGCAGTGCCACCAAAGCCAAGGCGAGCTCTTTGTCTGCAGGCGTGTTCCAACGAACGGTGCCGAATTTAATGGTGAAGGTAAAGACGCATCAGTATGGATATAATGCATACAACTGCCATCCAAAATGTGACATGAGGAGCAGTAAATAATGTTACATATTCTGTACTGAAAATGAGACTTATTTATTATTATCCTTACAAAGTGAAGTGTGCATAACCTCCTGGTATTTAAATAAAATTAAAGAGACACAAACTCTTACACTTATGTAATCCTTACGTTAAAAGGTATGCTAGATATATTGTAAGGTACACGTCAATTCTGGGACTGGGTACTGTATACATGTGTATGTATATGTCAATGTTTATGGAAATATATGTGTTTGAACCCTTGTGTATGTTCTGATTCTGGCCGACAATATACAGTATATGGTAAAATGAAAGTGGCTATACATCATTAATTACAATACTGATTCTTAAATATATACAGAAACTTTTAAAATGTTTATTCACCAAATAACTTTCACACAGTGAAACTCCTATCTATCTATCTATCTATCTATCTATCTATCTATCTATCTATCTATCTATCTATCTGTCTGTCTGTCTGTCTGTCTACTGAAAGCATATACTTTATCAAATAATCACCATTTTTGCTTCAGCACAGAGCACATCTGTCCACAGTTGTAGATATAATATGCAATATAACATCTGTGGAGAATTTAAATTGCTCTCACAATGATAGAATTTCCAGATTAAAATGCATCCAATTTAGTAAACATTGTGCTGGGTAAATCTGTTCTTTAAAGAAACAAAAAGTGCCAAAAATATTGTCCTTTGACAACTTACATCTGTTGTGTGAATTCAGCTGAATTGAGTAATATATTTGTGTGAAAGTACATTTTATGTGCTTAACTGAAAGAATGGTCTAGGAACAGTGTAAAATGATGTCCTCTTGTTCTGCATACCCAGCTATTTTAAGCCGTTGTGACATGCTTCTAAAAATAATAAGTCACAGAAAGCTCTTAGCCTGATTGCAAAAACAGGCCAAACTCAGATCTGATGACACACTGTGCTTATTTAGAAAGCAAAGCACTAGCCTCTGTCATGTTGAAGTAAAAATAAATACGTACAGCTCTCTACTACTGTAATGTATAAATGTTCACCATAGCCCATCATTTATATAAGAAGCAACCTGTTAAATTATTTGGTATGATATATTCATTTTGTGACGAAGTGTGTGTTTTATTTGGATTGGAACAGCATAAATGTTATGTAATATGAGGGTACATAAAATCCAAGGAGTAGCAAAAATATATGTGCAGAAGTGTTATGTTTTATATTCTGTTTTAAAAGACATAAAATTCTAAGTTCAGTCATTATTTATATTTTGTATTTAAAGGACTAGGACATTTGTTCAGTTAAGTTGTCCGTTAACATTAAGCACAAGCAATGGTGGGAAGCAAATTCTTATCACATTGTCATAGGCACACACTAAAGGGAGTGAGAATCTAGGTATTTGGAAAGAGTTCTCTACAAGTGTTCCATTTGACACAGCATGTGGAAACTCCGTAAATGTGATATTTTCAATAGCTTCCTTAGTGATGGTAGCAATGTGTGACCAAGCATTATTTTGCTGGAAAATCTGGTTTTCAGTGATGCTTATAAAGGGGATTAATGACAGGGCTGATCGTCCTGTGGACAACATGTTCAGCTCTGGTGTCATAGTGTCCTCAATAATAACTTGAATCTCCTATCCTGTGTTATAACTTCCCATACTATGAGGTGTTGATGATGAACACCTCTTGACAGTGGCCCTTTCTCTAGACCTTCTTTGAACCTGAAGTCATCTGTCACACTTTACCAAACAGAAACATGGTTCAATCACCGCAGATGAATTGGCCCCTCTTTGCTACAAAGGTAAATATAATGCTAATTGCAGATAATACTTTTGTAACGCTAATGGCAAAAACACTTGCTCAGTTCCTGCAATGTTGTCTCTCTGATTGCCAACTGTCAAATTTGTTATTCTTCCCTTTCTTTTGTCCTTCTAGATGGTCTTGTCTCAGGTCAGGAAGTGTACAGGTATATCCCTTTCCCTGGGTGCTAAACATGGCACAGTTTACTTTGTAATATCTTAGACCTTTAACCCTTATGCATAGCAATACACTCAAAATCCAATAGCAGTTGAAACAATGCTCTTTTTCACCTCTTTTGCTCATTCTGTTAAGAAAAACAGATATATTACTATTTTATTTAATCAGTCTTAAACTAAGGATTTGTTTTTCATATATGCAAAGGCTGTATCCTTCACCATGCCTTAATATCGTAAACCGACAACCCCTGCAAAGAAGTTTTGAAACTTTGATAAAATCATGAAGGTAAGCCATAAGCCTTTTGTACACATAATTTGTTGGACACTTGTGTTCTTATAATTTCCACTTTCACCTTTGTCTAATGAATACATTTGATTGTTTTTAATATTGTTTATAATGTATCAATTTTTAGTTGTGTATGGAACAATTGATATGGTGTTTGTTTAATTTGTACATACATACATATTATCTGTAATTAATACATATTAACTAAATTATCCCAGTGTGTTAGTATACATACAATAAGTGGAATCCTGTTGTTAAAAAGAAGTTCAGAAACAGGCCTGATAGTTTTGTTTGTACATTCATAGATAAGTCATATCACCTCATACTGTAGGTCCGATTAAGTCATAAATGGAAAGAGCAAATATTTCAGATTGAGTCATATGGTGGTAATGATAAATACCTGCCCGAAAGATCTAAGATTATTCTCAGATGTTATTTACTTCCACTTTCTTTGTTCTGATTGTTTCGGCATATTGAATGGTTGTTCATTGAAATTATCAGTCTTCTGCTTTATTGCACTGGGCGTTCTCATGGTCTGGAATCCCTACAGATTTTATTTTTTCTCCAGCCGTCTGGAGTTTTTTTTGTTTTTTCTTTCCCCCCTGGCCATTGAACCTTACTCTTATTCTATGTTAATTAATGTTGATTTATTTTGTTTTCTTATTGTGTCTTTTATTTTTCTATTCTTTATTATGTAAAGCAATTTGAGCTACTGTTTGTATGAAAATGTTCTATATAAATAAATGTTGTTGTTGTTATGTAAAAATAAAATGAACATGACGCTGAGAAATATTTTGTCTGTGAGTCAAACAGCAGAACACATTTTAACTTTGAACTAGGTTTTCATGGCAAAACTAATTTTTAAGCATGTGTTTTTACATGCTGCATAACAGTGCAATAACATTGTTGTGTAAATCACTGATGTATATTTGATGATGAACATGGTGTTGCTTATGCATCATTTGTATATGTTTATTTTACTTAAAATACATATTTAAAATATAAGTAGGCTTGATTTTTTTTACAAAGGATCACATTTCAAAATTAGTGGCACTGCCTGGTGACAGGGTTGCTGCTAGACCTGTGTGCATTTCAGGTGCTGTTATGTTGATTTTTTTTGTGAGTATGTAGGGGTGGTATAAGATAACAGGACTGAGAAGCGCAAAATAAATAAGTAAATAAATAAAGTGAATTGTTTCAAAATTAAATAAAATATGTAAGTCTAAATAAGAAACAAAAACAAAATATACATCTTTAGAAAGCAAGTCCAGTTTCATTTACAGAGCCATTATTCACTTCATACTTTGTGGCTCTGTCTTTGGTCAGTAATATTTAATCTCTTTGCCTATGAAATTTAGTATGTTCCGATTGCAACTTGAGGATGGCATTTATTTAATTTAAACAGTTACTCAGAGTTAGATTTATATTTTTCATTAAAAGATTAAATGGCAAATGTGTTGAATCTTACTTTAAACAGTGCTGTAGTTTGATTCACCATAGACCAGAATACAGTACATGTTAAATTAGTCACTTCTGTTTTCTTAACAGTTGTGGAGGAATGGGGTATAAACATCTTTGTATGAATTCCCAGTTTCTGCAAATGGGCAGAAATATAGGTTTGTTCCAGTTGTTGAGCATTGATTTTGTAATGTTTAATCTGATTTTTTTATTCTTTTGCTGTTTTTATATCTTAGTTACATCAGAAGAGAAGAACATTGAGTTATGTTGGCAGAAAAAATAAAAAAACAAACTTTTAGATGCTATGTTAATTTTTTAATTAGGCCATTTCGGTGCTTTTTGATATATGTTAACTGTCTTTTTCTCATGCACTTAATTAATCAGTGCTGAGTATCTTTGCTATATTGATGCTTTTGTTATTAAAGAAGGTGCTGTGCAATGTTGGATGGAGTCTGTAGAAAAAATCCAGAGCTTCATTTTGCAACCCAGTAGTGTGTAACTTGCAGTCCTGTTTATGAATTCATCTGCTTAGCTTTATAAAGCTTGCATGCTAGTTCCCTGGTTGCCTTACATTTGTCTGTATGTCACCTGGAATTCCACTGAATGTTCATTTTGTGCCCACTAAAACACAAACACTTGTTTATATGTTTGTAGGGCTCTAAGGTCACAAGACCTATGGTTAGAGTTACAGCTCTTCTTGAAGTGTGATATTCTCTGAGAGATGGACAGCTTTCCGTATTCATACTTTGCATATGTGGTGTTAGGGTTAAAAAAAAATTATTATTATTATTGTAAACACTTTATTTGCACAACCTAACACAAACTGTTCCTTCAATACATTATTTGTTTGAATGTACAGTAAATAACCTTTTTGTATAATCTGCATTATTACTTTGCTAGCACAATTTAGTATTTTATTTGGTCTTAAACTGCAGACTTTCTGTTTAATATACTGTTATGGTTTTTAAAAAAACTTAGCAAAGTCTATATTGATCTCTTTGTTTTTGCAGCTTAGTTGCTGTTTCATATTTTTTATTATTTTTCCGCATTTTTTTTCATATGACACTTGCCATAGGGCTCAGAGTGGAACTGCGAGTAAATGTGAAATGATGTTGTCATCTCCACAGTCAAGTGCAATGTCAAGCTGCCAGGTTAAGACTACACCATTAGCTCATCACCCACAACATTTGGTTTGCAAAGAGAGTGCCATTACCGATTAGGCAGTAAACAATATGTTGTACTGGATAGCAACTACAATCAATTACATTTTTGTCAGTGAAATTTAGGAAAGTGCAAATTGTTTAGACATTTATACTGTACTGTACAAAAAAAAAATCTTATTTAGCATAAGCTGCCCTAATTCAGGTGTTCATAAGAAATGTAATAATTAAGTTCATGGGATAGAAGTATATAATAAACATAGTCACATTAGAGATTTGAGATATATGTCTTTATCAGTTTAAGTGTTTAAAATCTAAATATTCTTGATTGTAACAAAAATATTTTTTTACCCTATGATAGAGGTCCATAGAGGGCTAGATCCCAAGCAAAGGATCAAAAATCAAAATAACATCATATTTGTAATAATTTACTTTGAAATAGTCCAAAACAATACACTACATGCTTACAAGTATGTTTGAAATTTGTCATTTTGAACCTGGGATTGACACTTAGGGGGTGGGACCACCAGTAAAGACTCAAATATGAAAAATATTATCATATATGTAATCATCAACCTTGAAATATCATAAAACAGCACTCCACGTTCCTATATTGCTGAACCCCATTTTTTTTAAGTTTTATGAAAAGGAGTAACTTTGACCACTCATATCCCATTTGGGGGTAAATACCTTTGGGTCAGTTGATGTGGATGCACAATTTCAAGTACTTCTAGTCATTTTTGCCTAAGACACCTATTGGTTTACTGTTTATCATACAAGTTTAATTTTCTACATAAAATATGGTTTAAAATAGGCTAAGAATGAGGGATTTTCACGTCTGTAGCGCCACAAATAGGGGTGAACCACAAAAACCTTGATGTCTTGTACAACTAGACATCAAGTCAAGTTGAGCAGTCTGTAATATGTGGGAGTTTTCTTATACAGGTGAGTCAGGAGGTGGCAGGCATAAAATCATAATAATAATAACATCATAATAATAATAATTTAAAAGAATTCTTAAGTAATTCTTTTAAGCACAAGAAATAACTTCCACACTAAAGACATTAAATAATTTAATTTAATTTAATGTTCAGCCTAGATTGTGTTTATATTAGCAATCAGTAAAAGGGAAAATGAGTTTCTGACAACAGATTTCTTCCTCTGTTGACCGCAAGGTTGAAGTCTTCTGCATCTTGCCGACTTAATAAGAACTAATAATCAGTTTTCTTCCTGCATCTTTATCTGAATACCTAAAGGTGCTTCATGTTTTAAATAGCAAGTATATCTCACAATACAGTATGTGTACAGCAAACCAGTTAACAAAATCTATTGACCTTTCTAAAGCTATTGATTTAACAAATGATCTCATATCTAAGTCAGTGTTCATATTTGTTATCAAAGGTGGTTGAAAGTATATCAGAAGAATCATTTAGCTGTTAAAATGTAATTATTTTAAGCAAATATATTCTGTGTTATGATACATGTGTGAAATTTGGAACCCAGACTATTATGTTTCAGCAGGCCTGATATCTCTGATTGCGTTTTTGAGTACTTGAACAGTAGATGAATGATGGTATATCCATCAGTTCTGTTTTTGTATGCTAGATATACTGGAATTATATGGGTATTTGAGTGCAACAAATACAATAAAGTGCTGTCAATTACATTTAACTTCACATTCTTTATTTTGTTACAAGATTTTAACCTATCCTAATAATGTGAGCAATAGTTATGCATTCATCTTACTTGAGATTGTTTTGTCTTCTTTTTGTCAGCACTGTATACTCTGTTAGAAAAAAAGCACTGACAATGCAAAGCTGGTGGAAGGTTAGGCTTGTTATGCAAATTGCCCATGACAAATGCATTAAAGTAAGAAATGCCTCATTTTCAGCATTAATATGATACAATATCTCCATACCCTATTTGGATTCAGAGAGAAAATGTTTGGATTTGTATACATCTGACACCCCTTTTCCTGGTTTATATGCTGAGAGTATTGGTGTCCATCCATTAAGTAAATATCTTGGCTGCTATTACTCACTTTCTTTTTTAGAACGGTTGACCAGCATAGCTGAAGACATAAGTGTTGACATACAGCTGAAGATTTTGTGCAAATGACAAGGTTTCATGCACCTTTGGGAGCAGCAGGAAACTATAGACTTTTTGTGCACTGCAGTATAATTCTAAAAGTTGTAGAGACACGACATAGAAAGACATTTGGTGTTTTTTTTTAAAGCAACATTTTTTTGTATTGTAATTTATAAAGTCTATCAATTTGGGTTCAGCAGCATTTTAATATGTTTGTTATTTGTCGTTTTTTTATATGACAAGCAGACGTTTTATGAGGAAGCCAGCATTCCATGCATTTGCAGTATGTCTTCTATTGTACAGTCTTTGCGTGACAGTAGCATTAGAATCTGTGGACTGCCAATTGGAATACTAGAAGCTGTACAGGTACAACACATACACTAGCCAAATAGACCCCCGGTAGCATCATTTCTTTAGCCATTGAAGCCATTGATATTGAAGCAGATAAATAGACTTCACAGGATTGTCTTTGTAATCTGTATAGACAAACAACATACAAAGAACTGTGTTTGCTAGGTTTCCTATATTTATGCTAATTTGTAATTGCACACTGGTTTCTTACCCCCATGCAAAGAAAGCTGTGACTTGTAAAGCTAAATTCTACTGGTATATTTGTGTCTTATGTGTGAATGCATATCCAATGATGAACAGGCACAGAGGCAGGGGTGTTAACTCTAGTTTGTTACAAGTGCTATAGCTTCCAGTATCTTTGCATGTAAATTAGCAGGTGCTGAAAAATGTGTATTTGCCTTAATTGTTACAGTCAGTCAAACTTATGTATAGTTTTATTATTTTGTTTTGATTATGGCAAGGAAACTGCGTAAGCGTGATAATATATTTGTTCTATAAGGTGCTTAGATTTTACTGTGCTGTAATAAGTAATCTGGCTACCCTGAAGGTGCAGGTTCTCCTAGAAATTCATTTTTATACTTGCGTCAGCCAGCAAGCTTACAAAAATGTTAATAATATTGAACTTCTGTCTTCTATACTAATGCCATTTATATTTTCTAAGGCAGCCCTGTATGTATTAAAGCCTTGAGTCAAGATCAATGGACTTGACAATGAGAATACAGTTAAATAATAAGATGCCAACAAGCCTGGCTTTCAGCTGCCTTCTCCTGTGATAAAGGCAATGGCTAATCCTCTGTAGGAGGAATTGTAGACCTTGGCATATCTTGTTGCTGTGATAATTCAAATGCACAGAATTAAACTATGAGTAGGCATTGATAGGTACTGGCAGTAGTCCCAAATGGATTAGCAATAAGCGTATTAAAAAGAAAAAGTGAGAGTTGTGTGTGAAGCTTGCAGTCTGAGTGACCAAGTTTGAAGAGCAAACATTATCTTTATGCTCTTCCCCTCTTTTGTTGTACAACTCGATCTTTTGTCTCAGTGCCTTGAGGTGGTACATCAAAACAACCCAATCTGTTATGTGACATGCCCAAAAGCCCCTGTAACTAATATATTGTGTCAGGAGCCAGCATTATAAAGACAGCAATTTCCACACTGTGGGCATGCGGCTGTACTGTGGCTCTTTGAAATAATAATTCTAAATAAAGAGAGTGAGTTTGAGTGGGCAGTGTTTAAGGGGAATTGTAGTTTGCACAGTGTCTTTTGTTTTTATGATGGAAATGAAAATTATATATTTTTTCTAAAACTATGTCCGTTTTTTTTTTAAATATAGAGTTTATATATTCAATTGACATTGTTTAGTTAAAGTAGTGTATTGTCCCTATGACAAAGAACAGGTACCCAATAAACAACTGGCTTGGACTGCTTTTAAGATGGATTTTTTTCAGATGAAAAGAAAGGCAGTTGTGTATCCAGCATATAAAACATTTCTTATCAGTCATGAAGATCATTCCCACATTTGCTAGGCAGTGATGAAATCTGGCCTTTGCCATTCCAAGATGTATAGTGTTGTATAGCTGAAGAATGCAAATGAGGAGAGTGGACGGAGTGCTTTACCTAAAGCACCCGTTGTAGGCTATGCTGAACAGTGCTTGATTCATTAGGAGCAGGTCTTTGTTAGATAATCACATTTACATAGTGAATGCTGGTTGTTGTGAAGGACCTGTGTGCTTTTTATTTAAACTGATTGAAGTGCCATGATTTATCATACATTTCTTTCTACCATTCTTGTTTTTGAGCCTCACCATTTTAAAACTGAATCTACATTTGCTTCCTAAAGTGCCGTGATTTATCATACATTTTGCTCTGCCATTCTTGTTTTTGAGCCTCACCATTTAAACATTGAACCTATATTTCCTTCTTTCTCTAACATGGGGTATGACAACCAAAGTAAAGAATGTTTCAGTTTTATAAGTATGTATACACGTACAAGTGGTGGGTGGAAGGCTTGGCTCTTGCTAATGTGTACAGAATGTTCATGAATGCTGAGTGAAAATTTTGCCACTGTATTTCCATAAAATAAAATTGTTCAGGAAGCTCGTATTTGAAAAAATGGCTTTGATTCATTATAAGAGACTAAAACAAACTTAAGTTGTCTGATTAAAGGAACCCTGCACTTAACAGTAATTCTTCTGAAGGGGATACCTTACAGAAGCTTAAAGCAACAATAGTCTTTTTTTCTATATGGCTTCCTTATGAACAGTCAGTCAGTCATTGTCCAACCTGCTGTATCCTAACGCAGGGTCACGAGGGTTTGCTGGAGCAGTTTCTGTATAACATGCATTATAGAAAATTATGTTTAACTTTCTGAATTTCTGAGTCATGTTTTATTTTTTTAATTATATGACCTGCTCTTCTTATAGGCACATCAAATTTATTAACGAGCATTCCAAACCCCGACAGCTTGTTAGATCAGTCAGCATGAAAAGGGAAAGCAGAGTAATTGTCAAAAGTAAATTAGGTTTATAATTTGTGTGATGACAATCCCACCTGTCATTTATATTTTGAATTAGCACTGGTTAACCTCAAGGTGTCAGCACTTCAGCTCTCTGTAGATTGCTAGTCAATTTTAGTATTTATAACAATAGCTGGCAGATAAGCAAAAAAAATAATTAACAACTCATGTGGCATTATTATATGGTTGATCAATACATGACCTGAAAACAGAAGAAAATACGGGTTGAATAGATATGGAAACATGAGACACTGCTAAAAGTTTATTTTTTATTATAATTTTCCTGGTATACCAATAAATAATAATATAAGTATATGATTTAGGTTTAAAGTAATTTTATAGGAGTATAATTTAAATAATAGATTTAACAGTGAGAGTGAGTTACAATAAAAGGAAGTGGCATATCGTTTTATTTGTGGCTTAACATGAGCCAACATAATTCTTTAATCTGTTTGTTTTCAATAGCAGATATTATAATTATTATCCCCCATGTGATGCTGTGCAAAATACACTGTTTGCAAAAGCACTTATCTTGGTCTAAATTTTTACTCAATAAAAAGAGGCAGTTAATTTAAATATGTAGTTTTTCTGCAGTTCCTGGTTTCCCCATTCTTAAGACATGTACTGCATATTTAACTGACAACTTCAAAATGACCGTGTGTGTGTGTACCAGAGTTTACCCTGCAATGGATTCTCCACAGTTACTTAATGGCATCTGTTGCTGGGACAATCTCAGCTGTGACTTTGCTATTGGGAAAAAAACAGGCTTATAAAATGAGTAAATTGATAAATGTCACCTTTGAAAAAAGAGTGCTATTTGCATGTGTGCTTTGTTTTTATAATTTTGAAACCAGCTGTGAAGTATGCTTGGTATGGAGAAGTATAGTGTGAGTAAGCTTTCACCCTAGCCATTTTCTTATTTTCCTATTATTTCCTATTGTTAATTGAACTAGTTGTTTTTATTTTTTGCATACTTGTTGTTCTGAACATTCAATAAATGTAACATTTGAATGAAAGCATTCCTTTTAAAATCCTGAGCAATAAATTTGATATTGACTGTTGGAAGCAGTTTTTTTTAAATCTTTTGGGAATTTGCAGTTTTTCTTTCTCTACTAATTTCAGATCCAATGCCTTAAAGTGAAACATTTCAAAAATATGTTTTCACCTCTAAGATTTAAGTTACTAACTATAGTAAAGTACCACAGAGACAAAAAGTTCATAAAGTAGAAAAGACCATTCATTCAGTCCTTGAAATTAATTTGGTTAGCTAATAGTTAATTTGATACAATATCTTGTCCAGGTACATATTAAAAATTTCAAGGTTTCTGTTTAACCTACATGAGTTGCCTCAGCTGTTTGTTCTAGATCTGTGAAGAAGTCATTCCTTGTTTCCACCTTGAATGCACTTACAGATAAATACGAGCAGTGACAAATGAGTGAAGAATGACAGTATAACCAGGGATACTTATAAGTTGCACCCATTGTGCTAAGCTTAGTCTGTGTCTGTGAAGTTCTGTGGCAACAATAAATCTCTAATGTGCAATCGATGGGTTTCTTTTAGCTACACCACTACTGGCCTACATTTTCAGTATTTAATTCAAGAGGCAAAATGATTGATTCCAATATATTGAGGTAAAATGTTTACTGATCTATTGACTTGGGTTACTTCAGATATGAAAAATATTGCGCATTTAAATCCTAATCCTAACCATAAACTAAATTTACATGACTAGTGCAACACCCAGGAGCCCAGTTCTTCAGATGAAACCATCTACATTTGGATCTCACAAAAGAGATACCATTAGGTTTGTGGAACCTTGCCCTTACTACACAAAAACCTTTTTTCACAGTAACGCATTATCCTGGATTCTAACCTTGGATAATAACTTGATGTCATTGAGCTGGTAATGACCTATTCACTTTCATATGGCATTTTTGTAAACCTGTTGAATGTAGACATATGACATGTATAACAGTTTTCCTGACAAATGCAGCAAATTATTACATTGTCTAAGAACTGTAAAATGATTTCATTTAATTGCACCAAATAGCAATACTTTGACTTGTGTAAACAAAGGAGAGATACAATAGCATTGAGCTGTATTTAATCTTTAATTTTAGGCATTTATTGCCTTATCACATAATGTAACATGCTCAGACCTTTTTAGTCCAATTCATGGTTGTGTTATGAAAGGAGCTTGCCCTGGCAGCAGTGAGTGGAAGGTAGAAAGCTGCCCTGAGTACAAATCCACCATGGGGTCCAATTGCTCACATACCTGCAAACCCTGCTCTGAACTGGCCATTTTGAAATCTTCAGTGTGGACTATAGGGACACTCATGCTTCGTTTTTGAATCGAAATGATGAGCAGAAAGACCAAAAGTAACAAAAGAAAAATGTTTTATTACCCAAAACAGGTAAACAGTCAAAACCATTTTTCCACATTGAAAAATAACAAAAAAACTAAGAATTTCTGGCTCTCCTATTTACCCCTTACATAACTGTTCACCTCTAGACTCCTTTGGTTGTTCCAGCCACTTAGCAGAGGGAATCCTCACAACTTCAAGGCCCCTTGTGTACTGGCAGCAGGAGTCATTTAAGCTTGTATCAGAAAACTGTACCAGATGAGCCTTTACAAAAGTTTCTGAGTTGCCTAGCTAGCACTCAAATGTTTGCAGGTACCCCTGAGGGCTCCCCTAGCAGTACTCAGTTTTCCTGCAGACTTCTCATACCAGATAGTGTGATTGGGGAGTACCAGACCCACTGCCCTGCTCAATACTACTGTGAATTTAAACCCCAGTGTGCTTAAGTGGTCTGGGGGACATTAACAAGGTTAGCAAGTTAGCAAGGTTAGCAAGTAGGTTGCCCTCTCTTATCCACTTTCACATCACATAAACTAACCATCATGTTTTTGGGGATGGGGGAGGAAACTGAAACTAAACATAAAACTCAACATGGACTAAGAGATTCAAACCCTGGAAGCTGGATCTGTAAGAGTATGTTAATGGAATGTTCATAAGGAACATGAGGTAAATGTGTAAATTGATTAAAAAGTAGCAAATGGCTACCTGTACTGATCTACTGTAAGATGGGATTTGCCCAAGATTATTTTCTTGTAGCCTGTGCATTTTTAACTGTAATTATGAGTTTTTGATACCTAATATTGCACCTGTGTCATGTATACCTTGTAGTGTCACCTTAAGAACTAAGCCTGCCAAATGCCAAAGACAGCTAGACAGAATTATAATTGAGCATTAATAATTTTCGTGAGCTGAACATTGGATACCTCCAAGGGCTGCTTTTAACAAGCTTTAAATAGATACACACAAACTATATTAACAGTTCAGTGTTACAGGGAGATTTTGTTGACATTTTCCACAACCTAACAGCCCTAAAGTGTAATGTGTGTATGATGAAAACTAATTTAATTTTATCTAGGTGCATGGTTAGTCAGGTATTATCTGCCCTTGCATAGTTAATGGATATGAGTTACCTCTAGTTTTGACCAACTACAGTTTTATTTTATTTTATTATTTTGTGAAAGTTAGTTTTGTGAAGTACGTAATGTAGGTGGTTAAGAAATGTAATCCAACGATGGGTGCCTTTAAGTTAAAGGTGCTATAACTTTATTATTTTATAAGTGAGAGGATTTTGAGAGCCCAGGTCCTCTGTTCTATTCTATTTTTACAATCAGATCATTCTTTTCAGAATGTTACGTTTTTACAAAATTTGATTTTCTGCAAAGTTTCATTATGTAGGGTGTGGACAACTTTTAAGCAGTCTTAAAAGGCTTCCTTCCCTATAATATCTTGTAATTAAAAAGTTGGAAAGTATGTCCTTTTGTAGTACAAGGCACAGACAGACACTATTTCATTCATGTGTAGTCAGTGTGAAAGATACACATTACTGAAGAGCAAAACATGATGTTTCTTGTTTGTCAGAATTTAAGCAGTGGGGTAGTTTCTTAAATTTTAGTTTACTTTTGTTGTCGTAGACATGCCTTAGAAATGTGGAAGTAATGTTTTCTTAAAAAAAAAACAACTTTGTGGCTTTGGATATATTTGGCAAGTTTTAAGCTTTTTGTTTATGACTTTTGGACTCTGGACCTATCACTTCCACCTTAACGTGCAAGCACAGGCTAGGTATTTTTTAAAATTTGTAAGAAATGTTTCACTTCAGAGCAAAATTTTATGTGGCATATTAATATATACCATAACTGTGAAGAAATAACATTGAGTTGAAAAATGCTAAAGGTATCCTTTAATATATATAGTTTCTCAGTCTTTTCCTTTGCATTCAGTAATAATTGAACTGTGCATGTCTTTGATGTATGGACTATGAATATTGCTGTGTATAATTGTTAACCTTAAGGTAAAAGACAGCTTTTTCTATGGGGCTCTCAAACACTATGCTGGACAAGTGTTGTGGTGGCAGGATTTGCTCCAACTCGTTTATTATTTACAGTGTGAGAGATGGCCGGCAGTTTATCCTGGCCAACACCCCCAGGCCTCTCGATGGAGTCCTCCCTGCAACTTGGAGGTGCCCCAAATTCCAGCAGGGCATCATGTACAATGGAGTTCGGCTTCACAGCCCTGCTGGGTACCGTGGGGGCCGCCAGGGGACACTACATGGAGACACTGGGATTTATATTTTCCATATAGCCTGGTAGTACTCCCTAGTCACGGGGACGGAAGAAGTGAAGTACTTCCGGGCCGAAGAAAAAGAAGAGTTTTCATCTGACCCAGGACTGAAGGACAGAAGCACTTCTGGGTCGAGCACTATAAAAAGGACTGTGGGAAACCCAGCAGACTGAGCCAGAGTTGGGAGGGAGTGTGACGGAGCTGCTGGGTGGAGAGGAGGATTTATTATTGTGATTTATTATATTGATTACTAGCAGAATACCCGCGCTTCGCAGCAGAGAGGTAGTGTGTTAAAGAAGGTATTTAAAAAATAACGTAACATGATTGTTAATGTAATTGTTTTGTCATTGATATGAGTGTTGTTCCCATATCTATATATATATATATATATATATATATATATATAGCAAAATACCCGCTTGGCAGCGAGAAGTAGTGTATTAAAGAAGGAAAGAGAGACAAAAGGAAACATTTTGAAAATAACGTAACATGATTGTCAATGTAATTGTTTTGGCACTGTTATGAGTGTCGCTGTGATATATATATATATATATATATATATATAGCAAAATACCCGCGCTTCGCAGCGATGTCGTGTGTTAAAGAAGTTATGAAATAATGTAACATGATTGTGAAAGTATTTGTTTTGTGTATATACACATATATATACATATCTATCTACATCATATACACACACACATACATACACACAAATTATATATATGTGTGTGTGTGTGTATGTATGTATGTGTGTGTGTGTATATATATATATATATATATATATATATACACATACATACAAACATACACACAGGTATATATATGTGTATATATATGTATGTGTCTATATGTGTGTGTATAGCTTTGGTCACTGAGTGCAAGGGAAAAATAATAAAATATAGTCTATAAGTTATTAAACAGTAAAACATTAACGTTTTAAGAAGTACAGGTACATTGAGCACTACTGGAGTGATTTCGGGTAAACTACATTTTAAAGACGGTGTAACACAACAGGTAAGTAACTAACAGCAGCTAAAATGTATATGGATCATCTCTCGGTAGTAGATCCCTTTTGAAAGGCGCTACACGACGGCTGTGGTATAGAAATTACATTTTCTATGTGAACGATCAAATTTGTGCCTCTGGTAATGTGCCTTACCGGCATTTAAAGAAAATTAGTTTTGTGTCCTCTGCCGTGTTAAGAGAGAAAGGCTTTGGTTTGGGATAAAAGGTGTAAAGAAAGGAAAGTTGCCTTTTTCTTTTATATAGTATAGAGAGATGTGTTCGCTGACATTATGATCGCCTTTTGGGGACAGTCACGGTGGGTCTTCTGTAGACTGGTGAGACGTCCCTGCCATTAATCAGCTGTGATGGCACTGTCAGTTCTCCACTCCTGTGCGTATCTTCATAATCAGAGGTGAGGACCTCATAATCGTATACGTGCAAAAGAAAGTGTGAATCGCCTTAATATTATTTTGCCGTGGTGTAGAAAAGGGGTCCCGTGTTTGGACTTGTCTGGGCTATATCTCAGGGGGAGGATGAAAAAAATTAAAAGTGCTCACTTTGACTTAAGGCAGAAGCGCAGTCAGCGTCTCAAAGGCCGGCACAGCTATGCGCGCGCGCCGGCTGCTCGACTTTTGCTGGGCAGGAGACCCCAGTTTTTGTACACACGTTCCACAAATGAGACACACGGGTTTACCGGCAATGTCAGTAAACATATACTCAGCCTCCCATCGGTTTTTAAAGGCTCTATGTTCAGAATCACCTTTTCTCTTTGGCATCGTGTGGGCTAGCTTGGCAATAACTTGTAGCATCATAAGCTAGACTTGATTAACGTGGTAAGCGTTCGACAAGGCAGCTGAAGTGCTGGATTATGGGATCTGTAGTTTATTGTGTTACCAGCGCTTCATATCCCCGGGCCATTAATAACAATAATACAGTATATAAAATGATCTCGGGCGGATATAATTACGCCGGGCCGGATGTGGCCCGTGGGCCTTGAGTTTGACACATATGGACTAAATAGAACTTGAAAAGAAATATTTTTTAAAATGTGATCGCGCAAGTCAGATCGAGTTGACGCGCACTACAGTACATCGAGCCCGCGTGCTATTGTGGTTTTGCTTGTGTGCCTCAGTAAGTTACCGTCCCCTCGCTCTTACTTTTTTACCGTTCATCTAATGAATACACTGAGTATGGCTTTACCAAAACAATCATTGATCGCGACTAAAGTATCCATTATTCATGAAGCTTCAATAGGTGATCTGTCTTTCTGCGTTAACCGCATGTGCTTTCATACGTCTCAAACTAAGGGGATGCGAGGTTAAAATGAATCGAGAAGCGCGTACATACTTAGTGCATCCCCTCTCGGGAATCGAACCTTGGACGTCGGCGCTACAGGCGAAGGCTCTACTATTGCGCCACGGCGTGTGGTTTGTCTATTTGAGCGTAACAGTGTAATTCGAATTTTGTTCAGCACTCTTTGGAACTGTTGCTTTTTGTCTGCGCACTGCGTCAGTTCACGTGAGCCGCTGAATATGGTTTTATATGTTACTTGCTCGCTTCTAATTGTTTCGCTGCCTTCTTAATTATATAATGCATGTTTTCTTCAGCGCGTTTTATAGCTCTTCCTGGTTTTCTACGTAATGCGTGATTACGTGAGAGGCGTGATGATGTCACATGAAACTCCGCCTCTCATGGCTTTCGAGCTGAACTCCATTGCAGTAAATGGAGAAAAATAGCTTCGTTATGACCATTATGTGAAGAATTTTGAAATGAAACCTGCCCAATTTTTGTAAGTAAGCTGTAAGGAATGAGCCTGCCAAATTTCAGCCTTCTACCCACACGGGAAGTTGGAGAATTAGTGATGAGTCAGTCAGTCAGTCAGTCAGTCAGTCAGTGAGTGAGTGAGTGAGTGAGTCAGTGAGGGCTTTGCCTTTTATTAGTATAGATTGATAATTGTTGTGTATTGTGGAAGTGATGGTGCTTTGTGCACAGTATTGCAGAAATTAAATTAATTTCTGGGACTTTTACCTGGTGTCTGGGCGTGTTGTCTGTTTAGAGGAGCGACAGCACCCTCCTAGTGTCACAACAGGCTACTTCTTAGATTTGTTTAGTCTTTCAGTAGAATGGAATTAGAAGTTAAGTTTTTAATGGCATACAGTTGTGCTTGAAAGTTTGTGAACCCTTTAGAATTTTCTATATTTCTGAATAAATATGAACTTAAACACCATCAGATTTTCATTCAAGTCCTAAAAGTAGAAAAAGAGAAACCAGTTAAACAAATGAGACAAAAATATTATACTTGGTCATTTATTTATTAAGGAAAATGATTGAATATTACATATTTGTGAGTGGCAAAAGTATGTGAACCTTTGCTTTCAGTATCTGGTGTAACCCCCCTTTGCAGCAATAACTGCAACTAAACGTTTCCGGTAACTTTTGATCATTCCTGCACACCGGCTTGGAGAAATTTTAGCCCATTCCTCCGTACAGAACAGCTTCAACTCTGGGATGTTGGTGGGTTTCCTCACATTAACTGCTCGCTTCAGGTCCTTCCACATCATTTCGATTGGGTTAAGGTCAGGACTTTGACTTGGCCATTCCAAAACATTAACTTTATTCTTCTTTAACCATTCTTTGGTAGAATGACTTGTGTGCTTAGGGTCGTTGTCTTGCTGCATGACCCACCTTCTCTTGAGATCCAGTTCATGGACAGATATCCTGACATTTTCCTTTAGAATTCTCTGATATAATTCAGCATTCATTGTTCCGTCAAAGAAGGCAAGCCGTCCTGGCCCAGATGCAGCAAAACAGGCCCAAACCATGATACTACCACCCCCATGTTTCACAGATGGGATAAGGTTCTTATGCTGGAATGCAGTGTTTTCCTTTCTCCAAACATAACGCTTTTCATTTAAACCAAAAAGTTCTATTTTAGTCTCATCCGTCCACAAAACATTCTTCCAATAGCCTTTTGGTTTATCCACATGATCTTTAACAAACTGCAGACGAGCAGCAATTTTTTTTTTTGGAGAGCAGTGGCTTTCTCCTTGCAAACCTACTATGCACACCATTGTTGTTCAGTGTTCTTCTGATGGTGGACTCATGAACATGAATATTAGCCAGTGTGAGGGAGGTCTTCAGTTTCTTAGAAGTTAGTTACCCTGGGGTCCTTTGTGACCTCGCCGACTATTACACGCCTTGCTCTTGGAGTGATCTTTGTTGGTCGACCACTCCTGGGTAGGGTAACAATGGTCTTGAATTTCCTCCATTTGTACACAATCTGTCTGACTGTGGATTGGTGGAGTCCAAACCCTTTAGAGTTGGTTTTGTAACCTTTTCCAGCCTGATGATCATCAACAACTGTTTTTCTGAGGTCCTCAGAAATCTCCTTTGTTCGTGCCATGATACGCTTCCACAAACGTGTTGTGAAGAGCAGACTTTGATAGATCCCTGTTCATTAAATAACACAGGGTGCCTACTCACACCTGATTGTCATCCCAGTGATTGAAAACACCTGACTCAAATTTCACTCCTAGAGGTTCAAATACTTTTGCCACTCACAAATATGTAATATTCAATCATTTTCCTCAATAAATAAATGACCAAATATAATATTTTTGTCTTATTTGTTTAACTGGTTTCTCTTCATCTACTTTTAGGACTTGAGTGAAAATCTGATGATGTTTTAGGTCTTATTTATGCAGAAATATAGAAAATTCTAAAGGGTTCACAAACTTTCAAGCACATCTGTACATAAATTGAATTAGTTTTCCTAAACTTATCGCAATGATTTTGCTATCACATTTTTTTTTTCAGCTGGTTTAGTTAGAAATGTAAGTAAAGCTAAAGGATCACACCTTCAGTTACTACTATCGACCAGTTTAGTATTTCTCCTAGCACATGTTTTTTGGGGTTTGGGGAGAAAGAGTACTCATAGGAACGTTTGTCCTACTTTCTCAATAAAAGAATTGAAAATGCCTACATTCATAAGGACAACGTATTGTATCTTATTTAATAGAAATTCATATTTATTTCACTACTGTGGACGCTAGAGGCACGGTTGTCCCGTTAAACCCAACAGGCAGACGTCCAAGACACATGTATAAAAGCACTAACAAGAATTTTTAATATTTCTCTTCAGTAAAGTGCACAAAACACAGCACACTCCACAATTCTCTAATACTAATAACAATAACAATAATCAATAACCATACAATAATCCTCCACTCCCAGCAGCTTCGTCACCCAACCTCCCAACTCCGGCTCTCCTTGCTGGGTTTCCCATAGTTCTTTTTATATTCCTTGAACCGGAAGTGTTCCTTCTCTTTTCCTGGGTCAAACCCCACATCATCCGTCCTCAAGTATCCCGGAAGTACTGCGGGCTTCCGTTCTCGTGACTCTGAAGTACTTCCGGGTTATAGTAATAGTAGGAGTCCCCAGGTTCTTTGTGAGCTCCCCCTGGCCGCACCCACGGCACCCAACAGGGCTGAGGAAACGAACTCCATGTCCCAGGATGCCCTGAGGGAATCTGGGGAACTGTTGCCTTTCAGGGGAGCTGCCACCTAGTGTCCTGGGGGAGGCAGTGCCCAGAAAAGGCTGCCTTCCCCCATTCTTCTTTTCCAGGGACGTCTCGGCCGTACTGAACCGCCAGCCATCCAACATACCACTAAATGCATATAACAAGTTCAATTATGTTCTTTATACATTAATGCAAGTGAAAGAACAAAAAATCATTGAGCAATCCCTGAACAACTCTCAATTTTGACTTAAGCAAATCATTTATACACTTTTTCTTAATTCAGCTTGACATATATTTATTTAAGAAGCCACACAATCTTGCCATGTTTATTTAAAGTGTTTGATTCAGTAAACAGGAAGTACAGAGCTGTGTTTCTTGAAGTGGATTGCATATTCCCTCTTTGTATTTAGCCTCTATGTATGCATAACCATGAAGGTCACAGATGTAGCCAGTCAGCATTTTCTATGGCCATTGCTGATTCACTTGTTGCAGTCAATCACAAGCAACTTTAGCTTTTAAATAGCCTAATGTATGGGTAGCTGTGTAAAACTATAGGATACCCCTAAGACCTTTGTTAAGCTCTTGACTGTTTGAACAGACAGCAGTGCCTTAGTTAACCACACTGGAAAAATCTGTCTACCACCCAGCATTGTGGGAGGGCATTTTTGCCCCTTTTGAAGTTTTTAGTATGACCACCTGTTATATACTGTACTATTCTACCTGGCCTGAATCATACCAGTACACAGTGATTTCCACCCAACCCCACCCATGTATTGCAACACTCAATATACAAACAAGGTGTCAAGTATTTTGTATATCAGAATTTATCTTACTCTTTTTCTCTTTCTATCTTTTACACACTTTATGTGATGGTAAATCATGCTCCTCAAGGATTGATGGCTACAGTATCTCATGAATTCTGTCCATAGCAATTGTTTAGTACAGTAAATTATATAGAAACTATGTTCAAAATTATATTTCCTTTTTTAATGATGTTTACAAAATGAGAAAAAAATAACAGATGAGAAAGTGGGTATCCTGCCTTTCCTTAGAGCCCTTATCAGATTACTATCATAGATGAGTGTTGAGTTAGTACTGCCGTAATCATGTTGTCTAGAGAGAGCAAAGTACTGAGATTCTTATTGTGCAGGACTGATTAATGGATCTCATCACAGGCAGACTTTGAAAATTGCAGTGCTGGATTGAAACAAACAAAATAATGTCTTCATTATCAGTGGACTAATTATAAATGGTACAGAAAAAGAGGCAGTTTACCTAAACCAAGAATGGAAAATATGACACATTTCATTGTGGTTTCAGTGGTTAAATGTTTTCCTTTCAGTTGTGCTTTTCTGGATTCTTTGTGTTCCTTCTTTTAACAGATTCTGAAATGTAGAGTAAAATGCACAAGGATTTTTGTGATCAGCTGGGATGAAGTCAGGACTTTAAAACAGTGTTGCTCCAGATGTGTCCATGATCTCAAGTAGTTAGAAACTGAGAATTTTGAAATAGCTGTTTGGCTTGGTTATTTTTTTTAATGGGTTAAAAATAAACAAAAAAAAGGATGAAGGCATAACTTGACATTTGTTCAGAAAATGATCATCAGTGATGACTTGTTGGAAGCTCCTTTAATGATTTTTTTCTGCACATTTTTTCCTTTATTTGTAAACATTTTACTATATCTGATATCTTTTATATCTTTATTTTTGATTTTCATTTTGTAGGTACTGTGTATGATGACACAATGTCTTAATGGTTTGTTCTGCTTACCTATTCAGTGTCTGTGTGGAGCCGTCGTGTGTATTTATCTATGTATGGGTTCTTCTATGGGTGCAGTTATAAGTTGGCCTGGTTAGAGTATTTTTTTAGTATGACTTGTGATGGACTGTTAGTCCAGCATTGGTTCCCACCTTGTGCCTAATACTGCAGCCCTAAAGTTCTGTTAAGCTAGTTCTGAAAAGAGGTTAATAAATGAGATTAGTGTACATTTAAATTGTCATTGAGGTGAACTGAAGAGTTATTCTTGAAATTTTCTGAATTTTATTTTTCATGTATTGACAAACCTCAAATGTTTTTTTACAACATTATGATTTCATTTTTAGTAAGCGTAGGCTGTTTATTTTATAAAGTTTTAAAGATATAAAATCCAAATCTAATTTGCTAGTAGACACTTCTATTGAAACCCCTCAAACAATATCAGCATGGAAAACCATTTTGAGTCATGTAGATAGAGCTTACTCTGAATGTTACAGTAAGTGGGTCCCCAGTGAACTCACTCAGCTAAGCCAAAACATTAGCACCTTGGCTAATGAGATATTAAGACTTTTTGAGATAGGCTCCATGTTTGAGATATGGGGTAGCACCCACATGTTAAACTCAGTGAATGCTGCAGTGTCTTATAGAATATGGTGAAAGTTGGCTTTCCTGGATGCAGAATTTATTTACAGTATATCCACACATACTGTAGTCCCTGATAATTTCATGAGCTCTTTTCAACACTAAAGGTATACACTGTATTTCGGAGGTAATTCATTCCTTTTAAAATTGCTGTGAACTGTCGCGCTGAATAGCCAAATATAACTCAGTTCTGCTGTCTGTCTTTTAAATTACCCTTTTTGGCCAGTTTTTCGAAAAGCCCTTTGTCAAATTCCTGAGTGGTTAAAAGCATACTGTTTCCAGATGTGGTCTTTTTCCCTGTAAGGGTTAAGTCTGAGAGAAAAAGGAAGAGCAGCCACTTAAGTACTTAAAAGTGTATCTTGTACAAAACAATCAGCACATTCCTGGGAATGAGAGTGAGGTCATTGTTATGTAATGCACAAGGAAAAAAGCTCCTCCAAGATGACCCTAAAGCAAAATTGTAATTGTCTTCCTGGCATCTCCCATAGTTGAACATTGTGACCTTACTGAGTTGGATTGTGCTTGTGAGGTAAGAAGAATATTGACTTTTGGTCAAACTACTTTTATTATATGGCTGACTTTTTTATTTTCTTCAGCACATTGCTAGGCAAGAGCAGCTAGTCTAAAAAGCTTAATTCCTCTTGAACTGGTTAAAAAAAGTGTTCTCATTAATTCTATAAATCTGTTTCTGACTCAGTCACGCAAATCCCCTCATTCATCAGCACTTCATTTGCAAATCATTTGTATCCCTATTCTTTACACTCCTTTCCTTATGATGAATAGAGGTGATTTATGATATTTGATGTGATTCTAATGGTAGGTGGAGATATTGCTTTCAGGCAGTATACAACAAAAATATTTCACATGTTAGTGAAGTGAACATTGGCTCGTTTCATTCAGCATGTTAAAATCAGCACTAATATGTTGAACATATGTTTATTTGATCTGTTGTGATTTTTAAACTGTCCATCATAAACTATGGCCAACCGGCTAAGCAGGTAGAACTCAGTTGTTTCAATAACAGGTTCCACTAACATCTGTAGGCCATTACGTGACACTTGGTACATCATTTTCCCTGCATGTCATTCCAATATAAAAAATGTAGAATACTTTGAATTGGCCTTTTCGATGAAAGGAGCTATGTAAAATACATTTTCATCAATGATGTTATAAATGGAATGATGTTCTATCCAGGGTGTTTCCTGCTTTGTGCCAGATATTGTCTGGGTAGGCTGTAGCTTTCTTCCATCCTTCAACTGAATAAGAAGGTTCAGAAAATAAATTAACTGGTGCTCTGTCCATGGTTTGTTGTTACCTTGAGCCTGATGCTGTCAAGAAAGGCTCTGGCTCCCTGTGACACATTAGAGGAATAAGAAAGTTCAAAAAAGAAATTGCAGGATGAATGATTGAAATCTGTTGTCATTAATACCACCGTGCTTATTTCCAACCCAATAATTCCAGAGTTTACATCTACCATGCCAATATACTGCATACTGCAACTTAGAAATGGCAATAATGGCTGGTTAGAATAAGGCACACTTGTCTACAATTTATTACTTTTCCTTAAACTGAGATCACCAGAGTTTATAGCAATGTTACAAGGAAATCAAGTAGTACATTAAATTATCTTTTTCTGAATCTGTCCATTACAGAGTTGATATAGCAGTGAGTACACAGAAATAAAATGAAACAGCACAGAAAATCCTAGGATAGGTGCAGCTGAGTATAAGACAATGTGATTATATTGAAAAGGATACATAAAAATACATTACGTTTTTACTCTTTGCCTGTCTAGATTGTCAAAACTTTACACCCTTTCTGAAAAGAGTCCTTCCAACCATTTTTATTCATTCATTCAGTCTTAACTCACTCCACCCACCATAAAGGTTTAAACACTCATAATTTGCAGTATTACTTTGGTGATAGATTCAACATCAGTTATTTATCATCTGCTACTGATTCTAAAGATCTCAGGGTTCCCTTTTAGGCAGCATGGATCTAAGTCATAGCAAGCTCTGTGAAAACCCCAAGTCAAAAAGGCATCATTTGAAGGGTCTGCATTTTTTTTTTTTAACCAGATGCCGTTATAGTTTTCTTCAGTCTTTCTCAGTTGCTAAGCAACATTTACTGCGGTATTGATTATCTGTCTGCCTTTCCAAATTGGGGAACTATTTAGGAGAGTGCACAATGACTTCACCTTGCTTATTTGCTGACTGCATGGGACAGCAGCAGAATTTAGTTAGAAAAGCAATGTGAAGGTGAATTGTAATCAAAGCAACAAGAGGATTATGTAACTGGGAAGTCAAAAGACAAATAACCAATGCAAGTGACAAAAATCATAGTGGAATAGAAATGGCAGGAGTTCGAAAACCAATAAACAAACGTAACCAGAGCCAAAATGTTAATCTTAAATCATAGTTAAAAAATAGCCTGAATTTCTTAACCAGAAATATTTCAAACAAAAAAGGAATTAAAGTTTTTAGGTTTGGGTTGAATCCAATCAAGGACAACCAGGAAGTGCACAATGCTGCCTTTATACTCGACCCAGATATGTTATGCGCCACACACTTCTGGTATGGCATAGCAACAATCCAAATATAGTTCTCAAAATGGTGGCTGCCATAAGAAAAACAACATGATGTCGTGGAAGAACTCTGCTTATTTTCAACATTATTAACAACATATCAAGCACCAAAACAAATGTGACAATGAGATTCCTTGACCTCTAAAACTGCTAAAAAAATCTAAATAATTCTTAGAGGTCAAGGAGAGTTTATCAGAAATCAGAAACAATAATCTAATCCTGACAGCTTTGACCTGAAGCTTTTTTGGAGAATCGTTCTTTTTCTTCTGCCAGTGTATTATTTTTCATGTTGGTGATCAGTTGCCTACCCTTTGACTTTGTTTTTGTCTTGCCCCTATGACAGAATTCTTGCCTGATGTTTTGGATCAGTCCATCTCTATTCCAGAGCACATGTTTGCCTTTCAGAGTTCAAAAAATTCTGTTTTGGACCCATATAAGCCATGCTGCAGTTGGTGTTGCGATGTGGCCAAGCCCGGGTAGAAACTGAGCCATGACAAGCGAAGAATAGTTGGGATGCCAACGGGCTATCCCTTTTAATTACTTTTCTTCTTTAAACTTAAGGTTAAGTGCATTTTGGTAGCAAATGGCATAAGCCCGTAGGATAAAACACAAAAGAAAGTTAGGGCCCTGGTTAGCTTCTTCAACAAAGAGCAGGTCTCCCTTGCAGCTCTGAAGCCATCAGGTATCGATCATGAAAGATCACTCAGTGGAGGCAGTCGAGCTTCTTATAACGGGAGGACCGGAAGGAGTGGAGCCTATTTTCCTCACTAGGCAGCTTCTCGGAACTGGAGACAGCACATTTAACAACAACGCCCCCTCTTGCACCAGCAGGTTACCACCTACCTTGAGTGAGCCAGCAAGAAGATCCTCTGAGACGCATCTGTGACAGTGTCCATTGTTTATTGTGCATAGAAATCTAGGTAGGCACCTTGACCGAACGCTCATACATGGTACATACCATATTGAGCTTATACCTTAACTAAGATATGATCAGAGTTTACTCTTACAAAATGTATACTAAAAAATTCAGTTAAGAATGTATCTTACTGTAAGCAGTATTAGATCCTTAAATTGCCACATACTTGGGGATTAATGGACCCCTGGACACCAAATACTTTTTTGCTACACTTTTTAAGTAAACGTCACAATTCACAATGAAAATGTGAAATTTTGGAACACATTTTTTTTTCATGCAAAGAGCATCACAATTACTGCAACACTGATCATTTTACACACTGCCAATGAACTGTGAAAACTTTTTAAAAAAACTACTGCAACAATCAATTATTATATGTACAAAGTGCAACTGACACCATTGATAAAATTCAGTAAATCACCAAGCCAACTGCGCTTGAACTGGCTGCATACAAGCTCACAGAGGTAAACGCCGATGCTTACAAGTTAGTCTAGTGCAGCAGCTGAATCCCAGATGCAGTGAGGCTGCAGTGATGCAGGGTGCAGCAGTGGTCATGAGCTGGAGCTGCGTGGTGGCAAATTGCTCTGTGAAGCGACTATAGCCGGTTGCGGCATCCAATAAATGTAATTCGCCGAATATACTCGGCCCCTGTGTGCTGGCAAATTGTACTGAGACACGACTGTAACCAGTTGCAGCATTCAATGAATATACTTCGCTGAATATACTCGGCTCCGGCATGCTTCCAAATTGCACTGGAAACCGACTTTAGCCGGTTGCCGTGTTCAACGAATGTACTTTGCCGAATATACTCAGCTCCGCGTGCTGGAAAATTGCATTAGGCACTGACTGTAGCTGGCTCCGGCGGTTTAAGGGTTAAAAGCAGCCTGTGTTCTGGTTTTGCCAATAAGTAAAATAAAGTTATCATTATCATATACAAGTGTAGACCAATAGTAGATCTTAAAAGCCTAGTGAATTCATGTGTTTCACACCTTCCATGGCTTAAGCTAGTAGCCAACTAAATATTAAGGCACATATGTAGTATTATACCCTTTTGTGTTTTGTGAAAATAAAGTAATTGACAAAAGTTGGTTGATCACTTTATTCTTGCAGGATTCTTACTGAATTAACTGGACCTCTCGGGTCCCATGTGATTTCTCAGCTGATCAGGTGGATATTATGTTATCAAGCAAAGATGTTCTACAGTTTCGCCAATGCCCCCTGCATCTCCCACCATGGGCTTTTTTTTAACGCTAGAATCCCTGAAGCCTACGAAAAAACGTGTAATCCTGGCCCATCTTAAATTTCTTCCCATCTCCCCATTAGCGTGTTTTGTTTTGTATAAGTGTTGATCAACACAAGCAGCAGGCAGCCTGCTGCCCCATCCCTCGCCCTGATGGAGTGCAACTCGGGCAAAAAATTCTCTGAGCTCAAGCCAAGGCTCCTTATCTGTGTGTGAGGTGCCTGGAGTTATATAGGATAAATAATACAGTATATTTATCCATCCATTATCCAACCCGCTATATCCTAACTACAAGGCCACAGGGGTCTGCTGGAGTCAATCCCAGCCAGCGCAGGGCTGAAGGCAGGAGACAAACCCTGGGCAGGGTGCCAACCCACCGCAGAATACAGAATATTGTTATTTGGAATACATGCATTTCATGCGTGTTCCGTGTCTACAAAGATCTGGGTAAGTGTAGGATGAAAGGAAATGCGGGGCAAGAAATCCTGAACAAATACCTAAAGCAGAAACTTTTTCCATGTTATACTAATAATGACATGAAGTTTATAATGTCTGAAGACTTTAATCCAAATATCAAATAAACACATGCACTTTTATTCAAGAATATAGCCAAAGAAGAAAAAAAAGCATTTGATTGATATGTTGCTGTCAATGAGTTACAAATCCAAGCTCATATGTCAGTTAACAGGGAGTTGATACGTATTTTTGAATGGTGCAGAGGTAAAACTGCTGCCTTATAACCCTTCAGAGATTCTAGTGTTAAAGTTCAAAGACAAGTGTCCACCCTGCTTAGTTAAGGGGACATACTGTAGACTGCATTGAAAGTGGAGTTTTTTGATGATGTTTTAGAAGCAATCAAAAAGCGAATCACTCACAACAACATGCATTTCTTTTCTCTACTATAACCTAGATAGCTGCTAGAGTGATACTCCCATCATTGGCAACACTAATATTCGCAATGTGATGTTTTATAGTTTCTGGGAAACCTGGCTTCATGTCTTTGCACAACTGAATTCAAATCTGAAGTAAATGGTGTTGGCTGTTTAACTAGCTGTGTCTCTGTGTTGAAACTGAGGAAATATCTCATACTTGATTAAATGTAGTAAACAGTTTTACATCTTGTAAAACAGAAGTTCTGAAGTTCAGGCCTGGGAACCACTATGGTTGTTAGTTTTTGTTCCAACCAATGTCAGTCATTTTACATTTGATCTTATTAGCTGCTCTCTTTCCTTCTCTTATTCTGCATTCAGAATAGTAGCGTGAGATTAGAATTTATAATATTGGTAATTTTGTTGCATCTTTAGTTACTTCACTCTGATTTGTCATTTTCTTTTTAAAATCGCTTTTTAATGGAGCATGTGCCTTTAATTGTATTTAGCTACTGACAATTGATGACAAGGTGAGCAAACATTCTATTTTTGCTTTGGTACTGGAAGGCTAGTTCACTATCAGCCACTTGTTTAATAAATTATTGAATAATAACATTAATAATAAAATCTAAAAACATTTTTTATATGATTTATATATTATGATAGTTAGCACACATGTACAGGCGTCCTGGTTGGAATGGGTTCTGATATCTTACCCGGCCGGAAGGCCAGTAGGATGGAAGGACAGGGGGAGACAACCTGGCAAGGCTACAGACTACCCTGACATGATAGTAGACACAGACAAGAGTTCAATAGAGCAGCCTGGTGTTCCTTGGATGCCACCAGAGGATTCTGCAGGGATCCGTGATCAGTTTTCTGGGACTTTCAATTAACATGGAAGTACTTCCATTGGGATATGCCTTGACACTGGATGTACTCTCGTGTCTGAGAAAAAAAGAAACTGTCCTGCCAAGTCCGGATAAGTTGGAGTCGGAAGGAAGGAAGACATACCTTGCTTGGAGGTGTGGAGAAGAGGAAGGAAAAGAAAGAAGAGGTATTGTGCATATTGGAAACCAATTGTGAGGAATGTATTATTAATAAATCATTTATTTGAACCTTGGGCTTGTGTCTTTTTGGTGGTGTCTGAGGTTTGTAAGGCTGTAGCGCCCCCAACTGCTCACAATATCTATTATATTATTTGTATATCTAGCATAGCAGAGGTGTTAGATTTTCACTGCAGTCATTCTGACAAAACATTTCAGAGTAGGTGATGTCTAATTCTACTCTCATTGTATCTATTAGTTTATATAAAAGAAACATTGCAGGGGGGGACTTGCAATCTCTGATTTGTGTCATTTTTAAACTAGCAGGACTGTATTTGTTTTACTCAGTTTCAGCCACAACACTTAATTGCGGTTACCAGGTACTAATTAATACTCTATCTTTCACACTGGTGTCTGCTTGTCAGAAGTTTTCTGCTGTATCAGAACCTTTTACAAAGAAGCAGTCTGACTCAGGCTGCAGAGACTAAAAACAGAGCAGTGATCTCAACTAAAGCAAAAATCTGTGTGAGTATGTATTCCGAGAGATGGCATAAATCAGAACAAAAAATGTCAAACTTGGCAAGTAGCTTAAATGACTAGATTGAGAGCATTAGCCTTTGCTGCTCTCTGGGAATAAGTTATCAACTCCTGTAAAACTGTAGATCAAAATGTTTATTTTGTTTACTGTTGTTTAAACATGTGATATGCAACATAATACAGAATGTATTAAGTATTAATAAAACTTCTCATTTAAATCTAAATGACATTATTATTAATGTTAAGGCAGCATAGTGGCACAGTGGATAGTACTGTTAATTTTTTTTTAAATGATCAGATTTTACTTGACAGATAAACTAATAGTTTCTCCATGTCTGTATGGGTATTCTTATGGGACTCTGGGTTTCCTCCTACACTGTGTACCCTCCATTTACTTTAATAAGCTTAAGCTCAATCTCATACTCTGCTCACTATAATAGAACAGATGTAAGCAGATATTAATGTGTGACTTCCAAATTAATTATGTGGGTTATTTGATGGTGATAAACCTTTTGAGTTGTATAGCCACATGCTGTTTTCATTCTCAATGAACATCACTTTTTGCCTCCCACAGTTATGAAAGAAAACAATAAAAAGATGTGAAAGTGGGTATTATCCAGCTACTCTAGTTTTCTTACTATATTTTGTTCACTGCATTACACTGTGCCCTGTCCAGTGTTAGTTCCTATCGTGTCTGAAACTGGAATAGGCTGCAACTCCAATCCTATATTGGTTTAAGCAAGTTTGGAAATTGAAGGATGAACATATTTTTGTTTGCTATGGTTACAGCTTTAAGCTAAAGGGAAGGTGAAATCCTGTCCCAGGAACACTGAACACAAGGCAGGAAAGAGAAATGGACAAGGTGCCAGTCCATTGCAGGGCATATTCATATATGCACCCACATGGATAATTTAAAATGTCCTCTTAACCTAACAAGCACATCTTTCAGATTCTAGGGCAAAATCCGACAACCCAGTGGAAAACTCCGACATATCCAGGGAGATTGTGCAAATTCCTCATAGACAACATTCCACATAGACAACAACCAGTTGTTAAAATTGAACCAGGAGGTTGGATTATGTGATGCCCATAGTACTACCTTTCTTTTTATATATCTACATATTTTTTCTATAATCTCTGCATTTTTCTTTTTCTTTCTGTGTGAAATGAATTGGTAGATCCTCATGTACTGTATAACTCTGACTTGAAGCTGAAGCAAGCTTGATAATATTTCACTAAATTACTTGCTGTTGAAATAAAAGCCACAGTCTTGTACAGTAGTTCAAAGCAGGATGCACATTTTTATGTAATACTGTACTGCAAAGAAAATAGATAAAGCTATTCTATTTGTTTCCTCTTGTTGTTTATTTTTTCACTTAAGGTACATGATCCATTTCTTGATGTATTTTTCTAGGTTTTAAACAATATTTTAATTTTAAAATATATTTAAGTTAAAAACAATGCAAATGTAAATCTGCAAAAAAGGCTGACTTTGGAGAAATATGAGATGTTGCTTTAAAGTATATGATTGTGGCCTCCTCTCATAGGCTACAACCTTTTTATCCTGGCATTGACAAAAGTTGCTTTGTTGGCCCCCTTGAGTTAATAAAGGGTTATTTAAATATACACATTTTTTTAGCTGCATCTGGAAATTGTGTGTGTGCCTCTTATGTTTATTGTATGCCTGAGTGTGTATCTGTATTTTGGGTGGGGAAGAGAGGGCGGGTTCAGGGGGTGTCTGCATCCTGTGAGAATTGCACAGGTGGTTGGGAGGAGCGCTCAGGGGAGGTTCGGAGGAGCTGCACCCATTTCCTGTGTCATGCGTTGTGATCTACTGTATTGCAGTAGCCCGTTACCAGATATAAACATCAACAGGATTTGGCTGTGGTATCTTTTCACTGCTAGCGAGTTGACTGTCACATGAGTGACTAAACTTGTGGTTATAAATGCCTTGCTTTTTCATATTTTCTTTTTTTATGTCTCAGATAGCATTTTTTTTATTTGTCACTCCTGGGTTGTTGAACCTTCTTTAGTTTCCATGAACTTGTTCCAACCCCAAACCACCCCAACTTTTTTTGCAGGTTTAAACGTCAGCTCCTCACATTTTTATGTGCCCTCGGTCATAAATCACTTAAGCAGCCTTCACAAATGACACAACAAACCAAACATTTTGAATGGAAAAATAAAATGGTAAAACTAAGCTGTCTACCTTTGTTGAATGGAAAATATGTGAAATAAGATAAAACTGACAAAAATACAATTATAGTAAGCCAATATATAGGTTATCTTTTTCAAAGTACTGTAGATTTAACTGTTTCATTTAAAATATTGCTCTGTTATGTAGTGCAGTATTCTTTTATGCCAGGATGCATATTTTAAACTTGTGATAAAATAAAGTGCAAATTAAAATAATGAAGAAACTATAGTTTTTAAGTAATATGTGTATTTGTCAGGACATAGGGCAATTTGTGTCAGAGTATTGTCTTACACTGAGAAAAAAACATGCCTATCAGTATTGTTTTTCTCTTTGGAGACAAATGATAAGTTAAAGAGTTGACTTGGAAACCACAGAGAAATAGACTTCTCTCCTCTGTCACATGTTATGGCCAAAGCAAATCATTAAATTCTCTTGGGACTGCGCAAATATGTTTCACTGTAAAAATACTGTACATGCAGATTATTGCAGAATATTGTGCCTCAGACCAGATAATGTACAATCTGTGTACAATAACATCATATAAGCTATTTTTAAAACCATACTTCCATTTAGCCTATAAATATAATGAAAGAGTGTATTAATTCATTTGTTTAAATGTATATGGTTGATTCAAGAAAATGTGATTGTAACAATTCTCTGTTGGTGACCTTGCAGGTCTTTTCTTGCTGCTGACGGAATACAGATGAAATGTGTTACCAGTATTGAATCTACTTGTGAGCGCAGGTCAGTCATCATGATCTTGATCACACTACCTGCCCAGGCCAGACGCATCTAGTCAACTTTCCTGCCAGCTTTGCAAAACTGGAAATGCTGATTGCAGAGTAGTTCTTGGAGCCTTCACAGCAGAGCTGAACGTGAGTGCTTATTGTGTACCTATGCTTGTTTATGAGAAAAGTGGTGAAAAAAGTTCTGAATTTAGCCAAAGACAATCATAAGACTTGCTGTGGTTGCTTGAGAAAAAGCTGTTGAGATAGGAATTAGTTCTTTAGAAAACAGGGTTGCTGAATTCAAAGCCTATCACCTTGTGTAGAGCACATTCATATATTCAGCCATAGTAACTCTTACTGGGCCAATTTAAAGTTGCTAGTTTACCTATCTTGCACATCTTTTAAGAGTTGAAGAGTCCGGAGAGTATCCACAGAAAAAAACGAACATATATTGAGAGAACATGCAATTTTACCTCAGGCAGTGAACAGCCTGAGAATGAAACACAGGACTCTAGAGTTGTGAGGCAGCATTGCTGTTCATCATTGTGCTGCCCTAAGCACATACAGTATACCTGTATATGTGATATTAATTTTAATGGTAATGCAAAACCTAGATCCTTTTATATCCATACTTTTTTTGGATCATCTTCTTTATCATTACCATACTGTTGTATGTTGTAACCTATGGGAAATGGGCATGACACATTCATGCAAAAAGACACAGTCATCTACCCAATGCCAAAAATATGGGCACTAATTCACCTACTTCCATGTGTTCGAAATGTGGTAGGAAACTGAAGGATCCAAAGAGAGAACTTGCGTACTCCACAAAGACAGTACCTAGGCTAGGCTTTTTAGGTAGCAGTTGTGCCACCATGACACTCTCTTTTTATACCTGGAAATGTTTTACTTTTGATGAGTGTTAAGTTAGCATTTGACAAAGGCAGCAGAACCACATGCTATGTACTAAAGCTGCAAATTAAGATGGAGCATCATACCTTTTGAGTTACTTAGCCTGTGAAGTCAAAATTACTGACTTCATTCCTATAACCTATCAGATACTTGCTCTCAGAAACCAAAGGAAGAAGAATGTTTACCTTCTATAAACCAATGTGTTTATTTTTAATTTTTCTCAACATTTTTGACATTTGCATTAAAATATCATCTAAAAAAATGAGGTATAAGCTGATTCTGATTCTGATTTCTTTGCAGTATCCAAATATCACAGTACCTAAACTTGCTGTAACTTGCTATAATATATAACCATTCAAACAACTTATATGAAAGCAACTAAAGTTCCTCATTATATGAAGTCAGCTCAGGTCTGAATCCTTTCCACCTCACTTTAGTCCTCACTCTGGATCCCCAGACAAGCTTGTCACTTTTATCCTTACCACGGATATTCACCCCTTTTATTTTTGGGCAAGCAGCTCTTCCAACAGGGCGTAATGGCACAATTTAGGCAGTGTTGATGGCAGTGCTGCCAATTAAACATGGGAATATATCCCACTTAACATTTTTTTAGAGTCTGTTATGTTCTGTGATGTTATAGATGTAGGCAGCCATCAGATCGTTTATGCTTACCCTGTATCATTTCTCAAGATCGCAGCTTGTCTGAGAGGCAGTTAAGGCAGGCTGGTGCATGGGTCTATTTTGATAGCAGCATCTCTTCAGTTTAGTCTAAAACTTCATTAAAAAAATATATGCTGCCAAGCAAGAGCCCAAAATAACATTAATTAATTACATTACAGCCATTAATAATTCTAAATAAATTTTTAAAAGAGAAATAGAGCCTCTGTAAAGACTGCGACATGGCACGGCGACCAGAAGTGCCATCTGGATTTATAGTTAGAGGTAAAAAAAAGTAAAGCTATAAGTCTTTATTAAAATGACTAGGAAGATAAAAAATAAGATGCTTTTTTAAAGTGTATTTTTACATAAACTGTATTATATCTAATAAACAGGTAGGTACATCAGTAGCCAGCCATTGATTAGTGTCAAGGAGTAGCTTCAAATAGCAGATTAAAGTTCTACAAACTTTTTAAAAGCCAAGTCAGCATTAAAACAGGAGAGTTGTCTGCTGCCAGCAAGAAAACAGCTCAAAGATCAAACGGAACCAGCAAGCTAAAAAAAGACCTAGAATGCATTACTGACACTAATAGATTCATCACAAAGGAAATATCATAATGTTCGCCTCAGAGGATGACAGTCAAGGTAAAACCAATTGAGTCAGAATCTTTATTTTAATTTGGGAGATAGAGTGCGTAGGTCACCAAGCTTGCAAGTGGTAACAGAAAGCCCATTGCTTAATCGGGGATGGAACAGATAAAAGTATCCAAGAATTTGAAAAGCATTTGGTTTGTACTTATTGTCATGTTACTGTTTTAGCACTAACACTTCACATTGTACAGTATTACCCTTTTTGTTCATGGAAGCTTGTTGTCAGAAAAATGTAACAACTGAATACAGAAGCTATAGCTAGATCACCAGTCACATGATTACTACCCTCCGCTAAGTGATCCACTGGCAAAAGCTAATTGTACACACATAAACTACTACTTTGACTGCAATACCCTGATCCTTTAGCCCATAGGTGGGCAACTATTTTTTAATGGGGGAGCCACCTGAGAAAACCAGCTTGTTGAGGTGGGCAAAACACATTATTGTTACATTATGGTAAACATGTTATATTTATTTGTTTCACCATAATAAAATGAATAAAGACCACATATTCAAAAAAAAAACCCAACTTATTACTGCATTAATCACTGATAAAGTATTTTACTGTCTCTGTACCTTGGACAGCTTAATGGTAAGAATTAAGCTTTTGATGAGCTTCAACTGGTGCGGACAAGTTAGGTATAAATCCTGATGTTGCTCTTCCCAGTACAACAGACAGATGGTCATCAGTGTACCTATATTTGTTGAATTTCATTACTGAGAATGTCTTTTTAGATATGTGTGTTGATCCAAAGGGGACAAACATTTTCTGAGATTAGGGAAATTAGCTTTTTTGAGAGAATTTGAAATTAGCTTTTTTGAGAGAATTGCAGAATAGCAGAAATGGCACTGACTTGAAGTGTTCTGCCAGCAATACGTTAGACTGTAAGTCTGTAAGTTCAATTGATACCTCACTGTGGGCACTGTCCACATCACATGTAAAAGGAGACAGTGAACATTTCAGTTTCCACTGCTTTGAAGTCTTCAAATCACCTGGAAAACTCACCATGCAGTGTCCAGAACATGGCTGCATATCTGTTAAGCTGATCAGCAGATAGATTCCACCCTTTCAGTGTGGAAAGGTTTGTCAGTGTGTTCCTCTCTTCTTCTTGAGAGAGAAGCAGCAGCTACCTCATGAAGGCCTTGACTAGACTGTGCATATCATATGCAAAAAGCTCCTTGCCTTGCAATTTTGTATTCATTCATAAGAGCAGTCATGGACAGCAAATGCTAAATCTGGAAGCCACTTGGTGCTGCTTAGTTCAGAAAACTTCACAAAACTCCTGCATCTCTGATTTCAGATCCCAGACCTGTTTGAGCTCTTTGTCCAAGCTTAGCTAGCTACCTGTGTCATAGGCCAGATCAGTGTGATCAGTCTCATGCTCCTCCAACAGTATAACAAACTGTCTGTGACTTAATACCCTAGCCCTGATGAAATTTGCAGTATTGATTACAATACCAACCACATGATTAATTTTTAGCACTGATTTACATAGCACTTCTTGGTGAATAATACAGTGTAAAAACATGAGTTTTTGGGCTGGGTTAAACTCAGCCGCTTTTTCCTGCATCCCCTTTTAAAGTCCAATATTTTTATCTGTCATGTTAGAAAAATCATCAGTTCTTACACAAACCAACTTTTCCTACTCCAGTCCTAACTTTTGTATGCACGCACTGACTTAAATCCTTGCCAGTTGTTGTCCCTTTCACTGATTGCACAGAAGCCAGTTTCTCTGTCATTTCAAAGTCTTTCATTATTCCGTTCACAAAAATCAGCAGATTCGCTGTGTTATGAACATCACAGCTCTCATCCAAAGCCAAGGAGAAGAAGTAGACATATTCCAGCATGCGTTTCAGCTGTAGTGCCAAATTCTCTGCAATTTCCTCAATCTGTCTTGTAACTGTTCGCTGTGAGAGAGACAGAAGTTCAAACGCATCCTCTTTCTTTGGGCAGAGGATTGCCGCTGACTCCAATATACACTCTTTAACAAATTCTTCTTCAGAAAATGGTTTACTTCTTTTGACAAATTTGTAAGCTAATATATACCTGGTTTAATGTTTCTCCCTTACCTGTATGAACCTTTGTTAAAAGACTTTGCTGTTTTTGCAGTTTAGCTAACAATTCCACTGCAGTCCCCACCTTCTCATCTTCAGATAAATTTCTACATTTTTTGGCATGCTTGATTTCAAAGTGACAGCTCAAGTTGTAGTCTTTAAATGCAGCAATGTGCTCTTTGCATACCAAACAGATTGCTTTACTGCTAACATCTGTAAACAAATACTTAGGAGTCCAGGATTTGTTGAATCATCTGTTTTCCGCATCAACTTTTCATTTTTTACCACTCATTTTTGTTGTGTCTTTGAACAAAATGCAGATGGGATACAGATTAACAACAGGTGTCATCTTCCTTTATTCAGTATAACATGAACAATCCGTGTATCACCTCTTTCTTTGTAATAATCTTCTGCAATTTCCCATGCATATCAATTTTGATCTGCATCTGCACGATCATATCTCACTGTGATGCAGACTGACATGTCCAGGCAAATCTTGCCGTCTGCACCTTTTACGGGCCAAACAGAACTGGACCATGGGCTGCATTCGGCCCATGGACCTTACAATGTCCAGATCTTCCTTAGCCCTACATTGAGTAATATTGCTTTGGTTTTCCCACTTTGAATGAGGTCCACAATGTAAACTGCATATATTAGTTCTGGACAGAAAACAAACTATACAGAAATTGCCTTAGATCTGCAAGCATGTTGTGTATGTGGCCAAAATTAGACATGTTACCTGCATTCAAGTGCTCATTGATGGCATTCAGGAGTGAGTCTGTTATCACACTGTGCTTGGCTTGGAAATTTTGTCTGGGAGCTGCATTTGTTCTGTTAAATGATACAATTCCTATATTTGGTACTCATTCAGATCCTTTAGAAGTAATGGCATGGCTGAGACTTTAGTACTGACATTCATATCAGGTACTTTGCACAAAAACAGAAATGTTTAAGCAAGTTTGTACATAAAATTTAAACCCACTATGCAGCGGACTGTAACATCATTTGAGGCATGTCGCTGGCATCTTCGCCAGAATTTGTTAGATGGGTCAGATTAGAAGTCAGTCCTTCTCAGTGGAAATGCACCATACTAATTCACAAGCATTTGTGTGAAGCCTGAAGGTTTGCTGCCTTTCTTAGCCTTCACATGTTTTTTGAGTCTTTTTCTCATTCTTTGCCAGAAAATCAGACACAGACAAAAATGACGTATAAGATATTAAAAAAGTTATAGCAGTATTTTGTTTATTATAAAATTATTAGTGATAGGCTTTTTTACATTGTGATTGAGGCTATATATGTATATTAGAATTAGACTGTGATTGACATTTCCCCATTCTGGATTTCTGTATTTACGTGTTTGAATTCCTGGGTAGCTGTGAAAGCTTTTACATGTATACTTGAAGGTGTTTAAATAGTCTACTGGAGACAAAATTGAACCTACTGTGTGATCAGCAACTTATTTACACGGCAAGTGTTCAAATCTTCATTTGCATGCATTGTATCAGACTTTTTCTTTTCCTACTCAGCTAAGTGGTAGACTAAATTAAAACTCTGCATTTTTTCCATTTGATACTGTTTCAAAAGCTGCTGAAGTACTATTAGCTATATTTCTCCAGGCACAGAAAATACCTCTAGACTTAATCAGTAGAGTTTGCATCACATTTGTACAGCTGCCAGTTTATTTTTTTCCATCACTTTGCTGTTCATTTTGTGAAAGAAGTCGCTTTTTAAAGATTATTAAAGTAATATTTACAAAGTGTATTTTTCCTCACCTTTCTTTGTAAATGTTAATTCACAAAATCTGTCAGTGTTATACTCATTTGTTATTCAATTATGCTAATATAGCTTTTATATTATTTTTGCTCCTAAAAAATACACTTGTGTCACTTTCCCCAAAATGTTGTATTAAAACTGTTTAGTGTTTTATGAACATCTCAAGAGTACAGGAAATGAAGTGAACCAATTCTGATGTCATATTGCATGTATTAAACAGATTTTCCAAGAGGAAAAAGTAAGTAGGGGTTTTTCATCGCCTACAGTATTCTGATACTGCATTGCAGTGAATCAAGTGCCCTTTGCTCACAGTACTGTTATAAGTTGAAAGTTGCTTTAATTACATTGGTAATCCTGTTTTATGTAGACCGTATCTTTTTTGAGACAACAATTGCACACTCACTGGCCACTTTATTAGGTACACCTTGCTATTACTGGATTGGACCCGATTTTGCCTTCAGAATTGCCGCAAATACTGGAAGTAGAAATCAGAAGATGGCTGTGGCATAAAAGTGATGCTCAATTGGTACTAAGTGGCATAGAAAATATGCAAAGAAAACATACCCCACACCATTACACCGCCACCACCAGCTTGAAACATTGACACAAGGCAAGATGGATCCATGCTTTCATGCTGTTGACGCCAAATTCTGACCCTACCATCTGAATGTAGCAGCAGAAATCGAGACTCATCAGACCAGGCAGTTTTTCCAATCTTCTTTTGTCCAATTTTGGTGAGCCCGTGCAAATTGTAGGCTCAGTTACCTGTTCTTAGCTGACAGGAGTGCCACCCTGTGTGGTCTCCTGCTGTTATAGCCCATCTGCTTCAAGGTTTGATGTGTTGTGTGTTCAGAGATGCTCTTCTGCATACTTCGGTTGTAACGAGTGGTTATTTGAGTTACTGTTGCCTTTCTATCAGCTTGAACCAGTCTGGCCATTCTCTTCTGACCTCTGACATCAACAAGGCATTTTCTCCCAGAGAACAGCCACTCACTGGATATTTTCACTTTTTCGGACCCTTCTTTGTAAACTCTACAGATGGTTGTGCATGAAAGTCCTAGTAGATCAGCAGTTTCTGAAATAGTCAGACCAGCCCGTCTGGCTGCAACAACCATGCCATGTTCAAAATCACTTAAATCGTCTTTCTTCCCCATTTTGATGCTTGGTTTGAATTTCTGCTGGTTGAGCTGACAATGTCTACATGCCTAAATGCATTGAGTTGCTGCTATGTGATTGGCTGATTAGATATTTTTCATTAACAAGCATTTAACAGGTTCACCTAATAAATTAGCCAGTGAGTGTATGTTAAGTATCTATCCATATATGAACCTGCTTTTTCCACTACAATTAAGTAGGGAACAAGAACCTACTCCAACAGTGTGACTTGAGCCAACTCTACACTGAATGGCAATGTATTGCAGGCCAGGGCACACTAACTTGCAGTAATTAATACTCATTAACATTGAGGCTATGTGGCAGCAGTGCTACTTGTTTTAAATATGCTATTGATGTATTTGTAAAGTGCTATGGGATAGTCGCTTTAAAAAGTAAAATAGATTCATGTGTGAGGTAAGCAGTTACATTTGCATGTACCAGATGAACATTAGGAGTGAAGTTATATGTCTTTAGTTTTGCTTGGAATTTATTTTTCTGTTGGCTTTGGTAAAAAAAAAAAAACAAACAAAAAGATTAAACTAGGATAAGGTTGACGATTTAGCAATAAAAGTCAAATGGATATAACATCAGTAAAGATTCAAATAAGAATGTTACACTACACACAAAATTCTTAAGTTATGAGGAAGGATTAGTTTTTGCCTTTTTAAGCTAATTTTGCAATCAATGCAATTTTCACTATCCCTTAAAGTGAGCTAAATCTTATAATGGTTGACATCTTACCTTTTGCTTCTGGTATAGTTTTTAGTTACAAGCAATTGTACTTTGGATTTAGAGAGAATTGAATATGATTATTTCTGTGTGGATGGATGGGTGTATTTGAAGTTAAGTCTTAAATGTAAAAAATATTCCTAGACTTCTTAATATATTTCCTTATTTATTTTTAACCAAGATGTATAAGTATGTTTACATGAATCCATTACTTCCTGAAATGACTTTCTCCTGGAGTTTACCTCATCTTTTTATGAGCAACAGGATGACTTTTTGTATTCTCTCTAATTTAAATTTATCATTTTGCATTTACCCTTAGTACCCACTGTAGCTTGTCCTCATGGAAAGACAAGTAACTTAGCCATCAGAGCAAAATTTGAACTTCTGTAGTTTAGGGGGCTAGTATGAAAGATCATTGCACCATAACACATAACTGAATGTTGTTGCAAATAATATACAGTGTGTTTATTATGACAGTAGCAAAATGCTACAAGTGCTGCTACCTTAAAAGACCAGAGACCTACAGTTTATTTCAGTTCCTAGCCCTCTATTTCACTGTCTCTGTCACTGCCTATGTTTTCACAGCCTCTTCATGCTTGTATTGCTTTTCTCCAAGTGTTCATTTTTCTAATCCTAACTCATTTGGTTAATTGGTAACTAAATGTGCTGCTTTGTCTGTCTGCATGAATGAACTTCAAAGTGGATTGATTTATCATTCTTAGATTGTGTCAATCCTTGGATTATTGATGCTGAGATAGGCTGTAGCTCCTCAGGACCCATCATATAAAAATGAACGAATGATTTTAAAAAGTGTTCTAAATAATACAGACAAACATAGTGCTTGAACTGCAGATAAATTGAAACATGTCACTGTGTCTAAAAGCAGTGGTTCATGATTATGTGAGACAATAATCATGGGGTTATGGGGGTCAGAGACTATCCTGACAGAATTAGACACAAGGCAAGAACCAGCTTTACACAGGGTATTAGCCCATTACAATAAATCTACTGTGTATTAATGTCACTATTAGAATATTGTAAGTGCTTTGCTTACAGTTTGACTGTCTTTATAGACATTTGAGTCTTGCTATCTCAGAAAACACTGGAGTCAACTTCAAATCTTGATGGGGCACCATCAATATACCTTAACTAGCTTGATTAATTAAATTTTCCAGAGGTTTATGTGTGGCCTATTCCCATTATTCAAAAACAGACTTTCTTTGAGGTGTCTGCTGATGCTAAATTTCCTCAGTCTGGTTTTACATTATTTAAAACCAGATTAAAGCTGCCATTCTTTGATTTATTTCTGTATAAAGTCACTCTGTACTCTTACAAAGCAAGCAGTATTATAAAGTGTGGATGAAGACACATAATAAGAGAATCTATTGGAAATTAGATGACATGTTAACAACAAAATAAAAATGTAAAAAGATAATCAAAATTTTAGCAAATATGTAAAAGAAGGAGTAGCTTTAAGGTTGTGAAATATGTTAGTACCTTTTTGCCTTAGTCACACTGATGCCAAGGTGTAACTACAAGTGCTGAAAAACCATGATATTGACAGTATTCATGTTGTGGGAAAATGCTGTTTTATCCTCAAAATTTTATGCTCTAAACTAACTAGAGTGCAGTGATGGTGTGTGGTATGGAGGTGAAAATTTAATTACAGCAAATAATTACCTTAATATAATAATGAAATAGCCATTTTACTATGTCATACACACAAGATGCATGTGTCTAGACATAAATATAAGGTAAAGTATCTTTTCTTTCCAGGTTGTATATCTGTTTATGATATGATTTTTATATGCATATCCTAACTGGAAGCATTTTCCATAGGTAATTTATTTTAAATGCCATATTACGAAGGTAGGATTTCAGTCTTCAGCCAATACTGTAGCACTAATGTGACCCCCCATTACTGTGGGGTATTTTGTACATTGATTACCACTTTATTCAGTGTTTAATAGGTTATGACAGAAGGAGTTTCATAGACATATTGAGAGTTTTGCAGGGTGTGCCCAGTATTCAGATAATGAATACATGTACATAAAATTTTAACCTTGATAGTTTTTCCTAAAAGTAAACCTTTATTTTTCAAGTTTGAGAGTATTAAATATATTGGCTTATGGTGGCCTAATTAATCTTGATTGTTGTTACCTAGTTAGAAACACTCTTATATATTTAGTATTAAAAGAAAAATAAGTCATAAATAAACCCTTGCATCTGTTGACAGTACGCATCAAACCAACCACAGGATATACAGTAGTTATGCAAGTGTGATGCATTTAAAATATAGTGCCTGCAAATTCCTCAGATACATGTATGAGTGCACGCATATGTGTGTGTTTACCATATGGAATTTGTTAAATTTCAAATAAAATACAAAATAGTACATCCGAAAATGTCTGTGTACTGAAAAAGTATAAAATAGCTAGTACCAAGGATTCAGTATGATGCCATTCATTGTCATTCACAGTCTAATTCTGACATTCAGCAGAATATGTTCCTTATTTTATTTTCAGACAGTATGTTTTTTAAAAACGTTAGATTTTCATTTCTGTGTATTACAAAAACTAAATTCAATATGATAGAAGTCTTGAGATGTGCTAGTATATGTCATTTTACCTAAACACTTCACTTTTGATCCAGATTATCATGGCAATTAAAGTTTAGGATTTTTTGTAAATTGTCAGTATCTTTAGAAATAAATGAATTAGCAATTCTTGTTTTATGCATTGTCTTATATATTTATCACAGTCTAAAATTTTATAAAGTAATAAATATATTGTTTGACAAAACAAAAGCAATTATCATTTCATATTGTTAACTTTTTGGGTACTTCTGAACTCCTTTGAACTTGGTAAAGACACTTTAAATATTAAGTGTATTATTATTATTATTATTATTAAATCATGAGATTTGGTCAACACCATAAAGCCATGGATGACTGTTGATTAGGAAATGGTAACAGTAGATCTAAGCAAAAGCTGCCAGAATAGCAGTTCACAAGGATTAATACTGTCCCACACAATATTTTTCATTTTGATCTTTTGATATGTATGCATTGCAGTTTAGCTTTTTCTAAATGCTTTTAGTTCTTGTCTTCAAGAAATGGGAATTGATGTTGTTTACATGTGCCCCAGTCTGGCTTAAATAGTTGACTGATGTTTTTCTGTTGAGTTACATTTCAGTTACACTTCAGTTGCCTACTAAGCACAGATTAAAGACAGAAATAAATAATAATAATTATTACAATATAACATCCTTAGCAGTGGAAATGCAAGCTACTTCTGTTGTGTATGTTGGAACAGGTGCTCTGAATAAGTATTAATCAGTTACATTGACAGATATAGTGTAGTGTCATCAGCATTTGAATTAAGCTTAATATGTCTCCTAATGGTAAACAGTGAGGGCAAATGCTTTCTAAGATTTGTCAAGTGAGGATGATGGAAGGTTTCGAGGTATGGTTGCAGTGTTTTATCCAGGCTGTGCCACTGTGCTATTGAACCCTTTAAATTCGAAAATTGCTATTAGAAATTAATGTGCACATTCAATTAGCCATTTGAAATTTTAAAGTAACAATACTCCACCACTGCATATTCAGTTCAAAATCTACCCTGCACATGTAAGTGGCATGACAACATCCTATCTGTAAGTATACAGTTTAGTAAGTAAACATGAAAAGTGTGCATAAAGGTTGTGAAATGTCACAAAAAATGGATAATTGAACTAATAGACAGCAAACAATTAGGGATTTCTTACAAAAATCTAGCAAAACCATAAACTGCATCCATTGCTGAAGTGCTGCAAGTTATGGAACAATGGAGGGGTTTAAAATAGCTGGAGCTTTCAGTATGAATGTCTTAAACGAACAATTGGGACACTTTTGACAACACTAATGATAAGATTTTCTGCAAAATCTTTAAATTTAATTATAACATAAAATAAGAGCAATCTATTTACTGAGGGTGGTAGTAACTTTAGAACAAATACACTCGACCTAAAATTCAAAGATCACCAAAAATCCCCAATAGAGAAATACATTGAGCTAGACTATGCAGCAGTTCCCTCTAAGGGCAATAATTAAGAGCAAAGAAATTATTGAACTGGACAAACTGTACTTTTTTTCAGAAAGGTTGTTTTTAATTTAAAGTACAAATCAGAGTACCTGTACAGTGCCTCAACACTCTTACTACTGGAGGTATTACCAACTACATTACATGTAATTTTCAACATAAAATTGATATGTACTTACCAAAGTCGCGAGTAGCACAATTCAGTCAAAATTGCAGAACTCTGTTTCTAAATCTGTGTTTGCTGATAAGAGCATAGACGTCTGCCAATAGAATGTTGTGTCTCTACATTTATCCTATATCAAGAATAACGACAGAATCCTAGTGTGAATTATGTAACTAACATTTGGGAATTCAACAATTATATATAATTATGCATACAGAGGTCAAACATTAACATATGATTAACATATGAATTTCAAACACAGTGATGCTTTCCTCATTTGTTTCTATAGAATCTTTTTAAAAGTTTCTTATTCTTAAAACTGACTGAATTACAAAAGTTACTGCTCACTGGTAGTGACAGGCAGCAAGACTGCTAAGATGGAAAAGGAGTTGCCATTAACTGAAAACAAAACACTACATTATGCTTTCCGTGTCCATCATTTCAAGTCAGGTGGAAGATAGAGTACCTCACATTTGTTTAGATATACTTTATAACTAATGGCTAAGGCAGTTTAATTTATGTCATTAAGCAACCAGTGCAATCCTACATACATCCACCAACCTAAGAACACATTTTAAATCTTACAATATTCTTAATCTCATGTCTTTAATATTGTCAAGACAGTGTCATTTTGTGTGATTGTGTGAATATGAGGCATCTACATTTGCTGTCCAAATGCCTTTCCTGAATGTCTTTCAGTACCAATGAATGACATGTGCAAAGAGGAAGATTAGCATTTCTAAATGTAGAAGTCATGATTATCATACATTATAACGTGATTACTTTGTTGTTTGTGCCGATAATTGATAATTCAAACTATATGATCAAAATATTTCAAGATGCTCTGTAAAAATGTACACTGTAAAAAGAGATTTATGAAAAAAGATCAGACTCTTAAGTAGACCAGCTATGAGTAAATGGGGGCGGGGGGTGAGTGTTTGGGAGTGCTGCAGTTAACTGATGCCCACCCCAGGATTATTTTGAAAAAGACTTAGTTCCAGAAAGATTAATAAATACTTTGCAGAGATAACATTAATCTACAACGTTCTGCAACTGTTTTCCAAAAAACACTCCTTTTTTTAGTTATGCCTTTATACCACTTTATGAAAGTAATATGTTTTGCTTATAGTCAGGTATCATCTAAACAGAGAAATGAAGAATTACAGATAAAAACCTGGTCAGTACCATCCTATTGGCCATTTGGACTCACTCATCCTCCATTAATTAAAAATTCTTCACTGAATATTAAAAACATTTATTCTATATATTTTATGTAATATTTTTTTTATTTAGTAATTGGTGAGTATAAATAAGTTTATTGGGCATAGAAGTGTGATGGTGTGTGCTTTCTGATGAACTGATGCCTGTTTTTTCAGTGGTGGCTTCTTCTGGATATTTCTTTATGCAAATTTCTTAATGATCCTGACTTTTTATTAAGTGAGTTAGAAAATACTATAAATGGATAATTTAGTTAGGAAATACCGAATAAGGAACCTTATAAAGGCCAGATTTTGGGTTTTTTTTTGTGTCATTTTATGCTTAGGTAATTCAAATAAATGCAAGGTTACAATATGCATTCAATATTCCAGCAGTTAAAAATAATAGAAACGGTGCTTTAAATTAATACTTTATTATTGATAATTTCCATTTCAAAAGTTTACTCTTTTTTTCTCTCAAAAGTACAGTTAATATGTGCTTTGTGGCTTCCAGTATGTTCTTCACCCCCTCTACTTCAGAAAAGGCTAATAGACCACAGCTATCACATACTTCCTTCAAAGGTGGGAAGTTATATGTCGAAATTTCTGACTTATCCTTTGACAGTTTTTGACGTATGCAGCCTCCCACTTGCTAGTTTATTGCTTTAGAGCATGACGTGCATTTGTTCAAAGCCACCTACTTGAAATTTTACGCTATTCAGACTGTAATTGATCACACTGTTTCTCTTTCACGTGAATTAGTGTTTGAAATATTTTTTCAAACTTTATTGGCAGTCATAGGGAAGTTCCCCTTTGATTTTTCTGATATGTACTTTAATTTCTATAAGAATATTTGTGTCATTTTGGATAAATGATAAGAATATTTGTATCATTTTGGACAATTCCTTGCTAAGCCATCATTAAGCATGTTTAAAATGCAGTTAAAGTGTATATGGTTATGCATCAGTCAGTCAAGTTTAGATCATCAGTCCACAACACCAGACTCATATGCAACTATCGAAAAGGGGAATAGCAAAGATAGTATTTGTCTTGTATAATTTGTGTTTTTGTAGCAAATCAAGATCAGAACCGGGAAAGATATGAACAGAATTCAAATTAGCAGCACCTAGTATAAGAAATGCATTTATGTAAGGCTTCTTGTGATGTTTTATTTTGTGTGTGCAACTGTAAAAAAAAGATGGGTTTATTTCTTTGAGATCAATGAATATATCTTTTTAAAATAAACTGTGTCTCAAATAAACAACTGTAAAATCAGAGAAAACATACACATCATAACAGATGAGTAAACTATGGTCAATGTAGGTTGTGAAGTTGCAAAAGATTATTAAAATGGAATACCTTACAGTTTTTAACATATCTGATAGTCCTGCATCATGTGCACCTATCAAAATACTGACAAAAATACTGATAAAAATGGAAAATTGAGTCTTGGCTTTTAAATTGTTACCAAATGCTAGCCACTGTCAAAAGATATGGAAAAAATATTAATATTCAGAAGAAGGTGAGCAGACAGTGTCTTTACAAAGGTATTATAATAGGTTTAAGCAGGTTTGAGAAAGTTACGTTTTTCAATAATAGTGTTAAGAGTTCTTTACAATACACTTTATTTACATTTCTTAATTTAAGCTGCTTGTAAAGAATTTTCTTATGCTTTGTTTATTACTAGAGTGATATGATTAACTTAATTTGTTTCTTGTTCGCTTGTTCCTGTTTCCTGCTTTGTGTTAAGCTCTCACCCTAGGTTTGTCTGTAAGGTTGCATTAGTCATAATATTAAAATCACACAAAAAGCTACTAATAGACAAAGGTTGCATTATGTGACCATTTGGCCTCAAAGATCCAATATCCTGAGTTCAAATCCAGTGCCTCCCTGTTGTCTGTGTAGAGTCTACACTTTTAGAACTGTGTCTGCAACAATTTTCCTCCCATATCACCATACGTGTGCTGGTTAGGTCAATTGCTGATTTCTGTTTGACCCTTTGTGAATCTCTGAGTTGATGTGTGAATGAGTGGTGATTGGGATGGACTGGTGAATGGTCCAGAGCTGTCTCCTTCCTTATGCCCATTGTTGTTGGAACAGGCTCTGAGCCCTGCAACTCTAAATTGGAATAAGCAGGTTTGTGAATGTTATGGTGTGTTGTAATGTTCTTCTGTGGTCATCATCCAAAGGTGCTTTACAAGAGTACTTTTTTTTTGCTTTATTTTTTATTTACTTAATTTGCCATTGCTCTAATGGTAAAAATATGTCAATATGTGTATTTGGTTTGGCTTTAGCCCCTGAGCCATTTTTCTTGCTGTGTCCTTGCCTTTTGTATCATGTTAAAATACATGTTTCTTCTCTGTCTGTGAAAAACTCTTCTGTGAAAACTTCATTCATTTACTATCAATTTGTTCTGCCTGTCAGCTTTTCCATGTATATTTGGGCTACTGTTTTGTATTCTAATTTAATGTTAGGACATTTGAAGGCTGATACTGACTCCTTTTCTTGTATTTTGTCCTTGTTTGCTTTGCATTGTGCCTTATTATGAGATCACAGTGAATGGTGCCATGTAAAGAGAAGATGATGATTACACTTTTGGCTGAGCATTTTCCAGATATAAAGGTGTAATATAGAAAGTGCTATATAACTGCAAAGAAAAGAATTAAATGTTCTATGTCCTTATTTGAACGTCTAGTAATGCTGACTTTATCTTGGGAACATGTGCCTCTAGTCAGATGTATCATTAAGCACTTTGACCTGAAGTAAAATTGTCAATTTGTAAATGTAAAACGTAATATGTAAGTTTAATAAGTACATATTTATTCTGCATTAATAATGAAGAAAACCTCTTCAGAGTCTGTTTTTGCTTTGCTTTGAGTGCTGCAACTGTGGACTTCATTGTTTCCAGAACATTTGATGGTCTCTAGAATCATACAAGGCAGTGGCACACGTCACATTGTAGAGATGTTTTTGACAAGAGAAAGAAACTGCTATAAAGTTAATAAAATATATATTATATTTATTAAATATTGTATTTAAATATTATTTATTTTTTCTATGTTTTGGTCTGTATACTTTAAAAATAACGCTAATTCATATTTTACCTCCAGGCAGATGTGTTCTGCTTCAGTTGTATCTGGCATGGTCGTAAAGAGGGGTGAGGGGTAGGAGTGTTATTTTATATTGAATACAAATGAAATTTGTGGTGCAAACATGCTGATAAAGATATAATGAAAATATAATTAGAAATTAAACTCTGGATCTTCTTCAGTGTAGAATATTATTGAGACGTTTGCTGACTCTTTTCAGATAAAAGTTTGATTTTTAAATCAGTCCAAACCTAAAATTGAAATCAATGATCAGATGAAAATTACATTGAAACTTATGTGTTATTAACTTCTATCCTCCAAACAATCCATTTGCCAAACACAGTTTTTTCATTACAGGCTGTCAGAGCCTATCCAGGGTTAAATGTGCAATCCACTTTTGGATCAGAAGTTAGTCCATGTGTGGCAAGACACACTGAAGTAAACATACATTGTTAGCCACGAGGGGCATGTTTAAGTCATCAGCTAGCCTGTACAGTATATGACTGGGATCTGGGAAGAAGCTAGGGTGCTTGAAGAAAGCACAGATGAACAATGCTGGTAAGCTCCACAAGGAAACTTCTAAGAATCAAATTGAACATCAAAGCTAATTACAATGCAAATGTGTTGTTTAACACTAACCTCCATTATACATATATTGATGCTTGTTATACACAGTTAATTCCACATTTGAGTGACTTATACAGTTAACATTCTTGCATTTAGCTTTCTTATGTGTAATATTAATAGAAAAGAAAATTCCTGTACAGTATAAAGGAATGTGTTATTGAACAAAAGACCTGCTTAATTTAAGAAATTTTTCTACCCCTCATTGCTATGTAGTAGCTACATTAATTAGTGAATTGTCTTATAGTAAGTGAGTAGACAAAGATGAATTTCCTTCCCTCGTTGTAGGGCCCTCTCTATCCAAGCAGTTTATGTCATGAGCACTACTTCATTTCCATAGCTCTCTACTGATATTTGTCTCAGCTATCTTGAGTACTGTTATTGGCAGTCAACGTGAATGAGAAACCTGTTAACTCTTATCACAACTGTGGCAGTGAACAGTAATTACCTTGCCTACACATGAACAGTATAGGTGCTTTGTATGGTAGTACATATTTTAACATTTTAATGATTTTAATAATAAATGCATTTTATGTTTCTATATTGTATTATGTCTGGACCTATTGTGACTGTTCTGTGTGAGTCTTAAAGTTTGAACAATGCAAATGGTCTCCCTATTATAAAAAAAAATCTTGGGGAGGCAGACTAGGGAGACGAGACATGATCTTCTCAGAAGACAATTTGAAGTCCCGTGAGAGACACTTTAACCAGCTCCCAGCTCTTAAAACAATGACAAGCGACAAGCAAAACACGCAGCTCGCAGCTGATGATCCGACCACTTCTCCTTGCGCGCGTTCAACCACCTTAACCCCCCCTCTTCAAAACGCGAGCAGCAGAGACACAAAGTGGCAAAAAGGACAGCAGCTGTACAGGTTTTAAAATGATCGACGGGCAGTGGGACAGCAGCCCCCTCCCCCCCTCCACAACGCAAGCAGCGTTATGTGTCCTGCGAGAATGAGATTTAACCACGCCGGGGCTGGAGATAAAGGACAAATATTGTTTTTACAACGTCATGCGAGACAAAGCAGTGAGCCATCATTTAAAACAAATCCACGGACATCTAGCAGTTGTTGTATTGCCTTTGGCAGACACGTATCATGTGCTCCCAGCTCTTAAAACAACGACATGTGACAAGCAGAACATGCAGCTCTCCAGTGCACAGGAAATATCTGCACAGAAAAAAGTGCACAGTCATATAAGCGCACTGGAAATAACCGCACATGGTAAAATGTGTGCATGGAAAAAAACGCACGTGGAAGTATACGCATACGGTAAAGTGCGTACACTAAAAAAAAAGCACACAGTGGTGACATATAACTATTACAAATATAAAATATACATCACCTATACTGCTACAAGTTTTTTATTATAATAAAATATAAACGATTAACACACACTAATTAACAGTATTATTGTAAATTAGCTATTCTCCTCAAGTAAGACAATTTGTCCTCAGTTTCGTTATATTTTTCTACCGAGCTAGCAACAAGCGCATAAAGTTGTCTGTATTTCCTTTTGGTAGGCTCAAGTCTGTTAGCTTGGGCGTTCACTAAAGTGAGTTTATGGCATGCTAAATCCCTCTGCATTACGTCGAAAACTCCATCTTGCTTATTCAAAAAAAAATGTCAACTTGCCTTGCTCGAAAGTTAGGGATGATTAAAGAAAACTCTAACAAATTAAAACATAGTGAACAATCATACAGTTTTGTTTATTGAGATGTATAATATAATTTTTTTTCTTCTTTGCATATACGCCTTTGCCATTTGCACATTTATCCACGTGCGGTTTTTCCCATGCATGATTATTTCCCATGCACTTATATGACTGTGCGTTGTTTTCTCTGCGTATATTTCCTGTGCGCTTCTTTCCAGTCACCAATCCAACGGCATCTCCTTAGTGTGCATTTAGCCGCCCCTTCACAACTTCGAGCACCGTTATACGTCCTGCGAGAAAGAGATGTAACCAAGCCCGGGGCCGGAAATAAAGGACAAGTATTGTTTTTACAAAAGTTTTTAAAGTAAAAGTGAAAATAATGCATACAGTATGTAACAATTCCCATGAAAATATAATCTCTTTAAATTGTATATCCGGTAAACCAAACACAGGGGTGGATGAGTGAAGCAAGCAGGGGGCGGAGCCCCCTAGTACCTATAAATATAATTTCAAGCAGCTGTGAAAATAGTTTTGATTAGCAAACTTTACATGTTTGCTTAACATGAATTACAGAGGAATTATTAAGGAGAAGACTGAGAAGCACATGGCGGAAACAGTATAGGTTTAGACGGAGGAGGTTGATATGTATTAATATGCTAGAATTTTATGATGAAGCAACAAAAAGATATAAGCCTTTTTATATTGTGGTGCATATGATACATTTTATCTTTTCTTTCAGGAAGAATTATATAAGGCCCACCATGAGAGGTAGGGCATAAAATAGTAAAAAGTAGGAGCTCAGGGTATAGTGTATAGATAGGTCCTAAATCACAGGAAACAGAGGGTTTTGGGGCAAGGAACCGTATCAGAATTGGGTGGTGTTAAAAATGGTGTTCCTCACCATCTGGATTGGAATATAAATGACAATCTGGTTAATTTTGCAGATGATATGAACGTAGGAGAATTGGCAGATAATATAGAATTCATTAAATCATTCCAGAGAGACTTGGATAGCATACAGGTTTGAGGATATTTGTGGCATTTGAAATTTAATTTAAGTAAATGTAAGGTATTACGCATAGAAGTAAAAATGTTTGAGAAGTTCTGAAACTTGAAAATCCCCTTCTTGAGAAGGACCTAAGAGTCCTAGTGGAGTTGTCACTATCAACCTCCAGGCAGTGATCAAAACACATTGTATTCTCAGATACTGTTAACTATGTAGTGGAGGGCTGCTCATGAAGGCTTACAACATAAAAGTATACAATTCTAATATAAAGATTTAGGGAAAATCAATAAATGTTTGAGATTGAAAATTTCTATACAAAGTTATTTTCAACTAAATTCATGTGCAAAAATACATGTGTATAACTAGCTCCATCTAATAAGATGAGTTCAACACTCATACTAGGAACTAACTCAGTCAGCTCTAGGACAATGGTTAATCGACCTAGGATGTCATTATCAAGATTAAGATTCACAGACCATATACCAGTGAATATTATAGAAAGTTTGAGAAGTATCTTATGGCATCATTAAGCTCTCCACAGGAATACTGAAGCAAACAGTATGCATTACATATTTTTTCCATTGCTTTCACTGTAAATAATGAGTGTTCTCCTCTACTACATCTTGTGCCACTACATCCACCCATTCTTTACTGAACTTAATCTATTATATAATAAAAGGCGTGTGTGTGCGTGTGCCCCGTCCCTAAGAGCGGTATGATTGGTTGTTATGGATTTAGTGTGGTTGGTCTGTTTGGCTTTGGTGATGGGATTGAGAGACAGGAGGCAAGAAAGGTGTCTCGAAAATAATGACAGTTTGAGAAGCAGGCTTTATGGGAACATGCTCGAGTGAGGGAGCGACAGAGAAGAGAGGTTTCATATACATCCGAATACAGAAGAAAGGCGCTGAGAGTACATATAAAGCAAGAGATAGGAAATATTTTTAAATTATTCTATTACCAGTCTTCAACAGGTAGCATGACTTGCATAGTTACAAATATTACAGCGTTTTGTATGTGGTGCTGTATGTAATTGACCTTTATGGTAAATGCAGAGAATAACAGCTCCAAAGTGAAGCTCCAGTTTCAGCATCCAGAAACTACTTTGTACCATCAGTGTGTATTAATACTAGGTAATGAAATGTGCCACTGTTGGCTTTGTGACTGGGATACCAGAAAAATTTCTTTCTTCCAAAGGATTAAATGGAATTCAGTTTTATATACATGTGTATATACAGTTTGAGTATAGATTTGCATACATAATGGATAATTTGTATTTTTATGGTTATTATAAAATCATCTTAAACTCACACCACAAAGTAGTTTTAGAAGCCAATTTTCATTTTGTGAATGCTGTATACTATATTCTGTTTTAGAAGTATTTACTAAAGGAAATTATGCTTCCACAGTTACTTCCTTTGCAGGTGTCAAAATAAATAACTGTACCAGTGGTTAATGATTTGATGAATGTATTTACCATAATTCATAACACTATATTTCAGTTATTACTGTTTGAAGAAGAAAAGGAATGGAAAGTTATTTTACATATCTTATACTGTATTTTGGTTTTTGAAGGTAACTTTTTACTGCTGGCTCAAATTATAAATATTTCAAAGATTCTTCAGCTTGTAATACACTGAAACACACTTCTGTTTTGTATTTGCAACTATAGTTTTTGTCAAAACAAAAAAAAATATCATTAAACGTATACAGTACTTCATGGTTGTTCATATGCAGTCAAAAGTTAGTTTTAAAACAGTCTGTTTTGTTGAGGCATCTTTAGTGTAAATTGTATATTTCACTATGTATGGATGCATTATGTATTTATGAACTTTTTGTTATTAGATTGGGGAATTTTGGATTTGTCCTCTGTGGTTGTGCTGATTTGCTCAAGTACTGTATTGTTGGGTGCAGAGCATTGGTGAAATACAATCTTCTAGATTTTGCACTGATTTTTGATTTTTGCTTTGGCTATATTCATTGGATTTTTGTCCTGTTGGAACTTGAATTTCTTAATTACATAGTTTAACTTATTTTTCAGTGTTAAATATAGATCTTAATGGAACGGCTTACATTTGTCTATAATTTGTTTTGATCCATCATTCTCCGTATATGAATATGCACCAGAATGCTTGACACTGAAAAGAATTACACTAACCTGATAATACCCCCAAAATATTTTCATAATCTACAAACTGTTAAGTAGATGCTGAGCTGTATTTTGTTTTGTGGCGTGTCTGGCATCATGGTTTGTATATAGAGATCTGTTTTCGACGTCATGGGCCTCCGTTAAAGACCTCAGGTTGGTGTCCTCGCCTCATGGAAAGCACTACAGTTTATTTCATATCCCTTGTTCATATTCATTGGCGTTGTTCTTTATTAAATTTATATTTTTGATTTTGAAGATGTGAAATTAATGTGGTTTAATGAGACATTTATTTGTGGTTACGTGTTGTTGATATTTTGACAGCAAAAATTGCATATTTTCATATGGATCACAAATCATGGTGCTGATTAGATTTTCGGTCACTGTGCTGGCATGGCCTCTTCTGGTTGTCCATTCTTGGGGTAGCCTGTTATAGCAAAAAAACTTAAGTTATTCAATATTCTTTCCATTTTCTCTATGATAGACCTAGGAGCTTTTAACATTTTTTTTCCTTCTATTTCCCAAGTCTGTGCCTCTTTACAAATCTATCATGAAGTTGTTGGCCTTCTTGGTATAATTACTGTCCTAATATTATTAAACTTTCATGTAGATTCATGTCTGTCAACTTGAACATTTATACAGAGCGTACATGTGTGGAAATTCGATGCACCAAAATACCTTAAAATATGACATTTCAGTTTTTTCTTTTAAATTGGCATTTAATAAAAGCCTAGAATTAGTGATGAAAAAAACATTTCATTGGCAAAAAATACAAACCTCATTTTGGTGAATTGGTGACACAATGGTCAGCACTAATATCTCACAGTTCTAGGTTAAAAATACCGTGCATCAAAGGGGGCTTATAATAAGGAAGTAGGAAACTGTTGAAATCATAGGAACCTAATAAATCTAAAAGTGGACCATAAATGAATAATGCATAATAAGATACTCCATATTTTAAATATAGTATTTAATTATTTTGTACAGTTACTTGTTACTTATTGCTCTTTGCATTTAATACACTACTAATCCTTCCTTCGTTTGCATACTTGCAGCCTAAAAACTTTTATGACACTTGAGTTTAAAAAGTCTAATTAAGAATGTGTAATAAATCCTAGTACTATATTCAGTATGTCCATATTATAAAAATGTTGAGGAATAATTAGTATTTGCTGTGTCTGTTGCACTCTTGCTATACTAAATGATTTAATCAAATGGGCATTTTTATAACTGGAAATCACATTAAAAGTATGTTATACAGATCATGATACTCTTTAAATACAAAACTGCATGTTGCCTTTGCACTCTTTGGTGTTTCCAACTCCACATTGTTTAAATACAATACTGCATATTGTCTTAGCTTGATGTTCAGTAATATTCAAGACAGAGTTCATCCTGCAAACATTTTTAAAGTTGTAGAATGAGTTTTAATATGAGTTTTACTGATTAGTGTCACATAGTGAAGATGTAGCCAGGGTTCCAGGATTAGGAAGGGCACTCTGATACTCATAGATGTATTGGAGAAAATTGGAGTATCTTTAGAAACAAAAAGAGAAAAAACGTGCAAACTTCACAAAGCAGGGACCTCTGCTAGAAACCAGTGATTTATTATATATAGCAATTTATTTTATAGTCCTGTCAATCCAAATCAGCAGAAAGTATAAAGTATATATTTTAGAAAATAATCTGAATATATTTTTAAATACTCAGCCTTTTAATTATCATACACAAAGCATGTAAGAGTTCCTATTTTATAACTTCTTTCACCATGCTTCAATATGCAACAAGGAGGGGTTAATCCAAAAGGTCTATAAAAATATACAGCTTGTAAATCATCATTACAAAGTGTGGAAATCAAACCCACTAATGGCTAAAGTTTTTTCATTTTATTTTTACCTGTTAAAGAATCTACGATGGACTGGCGCCCTGCCAGGGGTTTGTTCCTGCCTTGCATCCAGTGTTGGCTGGGATTGTCACCAGCAGACCCCCGTGACCCTGTGTTAGAATATAGCGGGTTGGATAATGGATGGATGGATGTTAAAGAATGCTTTGCAGACAAACAGAAAAATATTTTCACTGTTGTTTCACTGATGGATTAGCAAGGTTTGCCAGTTTCCATGAAGGCTCCATGAAGGTTTGTGTAACTTAACCCAAGCTGTTTAATGTATTCAGCATAGGTATTTTGTCACTTATTTTCTCATCTCAACATGTTTACTTGATTTCCATTCAGTTTATTAGTTTGCATTTTTTCTCAATATGTGAGATGCATTATAAAGCATTTTAGATTATTTGGAGAAAACAAAATGTAGGTAAGGATCCTGTATATATTTATGTATGCTGTGTTACTTGTCATTGACCTGGTACTTGACTTGAGTCTTATTTTAATTCTTTACATTTATATAGCACTTTTCTCAATACTCCTGTAACAGAGAATTGGTCATTAGACTGCTTCCTTTTTATTTACATTATTCTAAGAGAAGCAGCACTTTTTAAAATTTAGTTAGTAATGAAGCAAAACATATCTTGTAAACTTATTTATACAACACACTTATGTGGTAACTACTGTATAATTACATTTAAATGCCCTTACTAGGTCATAATTGAAGCTATCAAAGAAATGTCTGTATTTAATTTCATCTACCATGTATTTTAAAAGTTATAAACATAAGCCTATAGCCTGGTTTAGTTTGTTCAGAGAACTAGTCTTCACTTTGTCACCCTGATTTCTGATTTGAATTTAATTTAAATAGATCAGATCTGTACAAGGTTACATGTGCAGCACAGAATCTCTTAGTATTTAGGAATTTAGAATAGGTTAATATTAAATTGGAATGGCATCTTTTGAGGTTATGGAAGACTCAAAAGTTCTCAAACTTCACACTGGGAAATCCAACTTTCACAGGCTTGTACAAAAACACTAAACCTGCTTTGGGTTTATTCCTTCAGCCTGCAAGCCACATACCTGAACTCATAACACCTTCCTCTTCTTCTTTTGGCTGCTTCCATTAGGGGTCGCCACAGCGGATCATCTTCTTCCATATCTTTCTGTCCTCAGCAGCTTGCTCTGTTACACCCATCACCTGCATGTCCTCTCTCACCACATCCAAAAACCTTTGCTTAGGCCTTCCTCTTTTCCTCTTCCCTGGCAGCTCTATCCTTAGCATCCTTCTCCCAATATACCCAGCATCTCTCCTCTGCACATGTCCAAACCAGCGCAATTTCGCTTCTCTGACTTTGTCTCCCAACTTGAGCTGACCTTCTAATGTACTAATTTCTAATGCTATCCATCCCCATCACACCCAGTGCAAATCTTGGCATCTTTAACTCTGACACCTCCAGCTCTGTCTCCTGCTTTCTGGTCAGTGCCACCATCTCCAACCCATATAACATAGCTGGTCTCACCACCGTCCTGTTGACCTTCACTTTCACTCTTGCTGATACCCGTCTGTCACAAATTACTCCTGACACTCTTCTCCACCCATGCCACCCTGCCTGCACTCTCTTTTTCACCTCTCTTTCACAATCCCCATTACTCTGTACTGTTGATCCCAAGTATTTAAACTCATTCACCTTTGCCAACTCTACTCCCTGCATCCTCACCATTCCATTGACCTCCCTCTCATTTACACACATGTATTCTGTCTTGTTCCTACTGACCTTCATTCCTCTCCTCTCTAGAGCATATCTCCACTTCTCCAGGGTCTCCGCAACCTACTCCTTACTATCACTACAGATCACAATGTCATCAGCAAACATCATAGTCCACAAGGACTCCTGTCTAATCTTGTCTGTCAACCTGTTCATCATCATTACAAATAAGAAAGGGCTCAGAGCCGATCCCTGATGTAATCTCACCTCCACCTTGAATTCATCTGTCACTCCTACTGCAGACCTCACCACTGTCACACTTCCCTCATACATATTCTGTACAACTCTTGCGTACTTCTCTGCCACTCCCGACTTCCTCATACAATACCACAGCTCCTCTCAAGGCACCCTGTCATATGCTTTCTCCAGGTCCACAAAGACGCAATGCAACTCCTTCTAGCCTTTTCTAAACTTCTCCATCAACATCCTCATAGCAAACATTGCATCTGTGGTGCCCTTTCTTGGTATGAAACTATACTTCTGCTCACTAATCATCACCTCATTTCTTAACCTAGCTTCCACTACTCTTTCCCATAACGTCATGCTGTGGCTCATCAATTTTATTCCCCTGTAGTTACTGCAGTCCTGCACATCCCCCTTATTCTTAAATATCGGCACCAGTACACTTCTTCTCCACTCCTCAGGCATCCTCTCACTTTCCAAGATTCCATTAAACAATCTGGTTAAAAACTCCAATGCAATCTTTCCTAAACACCTCCATGCTTCCATAGGTACTGTATGTCATCTGGACCAACGACTTTTCCATTTTTCATCCTCTTCATAGCTGTCCGTACTTCCTCCTTGCTAATGGTTTGCACTTTCTGATTCACTATCTCCACATCATCCAACCTCTTCTCTCTCTCGTTCTCTTCATTCATCAGCCTCTCAAAATACTCTTTCCATCTGCTCAACACACTCTCCTCGCTTGTAAGTACGTTTCCGTCTTTATCCTTTATCACCGTAACCTGCTGCACATCTTTCCCAGCTTGGTCCCTCTGTCTAGCCAATCGGTACAGGTCCTTTTCTCCCTCCTTAATGTCTAACCTCTCATACATCTCATCATATGTCTTTTATTTAGCCTTCTCCACCTCTCTCTTCACCTTGCGACTTATCTCCTTGTACTCTTGTTTACTTTCTTCATCTCTCTGACTATCCCATTTCTTCTTTGCCATCCTCTTCCTTTGTATACTCTCCTGTATTTCCCCATTCCACCACCAGGTTTCCTTTTCTTCCTTCCTCTTTCCAGATGTCACACCAAGCACCCTTCTTGCTATCCCCCTTACTACATCTGCTATAGTTTCCTAGCTGTCTAGTAACTCTTCACTGCCACCCAGTGCCTGTCTCACCTCCTCACTAAACTCAACCTTGCAGTCTTCCTTTTTCAACTTCCATCATTTGATCCTTGGCTCTGCCTTCTCTCTCTTCCCCTTCTTGATCTCCAACGTCATCCTACAGACCACCATCCTATGCTGCTTAACTACACTTTCTCCTGCCACCACTTTGCAGTCTTCAGTCTCCTTCAGATCAACTTTTCTGCATAGGATGTAATCTACCTGTGTGCATCTTCCTCCACTCTTGTACGTAGCCCTATGTTCCTCCCTCTTTTTAAAATACGTATTCACCATAGCCATGTCCATCCTTTTGACAAAATCCGCTTTCATCTGACCTTCTTCATTCCTCTCCTTGACACCGTACCTACCCATCACTTCCTCGTCTCCTCTGTTCCCTTCACCAACATGTCCATTGAAATCCGCTCCAATCACCACTTTCTGTCTCTTGGGTACACTATTCATCACTTCATCCAATTCACTCCAAAAATCATAACATAACACCAATTGTAATAAATCTGATCATAGTAATTTGAAAAGATGTCAAATTGAAGTGCCATAGAAATATCTGATGTAATTAAAGAATATTTTATATGAAATTGAACTTTAGTTAATATATTATCATTGCTGCAGTTTATTGGAATGTACAGGACAGTATATCCTATGTAAGACCCTAAGTTCAAATCCAGTTGTTAGTGTTTGCAACTGCATATTAATAGTCTTATGCTTGATAGAATGAGGAGTTACAAAAAATGCTCCATGTAATGTATATTTTTTGTATGGCATTTTTTGTTTCTTAGACTTGCTTCAGGATGTATTTTTATTTTAAATGTAATATTAGCACTATGGTTAGCACTGCTCACAAATCCAGTATTCTAGGTTTGAATCCTGTAGCTGGTCTCTGTATGTGTGGTGTTTGCACATTCTCGCTGTGCTGCTGTTGGTTTTAATCTCAAATCTGACTCATTGACAATTATACATTGCGATAGACTGATGCTCTCTCCAGGGTTGGTTCCTGCCATGCTTCCAGTGCAGTCAGAATAGGCTGCAGGCTCCCTGTGACCCTGAATTGGGTTAAGTAAGTTTGAGAATGTTCTACTATGTTATGTTTATAAATTAATAAATGTTTATTCTACTTATTGTGCGTAACAGTTATTTTACATTTTAAGTCAAGAGCCTGTTTATTAAATTTGTTGCAAATCCCATTGCTTCTAAATAGTTCTTTATAAGATTATAACTGTAACGTTTTCATTATTTTAGCATGCCTTAAGTGGACTGAGGCAGCTTCTTATGATAAAGCAAAATGAAAATGTATTCTACATCTGGGCATTTTGGAAGCACTTAATTCATGTCATTGCTTTTTTGGGTCACCATGAATTGTCATGAAGGGCCATAATGAAAATGTGCTTTCCATTAATAAAGATTTTTAGCCACCACTTTATTTTATTAGACTACTTGCTACTGTATTTAAGTGAACTCTATCTGGACTTTGATGTGACAGCCATCCCTGAACTTTAGTCTCATGGAGAAACATACATTAAATACAGTACAAGCACATTTAGCTTGATCTCAAACAGTTTCAGTTTCATTTTTACAACAAAGCTTGAAGACAGTATTCACAGGGATTCTAATACAGTATATGATTATTACTCAGGAAATAAGTGAAATATGCAGCACTATTATTTTAAAAGTAGATGAATTTACAATGAAAAACTGTGCTTTTGCATAAAAGTAGAAGTAGAAAAGTATAAAGCTAAAAGCAACTATTTACAGTTGATATACTGTGTATTTTTGCAAAATTTCCATTACTTTTTCATCTTGAGTTTGTTCAGTTGTTTCATTTAGCCTGAATAAGGTCATGTTTCGCCATATTTTCCTCCCTAAAAAAATATGCTAAAATACCAGTGCTTGTCACCCAATTCCAAGTAAGTGAAATGTACATCCATTCTTACTATAATTCCCTCTGTCCCTTCACAGCCCGTTTCATCATATACTGACTGAAAGAGCCCATTGTTCTGCTCCTTTTAGGCATGCAGATCCTGTATTTAATTTGCCACAGTTTTTTTTTTTTTGGTGGGAGTTTCTATTGGTTTAGCATTTGGAATTCATTTTAAATTAATTTTAAACAGTCAGTTTGAAGGAGCAAGTCAACAGTGTCCTTTTCATTCACACAATTTGGAGGACTTTTTAGTGTCATAGCTGAGGCAGAAATTACAATTGTTTTGCAAGATATGAAAAGTAAATGGCTGCTTAAACATATTTTTCTGTTTGTTAATATATATTGTGTACATTGCTAAGAATCATAAACACTAAAGGCATTTATATTAAATAGGGCTAAAATAGGAACTTTCTAATACTTTTAAGCGTGCTATTTAAAAACATTTAAATCATTACAGATCAATAAACTTTACAATTTTCACTACAAATTGAAAAGAGACATGCGTTGCTGATCAGCAGTCACTCATTTGTTAATGTTACGAATGTTAGTAAGAAATATTTTAATTTGTACTACAATATGACGCTATGCTACATATATTAAATACCACTGAAAATTTCTTCTTAAGCCTCAGATTGGTACTGGAAATGCGGTAATATGGTCTAAACAGAGTGGTGAATTTAATTCCACTGGAAATTTGGCTTTGTTTGATCATGATTTTCTTTTTCTGAAAAAGTTTAACTGAAGACTATAACTATACAGGGTGGCGCAGGGAAACGGGAAATTTTGGAAGTAGGTGTTGGCTACCCTGTGGCACTGGCAGTTGTTTGTGACCAATGCAACTTCATTTAGAACACCTTGCCATTATTTATAACGGATCAGTGGAATGGTGCGCAAAGAGCATTCGCTATGAAGGCCTTTGATAAGAATGGTGATAGTGTGACTGCTGCGCAAAGGGAATTCTGGTGTCATTACCAGTTAGGCCATCATGATTGTGTCCAGTCTGCTCATGCAATTACAACATGAGTGCGTAGTTTCAAAGAAACGGGTTTAGCCATAAAAAAGAAGTCCCCAGGTGTAGCCACTTTGCATACTGCCTGACAGTCAATGGCAGCTATTCGACGATTGTTTGAAAGGCACGTCATTTAACGCAACGGGGATATTCCATGGCCTCCGAGATTCCCCAGATCTCACTGTTTGTGATTTTTTTCTGCGGGGACATCTTAAAAGCCAAGTGTAACGCACATATCCTACAGCCATTGCTGAACTAAAAAAGGAGGATTGAAGAGGAAATCTCTGGCAATCCTCTTAACATGTTACGTCTAGCAATGCAGAATTTCCACAACAGGCTGTCAGAATGTGTTTGGAGATGTTTTCTTCAAAACATAAAATGAATATTGATTACCATCATTCATTGCATATCCCGTATAATACATTTTATATTAAATATATTACTTATTCATGCATTGAACATCAATTGGAAATTTCCTGTTTCCCTGCTATAATCATCTTTGATCTGCAATTTGAAGAATTACTGATAATTAACCTATTCATAAATACTGTACATTTATAGTATAATAATACTACATATGAAAACAAAAGCTACTTGAGAATAAAAGTTAGTGATCCTTTTTAACAACTTTATATATACAATGAAAAGTGACACTTCAAAAACTAGTTACCAATGTGGAGTCTTTAAACCTGCCTGAAGAGTCAGGTCAAACAGATCATTGTGCCTGCTAGTGGCATTCTTACAACTCTGATACCTATTTTGCTTTATAAGATCAAGTTTTTGTTTAAATTGGCAACACAATCCTCTTTATTCTGCTGCTTTCTAGAGGCCTGAAAGGAGAGCACTGGAATAACACCACTCCTCCATTTTGAAGGATCAATGACCTTAATTCATAACTGGGTTGTCTTCCACCTGCATTGGGACACTTTCTTTAGGCTGCTAATAAGAAGATGGTGCTGTAATATGACCTGCATAAAGATAAAGTATTTAAAGTTAAGACAAGATATCAACTGATGAAAAGAGCACAAATCTCCAACATATACAGAACCCAGAGAAAGTAAAGGGTGAAAAGGATAAGTCACTAGCTGAATTAGGCCTGCTGGCTAGCAGTTTATGATTTTTTGATGCTATGTCTATCAGTGGTGACATAGTCATATGGTTCCACTTAGAGGTGTCAGTCTAAGGTTACAAGAGGAAAATTGGTTGATATTAGAGGACCACAGCAGGGCAGAGAATGGAAATGGTTTAGTAACAGCTGGTCATTATGTTAGCCAAAATTAATCCTGAAACAGACAATACCATAGGAACAGCTTTAACAAGCATATTTTTTAAAGTTGAGGCTGGGCGCATGCTGATTTTAATACTGAGATAAAAAGGAAATCCTTTGGAAGGCTGTGATGAAAACATTTATTTTGTTTATATTAGCATTGTTACAAAGGTTGATGCCTACCTGAACTAATTCCAAGGTACCTTTGGCACACCAGTTCTCGAATACAACCATCTATACAAAATAAGCCTAATATTTTATTGGACTGAGCACAAGCGATATTAGGGTTTTTTTAATTTGTACTTTAAAAATACTTTAACCAAGGTCTGTTGCATGCCACAGTGTTCAAATTCAAAATGCATGATAAGTTTTTCTTTAATGCAGACATAACAGAAAGACAAATTCTCAATTTATTACATCACTTTTGGATGAGTACTTGTAAAGTGTTATTTTTTTAATGTTGCAGCTCCTCAGTAACTTAACAAACTGAAAACACAAAATAAGAGAGTTCCACAACTATATTTATAATGGTTTTTGTATTTTTTCTTTGGGAGTAACCACATGATGCACAGAATGCTGGTTAAACTTAATTGTGAGGAAAGAGACATCTTATAATTTAGCTTGGCACACACCAAGGCAGAAGCTTGTGTGTTTTGCTTAGCTGGAAACCTAATTCAAAATACACCAAAGTGATGAAGAAACAACTGGTGCACACTTTCTCTAAGTGCCAGTTAGCATTATAAGCACATTTTTTTTCCCTTTTTAGGCATTGTGTTTTCTCTCATTTTCAGACAGTAATAAACATTTAAACTATCCTTTTCATGGTTTAGCATGTCTCAGTACCACATTTACAATATCAGTACAGTTTCTTAACATGATATTAACAAAAAATAATTACACCAGTAGATTAGACTGAGCACATATATCATCTACATCTGTTTATTAATTCCGTATGGTGCTGTAAAATACATTTACTTGTAAGTGTTTTATAATATATGGTAGTAGTTTTAGAAGTAGTATTGTCACATGGAGAGAGTACAGTGAAATTCTTACTTGCATATCTGATAAAAATGTCACCACACTGGCACAAGGATAACATTTTGTGACTCACTATGGAAAATCATCATCAAGAGAAAAAGGTATAGCCATTTTGACATTATTAGAATAAAGATAAAATTTAGGTGAACAGGCCGGTTGTGCATAACCTGAATATGCAGGATAGAAAAAGGATTGATGGGTAGAGTTTCAGGATAATTGTCAACATCATCATCCTGTATCCCCATGTTATTACTCTGCAGTGCACAGACAGGTCATTTTTATGTATTAGTAATATTTTTTATTTCTTTTTCAATTAAAAAGTGTAAGTTTGATGAAATTACTTAAAGGGAAACCTTTCTAGCAGGTACTTTATTTTGGTTACATTAGTTTGTAAATTGCAAATTTACTATAAATCAGCCTTCTGACTTCTGTCAGCTAGAATTGAACAGGCAGTGCTAGTTTGTTATTTGCTTGATTGTTGTTTGATTTTAATATGAAAATGTTGATGAATTTTATGTTTCATGTTAAACTCATTCCTTCCTGTAAAACTGTGAAAAACAAATCATGCTGAAATGCACAATGAAAATGTGGATAGAGGATTTGATACATGCGCAAACATTTGTAGAATCTAATCCATTTTGTTACTCAAGTACTAATGAAATGCAAAGCTTTTTTCATTCTAACAAAGAGCATACCACAAATGTTAATACTAATGCACAGATTTCCAAACTTGTGGTGTAAACATGTAAAGAAAAAAAAGTCCTACTACTATTCACTACTGGTAAAATGTGAAAGGTCTGCATTGGAATGCTTAGTATTGTATCATTTTCAGATTGATTTCATTATTTTTTTTCCTGGTGCTTTGTTCTGCAATAGTAGAACATCTTTTTATTATCATATAGTTAATGGTGGAGTAGGATAGATGACAGAAAGTGGGCTATCACTGTCAGAAGTACTTCTGTTTTTAAAATATGAGATTGAGTGTCCATCTTTGCTCATCCTGTTTTCTGTGCCAAACTGAGGATGTATGTGAAACTCCAGCTAGATGTGGTGGGGCATTTTACAGTTTATCCTGTTTAGATAAACAGAGCATATTCCTGAATAGTTGTACTTGGAGCTTAGAAAGAGAAAGTAAGAGAAGAAGACATAAAACAAAGATTACTTGTGAATGAGCTAAAAAGCATGTTTACTGATACCTATGATATATCTTAAATATTTAATGCTTATAGTGAATAGCTGATGAACAAGGTATTAGAAGAGAAGAATGGGATAAAGATAAATGGAGAATGGATTACAAGCACACAGTATGCAGAAGATACTGTAAAACCTCCATCAAGAGTGAGGAATTTGCCTCAGGTGGTAGAAGCAATCTACAAAGAGTGCAAGGAGTATGAGATGGAAAGGAATGCAAGGAAGACTACAGTAATGGAGATTACCAATAAGGGAACATCACAGATAAATATAAAAATGAAAAGTCAAAAATTTTCTGGAGGTGAAGGAATATAAATACCTTAGAAGCAGGATTACAGATCAAGGATATTGCTTTATGGAGATAAGGCAAAGGAGAGCTTCTGGGACTGCAAAGAATTTCTCAGATGAAATCTGATCATTGATATGAACAACACATTAGTGTGAACATACATCCTCCCAAAATATTTGAAGAAAAGTATTTTGATGTGGTGCTACAGAAAGAGAATGAAAATTAGTTAGACAGTGAAGGTGACAGATGAAGAAGTAATTAAAATTATGGGTTTAGAAAAGAGTATGATGAATGAGAATAACAAGAAGAAAGATGATATTCAGGATTTATGTTGAGGGGATCAAGTGAGAAAATGGCATTATTGGTGAAAGAAGGAAGAACAGACAGAACCAGAGGCAGAGGAAAACAAAGAAGAACATGGGGTGACAATATAAAACAGTGGTCAACATTGAAAGAATCGGGGAAAGTAAAAAGAAACACAAAAGATAAGGGAAAATTGGAAATCTTCATATCAAAAAAAGAAAGAATCATTTTATGACACTGGAGCAGTCTATTACAGTTACAGTAATTTGTATGATTTCTGTTTAGTAGAAAAAGTCCCATTTAGACCTCTGAGAGCAGACACATGTAATAAATACTTAAAGAAAGAAAAAAGTCAGTTTCTGAGCTCAGGATTGACCTGTACATTTACAGTGTAACTCAGTTAGCCACTTGTGCCAAGATTCATGTTTACTACACAGAGAAGGAGCACTGAGCCCTTAGTCATAGGAATGATTTTAGTTAACACAAACTTGGCTCTCAGTGAAATTGTGGTGTGGCATTTGGTGTTTTTGTACTTGTTTCCATTTTTTTAGCTATGAATGTATTTCCTGTTAACTTGCAAGAAAGCTAAACAGAAACAAATGAAAAACGGGATTGGTATTTATATTGGGTTAAAAAAATCTTGGAGTCGTCTCTTTTTTTCTGTCTTCCGGAACAATATGATAAATATGTTTTGACGCAGGTCTCAGTTCATGCCTAGCACTGAAACATCTTTGTTCTGACACTCTGGGCAACACCAACTTATGTTATTGAAGGAACTGCTGAGCTCATTCATCTGTTTTTCATGGCCTGCTTTCTTTTATTTTTAGCCAAATCCATCAGTCCTGACAAGCGGGTAATTTGAGCCAGCAAAAGGGCAGTGCTCCAGGTCTCTTCCACAAAGTAATTCTTCTCCTCCCTCCTGGGTAGGCTCTGTGAACTTATCCTACTCTAGGCAGATGGATTTGTTGAGTCATGTACACAAAACATAGTGAGACTGTAAAGGGGGTTGCCGAGGGAATCTTGTCATCAGCAGCTACTCATACAAATGCATTTGATGGCTAATGCAAGACATCACCATTTGAATGGAGAGTTAGGGAAAAGTTTATTAACATGATTGACAAACCAGATGATACTGCTTTTATAGTCCAGTCTGCCCTGTACCCAGAATCTGAAGCAGTTGAATGCAGACTGGGCTGTATAGGCACCACCAATGAAAAATGTGTTAAGATATACTCTTGACTATTTTACTCATATATAGTTTTGAATTTATTTGGTAATATGCTAAACTATTCTTATGTTTTCCTTTTTTTAGTAAGGCTTTGCAAAGTTGTTTCCATTTTTTGATAGAACTCAGTATGTAAGAAACAGTATATTTTTTCAGTTCTTGAAATGATGTGTTACAGTAAAGTTCACTTCGTACAAGCTGGTTTTTAATAGTGGTCATAAAACTGTACAAGGAAAGACAATCAAAATGGTATTCCTGTTCATATGATAGGTGTTTTTGTCTACTTATGTCTTGCTGTGTTGGTGCATGGACCATTATAACAAAAACAAAAAGGCTATCTTACGTTACCTTCATACATCTTGTAAATATTTGGTACTCTTCTCATGGGAGTTGTTCTGTAACTTAGATGAGAATTCTTTAACTTGGGGGACAGAGTAAATAGTGATGAACAAATGTGTTGTGTGCATTTTAATTCATAACCTTAAATAAAATTAATTATTGCATATTGTTTATCTGGGGCGGCACGGTGGCACAGTGGTGGCGCTGCTGCCTCGCAGTTAGGAGACCTGGGATCGCTTCCTTGGTCCTCATTGCGCGGAGTTTGCATGTTCTCCCCGTATCTGTATGGGTTTCCTCCGGGCGCTCCGGTTTCCTCCCACAGTCCAAAGACATGCAGGTTAGGTGGATTGGTGATTCTAAATTGGCCCTAGTGTGTGCTTGATGTGTGGTTGTGTTTGTGTGTGTCCTGCGCTGGGTTGGCACCCTGCCCAGGATTGGTTCCTGCCTTGTGCCCTGTGTTGGCTGGGATTGGCTCCAGCAGACCCCCGTGACCCTGTGTTTGGATTCAGCGGGTTGGAAAATGGATGGATGGATGGACATTGTTTATCTAGTCTGTGGACTAGTGCTCTGTCTAGGGCTGTTTCCTGCTTTGTATCTAATGTTGCATCATGAATCGGTGTTTGTTGTTCAGCAGGTACTTTTGATCTGTTGAAAGAAAAAAAAATATGTTCATGACTTTGACTTAGTTAAATATCTTTTTGTGGCAAGACACTCTTAAAAAGATACTTAAACTTTGTGAAATAAAATACTGCATGTGAATAAGAAAAATGACAAATGATATGGTTTGTTAAAAGTGTATATGTTGAAAGGTTAAATTGCTTGTAGTACACAGGAAACCTTCCTTGATCAGTCACTTGTTCATATCTCAGGTTGGCGGTCTATAGTGTAAACAGATAGTTGGTATTATAGCCAAGATAAAAATGGATTTGTTAAAAATAGTAAATTTAAGAATTTAACCAGGAGATGCTGAAGGTGTTCAGAAAAGGGCAAAAGAAAATATGAGTAGTTGCTGAAAAGGCAAAGGACTGAGTCTTGGAAAAGGAGAAATGAAATAAGCTAACAAGCCCAAAACATTAATCAAAATTCATAGTCATAACAACAAGAATTCAATGTGTTAATCATTAATAATGCACTACCAGCTTAGAAATGAGATGGGCAAAGATGTCACTGATTGATAGCCATGTGACTTGCAATGTGATTGCTGCTTACAAATAATTGGGATCATGTAACAAAGAATATGTTCTATGAGTAAAACAAGAATGAAAAGTATTATAGATTTTGTAAAACCAACATAAAAGTTGTTCATCAGCTATTCATAAAAGTCAAATAAAGTTTACAACAATTGGCTTAATAGATAATACATCTTGCTACCACAATGACACTCATTTTATTATACCATAGCAAATTAAAAGAAATGTGTATGCAGTAAAGACTGACATAAAATGCTAACGTGATCCATCTTCTTTTTTGGTTTGTATTGTTTCTGCAGTTGTCTACTTTCACCATTTCTAAAGTTTGATGACAGTGACAGTTGTGAACAATAATGACATGTGACATCTGTGGGGTACTTTAACTATCTGGAAGAGGTAATGATGCCACAATCACAACATTTAAATGGAAAAATATTGGTGTATTAGTTCCCAGTAAGTTTTAAAAGTATTAACAGCCTTTAAGGTTTTTTTTAGAGAATGTTTAGACTCTTGTAGAAGAATTCAAAGTTTCCTCTTTCAACCTAGGTTTGTTTCCTTCTCCTTATGGACTTGATCCCATAATAAGCAAACATGATGGGGTTTAGCTCAGGTTAAAGGGCCCGTTTGGGTTATGTAGCCGGAAAATATTTTCCAGAGTGACTCTCCTGTAAATCCCACAGACCATGTCCTCTTTCTCTTTCAGGCTTCAAGAGTTTCTTGTGTTAGCCCCAGGGTTTTCCATGTCTCCCTTTCCCAGATGTCATGTGGAGGTAGATGAGCTGTGCCACATTGGTTTTTTGAAAAATTAGATGTTTATAGAGTGCCTTAGCTTGAATCACACAATCAACCAGCATTCTCATCATTCACCTGGAACTGGGCCATTAGAAATGAGTCAACATTATATGGTAGAACACATTTGCACTATCATAATAATGATCTGGATTTTATAACTCAGATGAGTCTGAAAGCAAATGTAGTAACCTTGTGTCAACGACAATATAAGGATACTGGCATCATGTTGTGGAATCTGTTTTTTAATATCCTCATCCTTATGACTAGGATAAACTCCCTTTTAAATTTTTATTAGTTAATCTTTTATGGGCTGCTTTGCTTTGTTTTATCAGACATATTTTGCTTTAGCTTGTTTCATGATTAGTACTTAAGTTATGCTTCTGGCAACATTTGATTGGTAGACAGTGGAGTTACCATAACGAAGATGACACTTGTTAAAATTTTAACAATCCTAAATAGCATATACTGTATACATATTGCTAAACAGCAGTGTGTCAAACAGGTATGTATGTGGTACCTGATCCTAATCCCTGGTAAAACGGGTGAATCAGACGTTTCAGTAGAATGAGTTCATTAACCGCTGAACATATTCAAAGGAGGATAGCTGCAGTGCCCTTATAACGTTGAATATTTGTTTTTGTATTTGGTTTATCAATAAAGATACATACAAGGTTAACAAATAATCAAACACATGTGACAATGTGCAAACTCTAGGAAGTACAGTGTTTTAGTGTGTTGGGCATGAAAACTAACACCTGCACATGCTTACACATAACCAGTGTGCATAATGATGTGACAGACTCAGTTAGTACTTTTGCATACATATTCTGCATAATTTCTTTTGTAACCCTAGTTACCATACTTAACAAGGAGTCCTACACATTACCCTTTCATTGTTCATACAACTGGTGTAATTTCATTGTGTCTAATAAATGGCAGTGACAATCTATAATATTGACAAGGGCCATTTAGTCTTTTAATGTCAACCTGGGTAACATAGGTAAGTGTTAAATTGTAGCATCTAGGAAAATACATTAAGCTGTGCTTGGAAAAATTATTGTGAGACAATACATCACCTAAGAGTTTAACTACAGATCAGCAGCTGGACTAACTATATTCTGTACTCTAGGCAGTGTTCCTAGAGTGCTAATTGAAGATTTGCATTTCCACCAGTGTCTGTAGTTTTATGCTGTATTGCAATAAATTCCTTCATTATCTCAGGAGCAATAATCATAATATGGCATATTTCTTGGGCTGCACGTAATGCAGCTGAGAAAGTATCACAGACATTTTCTTTGTATGCTAAAGCACACCTCAAATTCTCTTGTTCATATATACATCAACTGCGGTGGGTTGGCTCCATGCCCGGGATTTGTTCTAGCCTTGTGCCCTGTGCTGGCTGGGATTGGCTTTTTCAGACCCCTGTGACCCAGTGTTAGGATTTAACGGGTTGGAATATGACTGACTGACTGACATATACATCAAGTGCCATACAACTATTATGTCAGTGTTAGTTGCATCAGTTTGAAAGAAGAAGGATCCCTCCCCAGCTTATCTGGGGAAGAAGCCTCTGTGCATGCCTTATAACACACGTTTACACACAAATGTGTTTTGTTACTCCAGTTTTTGTGTAATAACAGGAATATGGAAAGATAGGTGAAATTTATGGCATATAGATTTTGAAGAAGTTTATGAACAAGAGAACTCAGAATCCAGCACAATAACAAGGACTCTGATGATGAAATGAGTTGTGCCCTTCTTTTAGCTGACTCAGAAAGTCAGGAAGTGACGCAAAAGTCAGCACAAGTTGCTGGGAACACTGTTGCAAATAAGTGAATCTGCCTGTACAACAACTACTGACCCTAACCCAAAATGCCCAACACAAGATTAGATTAATTATAAACAGATAATAATTAAATCATGGGGAAATAACTGTCTTAATAGCTACAACAATTGTTAGCTTTACGATGCTGTTCATGATATCAACAACAGTAATTTGTTGTATATTTGAAGGCTGTCTTGCATTTGTTCAAACATCCATCCATCCATCCATTATCCAACCTGCTATATCCTAACTACAGGGTCACAGGGGTCTGCTGGAGCCAATTCCAGCCAACACAGGGCGCAAGGCAGGACACAAACCCCGGCAGGGCGCCAACCCACCGCAGTTGATGCAGGGAGCCAGCCCACCTCAGTTTGTTCAAACAATTATGTAAAATTTCCAAATTCTGTTATTGAAGAAAGTGGATCTATAGCTGAGTTACTTCAAACATACAGTAGTAGCTTTTACTGAGCGGTCAATAACAGGGTAGAAATTTGTCACCGGAAAATAAAGCAAAATTTAAATATTTGCTTGAATTCATTTATAATTTGTTTATACTTTTCATGTGGTGATTATGACCTTAGTTTTGTGCAAAAATGAAAAATACACTGGAAAGAAAGTACTGTATGTACCATACGTAGGCTTCATAAATCCCAACCTAATAACCAGCAAAAATCCAATTTTTTTAAATTTTAGAAAACAATATTCAAAGACATTAAAAAACTAGTTTTTGCAGTGGTCCAAAGAGAGGATAAATTCTTAAGATTCCTACCACCATAACAAACAAACAATAGTTTGAAAAGCTCCCACTCACTTTTTGTTTCTTTGTGTGTCTGGCTTCACATATATAACTCTGGTTTTAATGTTACATTCTGTAGACATGCCTACTTTCTATTTACAAAACTAAAAGTGTAGTTCTTATGGACAAACCAAAAATAAACATACATTTTTAAACAATAGTCAGACATTGTCCTTTTTCTTTCATTTATAAGTGAATTACACCTTTCTACATTTTCATCAGGGCATTGATAAAATACAGTGCAATATGATTTATTTTTATATACCCTAAAATCACACAAGAAGTGTCACAATGGACTTTAACAGGCCCTGCCTTTTGACAGCCCCCCCAGCCTTGACTCTCTAAGAAGACAAGGAAAAAAAAAATCCCTTGTAGGGAAAAAAATGGAAGAAACCTTGAGAAAGGCAGTTCAAAGAGAGACCCCTTTCCAGGTAGGTTGAGCGTGCAGTGGGTGTCAAAAAAGGGGGTAAATACAATACAATACATAGAACAAAACACAAGTAATCCTCAATACACTATAATAGTGCAATAGAAATATTACAAGTACAGATCAGAATTCAACTGTAGATGATACCACATAATATGATTTGGATTTGTTCAGTCCTGGAGACCTTGGCCATCAAGCTGCCTCCCCCTATTGGCCATTGCACAGCTGAGTCAGTGCTGGGCCAGCCAATCCGATGAAAGAACCCCTCTACCCGACGATTCTTGCGATCCTCCATCAGAGATGGCTTTACCTTAGGCAGGCAAAACAACTTGGCAGGTGGGCAGTGGCACCTAGTGCCACATTTGAGTACCGAGAAGAAAACCAGAATAGGCAAGGGTTAGTAACAATTATAACTGTCATGTTACTTATATTTTAGTGCTAATGACTAATAACAGAGATGCAGTCTGTACAGTTAATCAGCAGCTCTAGTCAGAATATGCTAAAAGAAGTAGTGAGTCTTCAGCCAGGACTTGAAAGCTGAGACCGAAGGGGCATCTCTTATAATAGCTGGCAGACCATTCCACAGCTTAGGGGCCCTGTAACTAAAAGCTCGACCTCCCACTGTTATTTTATTAATCCTTGGAATCATAAGCAGACCGGCATCTTGAGATCTTAGTGTGCATTCTGGTTTGTAAGTCATGATAAGTTCAGACAAGTAAGACAGACATTGGCCATTTAAGGCTTTATATATTAAGAGGAGGATTATGAAATCTGCCCTAAACTTAACTGGGAGCCAGTGTAAGGATTTAAGAACTGGAGTTATGTGTATCTGTTTAGAATAATAATCTGAGCAAGCTTTAAACAGAGCTTTTTCATTTTTTTTAACACTCTCTGTCCATGCAATTTGAAAGACATGCAGCTTTGTTGTTCTCCATCTGCACTCCAGTTTTTGACACTCTAATTTAAGAGCTCGAGTGTTTTCATTAAACCAGAGACAGTTTCTATGTGCTTTAATCACTTTTGTTTAAAGGGGAGCCACTGCATCCAGAACATCTCTCAAGGTCACAATGTAATGTGATTTAGCTCATCTAAATTTTTTTCCATGTTTGATCTAAGTGGTTTTCCACAATTACACTTGACTTACTCAAAGTACTTGTAAATTTTGAAGCAGAATTACGGTGTATATGTCGCACTGACTTTGTTTTAATCTGTGAGTGTATTGGTAAAGGAAAAACTAAATTAATTAAGTAGTGATTGGAAATAACTTAATTTAATGGAATAATATTTAAATTTGAATTTCAACTTTGTAAGTTTTAATTAAATGTGCCACAGTCATTATTATGAATAATATAAAGATGCAAAAATAACATTAATATCATTAGAAAACCCACTTACAGAGTGTATTTTTCATTTAAGCTTTTAGCAGTTTTACACCATTTTAAACAAAGCATCAATGAAAAGCATTCCTGAGTTAGACATTTTCTGATAATACAATGGATGAGGAGATGTAAATACATGTTCTTCCAGATCAGTCATGTTTAGGCTATAGCTAAAGCTTTAAGGTTGACCCTTTCTATATGTTAAGGTAATTTTTGTATAAAATGAGCAGAAATATTTTTGCACAATTACTGAAGAGGAGACTCTATGGTGTAATCACGAGTACTAAGTTTTGTAGGAATTTGTACTAAGAATCCTTATGCATTTTTACCTATCCTTCTGCTCTCTAGCTTTCTTATTCAATTAATGGTAACAGGTAGCTGGTAGAAACCAACCTTGGAGAGGATGGCAGTCCTAACAATATACCTTCAACACATAAAAATTGTAATTTATTACAATTAATATTGCTGTTTAGTCAAAATAAATTTTATTTGTCACATACACATTACACACATTGCATACAGTACAATATGTAGAGATGATATATAGATGATGGCATATTGTAATCTGTCTCTTTTTAACTTAATAATAATAATGTAATAATTCACTAATGTGTAATTTTATAATTTCTTTTCACTGAAGTTTTATTGGTTTATAAACAATTTGCATAATGTACAGTGGTTGATATTGTAAATGTGGTTGTTTTGTAAGCATCAATGAGGCCTGCAATGCAGGTTTGAGAATAGGGTAGACATTAAGGAGAAAAAGCTTCTTGGAATGGCTTCCCAGTTTTATTCTTGAAAGTAGTGGGGAAGCACTGTTGTTTAAACAACTGTTAAGGCAATGAACTAGAAAACAGTGTTGTTCTCAGGTAGGAGTTAGGTACCCTGAAGAATAATTTTATACTGACAGGTCTTATTTGTAAAACAATGAAACATTATGCAATGTTCGGTTTGAGCCTGGGTATTTAAAATAAAATTAACATTTTGAATAATGTGGAGTACTCTGATCAACTATTGGAATGTAGTGACAATTATTGCCTGCAGAACCAATTCTTTTGCTGTTAAGTCATTTCCTACCAGACTGAAGAATTACAAGCTAAGTAGGATAGGTAGCACTGACAGCCCACACAGACAGAAACTAAATAAATAATGTTCATTTTAAGAAAAAGAGATCTTACCACCCGGAAATACCTGCCAAGACTTGACATTTTCCGCCTTAAGGAAAGTTTCTTTGAAAACTAGAGGAATGCCATAGAAAAAGACAACATTAACCTTAAAAACCTTTTGTTCATGTAAAAATATAGACTGCTTATTTTATGCAAGACAAAAATTTGTAAAAATGATGACTCCTCAGGAAGAGTTAAAACTGTTAATTAACTACTGCACAATGTGACCTTATTGCTGCCTGAAAATCATGTTTTGTTACATTAGTGTTTTTGTTTATTAATGCTTAAATCCACGACCATCATGCAAGAAACACTGATCAAGAGGAGCTGATTAGCGACAATTTCCTCTCTTAATCCAGAAATTAGAAATTACATGGTGTAAATGAGGCTGATTCATTTTTTGTAAAATTGGGCCTCCCGTAACTGATGCATCAGACTCTTCCATCATCACATACAAGCAGAGATCTTAAGGTTATACACTACCAGTCAAATCTTTGAGAACACCTCAGTTTTTCCAGTTCTTCTAAAAATTTTATCAGTTTTAATGCAATAAATGACCTAAAATGGTGATAAGGTAAACAGTAAACTGCAAGAGGTTTAAATTTACTGTAAAGTTTAGGTTAGCAAAAGCTGAATAAAAGAAGATTTCAGAATATTACAAATGGGCCTTCTTCAGGGAACAACTAACAAGTTACAACCTACAGATGTTCTGCAGCAATTAAAGTAAATTAAGCCTTGCAAGTTGAAGCACAGGTGTATCAACTTATGTTGAGTGCTTAAAAACCCTCTGTCTGTCTTAAAGCAGAGTTGGAGCAGGCTGTGTTACTATACCCTCTGAAAAATAGTAGTAGTAATAATAATAATAATAATAATAATAATAATAATAATAATAATAATAATAATAATAATTAATTTCATTTTTTTAGCACTTTTTACACTACTCAAAGCAAACTCTACTCAGGGAGGACCCGGGATTCAAGCCCATGTTATCCTTACAGCAATTCAGCACCCTCTGAAGTACTACTTGGACAATATTACACTGTCGAAAGTTATAAATTCCAGTGATAATGGCAAGAAAATGGCAATTAACAAATGAAATGAGACAAGTGCATTATTATCCTTAGAAATGTAGGCCTTTCATTTAGAGCAGGGGTTCTCAACTTCGGTCCTGGGGACCCCCTGTCGCTGCAGGTTTTTGTTCTTACCAGCTTCTGTTTTTAATTGAACTCCTGGGCTAATTAAGTGAACTGATATTTCCCAAGTTCTGTGTTTAAGGAACAATATATTAATTAGAAAACTAAGTTTGCTAAAAAAAATAATATATTAAAATGTACCTAGCAGTTATATAGGAATAATGTATTTTATTTTCTTTTTAACAGTATTTTCATCTTGATTTTCCTTCTACTTTTCTAGATGTTCTAATTGTTTAATGAATCCATTATTTACTAATTAGTGGGTCTGACTCTAAAGTAGCTGCAGCCTTTGATTATTCAGTGTTGTTTGCCTGAGTGTCTGCTCTGCTTGTTTTAAGTTGTCATTATTAAGATACAATGAAGGGGGAAAAACTGCACAGAGAAAGGGCAAAGTATAATGAAATCAACAAAAGAGAGTTAAGCATTTAAATCTATAGCAAAAGCAGAAATATTTATAAATCTATACTAATAAAAGGCAAAGCCCTCAATGACTGACTGACTCACTGACTGACTGACTCACTGACACATCACTAATTCTCCAACTTCCCATGTAGGTAGAAGGCTGAAATTTGGCAAGCTCATTCCTTACAGCTTACTTACAAAAGTTAGCCAGGTTTCATTTCGAAATTCTACGTGTAACGGTCATAACTGGAACCTACTTTCGTCCATATATATGGCTATAGCCTGCAGCTCGGTCGCCGTGTGAGGCAGAGTTGCATCCCGCATCATCACGCCTCCCACATAATTGAGTGCCTGCCCATATAAGATCGTCCGTCAGCAGCTATCCAATAGACACGCTGCCGCGAAATATTCGCGGGTGAAAGACTGTGCTTATGCAAACGAAGATGAGATGGTCAGGCACAAACTCAGCGAAAGTGCGAGAGAAACTTTTAAGTGCCGGGTCTTAGCTAATATTAAATAAAGCCGTGGTCATCGCAACTTTGCACGAGATAGCACAAGCACAGCTGAGAATCTTTGATGCATGTACTCCAAGCGGCTCACCAATCCTTGGCCAGTTTCGCCCATTCCTCTTTACAGCACCTCTCAAACTCCATCAGGTTGGATGGGAAGCGTTGGAGCACAGCCATTTTAAGATCTCTCCAGAGATGTTCAATCGGATTCAAGTCTGGGCTAATTGAACGATTCATATATTTTTATAGTTAGGCAGGTGAGGGGGCTTATATAAGATTGTACAGTGAATCAGGTTTTGAAATTTGAAACCATGAGGTTGTGTTTCTGAACTCGGATCATTTGACTCTGGATCATTTTGTCTTTCTTAAGGAGACTAGAAATTGACATATTAACCCTAACGGCTTGCAAATGATTTAACAAAACATGAGCATCCTTAAGTGAATCAGTCAGAGAATATTGTTTATGTGAACAGTTATTCTTGGTTTTTGATAATTAGTGAGTTGTAGTGAATAAGCATATACAGTCAGGTCCATACCTATTTGCACAGTGATGCAATTTTCATCATTTTGGCTCTGTACAACACCACAGTGGATTTGAAGCAAAGTAATCAAGATGTGATTGAAGTATAGGCTTTCAGCTTTAATGTAAGGGTTTAACAAAAATATTGTATGAGCTGTTTAGAAAAGACAGACATTTTTATACATGGTCCCCCTGTTTTAAAGGGCTCAAAAGTATTTGGACAAACTAACATAATCTATATTAATAAAAGGCAAAGCCCTCGCTGACTGACTGACTGACTGACTAACTCACTGACTCACTCATCACTAATTATCCAACTTCCCGTGTGGGTTGAAGGCTGAAATTTGGCAGACTCATTCCTTACAGCTTACTTACAAAAGTTAGGCAGGTTTCATTTCGAAATTTTACGCGTAACAGTCATAACTGGAACCTACTTATGTGCATATATACCGGCCATAGCCTGCAGCTCCGTCGCCGTGTGAGGCGGAGTTGCATCTCTCATTGTCACGCCTCCCACGTAATTAAGTGCCTGCCCATATAAGGCCGTCCATCAGCGGCAATCCAATAGAAACACTCTGCCGCTAAATCTTCGCGGGTTTAGGGCTGTGCTTATGGAAACGAAGATGAGATGGTCAGGGTGGTGTTTGGCACAAACTCAGTGAAACTGCGAGAGAAACTTTTAAGTGCCGGGTCTTAGCTAACAATAAATAAAGGCGTGGACATCGCACAAGATAGCACAAGCACAGCTGAGAACCTTCGATGCATGTACTCCGAGCGGCTCACGTGAACTGACTGTGAACGCAATACGCAGACAAAAAGCAAGAGCTCCAAAGAGCGCTGAACAAAAAAGCATTACACAATTGAGAAGGCAGCAAAAGAATATGAAGCGAGTGACGCATACAAGCATATTCATAAGTGCAGCTACTGCGGAAACAAAGCACACGGTGGAAAAAGTCAATGTCCAGCTAAAGGAAGACAGTGTAACAAAAAACCTGTGCATGCAGTGTGTCACATCTCAGATAAAGAGGAAGACGAGCTCTTTATTGATGCAGTAAGAAAGGAATCGATGAATGAAACCTGATATCTTTACAACGGTTGACAAACACGGAATGTAACTTGAACACAACACATTCTCCAAATACGAACCTGATTGAAAGAAATAATGATAATCAAATCCTTGATGACAGCAACACTCATAACACTCACAAAACAATTACTGTATATTGACAATCATGTTACTTTATTTTTAAAATGCTCCCTTTTCTTTTTCATAACTTCTTTAAGACACTACTCTCCGCTGTGAAGCGCGAGTATTTTGCTATATATATATATATATATATATATATATATATATATATATATATATATATATATATATATATATATATATACCTGTATATATATATATATATATCCTGATGTACATTCTGTCAAATAAACGAACCACATGCTGTGGCGCAACGCAAGAGGCTTCGCTGACATCCGAGGTTCGATTCCCGAGAGGGGGTGCAGTGAGTGTGTACGCCTGATGAACCCAGAATTAGGACAAAACACGTGTCGTGTACTCTGCATTATTTGACAGTAAAACTATTTCAATATACAATATATATACTGTATATATATGTTTATATGCGTATATATATACAGGTATATATATACTGTATATATATATATGTTTATATGTATATATATATATATATACATACATACACACACTCATAACAGTGACAAAACAATTGCATTGACAATCATGTTACGTTATTTTCAAAATGTTTCCTTTTCTTTTTCATTACTTCTTTAACACACTATTTCTCCGCTGCGAAGCACAGGTATTTTGCTAGTTATAAATATAATCAATGACTGCCTGAAGTCTGTAGTCCATGGACATCTCCAAGTGCTGGGTTTCCACCCTATTGATACTTTGCCAGGCCTTTTGCAGCTGCCTGCAGGTGCATGTCCAATTGGGATGAGGTCAGTTGATTGACTTGGCCTTTGAAGAATATTCCACAACTTTGCATTAAAAAACACTTGGTTTGCTTTCACTGAATATTTTGGCTCATTGTCATTCTGTACTGTGAAGTGTCATCCTATCAGTTTTGCAGCATTTGGCTGAATCTTAGCAGATAGTATAGCCCTGTACATTTCAAAATTCATCCTGCTACTTCTACCAACAGTCATATGTTTGGGTGACAGGTAGGGTCTTTTGTTTTTTATTTTTGGTTTAATATAAGCCTTCTAAAAAGAGAACACTGCTTCAGATTTCCTTTTTATTAAAATAAAAGTCCAGTCATCTGGATTACAACATTTCAGGGGCTAGGACCTATCTTGACAATAAACATCCCTAGTCAGGACTTTGATCGATCACGAAGCAAAAAATTATAAATTCAGCTATTGAGTTATTTATTGGTGATATATATCAATATTGATAATACAGTCTATTTTTAATAAATTCAAAAACATCTAAAATCATATGCGTAAAAAGACATAGGCAACCTCCTTGCTGGTCTTAGTGCTCATACACTGAAGCCAGAAGCCCTAGTATACTGCTGACTTTAGGTAGTAAAGTAAATGTGCATGTTATGTTATTCTTTTTTTTTTTTCTTTACTTTTTCTTCACTTACCAATAGATTTAGTTGGACTCATTCAAAATCAGAAACATAAAAATATAAAGAATGCTTCCAGTGTAACAGAATACTGTAACTGAGCGTAAAGTTTAAGTTATTTAGTAATTTTGGAATCGATGGTCAAATTTGAGTGAACTATAGCTTTAAGATTTGGAACATTTTAAGATTTGCATGGTATGGTAAGGCTATATTTGGTGAGTATTTTCTTTTTTAATCACGACAGACCAAATTTGAGCATTTTACACTGCCAGGAATATTTTATTCAAATGATAAATTTATTACATAGCCAGGTTATTTTTAAATAATGCTGGTAAATAAATCTAAACTTCCTAGCAAAGTTTCCAGTCACTGTGAATGGAATTAAACAAACATGGTGAATGGAGCTAGCAAGGAGAAGTGTTTCACTAGTAAAACAGTAGAATGATTAATTCAATTTCACTTTGCAACTGTTTCTAATCACATTCTAGTCATATAATCCACATATTTGCTTCCAGTTTCTGTGAAGTTGGCATTTTTTGCTGTGTTTAAATGTGGATTTCCTCTTGCCTAATTCAAGAGCCAACAGTTTTCTCCCAGAGCCAACAGTTTTTGTGGCTGTGTTAAAGTGCTTGTGTGTCTGCCTTACAGATAATTACCATTCCATCCATTGCAAGAGTCTGCTTTGTACCTGATGCTTCTAAATTAAAAACCTGCTCCATCAAAATCTAAAAGTAGACAGATACATTGGGAAAATAACTTCTTAGTACTTTGATGAACACAAGAAAACCTTATTCTGTTTGTGTAGGAAAAAAAATATATTCACTACATTATGAAGAGAAACTGAAGGAAGATACTGTAATTATCATTTGTATGAACATTGCCTTATGATTAATTCTAGGTGGGTTTTATCGTTTACCTTTAAAAAAATTGGCATTTATGATGTTGTCAAGAATAGGGGAATGTGTTCAAACTTGCTATGTTGTTTATATAGATGTTTATGTAGATATATATATATCGATATATACTAGGTCCTTTGCTCTCTGCTCGCTTCACTCGTCCAGCGAGTGAGCGCACGCTAAGGAGATGTGGATGGATGAGCTGCTGGCTTTGTGCTGCTGTCGCCAAGCTGTGTGTTCTGCTTGATGCGTTGGGCGTCAAATAGCTATCTTTCTCTCACTGCCTTGTCTCGTGTCATGTTAAAGTGTCTATCGCGGGATGTTAAGGTGTCTCTCGCGGGATGTCAAAGTGTCTTCCAAGAAGATGACATATCGACATATTATAATAGATTATATATATATATATATATATATATATATATATATATATATATATATATATATATATATATATGTGGAAGTGAAGGATTTGTAGCTGGAATTCCACAAAGGGAGAAAATGAATCACTTATCTTAAAATAGATTTTTATTCCAAAGCTTTCGACTCTACTAGGAGTCATCATTAGGGGAACATGATTGGATTTACAGGAATCCAAGCCAATACATAGCATAAGCATTGTCATAAAGTCTTATTTATAAGTGCATGTTCTTCTTTTCAAACCTGCATATGCTGGGTTCATATCCAAATACTTGTTAATGGTGGCTACGTTTCAGCCAGTTATTTTACTTGCACTGAGTCCAATTTAAATGTGTGTCCAGTCAAACATGTATGTGTGTGAATCAGAAACTGTGTTTCCTTTCTTTTGACCACGTTGCGATGTTCCTCTATATGTGTGAAAAGTGTTTTTGATGTCTGCCCCACATATACAGCTGGAAATTAATCACATGGTATGCTGTAAACTGCATTCCATGTCTCTGCTGCTGATTTCTTGCTTTTAGCAGTAAAAAGGACTGTGCACAGAGTGTTTATATGCTTGTGTGCTACTTTGATGTCTAATCTGGACAGGATACATGCTGTACCTTCTGATACCCATGATGAGCCAAGTGTGGAGTGCAACAGTATCATAGTGTTTAATGCTGCTTTCTCTTACAGCTCCAGAAGATTGGGTTTAAATCTTCTCTAAGTCACTGCATGTATGGAATTTGTACATTATTCTCATATGTATGAGGGCTTTCTGTTCTCTAAATTGGCCCAGTGAGTGAGTATAGGTTTGCTTGAAGCGTGCAAAACACTACAGCCTCCATGTTGCTTCCTGCCTTTGGCCTGGTGCCTCTGATGGACAAGGTTTAAAGTGTATTATGCAGGTTCTGTAAATGGATAGATTTTAAGTGTATTTTTCTACCTTGAAATAACTCTCTATGGCTCCAATTGATAATCACTTGTGGAGCAATGATAAATGTGCCTTCCTTTTTCCCTTTACAGGTTTATGCTCTTAGTTGCATGCTCCATGTTTGTCATCATATGCATTTGAACTCCATTCTCCATACAGTCCGTTAGTTGTACCCTGGGTTATTTGAATTTCATCTGTGAAGTTCTCTCATCATGAAGATATTTTATTATGTTGTTCAACTAAGCCTGAATCAGTTTTTGAAAATAAAGTTTGTTTTGGTATGTTTACTTATCAAAGTCAATTACATTAATAGAGAATGTGATTCTTCAGAGTGACCAAACTCTGCAATCTTGGTAGATGTTTGAGTGTTTTTCTTTATATCATTGGTTGTCTATACATACTGTAGATCTCATCTTACTGCTGAATGTATTTAAGCATGTGTGAACAGAACCTGGGCACAGACAGGCAGACATGTTGTTTTCCACCACCACACGTTTATTTACAATTATTTACAACGTTCAAAAGTGCCTGGTGTGGCGGAAGTGCTGAGGTCCATGGTCTCCAAGGCCTCGGGGCGCCCCCTGGTGGTCACCACGGGCCCCTACAGGATTGGGCTTTCAAGCCCCTTACCCGTGGCCACCAGAACCACCAGGCTGGCGGCCCCCACGTGGTCCAAGGTGGGCGCACGCCCTCTTCCGGTCCTTCATGGCGTCCCGGCCGGGTTGTGGCCCCTGACATCCCTGACACGTAATAAATACTGTTTTGTGGACATGCTTGTCATTCAGGTGGGATGTGTTTTAATTGGTTCTTGAAGATGCCTAATCATTTATATTGACATGGAACTTGTCAAGAAGTTGTACCATATGTAGTTGTCCCAACAGTGAGAATTTTTTCCTAGAAGGGACTGACTGGAAACAAAAAAACAAGTTATTTAAATGTAATAGAACTTTTTCATATTAATTCCCATTAGATTATTAATATGTTAGGTTGTTTTACCACATTCAAGTGTTATTTTATTTTGTAAAAGAAGACGTCTTGTACATCTTTCCAGAATCCTTCACCTCATTTGTGAACAGCAGACATTGAAAATTCTCTCTGAATGCAGAAGATTGTGAGATGTAGGTCCAGTAACCCTTACAGCAGTTGAATGTGAGAAATACTCATGATAAGTTTTATTTCATTAGTTTCAAAAATTAGTGAGCATTATTTCCTTTTATTCCAACAATAGTTAGCCACAGCTTATATAAATGGCTCATTTAACGTTTAAGAAATATTTTGGTTATCAGCAGACAGTATTAACCTGAATTATATAAGTTAACTCAGCATTGCCCCATAAATATTATTAATTAGTAGGTAATCTTTTCTACTTTCATCTGCATATTCTTACCATTCTTTACAGTGAAACTGGGAGGAATAAAGCTATGATGCAAGCTATTAATTACTGCATTAAGTAAAAAGGGGCAGTAATGTATGTTATGCTTCTTAGAGTTGTTTATGAATAAGTTAATATCTTTAAGTATGATTGATAAAACGTAGCCATTTCTTTAAGTTATATATTCTTGATAGATGGCAATAGCTGACAATCAAGGAATATAAATAAAATAATAGGTTATTGTGCTCTTAGGTCTATGGATGTTGTGCATTGTAGTGTCTGCAGTTTTGTAGTGTAGTATCACAAATTCTTTAGCTTGTCTAAAAACAAAGGTAATCCTGTGCCATTCATTTTGACAATATAATTTTAAACAAACCATAAGGACCATAATAGAACTACTAGGCTCAGTTATAGGTTACATTAGCTGCTGTATCCTACATGTATTTGTTTGCTGGTTCATGTTCTCTTGTTAACTGCTTTATTTTGACAAACAAAAACTATGAATTATCATCTGTTTTGTGATTTGTATTTTTCAATTACTAAGTCACAGGATGTAGAGTTTTTCTTGTCGGCATCTGTCCAAAGGAGAATCAACCCTGAATAGGACGTCAGTCAATCACAGAGAACACTCATGCACATGCTAACACTAATATATGTCAGGGTTGTTTCAGGAGACCACCTAACAGACTTAAGGCTGGGATGTGAAAGTAAAACCAAAATGCCAGAAATCAAAATTCAGTTTAATCCAGTGAAATGAGCAGGCTGAAAAAAAAAACTCAGATGCAGTAGTACAATGGTAAGAAACATATATGAAAAATTAATCTGGCAAATTATGATTTTTTAAAATGTTATTTTATAGGTTCATGAACACTGCACCATTAGAATGTGTTTTTATTTGAATTCCAACTGTCAATTTACCAGATTTTTTTACATTTTCACCAGAAAAAAGTCACAATAATCAACCCAATCTGTTGTACTTTTGTGGAATTTTTATGTTTGATTGACAAACTGAAATTTTAGCCAGAAAGTGACAACTTACATAGACAGATTTAATGGTGATTTCTGGATGAAATCCTTTGTGTTTCTTAATGACTGGTCTTTAAAAAGAAGCATTCACCCTTTCAGGTTGGTGCTTGGTATTTTGAGTTCAGGTTTCCTTTGCTCATCTTTTGTTATTTCAATTTTTATTATTTCATTGTATTTTATTGTTAAAATGAAATTGTGATGCAAATTTGTGTTTACAGTTATTTGTTTGGTTTAGCATTAAAATTTTCTTGCATACTTTTAACTGTTTAGTTAAAATGTTAAAGGTCATTCTATTTAAAGCAAGCTAAGAAAAGAAAACCATAAGCTGGGTCAACAACTTGGCTGGTTAGAGCAGTTGATGGCTGCATTACAGAAAATTTCTTCATTAATTAAAATACATCTTTAAATGTGGTCCAGAATGATTACTGAAACTTATTTGCACCTTAGGAAGTCATTGAAAGAGGTGTCCCAATCCAAAGTAGTGGTGTCATAACTGTCACTAAGGCCTTTCAAGTAATGCCATCTAAACTATCTACCTAGACTATGCTACTACAGCAGAGATTTTTGTAGCCTTTGGTTGTATTTCATAATTCACAAGAGGGGCTTCTTTGAGTATTTTGTTTTTATTACTCAGCATGGTGACACAATGGTTATTGTTTTTTTTCACAGCTTCCAGAGATTATGTTAGAAACATAGCCTGGTCAGTCTCTTTGTGGAATTTGAACATTCTCTGTGTCTTTTGGTGTATTTTTCTTTTGAGTATATTGTTTCAAGTGACATTACAAAGACTTGCACACTAGTCCCACCATAAAAAAAAACTCACACTCTTCCACTCCTTTTGAACTAGTGTGGTGCTGAGGTATCACCCGTTGAATGGCTGCACTCGGGTCCTAATCTGGTTCCTGAGTTGGTTTGTCTTGTGATGAGTGCGGCAATGCACTGTGTCAGTGCATGCTCCTAACCTCTCTCTCTCTCTCTCTCTCTAGTTAGTGGACAACCGTAAATTTACCCTTTATGAGTGTGTGGGTCTGTGCATGAGTATGCCCTGAAATGGACTACAATCCTGTGAAGGCTTAACGCCTCCTTGCTCCTGATACCCTACATCCAAGAATCTGAATTAACAGGTTCAGAAGATCAAAGCCATATTTAAGCACTTGTAACATTCTGGTGTGTCCTTTGACTTAGTTAACTGATTTGGGCATTGGAGTATTTCAATTTTGTGTTGCTTTTTCATTGTCATTTATCACAGTTTTGTTTATTAAATACTAGCCATCGCCCGTGGCTCTGCATGCGTACTAGTGAAACAGGACAGTGAGGAGGGCCCTGCCCAGTTCCCCACACCTGATGTCACTCTTCTCACTCCCCTCGGCCCACAGCTTCTGCCTCGGATTAGTGCAAATATATCGCTCCTGCAAGTGAACTATGATTCTTAGCGCAATGAGAAAAGTCGCAAAATTAACCGGAAAAAAAACCCAATCTAAATCCGTTAAGTAGTTCTCTCATGAAAAGCGGACAGACATACAGACAGATGTTGGATTTTTTATATACAGTATAGAGATTTTATAACTGTGAGTCATACTCAAAATTAACAGTGATAATATTGCAATTACATGAATTAGCCGACTACAATAAATGAGTGTTTTGTATCTTTATAATGTCATGTAGTTAAACAAATTAGCCCAGATAGGCATGTGGTGGCTCAATAGCTTTCATAGACTGCTGATTACAATTCAAGTAATGTATAAATTACATTGATTTATGTTTTGTTATTAGTTGTTATTTATGGAGGGTCTGTGACTAATTGTAGTTATATTTTTTTTACCCACAGCATTTTTGAAAGAAGTGCTCAATGGACAGTTAAAATCTCTGTTGAAGTCTCAAGGTAAGTTTTTTTTGGCTTCTTTGTACCATGACAGATAGGAGATCTGGAACTTTGCTGATAAATTATATTGGCAGAGAAATATGTTCTCATTTCTCATAATGTGCAGATAATGCAGCTCTGAGATTATTTTTACTGTAATGTTTTTTTTTTTTTTAACTCTGTGTTTAATGAGCAGCACTTAATTCCTTTCGACTTACATTCATTTCTAGATGAGTGACTTTTTTTTTTTTTACTTTTAACTTTCCTTAAGGAGCAGGAGAAGTTGGCTGGTGTACCAGAGGTTCACATACACCTTACATGGTGTTTGACTAACTTGAATTGAGGATTCATTTTGCTGTCTAGACTAGCTGTAAGATGAATAAAAGAGGAAAGTTTATAAAATATTCAAACAGAAGTGACTTCTCCATGTAATTTTGAAACAATAAACCAATCTGTAGTTGAAGTCGCTAGAATGTTTCTCTATTTGTAAGAGCCATTTAAGTTATATATATGTAACTTATATATATATTTAAGTTATATAAAATGTTTGCCTAAATAGTAGTGCATAGTCTATGGGAGGGTCCTACAACCCCCATAAGTTGAACAGAATTGGTATATTCTAATTATTTCTAGCTTCTCTGACTATACATTATACTCAGTTAGTGACCTGCCTTGCCAGGTATAGACATTGAGGGCTCATGGTTTTAAACCGTGCCTTAAGTGCCAAGTAGCATGAAAGACAAAGCACCTAATTGAATGTGCTGCGCCGTATGTTTAAAGCATACAGAAAAAGAAGTTAAGCATCTTTAAACTAAAGTTTGACAAGAAAAGTTAAGTTTAGAGAAGATACATTTTTCTAATATTTTACCTTTATTCTACGTATGTAACAGTCTTTTTTCTTTATTCTTGTGTGGAATATTTGCTTTGAATTTTTACGAAATATTTAAAAACAACCTGTGAACCAGTAGTTAGGATATAGTGGGTTTGATAATGGATGGATGGATATTTAAAAACAAACTTTTGGACTGAGAGATTTCTGTCGGCACGCATTTTACCCGTCCCACCTTACACATTGGTAGGAACACTGTTTTAACATAGATGGGTTCACAAAGTCAGCAATACCTTTCAAAAGGAGATTGTAAAATTTCTAAAATTTGTACAACATGCTCTATTCAAGATATCTCAGTGGAAATAAAACTTTCTTGACCAATTTCCTTGAAGAAAAAGCGTGCCAAATTTCAACAAAATTGGAGCTAAATTGTTTTATGACAGACAGACAGACTGACTTGGAACCATAGCAGGAGCTTTTCTCATTATAAAGCAAATGTACCTACTAAAATATGTTACTCTTGTTTGTGTGTTTAATCTACACATGGAGGAAGAATACGCAAGCAGTGTTAAAATTTCAAAGCTACACCATATTCATCTTGTGTGCTTTGATCATTAATAATGTGTTTAGTCCTGCCAAATTTGTTATCATTGAGCTACTGCGTTATTATGCTGTAGACAGATTTTTAAAATGAAATAAGTTGGCCAGGAAGTAAAAGTTAGAACTATTAGAGATTGCTAGAATAGTATGTACATGTGTAAAGATTGGAGGGGAGAAATTGAGTGGGCAGCACAGGTAAAATGGAAAGAACCACGGAGAGATGGATGGATTGCCTCAGTGGAGACAGCCAAGAGATAGAACAGCACTTGGCAACAAACAGAGAGGTGCAGAGAGCAGCAGTTAGATGACCCACTGCCAGTGTGCTCTGTGGTGGTAATTTTAAACTAATCTCAATTGAACCTAACAGTGAGTAGTTCATTTAGGAGCACAACAGTCTGATTTTTTTATAAACAAGTACATAAGTATTTATTAAATTGAACCAACATATATAAGCAATTAAAAGTCACTTCACTCTAATATGGTGAACACAACTTTGTGGAGTACTTGATAAATTGTGTAGACCACATTTGGATAAATAATGTTCTAGCGTGGCAGAAAATGAAGTGTAGCTCATTGGTTAATCAGTCATTTATTTTCTGAGCGTAGTCTTGTTTGCTGTTTAATCATATGTCACTATTTTGTGACAATCAAGGGCAGTCAAGAAAAATGTGTGTATGAAGATAGTCGAAATAGCCACTTCAAAAGGTGTTTCGTAACAGCACAAAAACTTAGCAGCTTGGCTTTGACAAGGCTGGAGTGTAGGGGGTTTGCAGTTGAACATTGTACTAATTTTAGCCAGATTTAGTCAGCAGTAAGCCAGCACTGGAAACTGATGACCATGTGCTCGGCATGTCATGGTGTATGTTGTCTGTTCTGTCTGGAGCCAGTCGCTGGAAAAACAAGCTCACAGTGTGACAGAGGTTTTCCACTGGGCGGTTTAAACTGTGCTGCATTCTCAAAAGCTGCATTAACAGTTTTGCTCCGAAAATGTAGACTGCCAAAGTGAAGCTTATAAGGCAGAATATCTGAGATGACCAGAAAGCAATGCTGAGTCAACATTATGAGCAAAGCCTTTTTAAGTCATATGAAGTTCAGCATTGTTTTTGTTTTTCTTTCAGGAACAACATGCATTGCATTATCTTTTCTAACGGTATTAAAAAGATTGAATGTTTTCTCCATCATAATATATAAATGACACTGACATCTTTCAGTATCCGCCTCAGTTCTGACAATATTAGAGGCTATTCACAGTGCATGTGAAGGTTCGCTGCACAGTGAGAGAGCTGAAAGAACATGAACTCTGGATTGTTTTCAGTTATGTAAATTGTACAGCTTTGTCCAATCACACTTTTAGTTCTTGTCTATAACTCATGCCTTTCTGAGCTACTCTGTGGCAATTGAGTAGCTGCCAATATGACCTCATTGTGTTCGGGTGCACACAATGTGGTATCTGAACTCAAATGCTCTCTGCTGGTGAATAACATACAGTGCTGGACTTTGTACATTGAGCATGTGTGAGTATACAGTGATGTAAAAACATATTCTCTGCATTATTGTAGATTTTCCAAGGGAATTTGGTCTGATCTTTTAGCGGGTTGAGGTTTGCTGTTTCTGTCATTTGTTTAGACTGTCAGGTAATCTGATAGACTGATCAATTAATACACAAAATGTCTGGGTACATGAAAAATGTATTGAGATAAAAAGTATAAATTACTTTTCACATTTGTAGTACTAATGTTATTTGTTTAATTTGAAGCTCTTGTATCTGTTGTTTTATTATCTATTAAAATAGTAGGATTTGGTTGAATGTCTGGCAACATTCTTTGTGAAAAATATTTAGCATAAATGCATGTAAAATCATACCAACACAAATTTTTCCACAACACATATAATGTATATTATATATATTTATATACAGTGCTGTTCATATTTACAGTATAATGGTAAAATGACATTCTCAAATCTTTTTAATCCAGTTAAGGTACATGGGAGTCCAGAAGTCATTCTGATAGCACTGGACAGTTGGCAGAAACCAATCCTGGACAGAGTGCCAGTTCATCACAGGGTCCACTCACACACATGCTCACTCACGCAGGGCCCATTTGGGATTGTCAATGAACCTTACTAGCACATGTTTTGTTCTGTTTCAGCATGCCATTCTTGTTTTTTTTAAGGTTGTGTTTAGTTTCTACTTTAGTAACTTCTTAGGATTTATATAATATATTTATATACTGATATATATATATATATATATATATATATATATATATATATATATATATATATATATATATATATATATATATTTATATGGGATTGGCTCCAGCAGACCCATGTGTGCCTGTGTTAGGTATGGCGGGTTGGATAATGGATGGATGGATATATAGGTACTGCGGTGGGCTGGCGCCCTGCCTGGGGTTTGTTTCCTGCCTTGCGCCCTGTGTTGGCTAGGATTGGCTCCAACAGACCCCCGTGACCCTGTAGTTAGGATATAGCGGGTTGGGTAATGGATAGATGGATGGATATATAGGTATAAAATATAGAGGCAGATGGCAGGGGCCCTTACCTAGCCGGGATTTCTCGATAGTGCAAGGACCAGGGGAAAGCACTTAATTCAGGACATTATCTTCATTATTGGTCCTCCCTGCGTGGAGTTTGCATGTTCTCCCCGTGTCTGCGTGGGTTTCCTCCAGGCGCTCCGGTTTCCTCCCACAATCCAAAGACATGCAGGTTAGGTGGATTGGCGATTCTAAATTGGCCCTAGTGTGTGCTTGGTGTGTGGGTGTGTTTGTGTGTGTCCTGCAGTGGGTTGGCACCCTGCCCAGGATTGGTTCCTGCCTTGTGCCCTTTGTTGGCTGGGATTGGCTCCAGCAGACCCCGTGACCCTGTGTTCGGATTCAGCGGGTTGGAAAATGGATGGATGGATCTTCATTATTTTCATTCCCACATAGGGACTGGTGCTGGAAAGGATCTTGTTCCATTGATGTGGAAATTAACACAAGCATTCCTTACACACCAGACCAATTCAGAGTAGTCAACTACATGTGTTTGGACTAAGGGAAGACACTGTAGACCTATAAAAAAATGTTATGCAAGACAACCTGTAAACTCTTTGCAAAGATCATTCCAAGTAGATATCAAGTATGTTCAAATGCAGTGAGGCAGTAGCTGTACACCAAAAATAAGAAAAGCTAATCTGTTTTTAGATTATGCGTCTGCTTTCAGTGCATGGTGTGAAAAGGACCTAGTAGTATAAGAAACAGCTAGATTCCAGTCTAATACATTCATTCTTATGTTCTTAATTAAGCCACATACAGCTTAGTGGGTAGTGCTGCCATTTCATAGTGTCCATGATTCAAACCTGTGCCCAGTCACTGTATGAGAGTTTGCATAATCTTTTGATGTTTACATGGGTTTTCTATGGAGTAATCCTGTTTTCTTCCCACATTATACTTGTTAACAACATACTTGTTAGGTTAATTTGACAATTCTAATTAGACCCTGAGTGCATAAGAGGGCAGTGCAGTGGATGGCCACTCTGTCCTCTGCCTTGCTATCAGTCCTACATCCCTGCAAATCTGAACTTTATTAACAGGCTTGAAAATGTTAGATTATCTTAATTGAGTCACTGTTTTTAAAGTGTAGCATTTCTTAACAACTTGTGCTTTTTTTCCATGTGGTCTCTCTGATGACAATGAAATAAAACCAAATGATTATGTTTGGGTATCGCTGTATCTACAGGCTTTATTGTTGTGGGGGCTCTGTTTTTGATCAGACTTTCTGTAAATTTATTGACAAGTAACTTGTTAATAGACCTTGGAATATAAGGAACTTGTTAATAATCAAAAATGACCAAAGCCTGTTTTCACTAAAGACGATGTGATATGGCTTAAAAGATGGTTAGGTATTCTTAGGACAATTGCATGTGTATAAGCACTGCATGACAGTGAAAACTGAGGCACAGTGCCCCAAATTGTGGAGCACCGTGCTAAACATGTGTTGCAGTATGCTGATACAAACTACTGTTTCTGTAAATCTTTTCAGAGTATATTGTTTTGGCAAATGCGGGAACATTAGCTGGCACCATTCAGCCAAAATGTACTGTCACTGGTCCAAAGAAACTTGTGCCATCAAATAAAAGCTCTTCAGCAACAACAAGTCTTTTTATTTTCTTTTCACAGTGTAACCTTTCATGCTGCCAGTCTTCCCTAAATGCCACATTCATGTAAATGTTCTTACGAGTGTGCTTTTGGAAACTTTATTTGCAGGGGAGCATGTTATTTTGCTCAGCCAAGCATACTGCTGTTTTGCTGGCAGCAGCATTTTAGGTTAATAACATTTTTTGTACATTTAAAAAATAATATTTGCAATTATTTTGTGTTTGAATTATTCATTATGTAATTTATGATATTGTAGTAATATAGTATTAGTAGTGTTTAGCAAGTTTTGGAAACATTCCCATATCTTATGCTTTCTCAGCTGCCTTAAGATTAATTAATGACATTCCCAGTTTTGAAATTGCTCAGCCTTCATAGCGCTCGTGTTAAAGGATAAACTCTTAAAAGCAGTAGACAAGTATTTCAAAAATAATGTTGATTGGTATTTCTTTTTGAGGTCTTCACTCAAAGTCTTACCATCAAAATGGTCATGTTATTTTTATGAAGTATGTCATGAGGTGGTACTGCCTCTTACGCTCCCACCAAAAGATATTTCTTGGAAATAATGTTCACGGAATTATCCTATATGTAAATAAGAAATGATTCACAAGATTTCAATATAGGGCTGCAAAAGTAGGTAAAATATCTTTGGTTGACATTACATGTAAAAATGTACTGTATTGAAACATAAAGTTATACAGATGTAACAAAAGGACCGAGGCTGATAATTACTTTGCTTCTTTTCTGAATTTGCACCTAGAGTATTCTTTTTCTTTTTTGCTCTTTTTTCTGTCCAATGCTTTTGAGTCTTTTTTCTCTGCGCTGCTTTCTTCTTTGCTTAGTCGTCTACATTTCATTGAGCCCTGGATCTGTGTGTGCTCAGAGCCAGAACACGACAGAGTGTTTTGCCGCCTGTGGTCTTATTTGATATTGGTTGTAAGTCTTGCAAGAATTTCATGTTCTAAGTCATCACGAGACGGTCCTCGGTCAATCTTTTGACGCAAAGTCTCATGTTTAAGGTCCCTGCGAGACGCTCAGTGGCCAATCTCTTTAGTCTCGCGGGTCTTTTAAGTGTGAAGATCATGTCTCGTCTCCCGTCTTTCTCTCCCAGGATTTTTTTTTATAATAGAGAGAAATATTATGATTTGTTATGTCTGTGTATGCTGTGCTCTTCCTTATATATAGAGGAAGGTGTGCCTCTGTTGATACTCTCATTTGATGATAAATTGAATACAATTAGTGATAAAAGAACTTAATGGCACCAATTCATCATTGGAAGCAACAAGTTAGACAATGTAGGCATGGCATAAATATTAAGGTGTGTTCAAAAACTGTGCCAACGCTGTATTCCTCAATGGAGTGAGTTCAGTAGGTTGGTTATATAACATTCTTCATCTATTTCATGGTTGTGGGACCAGAGGCTGTTCCAGCTGGACTGGACAAAAGCCTGAAAACAGGCCTGGGCAAGACTCTAGTCCATCACAGGAAAGTACTAATTAACATTACCTAAATAAAATAAATACATTTATTTTGTAATTCTGTTCTTGAGCGTTTCTGGCCATAGTCGTCATTTTCATGACTTGTAAAGCTGCTCAGTTATGACAAATGATAGGGAATAACAGAAATGAAAGGCCAACTTTATTACAGCCACTGGCCATTATTGGTATCAGGTGAATGTGGCACTGTGGTGGTAAATTAAGGGGTGACCAGAGTTTCAAAGTTCCATACGGGGACACTTATATAGAATATAAGTATAAGTATAGAATATATGCCCATGCATAAAGCCCATCCACATTTAGTGAGTGCTTTATTTCATTGTCATCAGAGAGACTACATGGAAAAAAAAACACTTTCACAAAAGAATGCATAGGAGCTCACATTGTGCTTAAAGTATAAACAAATAAATAGCAGTGCCAAACGTGTTTGTCTGCTTCTTAGTCATCCTTGCAGTGCTGGTCAAATTCAGTAAAGCTTTTAATGAAAGTTTCCCCGTTGGTTTTTAAACCACATTATTATTTGTATATTACATGGTTAGGGGGTTTTGTTCTCCTTGAAGTTTTGTGAATACAGTATATTATAAATATATTGTGAGGATTCTTGTGTCAGCAGAGCAATATTTTATTACATGGGCAGTCTGTTAAAACCGGGACATTTTGATATTCTTCAATTATGTATCAGGTTGCATAGCCAAAAATGAGGATGTCTGGTTACCCTAGTAATAGTGAATAATTATAAACTGCAGATAACAGAGCTGTAAGGTTGCTTTAATGTAACAAAAATACTAAGTAAATGTATATTTTGCTCTATGCACAGCAGCTTACATGCCACAGGGTACTACATTCATATCTGGGTAACCTTTTGTTTTATATGTTTGCATTTTATAATTTTATCATTAGGAAAATCATTTCATGCACCTGTTACAACTTAAAGTATCCAGTGTAGTGAGATGCTGATATACTGCCTCTGTTCTGTTTGCGCTCAAGCCACTAGAAAGACTTCACAAAGCAGAATCAACTTGGCTGATGTACAGGTTTCCTCACGTGTGCTCATCTTAACTTGCCTAAGGAGGGTTACTGTCCCACGCATGCAAGTGGGCAGTGAAAGGACTTCATACCCAGTCTGTAGCTAACAAAGGTCAAAAAGGGGAAAATATACAAAACACACAAGTTGATGTGACTGTTGATAAGGTTAAATTGAAACAGTAAACTTATTTGCAGTTGAAGTCACATGGAATGTTTTTCTGTTTTAAGATAGACAACTTTGCACATATGCCAATGCTTTTCAGTAGGAGATTTTGAACTTTTAACACTGTAGATCTCAGTCTGTTCAGGGTGAAAATTGAACTGTCATGACAAATTTCCTTGAAGAATAAGTGTACTACGTTTTAACCAAATTGGTCCACGGGGGAGTGAGTTGTTTCATACAGACAGCCAAACATGGGACATCGCAGTAGGTGTTTTGTGCATTATATGTGAATGCACCAAAAAAAGGGTATCAGCATGCAAGCTTTTACTGCCATTTAAATGATTCGTTGCCTATCTTCTCCTCATTGAACTATTAATAAAGTTTGAAAATCAAGAATTGCCTGTCATTTTGGCAGGTGTTTTATAGGTATGTTTTTAATGTTAAAAGATAAACTGATCATGTGTATGTTAATGGAGGTGATTCTATCTATCTATCTATCTATCTATCTATCTATCTATCTATCTATCTATCTATCTATCTATCTATCTATCTATCTATCTATCTATCTATCTATCTATCTATCTATCTATCTATCTATCTATCTATCTATCTATCTATCTATCTATCTATCTATCTATCTATCTATTCTTGTATTGAAGCTTTTATAGCAAAGGTGGTTAACTACACAGAAATTACCGGTAGATTTTTAAAGTATTTTTAGAATCCTTTTCTGGAGACCAAATTTACTTGTCTTCTTGCTCAGCAATGATTTCTGTTAATTGCATTCTGGAAAGAGAACAGACTGCTCTATTAGAATGAGGTGAATCACTATTATTTTTTCCTGGATTGGAACAATTATGAGTTATGCATCTTTTCAGTGTTCTGGAGTGAAAGTGATTCTGAATGTGAAAATATATACTTTTCATTTGTTTTTTTTAATTAACACTGATTGAAAAAGAAACTCTTTTGCATGTTTGTTTTCTTGAAAGCTTATTATGTTTCCATGACTGTATACTCAGCTAAAGTGGAATCAAATTATTTGAGTTGGCCTTTAAAAGTGTCTTTATAAAATAACAGAATGGTGTAACACAAAACAGTTACTGGTTTAAGTTGGTGCTGTTCCAAGTGAAAATAATACAAAATTATTCATTCTTGATTTAGTATTTGCTGTGTTTTTGAGCTGTATTTAGAATTGTTTATCCATGCTTCTTTAAGCTGCATGGCTGTCTGTCAAAGTTGATTCTGACTTCTTTTTCCTGTAAGTGAGAGCTTGGCAGTATTATTGTGTCCGCCAGTGGCCCATTTAAGTACTTCACTTTGTGGTCAGTGTTTAAAATAATTTTACATTACATCACGTAAAATCCAGAAGTCCATACAAAATCTGTGTTATAACAAATTATAATTCACAGCATACAGTGTATAATTGTGACCTACATAAATATTGTTCTGGGCTCTTATATTAAGCACATATAGAAGTTGTATCATCTTACTTGGTCTTCAGTTCAGGTGTACTTCACCAGAGGAAATTCCTCCTTCATAGTGATAAAGTGGTAAATTGCCATCTGTAAATTCATCATTCAATCCGTTATGAAATGTTCTTAATCTGGTTCAGAGCCTTGGGGACCTGACCTATCCTGGCAACATTCGGCACAGGGCAGATGCCAAACCTGGAAAAGGACACCAGGGCTAGATATCTATATTTAACCAAAAAACTTTTTGGATAAAATGTTGTAAGAATGTTAGTTTAAACTGATGATTCCCTGTGAAATTTATATAATATCTATACTAATAAAAGGCAAAGCCCTCACTCACTCACTCACTCACTCACTCACTCACTCACTCATCACTAATTCTCCAACTTCCCGTGTGGGTGGAAGGCTGAAATTTGGCAGGTTTATTCCTTACAGCTTCCTTACAAAAGTTGGGCAGGTTTTATATCGAAATTCTACGCGTAATAGTCATAACTGGAAGCTGTTTTTCTCCATTTACTGTAATGGAGATGAGCTTGAACGCCGTGGGGCGGAGTTCGTGTGACATCATCACGCTCCCACGTAATCACGCAGTACATAGAAAACCAGGAAGACCTCCAAAAAGCGCTGAAGAAAACATGCATTATATAATTGAGAAGGCAGCGAAACAATAAGAAGCGAGCGAGTGACATATACAACCATGTTCATGAGTTCTGCTACTTCGGAAACAAAGCACGATGTAAACCTACACTTTAAATTAAGTTCATAGACAGGCTGCGCTGGCGTTTGTAATTTAGTGCCTGCCCATATAAGGCCGTCCGTCAGCGGCAATCCAATAGCAAACTCCACTAAATATTCACGGGTGAAGGACTGTGTTTATGGAGAGGAAGATGAGATGGTCAGGGTGGTGTTTGACACAAACTCAGCGAAACTGCGAGAGAAAGTTTTAAGTGCCAGGACTAAGGTAACATTAAATACAGCCACGGACATAGCACGAGATGGCACCAGCACAGCTGGGAACCTTCGATGCATGTACACGAGCGGCTCACGTGAACTGACGCAGTGCACAGATAAAAGGCAACAGTTCCAAAGAGCGCTGAACAAAAACACAATTACACAATTGAAAAGGCAGCAAAAATATGAAGCGTCTGATAAGCATATTCATAAATCCAGCTACTGCGGAAACAAAGCACACGGTGGAAAAAGTCAATGTCCCGCTAAAGGAAGACAGTGTAAAAAAACAACGTGCATGCAGTGTGTCAGGTCTCAGATAAAGAAGAAGACGAGCTGTTTATTGATGCAGTAAGAAACGAATCGATGAAAGAAACCTGTCATCTTTACAGCGATTGACAAACACGGAATGTAACTTGAACACAACACATCCTACAAATACGAACCTGATTGAAAGAAATAATGATAATCAAATCCTTGATGACAGCAACACTCAGTAACACTCACAAAACAAATACTGTATATTGACAGTCATGTTACGTTATTTTTAAAATGTTCCCTTTTCTTTTCTAGCTTTTTAACACACTACTTCTCGCTGCGATACGCGGGTATATATATATGTATATATATATCCCGATCTACATACTCGAATAATGGATACTTTATTCGCCATCAATGATTGTTTTGGTAAAGCCATACTCAGTGTATTCATTAGATGAGCGGTAAAAAGTAAGAGCGAGGGAGGATGCAGGCTGTAGTGCGTCAACTCTATCTGAATTGCGCGATCACATTTGAAAAAATATATCTTTTCAAGTTCTATTTAGTCCATATTTGTCAAACTCAAGGGCCACGGGCCACATCCGGCCCGTGTAATTATATCCGCCCACGAGATCATTTTATATACTGTATTATTGTTATTAATGGCCCAGGTATATGAAGCGCTGGTAACACAATAAACTACAGATCCCATAATGCAGCGCTTCAGCTGCCTTGCTGAACACTTACGCGTTAATCAAGTCTAGCTTATGATGCTGCAAGTTATTGCGAAGCTAGCTCACACGATGCTGGAAGAAAAGTTGATTCTGAAAATAGAGCCTTTAAAACCGATGGGAGGCTGAGTATATGTTTACTGAACCCGTGTGTCTCATTTGTGGAGCTAATGTGGCTGTAATTACAGAATTTAATCTAAGACGGCACTATGAGACAAAACATCAGGGTAACCTGAATGCAATGCAGAAGATACAGAAAGCAGAATAATTAAATAAGAATCTGACACTTCAGCGGACGTTTTACCGTGCACAATCACAAAGTGATTTCAAGTGAAGCTGCTTTTATGGGAGACACAAATGCACCAGTGCACCTTGCCCCACTTTCCCTGTTGCCAAGTAATGTTAAACCAAGTCGTCACTACGGTGTTCCCAAACACGCACTTTGCTGATAAACTGAGCGCACTGAGTTTGCACGCCGCTTTGGTGACTTTGAAGAACAAAAAGTCCGTCTACATGCGGCTCGAACCTTGTGCATGTTTGGTAGCACATATCTGTGTGAGAAGCTCTTCTCAGTGATAAAGACTAACAAAACAGCACACAGGAGTCGCCTCACTGATGAGCACCTGCAATCCATCCTGAGAATCTCCACAACACAGAACCTCACACCAAACAGAAACGAACCTGTGGCCAAAAAAGATGCCAGGCGTCCAGCTCTAAAATGACATATGAGCAAAGACAACTGAATGATTTGATTTGTTATTGCTGAAAGGAACACATTTTATTTATATTTCCAGGTTTTGTTATGCAGCATGTTCATATTTGAATTTGTATAATTTTGACAGGATATATTTTTATGGAGAGCAAAATCTTTTGGGATATTTAAAATCTAAGTTTATTTTTATATAAAATTACATAAGAGTAAAGAAATTTGAATGTTTGTTCTTTTAATGTTTACTTTATTTCTAACTTGTATAATTTAGACAGGATATATTTTTATGGAGAGCAAAATATTATAAGTTGTTTAAGGTTTGAGTTGATTTATTCAGGAATAATATTCCTGTCTGTTTTTACCATTCCTACCAAAGATATTTCTGTCGACTAAATAAAAATTCCTTCTATTTAAAATTTAAATAGAACTTGAACAAATCGATAGTTCATAATATCCACGCAGACTTGCACGTAAGAGCGGAGTTATCCGTTTTAACAAGCAGCGTATTGCACTGATCTGAAATAGCTGTGTGTGTATATATGTAGATATGTATGTATATGTATATATATGTTTATATATGTGTGTGTGTATGTATATATATATATGTATTTGTGTGTATATATGTGTGTGTATGTATGTATGTGTGTATGTATATGTATGTGTATATATGTAGATATATATATGTATATATGTGTATATGTATAGATATGTATATATATATGTTTATGTGTGTGTGTGTATATATATATATATATATATATATATATATATATATATATATATATGACAACAACACTCATCACTCACAACAGTGACAAAACAATTACATTGACAATCATTTTACGTTATTTTCAAAATGTTTCCTTTTCTTTTCATTGCTTCTTTAACACACTACTTCTCCGCTGCGAAGCGCGGGTATTTTGCTAGTATATATATATATATAGGTAGTCCCCAGGTTACGGACATCCGACCTACGACATACGAACGGGGCCGCAGCTGCGACGCATGCGCCTCAGTAACTGCTGCTCTGTCATCTTTGGCCTGGGGACGCTGAAAGCAGTGGCTGGAGGGGGCGATTTCACTGCTCGTGCAGTGTAGTGTCCTTCAAGCGGCTCCCGGCAGCAAGTGATTTCACTGCCTGCCCACCACACACGGCTGCCCCGTTCACTCTCAGTGGGTGGCTGATGATGCTGCAAGCGGTGACCCGGTTGTGGCTGAAAGGAAGCCATTGAGGGTGAACGGGGCGGTGGGGGGTAGCATTGTAGTGTGCCTCGGGTGGCTGCCTATTGAATGGGGGCGGTAGTGGACAATTTACTACCCGCCTTTGGCCGCACCGTGTTTGTTCTTGGTGGGCGGACGCTGCAGGCAGCATACTGTAGTGGAGGCGACTGTGAGGTGGACTGGTGATGAACCGCCCCTCGCCACCACCATTCATTCTCAATAGCAAGCCTGCTTGTACTGTTATGCACATAGCAGGAAGTTGTCTCTTGTCAGTACATCAGACATGTTGATGGGTGCCTTCCTGCTGTGATAGCATGTACAGTGCTGTGCCGAAGAGCTCATCTTAACCTTTTGTCTTCACCCTTCAAGAATGTCTCTGAAACACAAATCTTGCAAGTGCTGGTGATACAGTAAAGAAGAGAAAAACCATCACCATTGAAAATAAAGTAGAAATAATAAAAAGGTCAGAGAGAGGTGAAACTCCATCATTCATTGGCAGAACACTTGGTTACAGTCGGTCAACAATAGCATTTATTAAAATAATGTACCTGTTTCGACATACAAATTCAACTTAAGTACAAACCTACAGTCCCTATCTCGTACGTAACCTGGGGACTGCCTGTATATATATATATATATATATATATATATATATATAGTGCTGCTGCTTTGCAGTAAGGAGACTGGAAGGTTGTGGCTTCGCTTCCCGGTTCCTTCCTGTGTGGATAGCGCTTTGAGTACTGAGAAAAGCGCTATATAAATGTAATGAATTATTATTATTATTACAGTGCATCTGGGAAGTATTCACAACGCATCACTTTTTCCACATTTTGTTATGTTACAGCCTTATTCCAAAATGGATTAAATTCATTTTTTTCCTCAGAATTCTACACACAACACCCCATAATGACAACGTGAAAAAAGTTTACTTGAAGTTTTTGCAAATTTATTAAAAATAAAAAAACTGAGAAATCACATGTACATAAGTATTCACAGCCTTTGCTCAATACTTTGTCGATGCAACTTTGGCAGCAATTACAGCCTCAAGTCTTTTTGAATATGATGCCACAATCTTGGCACACCTATCCTTGGCCAGTTTCGCCCATTCCTCTTTGCAGCACCTCTCAAGCTCCATCAGGTTGGATGGGAAGTGTCGGTGCACAGCCATTTTAAGATCTCTCCAGCAGAGATGTTCAATCGGATTCAAGTTTGGGCTCTGGAGCAGGTTTTCATCCAGGATGTCTCTGTACATGGCTGCAGTCATCTTTCCCTTTATCCTGACTAGTCTCCCAGTTCCTGCCGCTGAAAAACATCCCCACAGCATGATGCTGCCACCACCATGCTTCACTATAGGGATGGTATTGGCCTGGTGATGAGCGGTGCCTGGTTTCCTCCAAATGTGACGCCTGGCATTCACACCAAAGAGTTCAATCTTTGTCTCATCAGACCAGAGAATTTTGTTTCTCATGGTCTGAGAGTCCTTCAGGTGCCTTTCGGCAAACTCCAGGCGGGCTGGCATGTGCCTTTTACTAAGGAGTGGCTTTCGTCTGGCCACTCTACCATATAGGCCTAATTGGTGGATTGCTGCAGAGATGGTTGTCCTTCTGTAAGGTTCTCCTCTCTCCACAGAGGACCTCTGGAGTTCTGACAGAGTGACCATCGGGTTTTTGGTCACCTCCCTGACTAAGGCCCTTCTCCCCCGATCGCTCAGTTTAGATGGCCAGCCAGCTCTAGGAAGAGTGCTGGTGGTTTTGAACTTCTTCCCCTTACGGATGATGGAGGCCACTGTGCTCATTGGGACCTTCAAAGCAGCAGAATTTTTTCTGTAACCTTCCACAGATTTGTACCTCAAGACAATCCTGTCTCGGAGGTCTACAGACAATTCCTTTGACTTCATGCTTGGTTTGTGCTCTGACATGAACTGTCTGTCAACTGTGGGACCAGATTATGTAGACAGGTGTGTGCCTTTCCAAATCATGTCCAATCAACTGAATTTACCACAGGTGGACTCCAATTAAGCTGCAGAAACATCTCAAGGATGCTCAGGGGAAACAGGATGCACCTGAGCTCAATTTTGAGTTTCATGGCAAAGGCTGTGAATACTTATGTACATGTGATTTCTCAGTTTTTTTATTTTTAATAAATTTGCAAAAACCTCAAGTAAACTTTTTTCACATTGTCATTATGGGGTGTTGTGTGTAGAATTCTGAGGAAAAAAATGAATTTAATCCATTTTGGAATTAGGCTGTAACATAACAAAATGTGGAAAAAGTGATGCGCTGTGAATACTTTCTAGATGCTATATATATATATATATATATATATATATATATATATATAAAATATCTTAAGTTAAAAGTGCAATGATTTTGTGCAATGATTTTATGCGTTGTTTTTTGTCACGCTTTAAATCGGGCTTATTTTAAAACCTACATTCTTTTCAGAATTTATTGAACTTTAATGTGATGTTGTTAGATTTTCAGATTCTTTTTCCGTTTTTAAATTATGAAGTAAAAAATATCAAGAACTCACATCCCGCAAGACGAGAGTTTGTGCCAAGACATTTAACCATGCCTGGAGCTAGAAATAAAAGACAAAGAGTAGACGACAAAGACAGCTGCTATACAGGCTTTTAAATGTTCAAAGCACAGCGCGAGATGCAGGTCACACAGCGCAGCAGCAGTCAGCCAGCTGATCGAGCAAAGAGAAGATAAAAAAAAAAATTAGTTTCCCATTGTATTACCGTTTAAGAGGGGGTTTCGGAGGAGCGACCACGTATCCTTGGGGTGCGTTCAGCCCCCCTCTTCACAAAGCAAGTGGCAGAGACGCGAAGTGGCTGGCGTGTGTGGCAGAAAAGGGGGGTTGGCAAGCGAATCAAGCAGGGGGTAAACCCCCTAGTAATTTATATAAAATATAGTACAGTATATATATTTTTTCCCCCACATATGTATGTTTTCCATTGAAGAAGGCAGCCTGCCTGTCTATAAGGCACATTTCATTACATTAGAAGGGAGTGGAGTACTATACACAGTTTACTAGAGTGCACATTCACCTAACAACATTTTGCTTTAGTATATAGAATGTCCTTTAAAGTGCTGTAAAGTATATCTAAAAAATTAAACAAAAGTATTATTTTGGATCTTTTAAAAGAAATTTAAATAGTTACCACCGCAGAGCCATTGCTTGGATGCCTTGGCTGAGTAGATAAATGTTCTTTTCTAAAACCAGTAGCTGACAACAATCCTTCAGTGACAGTACCTGGTAGAAAAAAAGAAGTTAAGCAGTCTGGTGTGTTGGCAAGAGAAACTAAAATTAACTTTTATTTATGCTACAAACATGTAATATCCTATGAACTTTTAGCTGGTATTACCAATAGTTTGAGCATTTAATTTGTCATATTATACTGAATTTCTTATGACAACATCAACCCCTTGGCAAACCTTGTAAAATTCTGTGTAAATTAGGGATTTGTGATCAGCATAAGATCAACCATGTTACAGTCTTGAAAATCGAGATTAAAAGTTATTTTTTTGCCTGTTATGTTTAGTAAATATGGTAAAAGAATGAATTCTGAAAGCAGTGTTATCCATTGTGTCTCTTAAACACTGCATGATTTAGCATTTCATTGCAGTGAAACCAAACAATGTTATGAGAATGTATAGCCTTGAAAACCAGTCTGCTAATTAACTGGCTCGTCCTGTTAAGCTTGGTTTGTGAAGAGATATGAGTCAGCATTTCTGGATCACAAGCAGCTAATGAAGCTTTCAGTGACACTGCAGTTCAGCTGGGCATACTATCTAGTAATAGTCAATCCACACTGCATTTAGACTTTATCAGGTATACCATATAAACACAAATATATGTTTGAGATGGTCATAAAAATCACAAGACAGAATGCTAAGGGCGGAATCGAAGATGTAAGATTAATCATCAAGTGTTTTCTGTGAACATAGAGTACATTAGAAAGAATTGCAGTGCAGTGGAACTATTTGAATACAAGAACATTGAACTTGCATTTTGTTTTGTTAATCATATACCCTTTTTATTTAGTTTATTATATTAAAAAACAGAATTAAAAAACATCTTAAGGCCAGTTACCCATGTGTGGTTCTAGAGGAATGTTATTTTCTTTAGACAAGAAGTACAAAGAAATCAATATATGTAAAAATATAAACATAAATGTTATAGCTGTCAAAATTAGTCAAAAATTAAGGTTCAGAAATGTATTTTAAAAATAAGCAAATTGAATATATTCAAACATAGCTTAATGTGGGTGCTGCATATAAGTATGTATTGTATGCTTTTTATATTTCTTGACACTTTTTACTTTTTTACCCTCAGTGTATCCGCAAATCATAACATGCTTATGACACAGTTGTTCAAAATAGTAGGCAAAAACTTCAATGTTCAATGTTTTAACACTTGAAAACACACAAAAATGGGATTGTTAATGGGCACAAAGTGACATGATCAATAAGAAAGCATAGTTTACATGCAAAAAATGCAAACATAAATGCTCATGATAAACGCTACAAGATGTTTTACCCTCTCATTTGCAATTCTGCTGTGAACAGAAGAAATTACAAAGCAGATGTAAAGATAAGTAAATGTCTTTGTCTTAGGCAAGTACCCTTGCTTTTATCTATTATCTATTTATCTGTTATCTGCACTGCAACTCAAGCATAGAATTTTGTTACATTTTGTTTCATTTTTGTAGGCTACATTATATTTTCAAGTGTAGTGAGCCATGCTTGATGAGCTTTTCAAATAATTCCTTTTTCTTTGTAAGAAATGCCAGTTTTATCTGTACTGTTCCTGTTCTCTGTATTATACATACTGAAGAGGTTTGAGCCTCACTGTGTGAAAAATTCCAGAAGTAATGAGTGCAAGACAGGAACAAGGTTGTCAAAACTGAATGATGGTGCTAATCATTCGCAAAAGTACAACTGTAAGCATTTAAAATTAATTTATAAATACATAGCCTAGTGCAAACATATAAATATTTGGAATAAGTTAATATAAATAATAAACTAACATTTTACAGAAAAAATAGCTGTCACTTGAATTCTTAAAAGTAATTTTTACCCTTGTGATCATGATGTATATACTGGAAACTGACCTGAACTGCAGCAAGTACACCAGGTCTTAAACACTGCCTTTCAGCCTGTAGTTATGTCTGAGTTCATAAATATTACTTTGTTTGCCAATGCAATGATGCTGCACCATTGTAGATTCCAGTCTTGTTACTGAATACTAAAAATTTACTTTGCATTCATGCCCCCTGAAATCACACTGGAAGAGACAAACTTTCCCATGCCAAGTTTGGGCAAATTTTTTAAATATTATGTATAACAGATGACAACAGGGGCGGCACGGTGGCACAGTGGTAGCGCTGCTGCCTCGCAGTAAGGAGGTCTGGGTTCACTTCCTGGGTCCTCCCTGCATGGAGCTTGCATGTTCTCCCCATGTCTGCGTGGGTTTCCTCCGGGTGCTCCGGTTTCCTCCCACAGTCCAAAGACATGCAGGTTAGGGGGACTGGCAATCCTAAATTGTCCCTAGTGTGTGCTTGGTGTGTGGGTGTGTGTGTGCCCTGCCCGGGGATTTGTTCCTGCCTTGCGCCCTACGTTGGCTGGGATTGGCTCCAGTAGACCCCCGTGACCCTGTGTTAGGATATAGCGGGTTGGAAAATGACTGACATTTTTGATGAAAAATATTTATTTGGTACAACAATGCAGTCTTCCATTCATCAATCCATTTTTATTCCATGACAACATGCAAAAGTGCACTTTTGTATTTTTTCACACCACTGCATTTCAGATTTGTTTTCTTCACCTCTTATCTGAATTAGTGCTTTTTTGACATTCAGCATTATAATCAGGACAAAACTGGACTATCAGTATTTGGATTAGCTATATATAAAGTGTAAATGCTTTAAAAAACAATACCTTAAATAGTTTTTATTGATCAATAAACTCCCTAGAAAGTGCAATAAACAGAAAAAGGCTAATTAAATCAGTATTTTTTATGACCACCCTTTTACTTCAAAACAGCAGCAATTCTCTTAGGTCTACTTGAATGCAGTTTCTGAAAGACCTCTCGCGGTAGGTTGTTTCAAGCCTTTTGGAGAACAGTCTTTGACTATCTTTTTTTCTTCTATCTCTCCAAGTAATTCCAGAATGGCTCAATAATTTTGAGAACTGGGCTCTGTGGGGACCATGCCATCTACTGCAGGATTCCCTGTTCCTGTTTTCATTGCTTATAGTTTTTTTTTTCATGATTTTGGCCATGTGTTTGTTGTCTTCATCATGTTGGAGAATGAAGTTGGGACCGATCAGATGTCTATCTCATGGTATTACATAATGATTAAGAATCTGTTTACAGTTTTCAACAGTGAGGGGCCATCAACTTACCAACTTCATTTGTGGAAATGCAGCCCCAAACCTGCAGAGAACTTACACCATACTTCACTGTTTCTTACAGACATTTATCCATTTACCATTATCCAGCAGTTCAATAGACACACTGCCTTGATCTAAAAATGTTTCAGTCCAGGACACCTGTTGCCAATTTTTGATACCCAATCCCCCCACCCCAGTTTTGGTGTTTATGAGCATTGGTGAGCCCTTTGGGTTTATTACCCCAGTGGAGGAATGGCTTTTTGGTGTCAACTCTTCCATGAAGACCACTTCTGATAAGACTTCTCCAGACTGTAGATGGGTGTCTCTGGACATCTTCAGATTTTAAAGGGAAGTAAGCTTAATGTATTTCTCATCCACTTTACTCATTTTACATGTCTCACAACAGTGTTTCTGATCCTCAGCCTTGCCCGTTTATTTGTGTTCCTGTAGAAGAACTTGGGCAGCACACCTGTCTAGAAACACCTGTTTACCAAACAATTTCTGCTTGGGAGAGACCATGATGATACAATATGTCCACCTTATGTGTTGTCTCTGTGCTCACTCTTACTTTAGTGAGCATTGAGATTTTCATATTAAACACCACATCTACTGAAACCTCGCCTTTTAATACAGTTGTCCCTTGCCTGGTTTTATTCCCTCTACTTAGCTGTTTTTGTTTGAGTCATTCACTTTGTTTCAACCTACACATGATGTCATTGGTCATTAGCACCATGTTTTTGCATTTGCTTAATCAGCTCTGGGCTATATGCTTACAAAGATCTCATGTTTCTACCAGGAATGTCATTTATTACTATGTTTATTTCTTTAAGGCCATTCAAACATCCTATTGTATTGCATATAGTTTTGCAAATGGATTGTTTGAAACTCTTAAATATTCTGTTTTTTATTGACACACTAATCCAGAAGACATGAAATAACCACATTAGTTAAGTGCCTAAGACATTTTCACTGTATGAGACCCAGCAGAGTCATTGATTGTACCAATATTATAAAAGAAATTAAGTTAGGTTGGTAACATATGCTTTTCTAGAGTGATTTGTGAGTTGGTGAAAGGTAAAATGGAGAAAACACATTTAATTGAATGAAAGAAAGATTTGGATTTGAAAGAAACTGTGCAATAACAAAGCCAGGGAGTAACAAAAGTGCATTCATTGAGGATTGCAAGAAAATGTAGCCTCATTTGTTATTCACCAGACATGGGGGAAAAGAAAAACAAGACTGGCTAAGAGCATTCTCAGCTCTTTTAATTTTCACATAGTTTCACACATTCAGTGATCACATATTCAAACCTGCTACCACACCTTGTCAAGTAATTTCATACTTCAGTACTTATGTTCACATTCACCTGACTTTTTTCAGGCAGGCTTACTAGAATTTTTAGATGCCTTGATACACCTCCTGCTCTATACTCAACTGCTTTAGGTTGCTTAGACATTCCATATTTCACTTTCCACTATCCACTAGCTGTTAATTGCTTACAGGAGATACACTCTGCTCTTAGAGGCACATCAAACCCATTAATCAAAGGATACAAAAGAGGCACTAAGGCATAAGCCGTTAAACAGTGTAAGATTTAATATGATTCTTACGTGCACTATGCGTTTAAATTATTCCTGAATCACTGCTGTACAGAGTGTGTGCTTTTATTCTATATTTGGCTTTCAATTATACATTCATCAAAGCAAAAAGAGCACAAATAGGGGCCTTACATGGAATATCCTTGTGTAAAAATTTTTTTTCACCTTTCTTTGGCTAAAAGGACTTAATATATTTTTAATTTTGATATTAAAATGAAGAATAAATGAAAAGAGACACAATATGTATTAAAATAGGTATCTCATGTAACTATATAATACAGTATAATATAATATGGGACAGTAGTGTAGAACTTAATGCTGCTGCAGCCTCACAACTTCTATGACAGTGGTTGAAGTGGCCACTGTCTCTGTTTGAATTTTCTTTCCACATCCAATAAAAATGCAATTTAGATTGAATGGTGACTCAAGTGTAAGATACTGGTAAACTAAACTGGCATTCTCTGTACCCATTGGGCTAAGTAGGCAAGAAAAGAATGGCTGAAGGCATGAATAGATATCTTTTTTTTTAACAAAAACATAACCTGTATTATTTTATTTGTCCATAGTAATGTTAGAGCTTGGTTATTTAACATACAGTGCACCTGAGACATACCGTATATAAAGCCTTTCCTTTAAAGCTGTAGTTACGAGAATATCACTTGCTAGACACTTTCTTGCTGAACAGAATTCCCAGATTTTTAATATTAATAATAATACATTTTATTTTTATTGTGCTTTTTGTAACTTTAAACCTTGCCTAACCGCAATGACAGTGTATATGTCTGCTAGCAGACCAATTTGTAATCTTTATAGATAACAAAGCACTAAAATAAAATCTTTTATCATTAATATGAGGTATGCAATTATTCCTCCCTTTTTGATATACTGAATTCCACCCATAGTGCTGCAATGCCAATGGAAAAGTATGCAGAACACCAGGATTATGTGAGTAGCATGGAGGTATTGTGAACAATTTATATTCTGCTGGAATGAAGTGCAATTTCATTTAACATAAAAACATGATGTCACTTTACTCAGAGAATGACACTTTTTGGTGTTTGCATTTGTCATGGGTGATGAGATAGAGGAACTGAGACTTATTCTCTGTGTAGACAAAGAAGAAAAAGGGCTGACAAAGCAGTGGGTTTGGCGCATCATTATTAGTTGCTGCTGCTTTCAGCAGTAGGAATAAGCTTTGCCTGCTGGAATAATAAATGCCAAAAGTAGCTCTTATTTTAGGTGGAAAGAATTTAACTTTGGGCACAGTATTCAAATGCAGATTTCAGTTCAGTCCGGAGGTTGGAATTTGCTTGCTGCAGCTTATCCTGAGTGCTGTTTTATTTAAGGACTTGCTTTAAGTTTATGCATAAGCAACCATTTTAGTTAGCAAAAATATACCTGTATTAATAAATTAAAGGAAAAAAATGAGGATCAAGTTGGCTGCTCAGCTGATCTTTAATCAATAGAAGAATTCTAAAGTCCTCTGAAAAATGACATCACATGGAACATGTATTATTTATCATTGAGACAGAGCTATTAAGTCACTATACTAAAGATTGTCAAATGCATTATTCATTTGGTATAAAATGTCATTGCAAGCTCTTAACATTATTAATTGTTTATATATTTTTTGCTTTCATTAATTTCTTATCAGAATGTATTGTCTCGTTTGAGTGTGTACAGCGCATTGTACTAAACAGGTTCCTATTGTGCGCTGTTAGGACACTGTCTTTATAGATGAAAAAATATTTGAAATTCTGTTAGACAGCATTTGTATACATCCTGGAATAACAGGAAAGTCATTAAAAATTAACAAGTCAAAAAACATTACTAAAAATTCCTTGAAATTCTAAAAAAATTAAAATGGTGCTGAAAAATATTGCAAAATCTTAAAGTCATCCGAACTTTAACCGACAAAACACTCACATCTCACTTTAATATTACATCTAATGACCTCACACATTGATATCACCTTGTGTTGTGTTCTTTGTTCAAGCATGTGTCTGAACTGGTATAGATATATAGTAGCCATTAGCCAGAACATTGAATTGTTAGTGTTAAGTGGTAAATAGTTAGCAAGGTTAAATTACTTTGTGTTTATTAGATGTGTCACTATCATTTATCAAGCAATTAAAATGTCAGAAAACTGAGCGCTTACATTGAAATTGTTTGAAAATGCTGACTTCAAAGATTGGCTTCAACAGGACAAGTCAAATAAGCATATGGCTGGGTAACATTACTGTATGAAGAAGTTTGACATTGGAAATATGGGTGAGTCCTGTTTGAAATGTCATATGAAAAGAAATAAACATTATGAACTGAGGACGTGCAAGGAAGACAGTAATTAAATTAAGATTTTTTTTGGACTTTTTGCAGAACTATTATCCAAGTGTCAGTTGATTAGCTGGCAGTAGCGGTAGTGAGAACTCTAGTTGGGCTAGTGATACTTCTACTATATTACCATCTTTGTCATCATATACGACAAAGTGCAGTGTGTTAAATGTGTTCGAGAAGCATTATTCATACAAATCATGATGAAGAAGTGGGTTACCTTTTTCAGGAAATGTTCCTGATAGAGAGATCATAGAGCATCATACAGTGTGACTGGACAAATTTCCCAAAGTACTCCTCATACTTTTCATCTGCGACAATTTACTACTGGAAATATGCCAAAATGATTTTTATGATCATTTATTTGCGTAATCGATATTGGGTTGCTAGAACCCCAACACGGCAAAGTTTCTGTATTTTTACTTGAGCTTTAAAGTGTTGAGTGTGTAAACCACTTGGAAAAAGTGGCTGCTTTTTTCATAATTTCTTTGTAACTTTTGCTTACACACACCAAAATGTTGGGACAAGCCAGCTCCGTGCACACCACATGTGTAATGGCCCATTCATTGTCCAGAAAATGTTATATCTGTTTTTAAAATGTATTGGCCCTACCCCTAATTGCACAACTGCACTATTACTCTGGGTAAATAGCGTGAGCTTCAATGTCAGATTTTTAACCGTTCAGCGGTTTAAAATTGGTCATATGTTTAAGTTCATTTGTGTTTTTATCAGGATCATGTAATTTTGCTTTAGATAGTCAGAACCAGAGTGCAGTGTAGTCCTGTATTCTCGTGCATGTTGGTACTGGAAATGTCATAAAAACATGGCACTACCTAACTTTCCATTTTATTACTGGGCAGCAAATATGCAAGCTCTAAAGACCTAGACATTGACACAAATCGATGAATATATACAAGTCTGGTCTGCAATAGAAATGAAATCTTTCTGTACTTCTTTATGTGCCCTGCTTTATGCCCCCATTAAATACAAATTATTATCAATATACTTATAATCCAATTGTCCATCTACCACTCAGAATATTGAACCAATGCAGGAAACATTTTAAGACAGAGAAGCTCTAATCTATTGCATATCTCTACGATAATCACCTTTTTCTTCCCTCTGAAACCTACCTAGTATTTAATGTATGGAATAAGTCTGTAATTAAAACACATGGGGAACTGTATATAGATAATGTCTTAGGAACAACACTGCTTCAAATTTAGCTTTCCATCAACAGAATTTTTCCACTACTTTCAAATCAGAAATTTTGCTAAAAGAAACCTGCCCAATTTTCCTCACCTTCCACCCATTTCTATTTCAGAGGCAATACTGGTCAGTCTTGAAGACTCCAAACAGCATCTCAACAATATATAAAAACAAAAAGTCCCTTTCCTTTCAAAGATTCCAGGGTATGGTTAACATTTTAGAAAAGGAGTGGGAGGCAGCCATGCATAGAATACACTCTAGCTACATATGTGCAAAGCATTCAATCATTCAGTTTAAAATCTTTTATCGAGCACATTTATCTCATTCAACATTGTCCAAAATGTATCCAGCGCCACATTCAACATGTGAAGGTTGCAGTCGAGCTCCAGGCTTACTGGGCCACATGTTTTGGACATGCACCAAATTAACATAATTCTGGAGAAAAATCTTAATCAGACAGCCTTAGTGTCACAATCACTCCTAACATATTAACAGCTGTATTTGGTGTACTCCCAAATGGGTTAAATTGGAGAAGGTCAAATTGATTTTAATTGCTTATACCACACTACTACCACATAGACTTATCTTGCTCAGCTTTAAGAATCCCATCCAACCTGTTAAATAAAAGTCAGTGGGTAACTGATGTGCTTTCCTATTTGAAATTGGAAAAAATTGCATTTTCACCTAGAGGATCTGTTCAAAGCTTTTTTAAAATATGGCAGGATTTAATTAATCAAATCTTTGAATGAGAATTTACAGTTTATCTCATAAAATGACATTCTCCTCTCTTTGTTGTTTTTAAAGATTTGCTCAAGCTGTTGGCTCTCTACTCTTTCTCTCTGGCAGGGGTTGAATCATGGTTTGTTAAGTTTGACTTGAGTGTATGGAATGTTGTTTTCTTCATACAAAATCAGTAAAATGAAAAAAGTCATAAAAAGTCGTGGAATGTGAAATTTGCTGAAGTGTACCAATCCTGGTTAGAAAAAATGCAACCTTTCATATTTTCTGTATTAATAATAAAATTAAGCTAATGTGATATGTCATAGGCAGCATAGTGAAAGAGTGTCACGTGCTGCAATCTCAGGAATGCAGTGTCCTAAATTTGAGTCCCATTCCCTGTCATTTCCTGTATGGATTTTGCATACTGTATACTCTGTATGTCTGAGTATGTTTTCCTTTAGATATTCTATTTTTTCTTCCTAATCTTCAAAGATGTTCATGTTAAAGGGATTGACGATGCTTAATTTCCCAGGTGATGTACATGGGAGTGGGCACAGCAATGTAATGTTTGTAGAATGCATTTTTAATGTTTCTTTCCTGTCTGTTGGAAGTATATATTATATAGGTGTATTTTGGTTCTAGCAGTTTGATCTTCCCATATCTTGTCACTCTTAAGGAAATGTTGTTTCCAGCACTTGTGTCCACCCCAGATTGATATATTAGAATTCTTATTTATGAATTATTAAGAAAAAAACAGTAAAATAAAAGAATAACACAGAGTATAGTATAGCAGTACAGTGAAAAGCAATTTGCAAAGCACTGCATTAGTTATCAATGTTTAACTGTATTATAGGTAGTAGAAACAGGAGCACTACCTTTATTTAAAACATTTTGAGGATAAAAACAATTTTTATGCTTCTGAAATATCAACCACATCACAAAGGTAAGAATGTTTTTGTCTCTTTATCATGGCACAAAGTTTTTTTGGCAGTGTTTGATATAGATCTCTTTGATCAATGATGGGTCATATCTTATCCAACCATCCATATTATATACATTTTCTGAATCTGGTGAATCTAAGTAATTCAATAAGCCCTGTACTATTGTAGAGGCTTGGAGCTTGCTTGAGATAACATTTATTTAGCATTTACTATGTATTCCTTAAATATTTGTGATCCAGTATTCCAGTGGTAAAGAAAATTTAATTAATCCAAAATGATCCTTTATCATTCACTTTTTTGATAGCTTGTTTGTTAAAAAAGTATACTGCATTGCAGTATTGTCATTATTGTTTTGTACAATGGTCAATAAATATATCTAGTGATTAATTTAGATATATTTCCAATGATATTACCGGGGAATTGGGCATTTTGGGTCTTTTAATGTCGGCCACCTTTGCTTCATCAACCCTGTCAGAGTTGACCAAACCCTAACTTGTCCATAAGTAGCATTACTCACTCTGTAAATATGAATTGCCTTCCCAGATGAACTTTCAAATGAAAGTCTTAATACACTACCAAGGAAGCATACTTTTGCCATTGACTGATGCTGAAGCTTCTCTCCAGCCTTGACAAATGTTTCATACTGATAAGTCTACATGTGTGCCTGCACTAGACAGTGACAGTGGTGATGGAGTCATCTATTACCTTGAACACCTGATCATGGTGCCGTTGGTAGCATCCCATCCACCTCCCATAATGTCATTGAGCTGAGAATATATTTCTGTGTATCCCATCTCCTAAATTGGTAACATACTGCTGTATCAGACTTGCCAACGAAGAAATGGATGGGGTGAGCTGGGGATGACATAATAGACTGAGAGTGTAAGGAATTTAGTACAATGATGCTTAGCCTGTTTTATCTTGAACAAGAGGTATTGCAGTCCAGTGCCTGTTCATTCCTTTTTCCATGTTCTCTGTTTTTTTATTCCCACCACCTCTAATTTCACCTTGTGTTGGACAAGTTTACGCACCATTCTGTGCCTTAAGCCTTGTCTTAACATGATATACTAACATGTACTGCTCATCCTGACAGCACTGTCGTTTCCACTTTTCTATCCATTCTCACCTCTTTGACATCATAAAGTCATCATTGGATCACTGTACCTCCAGTACCTCCAGAAAGAAGCACTTTCTTATATAGGTAACCATTAATCCCTCCTCCTAGCTGCTTATGATGAGCTACATGTTACCGCTTATACAAAGCAGCACTGTACAGGCACTTAACTGAGTCAAATAACACAGTTTGAAAGAGGCCATCTAGTTGATTCCAATTGTAGGTGCATCAATCATAAAAACTACAAAATTATTGCTGTCAAAAAGGGAGAAATGGACACTTCACATGATAGGTGTTAAATGCCAAAAAACCTCAGGCGTTACCAAAGAATTAACTCAGCACCTCTTTGACCCAGAAAAAGAAACTGTATTTTCTAAGCTTCATAAAGCTGGAATTTATGTCAGCATGGATGTTCAGAAAACTGCTTGTATCCAAGGCCAGTGCACAACATTGCATAACCTTGTTTAAGTAACCTAAAACCTGAATCACTAAGAAACTGGAAAAAAAAGCAATAGCGTCAGATAAGTTATCATTCACCCATTTTTCTCAATTTAGATGTGCTTTAAGTTTGGAGAAAGCCAAAGGATGCCTACAATTCACAATGTCAGTTGCCAACTGCTAAACATGGTGGGAGATCCATAAAAGCATGGGTAGACATCTTCTATGTCCAGACTGCCCTGTGGGGTTGTATAACAGACAATGGTGCAAACACTACTCCTTCATGATGTTTTTCTATTATAGTAGGATTTTACCTTCATACTAATTCTATAATATGGAGTGGTTTCATAAACATCAAGGTGAACCTGTGTTCCTTCCATGGTTTCCCCAGTCACTAAATCTAAACTTTGAAGTTTGTGGGAAGTTCACCTCCTTCATACCTTTCATTTATCTGAATACACAGATCATGTCTTGTACAAAAGTACTCTGAGAAGGACTGAAGCTGTTCTAAATTCAAAGGCTGGTTCTACACTTTAAGTATTTGATATCAATGCATAGTGTTTTTGCTATTTAGCTTACTGCTAATGACCACCTCCACAGTTCATAACTAATCAACTCAAAGCCCTCAAAGACATACAATTTGCCTTTGTTAATAGAGTAGTGGCTTTCTTATTTGGACATCATTTAGGTACATTAGTTTCTTGATTATTATTATTATTATTATTATTATTATTATTATTATTATTATTATTACTGTTTATTACCATCAAATTTTCCATAAATGCTCATATGTAGTTGATCTGTGTTGGTTTTGGTACTAGGGCCCTGCACTCCTTCTGTGCTGACTTGGCCAATGTTAATTGCTAATGTAACAAATTCACTGAAATGGTGTGTCCAGTTTTAATCCATTTCTCAAACAAGTGGCCCTGAGATGTAATTTGACCAAAATGATTCTCAGACTAAAGTTAATATAATAATCCAATATGGAGTCTTTGATCATAGCATGCCTTATGTGATATGAATCTGTAGGCATTGGCTAGGTCCATTGCCTATGGATCTATAAGCCATAAGATCTCTTCTCCCCTAACATGCTTCCCTTATCAGCTGAATGACCACACCTCTGTGTTGAGGTGTCAGTGTAGGTGTTTTTCAGTAGGACCATTGATGACCTTTATGAATTGATACTAAAGAGTAATTTGACAATGTGTAATAAAATGGTTCTATACTGATCTTGGGATTCCCTCCTTAGGAATCTACAGTATATACATCCAGTGTTATAATTTCCATCTTTGTTTAATTGTTGTGTCTTATCCTGAATAGATCCTGATGATTTGTGTGTCTTTTTCTGGGGTTTTCATACTCTGGGATCATGCTTTTGAAGTTAAAATTGTGGTTGAACACAATTTTGAAGATCTTATTATTACCATTTTTCTTTGATGCTGTTTTCTTTGGGCACTGCCATTTTGTAAATCCTGTTGTCATGATGCAGGTCCCAGTTACCAGGGTTGTGGCCTTAGGGTTCTTGAGTATGAGGAGTCAGTTGGTGAAAGAATGAAAGGTTGCTTTTTCAACAGAGTTTGTGAAAAAATAACAAAGGAATAGTATGTGTTTATTTAGTTATTGCTCTTTGTAGCAGCTTCTTATCTACCTTTCTTTTCTACTGTAATTTTTTTGGTTTTGGTTGTTGATTGTGTTAATTGCCTTCATGGTAACATTCCTTTGCTTGTTTTTTTGACTCTTCACTGTCACATTCTAAGTGTCAGAACATCCAGTAGTCCCTCACTGTTAGGCTACTTTTCTCATTTGCATCACCCTTAGTATTCTCTACTGCATAGCAGATTCTGACATCTCTCTATTATAAAAAAAATCTTGGGGAGGCAGACTAAGGAGACGAGACGTGATCTTCTCAGAAGACAATTTGAAGTCCTGCGAGAGACACTTTAACTTGCTCCCAGCTCTTAAAATAATGACAAGCGACAAGCAAAATACGCAGCTCGCAGCAGATGATCCGACCACTTCTCCTTGCGTGCGTTCAGCCATGCAGCGTTATATGTCCAGCAAGAAAGAGATTTAACCACGCCCGGGGCCGGAAATAAAGGACAAGTTTTATTTTTACAGCATCACGCGAGACATGGCAGTGAGCCATCATTTAAAACAAGTCCACGGACCTAACCTAGCAGTTGTTGGATTGCTTTTGGCAGACACACTTCATGTGCTCCCAGTTCTTAAAACAATGACATACGACAAGAAGAAGAGGCAGCTCGCCAACAGCAGAAAGACAGCATATGATCCGACGCCATCTATTTAGCGTGCGTTCAGCTGGCCCCCCCTTCACAACGCGAGAAAGATATGTAACCACGCCCGGGGCCGGAAATAACAAGCATTGTTTTTACAAAAGTTTTTAAAGTAAAAGAAAAATAATGCATATGTAACAATTCCCAAGAAAATAAAAATCTCTTTAAATTCTATTTCAAGTAAACCAAACACGGGGGTGGGCAAGTGAAGCAAGCAGGGGGCGGAGCCGCCCAAGACTTATATAAAAGTTATTGGGAAACTCCACTTTGTCCCAGGAATGAACTGGCTCCAATTACTTTATAACCTCCTGTTTCTCCTTCCGACCCAGGTGTTTGATGTTAGCATCATAGGTAGGAGTTGGTGGATTGATTAAAGTCTTCCAGCTTCATGGATATTGTTCACTTGCAGCATTACCAGAGGCATTAAGAAAATATTGGCCAATGTTCTCTTCTTGGAAATGAATTAGTACACAGTAAGTGTTCCAAGCACCAAAAACAAAATAACTAAAACGTCATGTTTCCCTAAGGGTTTCATCTATTTATTCCTCAAGTTGCTGTTCACACTAAGAATGATAAAGTCCCAGACTCCCTCCTTTCTTTCGGTTTCGAGCCAGCTCTGCTAAGGGCACAGTTACAGTGCTAAGAATGTGGTTAATGAGCATAAGCTGCATTCAGACCTTTACCTGATACACCTCAGGAAGCCTTCAAGAGGGTGTCTGAAAATGATCTATCTGGACATGCATATATACACTTCATATAAGATTGTTGTATGTTTTTTGATTAACTTTGCATCTTCATCATTACAGCATTGTTTTTTTTTACACCAACCCAACAACTCATTTGACTCATAAAGTCTCTTAAATTTCTTTCTCTTATTTTTGTGAGTAATGTAATTTTAATATCATCTAATATCTTAATAGTGAAATAGCTGGCATTAAAGAAAAAGGGGAAAAAAACAAGTTTCAGATTTGTCTAATTTTCTACATCAAATATACACATTTTTTTCTCACTCATACTGTATGTTTATTTTCATTTCATTGATTAAACAATGAGCAAGTATTTCTGTAAGGACAGCCAAGTCATATCTTTAATAACATTTTTTGACATTCATTTTATGAGCCATCTTTAGGACTGACATGTATTTGTTTTCCCAGTGAGGAGTGTGTAACACTAATGGAATGTTATTATCTTTGCTTTGACAGCATGTGTGAGTGGGCAGATTTTTTTACGCTGATGCAGCTCCCAACATATGTGTTGGAAAAAACATTGCAGCTTGTTGCAGTTTTGTGCTGAAAAAAAAAAAAAAAAACTTGTGAAGTATTCTTGGCTAATTAAATAAAGACTAGATGGTGATAATAATAGTAATAATAATAATAATAACAATAATAATAATGAAATGGTTTCAGAAGAGCAATCAAGAGTAATGGGTCCTATAAAAAATAAATGCATTCTGGTTTTAGAATTTCATCTATATGAGAATCTTATTTGTTGCTTAGATAGAAGGACAGTGTTGTGTTAAAGCAGAATTAAGGCTTGCTTTATGGTGACTGCTAGCTGACCAGCTTGTTTTTTTCAGTCAGGAAGCAACACAGTGAGCATTTAACTCTATGGAGGAATATTTCGGACTAAATTAAATAAAATAAAAAAAAACTGTGAAATGTGCCAATAAATAAAGAAAAGGAGCATGAAATGTGAGCATAAATAAATAAATGTGTCAAGGAATATGGTTTTGTTTATTTATTTGTTTGTTTGTTTTATTTTGTGTGTTATATTCCTGTAAAGGTAACATGAAGTGCAGCTTGAATTTAAAACTGTCATGTTCACTCGTCAAAGCTGAATGGGTGGTCTTTAGTGAGTGCTGTATTTTAATTGGTGAAATGTCGGCATAGCAGACTTAAACTTCGGCCATCAAATGCCACATTTACAGTAACACTTCAGATGCAGGCTCCTAATAATTAATTTGGAGTTTATAGAATTAAAGTAGCCACTTCTCAGTAATTCTTGTCACTTTTTCTTGGACACATAGTCGATGTGCGCAGTCTCAACTTGCAGCTTACGCATGAGCCACAGGATTCCCTGGTCAAGCAAAACAGTTATTTTGGTGCTTGAAAAAAATGCAGATTGGAAAAATAATGAACAAAAAAGTGAAAACAGCAAAAGGTGTATGTGTCCAAAATTTTTCTAATTTTATGATAATTATTGAAATGTTGATGTGTGTTCTTAAACTTATAGTTAAATATGAACTGTACTATTTTATAGTATTTTAACATATTTTCAACTTACCAGCAAAAAAGTTCATAGTAAAAAAGTAACTCAAAATAGACATGTTAAAATTTTTAGTCAAGATAGAAAAAACTATCACGAATGCCTTTTAAGAAAAGGTTTAAGAATGCAAGGAACAAACAAAAACAGTCAATGAATGTTCTAAACATTAATATTCAAAGTGATTCACTGTGTGTGCTTGAGCAGGTAACTCCTGTCTGTTTGTTTATTTAGTTGTAAATAAATAAACATTTAGTAAACAATTGCACTCTTGCTTTTCATTAAGGATGATACTCACCTTAGAAAGACACTATACTGTATAAAATAAAAGTTGTGTGCATCTGTGTGCTTTGATTTAATATTAGAAGTCTGACTTTTCCGCCCACGTACAGTGCTTCTGTTAAAAACACTGTTAAAGCCAAAGCAGTTTTAACAAAGACATCAATTATTGTTGATCAGTTTTTATAAGGTTAAATTAAGGTTCCATTTTTTCTCATTTAACAATTTAGCATGTGTGTTGATAATACTAGATAGAAAACTTCATGTAATTTACTTTTAGTTTATCATCAGCAACACTTTTTGTGTTTATGTGTTCTTGTTATAGGGTTGTAGTGAGGCAGAACCTATCATAGCAGAATCATAAGCAAAGCAGGAACCAACCTTTGCTATAACACCAATCTCATGCAGAGGACATCCACACACCCACACTCACACCAGACCACTTTTGGGTCCATTTTATTCAACGCTGAACTGACTTGTTTGTTGAAAAAGTTAGCATACATACTGTATTTAAATTAAGGTAAAATGGCACGTTCAAATCGGTCACACCAAGGAAGAAGGGCTTTAGTCACAATTGGACAATTAGGTGTTTCAGTCAATGTTGTATCTAATAGAAAGCATCTTGCATTTTGTCCTGTTTTGGTGTGCTTTGTGTTTACTAAAGTATTCAAATCATCCATTTATTATCCCCTCCTGCTTTGTGCAGACTTACATGCTTAGTTAGCACTGTTGCCTCTAATCTACTGGAAAATGGAGGTGTATATTAGGGTGATTGGTGACTCTAAATTGGCCCAGTATGAGGGACCCTGTAATGGACATAGTTGTTTCACATAATGGATAGATACAACCTTTTATGTTTGTTAGGAAATTGGTAAATGAGTAGTATTATACCACTTTTTTAAGACTGTTTCATTCTAAACCCAAGACAAAGTGTATGATTCAGAGGTGCAGATAATTGCTATTCTTTTCTCCGTTTTAGAAGAATTTCATTCAGACTTTAATTAACAGTCATGCATGCTGATTGCAATACAGTAAAGTGTATCACATCACAATTTAAGTCTGAATCAACTTGGAGCAAAAGCAGTAAACCACAATGCCCAGTTAAACACAGAGTTCTATTGCAGCCAAGAATCAAACTCCCTTTAGATTTACTACAAAGCAAACTTGGTAACTGAACTGACTTTCTAGGGCCAGGCATAAGGTCCCACTATTATGGAGTATGTAATTTTAAAACTATTGTCGCTTTCCAAAAAAAAAAAAGTACCATATAAATTATGATCTGCTTACTTGCAGAAACTGAGAAGGTAACCGAAACTGAAAGTCTTTACAAAAAGTATGTGCCATCACCGCATATTTTGACCACAGAGCACCACAAAACTAAACATTTTTATTAGGGTAAATGTTTTCTCATTTCATATCTACCAAAGAATAATGTAGTATAGTAAGCAGTGAGAATGGATACATGCACAAACTAGAATTTTTATTTCAAATTGGATTTGCACTAATTAATTTAATAAATTAAACTTTAAAAATTGTACCAAATAATAAAGCTCATATTCAAGGTTTGCTCTGTACCTCTTGGCCTCCACAACCCTGAACAGGAATAGCAGTGGAACTTAGATGGCTGGGTGTTTTTAACAAATTATATTTAGTTAGTTAGAAAATCGATTAATGTATTTTAAGATGTAGTTCAGTGCTGTTTATTTGGTAAGTTTCAAATCTTCAAATCTCAGAAATTCACATACATTTTTGAATGTAGATGTTTGTAATTTGTTGATATTAGACTGTTTGCAAAACCTTAGAAATGACAGGCTTTGTTGTGGTAGTGTTTGGTGATGGTTTCTGTGATAGATTTGTAAATCAGATCCACAACATCTTTCTACAGAATTGGACTTACAGTACATCCAAAAGACTGCATATTTGAATCCCACATGTTGCTCATAGTATGGCTTAGTGTAGGTTATTTAATCAAGCTGTGTTATGATTTTAAAGGAGTTAGTGTATAATTTATCTTGAAGTGATTTGGGATAAATAGTGCATAATCTGTAATCTATAATCACAGTGCATCTTTCTGCATGTCTGAGTTGCAAATATAAATAATTAATTGGGCAGATAAAATTTGTCAGCATAACTAAGTAGAAAAAGAAAAAAACTGTTGACTTACGCAGAACTGGAATGAAATGAAGAACTCATCTTGAAATTGTACACATGATTTTTAGCATATTTTGTAAAATGCCTTGATAGCCTCTATTCCCTTGTGGCCTACTTGTGTCAAGTCTGTTGTTTTTTTTTTTTTTAGACTCGCACTCCACAAAATGCTTCTCAGCAATTTAAAATGACACTTTGGCTATCTCCTTGAAAATATAATTGGACAGTTGATGAGAATCAGTCTGCCATGAGAAAAAGATATTACTAAATTGGATTTTTCTTTGCTGAAAGCCCCTCTTTAAAAATTCAGACTAAACTGTACCAGTGTGAAAATGATGCATGTGAGATAGAAGGTTGAAAAGATGTTAAAGATGAATAAATAAAAAGGAACAAGGCACCTTCTGTTTCATTGTGCATTCAGTTAAATTCTTCAAGGATGAAATATGCACGACACAATGATCTCTGGCTTTTGGTAAGCTGGCTGTGTTGTAAACGGCGAGCTTCAGTGGCAGAAGGCAAGTCTAGCATTTTTTTTTTTTAGCAGAAAGTAGGTCAGCTGCTGACCTCACTGTAGTATGAGGCAGCAGTTTACAGCATAACCAGCAACTCGAGGAAACATCTCACAAAAAACATAAACTTGCAGTGTAAACACAGAGTTCCTGTTTTAGTTCTGGTTTTGCATGATGAAACAAGCTGCATTACATTTGTGAGCAGGTTTGCAATAAAACAGCAGACAAAGCAAAATGCTACAGAAATGAACTATATATGGCATGTACTACATGTTTTCAAAAAGCAACCTTTGCAGAAAAATATTTCAGCTTGTTGGGTTTTCCTTTTTTAATTACAGAGAAAACAGGGCATGATCTAATTCTCTAAATATAGATCCTGCTTAGCCCATTAACCTTGAGCTACTAATAGCGACCAATGATGTAACCAAACCTTTCAGTTCAGCATTTTTACTAATGTTATCAGAGATGCCTGAGCAGAGTTTGAACTGGCCTGACTGCTTTGCAGTGCTTTTTAAGTGTTTGCCTGAAAAGCAAGCAGCTGTTTGTTATCCACCCTTAAATTTAGGGTTAGAGAAATAGTCTCTTTCAGCCTGCAAATGCAATTATATTGCTATCCTACAGTTATTTAAACAAGGATAATAGATGGATTTTTTTTTGTATAGCAGGACATGGGAGAAGACGGTTAAGATTGCAGGGGTATACAGTAAATAATTTAGATATGAAATGTTTCATTTGAAGCTGCATTTCATTTTATAAGAACACATGAACAATATCGGGTGACAGGAAGATTCGTTATTATTAAAATCGCAAACTCTAGTCATACATTAAAATTTCAAATTTTGTTATTCAGGACATTTACTTCTTCTTTTACTTAACATTGGTCAGAACCTGTTCATGTAACACTGAATGCAAAGCAGGAACCGAGCAGTTCAGTGCAGGGCACACTCGTGGTCACCCCCATACCCAACCAACCCTTACAAGTCCATATTTAGGATGTGAGATAAAAACGGGAGTGTCTAAAGAAAATAAAAACAATGCTGATATCTGGAGAAAGTGCAGACTCTATACACAGAAAATTGTTGGGTAATGATTTGATCCCAGTTAACTTCTTCTGCACAAATACATATAACAAAAAAAAAATCTTAGAGTAACAGTAAATACTATAGAATGTTTGTCCTAAACCATGTAGATAACATTATTCAACAGTACGCAATAATTACTCAGTTGCTACAGTGATGATAGGTGTCAGTCAGTCAGTTTACTTCAGCTGTTAATGATGCAGTGATAAAAGAGATAAGCCTCTGAATGTGGAGTTCTGTAATTTGTTGATATGTAGACTGTCTGCAAGGCCATTGAAATAAGATCATTATTTATGAATGAAGTCTTTAGTGTTGGTCTCTGTAGCTGTTGGTAAATCATATCCTCTTGATGTTGTTTGTGGCACCTTTCCCTCTAGTGAGGACCTCGACTGAAGCATATTTTGCTTCCCCAGAACACTGAGGGGAAGGTGACCCATCAACTAACAGAGATGCCTAACCCTTTCCTATAAAGAGACTGGGGCCAATGAGGAAGTGTCACAGGTAGTAAAACCTCTTGACTACTAGAGGTCCTTAACATGCTTCCATTGTTTCATATGTCCTCAGAACTGCTTTTGTTTCCTTTTTTGTTGTTGTATGGCATTGTTAACTACAGTCACTTGCAAGTACCCTAATCTGTGTCACAGATAGCAAGCAGTTTTTTTTCTGTCGCATTCCTAGTACATACTAAGTATTAAAGATGGAGAAAATAATAATTATTATTAAAATAATACATTTATTCTTAGTATTGAAAGTGCTAGCTGCTTTATCTGTGCTGTGTAATATCAGATGCCATGAAGAAGTATTAATAAATACCTTTTATAAATAAAGCCTAGTGTAATTTGTATTTGTATGAAACTTAGTATGTCTCTAAATAATAGAGAGTGATATAGTTTTTTAGGTAAGGAAAGGTGAGGCATGGTTGTTATTCTCACTGATCATGGCACCAGGGAATGGCCTACACGTTTCACATTCAAGTAAGAATTTAATTATAATCTATACATAGGACAATAATGAACCTATAAAGCTCTGTTGTACCCACTCATGTATCCATTCACTTTCAAAAAGTCAGAAATCAACTGGCATGAAAAAAACCTGTGCTGCTGCACCTTTTTTATTCACAGTGACAGGTTGAGCCAAATAGCATGTGATGTTACCCAGAGAAGCCCTACAAAGTGACATCTTGTCCTATAAAGTTTGAGCTGGCCTAATACAAAACCACCTTAAAGATCAAGAAAACACCCCATAAAAAATCAGGACAAAAATCATAGGAAAGAAAAACATACGTTAAACAGTCAGGAAAAGATGAGCAAAGGGAACAAACGAAAAAAAAGCAACCTTTAAGAAAACACAACAAGGTTAGTTGTCCAACAGTTTCAAGGTGGTTTCAGAAGAAAGCTCGACAACTAACCTGTAATGGATCTGCCCAGAAGGTTGCAGCATCAAATGCCAACAAAAAGCATGACAAGCACAGCATGGCACTTGCACGTGCATGTTCACTTTCAAGCTTTTTAACACAGGCATTCCTGCAAATCTTTGCAGCATATTTTAATGCATTAGTGAGATTTCTTTGAAATGAAAATGTATTTTTCTTTGTTTCTGTGCCCTTTTTAATAGTCTTTTTACAGAAACAATGCAAATGTGCCACAGTTCTGTAACAATTTTTTCGGTGATAAGCTTGGTAAGATTCTGATGTTATCTTCTTCATGAAACAAAGGAAATTTTCTATGACTATTTATATTTATAAACTACAATACTGTAAAGTTTTAGGCTACTCAAGAAATTCATCTTTAAAGCTGGTTTTCTAGCTCGCAAATGTTTATTTTCTCTAGAAAACAATATATGATATAACAATAGATCCAAATAAGTATTGACATAATAAAGAATAACAAGAATGCCCTAATGAGTTTTACAAAAGCATACTGAAATCTTCTGAGAAGGGTAGAGCAACAAAGGTTTCATTTTCACACCTCTCCTTGAGGCAACCCTGCCATTCCATATACTGTATTTGTTAAATTCAACTAATACCACAATTGAATCAAATCAATGAGGTTGTGGTTATCCCAACAAAGTTTGTTTGAGGTGAAATGGGTGTGATGGATGGCAACCACAAATACTAGATAAGTTGAAGTTGTCTAAATCTGATGAATGCTCAGCAGACTTATCAAGAAGCCAAAGTACTGGCTTTGACCATGTAGGCCACGTAGAGAAGTGTTAAAAGGAATGGTCTTATAAGACATGTTGCAGGTAAGAAACCATTTTTTGTGGGAAGGCAACAAGAAGACAAGATTGCAGTATGTGAAAGACCATAAAGCAATGAAGAAACAAACCAGTGGCAGAAAGTCTTAGAGTGATAAGACTAAATTAGAAATTTTGATTTTGTCAAAAGAAGAATTAACAAGAGGTTCACTGATACCTGTCAACAGTCGTCTGTGATGCATAACAGTGTCTCTGTTGTACTTTGAGGGTGCATTTCAGCCACAGGTATCTGAATCTAATGAAAATCGACAGAACAATGATTGTTGAGCAATAAAAAATGATTTTGATTCATGTGCCACACCTTTAAGCAAGTCATTTTTTGACAGAAACGTCATCTTTCAGCATGATAATAATTCCAAGCACACAACAAACAGAAGGCCTACATAAGTTTACAGATTAAACACTGCTAGATTGTCCACATCAGAGCCCAAACTCAGTGTAACTAAAATTTTAGAATAAATTGGACAGGAAAAAGAACAAAAATTAGGTAGTGTCAAAAGACGAATTATGGCAAATCCTACAAACATCTTGGGAGAATTTACCACAGAACTACCAAAAACTCTTTTACAAAAGCAAACTAAAACAAACTTCAGGCTTGCATTCTAAGAGAGGCCATACAAAATAGTGACTTGTTTTAAAAACACAAGATATTTTTGTTACTTTTATTGTATTTATGCTTATTTCTGTAGTACTAAGGTGTTGTACCATGCTAGCCATTATGGATGTAATGAAAAGTCAAGCAAAATGATCCATTGTTATTGGAAACTCAGGGCCCTTCTTCAAGCAAGATGTAATTATTTATGTAAATTTTAATATTATGTAGTACTTTCTCAAGCAACTACTATAAACTCTGCTGAGATAACTAGCTGTAAAAGTAATTGTCTTGTGTAGCCTAACATTTTTGCAAACTCATCTTTATGGGGTTATAGGTTAGATGTATAAAATGTTTTGCTTGAGCATAACTACTGTATTACAATTGCCATGAAAAAGAGTTTAGTGGGAAACTGACTGACTGTCATCCATCCGTTCATCTTCATATTACAATGAAAATGTTTTTGTATGAGATATATTCAAAATATGTTTTGTATCAGAAACTTCTTATATTAAAAAAAAATATATATATAAAAAGATTTTTAAGTGACACAATGTTATTCAAAATACACTAAATAGTAAAAAAATAATAATTTTTTTGTACCAAGATTTTGTTTATCATATGTGACTAAAAATAAAATCATGAGGCACCCATAAAAGAATTTATTTAGTTCAATTAAAATGCATAGATTTATTAAAGTGAAATTTCTAAGCAGCCTATCTATCTATCTATCTATCTATCTATCTATCTATCTATCTATCTATCTATCTATCTATCTATCTATCCTGTTGCACACCCCTGGGCTTTGAGCACTGCTCTTTGTTGCTCAGCTGACTGCTTATGGCGTGATACATATAACATAACTAATCAATTACATATGTGGGTCACCTTGGACAAAAATTTGCCTTTGGTTCCTTCTCATGACAGGTTGCATGCTTACTGGCAACCAGTGATGCAGATGTATACTGTGTCCTTCTCATGGCAGGCAGCAATGCAGATTTGCACCATAACTGACAGGAATAGCACAGCGATAGATGCCACTGACAGGAACATCACACCAGGGGTTTCAGGTCCTTCTCACAGCATGCAGCAACATTGCCACACACATCATGATAATCAGCGATCATGTGCCGTGGCTGACAGAACAAGAATAGCGGCATGTGCCACTGACATAAAAGATTAGTGGTGCTTGCATGGTGTTTTGCCAGTGAGGCACATTGCACAGGCTGAATGAAAGTCATACACAACCATAGAGTTGGAGGTGCAGGCTTCCTATGCTATATTAGTGGGCTTCGGGTTCATTGAACATACAGACATGTCTGTCAGGAAAAGACCGGGGTGACATTGGCTGACAGTGAAGGACATTGGTGCCACCTTGGTATAGTGGCCCTGGGGCTCTGTATTTCTTGAGAGACGCATGCTCCAAATTTCTTTGAGAACCAGAGGTCTGAGTGTTACTAGTCATTGTAACTATTGCTAGTAGCTGTACTGTATTCTTGTTCGCTGCACTGCATTGTAAATGTGCTTGCTTAAAAAAAAACACCCTTCACAATAATTGCACTTTTCCTCTGTATATAGAATATATGGAGACATTGTGAATTACATGGAATAAATGTGGATTTAAAAATCAGTAACATAAAAATTGAATAATCTTAAAAATATTTTTTTAAATTGTAAACTGCATTATCAATCATACTGCAGTCTTACCAAGTTCTAAGCAATGTGTATATATAAACCTTTAAAAGACTGCAGAAATGAAACTTATTTTAAAAAGATCTTCTATTCATAGCTGTATAGGATCTGTAAAAACACTATTTCCCCCTCAGATCATGTTTTTAGGCTTTGAACAACTTTATATTTCCTGTTTTCAATATTTTTTTAAACTTTGCACTTTGTAGTCTCCTTAGCTGTTCTGTAATAATAATAAGTGCTATCCCTTACAGTAAGTGGTGTGTTGCTAATTTAATGCTCTTTATTCTTTAAATTTTATAAAAATGTGGATCAAATTTAGGTTCTGGTATAGAAACGTATTCTGGGCTGGTAGAACTCTGTAAAAGAATATCATTACTTGTTGGTTGCATGGATGTGCAATATTGTAGAATAAAATCCAAATGAACGATGAAATATCCAGTATTGTTGCGTAATGAGATGTGAAAATATTCCAAGAGGAATGGAATAATATTTGTAACCTTACCAATGGCTTGCTATGAGACACTTAATCTGCCAGTACTACAACTGCATAAATTTGTAAACGTTTTCACTGTGCACTTTTTTTGTGAAGCTGCATAAATATGTGTTAATGCAAATATTGCTCAAATTACAATTTAGTCTGCAAGACGATTAATTAAAAATTTTAAAGTGGTAACGTGAATTTATTTTTAACTTGGTTGTTATTTCTTAAGCAAGTTTTTGAAGTCTTTTTTCACAAGTGTTTGGTGGTTGACATGTGTTAATAAAGCTGAACCTGACTCAAGGGAAATATAATTTGCTCACATGTGATTGTCACAGTATATACCTCTTTTTTTTAAGAAAATTGTTTATTCAGATTCAACAAATTCTTTAGCAGCAATTTATTTGTTAAACTAAACCCATATATTATTTGTCATTTGAATAGTACCATTTTTTTCTCTGTTTTAATTAACATTTGTTCCAGTTATTTGCTTGTAAATATAGTCTGCCTATTGTTATTGTCATCCTTGATAAAGATAAATTTAAAAACTATGTAAGATGAACAGCACAGAAAATGAATTATATTTTTTTATCTGCCTCACCCTGAGCTATGCATCAAAATGGCAGCTCCCCAACAAAATGGTGTTGCAGTAAAAATTAAAATACTAATAATATCCTGTTGGTCTCCTGGAATTATACAAATCATTTAAATTTTCAACAATGTCTGAATTGTAACACATGGGAAACAACAGCAGATATATTAACGATAATAATATTTACCCTTACGAGTCTAAGGGTAAAAGGATTTTATTTTGTAATCACAATACCAAGCATATAGTTAATACAGTAATCCCTCGCTATATCGCGCTTCGACTTTCGCGGCTTCACTCTATCGCGGATTTTATATGTAAGCATAACTAAATATATAATGCGGATTTTTCGCTGCTTCGCGGGTTCTGCGGACAATGGGTCTTTTTACTTCCTGTACATGCTTCCTCAGTTGGTTTGCCCAGTTGATTTCATACAAGGAACGCTATTGGCAGATGGCTGAGAAGCTAACCAATCAGAGCACGCAGTTAAGTTTCTGTGTGCTGAACGGCTCAGTGACGGAGAGCAGAATTCGATTCTGCGGCGTTATAACTAGGAAGTCTCGTCTCGCTCATTCAGCATCAACGTGTTTTGCTATGTAAAGAGTTAACTTTTGTGCTCTTTTGTGTTTATCTTTGTGCATAGTCAAGCCCTTCATTATGGCTCCAAAACGATCTGCTCCTGCTACTGCCTCAGGAGCTGTGCCCAAGTGCCAACGGAAGATGTTAATGATTGGCGAAAAGGTAAATGTTTTGGATATTTTGAAGGAAGGAAAAAGCTACACTGCTGTAGGACGCCATTACGACATCAATGAGGCTACGATTCTTTTTATTTAAAAAGTAGGAAAGAAATATAAGATCTACAGCCACAGTGTCCTTTTAAACAAGGCGCAAAACGAGTTGTAAGTGGATGTAATAAGGCCGTAGTCCGGATGGAATCTGCTTTAGGGATTTGGATTGAAGTGTGCCGGAAGAAGAACAACGGCGGTGCTATACAGTTGCCTGAAGAGGCTCCTTTAGAAGAGCTGTAACGCTGTCCTTTGTTGTGCAGTAAAATTAAACTCATTGTTATCAGACAAGTCATCGTGTCATTGTTGATGAGTAACTATAATTAATTTTCTACCTACAGTACTTAGTACATGTACGTACGTTTAGTGTCACTGTACACACATTTACTGTATACAATTTTTCTTGCATTGTACATATTTATTGCTGGTGGCCTATCTATTGTAATGGCTGTAACATATGTGATATCAGAGACACTCGATATCTTTAAAATAATACAGTATTTAGGTTTTACTGTATATAAACAATGTGTTTACATACATAATTTCAATGAATCTTACCTAATATCTAAGAGAATACAAAGGGTTTATGCTGTATAACTGTGCGGGGAATATTTATAAACAATGTGGGAGAGTTTATAAGGGCGTAAAATATATAAAAATAACCATACAAACATATGGTTTCTACTTTGCGGATTTTCACCTATCGCGGGGGGGGTCTGGAACGCAACCCCCGCAATCGAGGAGGGATTACTGTATTGTTCAAAAATCTCATTTATAAAACTTAGTGTGGCTTCAAAAATGAAAACATATGCATGCTAAATAACAATAATGCATATGCCAACAAATAAAAAAAATCTGATTTATAAAACCTGACTTATGCACATTTCTTTCAATCATAATCACGAGCATGCGCATGTGAACACACCTTGAACTCTGGTCAGTTAACACCCTGGAACAACCATACATACTGTATGTAATCACTTTGTTGCAGGCCTTCATTGGCTGGTAGAGAGACCTCCCAACTGACATATCGAAACATTTATGTCCTATGCTGCACTTCCCAACTGTTCACACAGGAATGCACAGTAGCCTCTTTTCTGTGCTCTAGGGGTATGGCGGTAGTGTCTGAGTGAGCAGTCACTATCACATGGCACATGTAATGATAGGATTGCTGTTATAATTAATAGCATAGGCCATATGAAACACTGACGGCTCAGCTAATTATCAGACATCACATACAGTAGCTTGAGCAAGTCAACTGATCAGTGTTACTTGGCCTCACAATAAATGAATCATGGGTAGTGTGGTGTTATGGGTCCACAGCTCGTTGAGCAAAGGCCATTCATTTTAAATAAATGATCACCGCGCTCGCGGCTGAGCGAGGGGACGTTGGGCCATAGCAAGCCGTGGGGCGATCCGTAGGGTGTGGGCATTTCTCACCGAGTGCACAGGTGAGGAACTGCCCACATTCGTGAATGTCCCATGGCTAATGGTGCAGCTGCTGTGGCCCTCGTCATTTAAAAAGAAGCGCGAGTCGGTTTTGGAGGGGAAAAATGGAAAGATGAGAAAAGAGAGAGAGAGGAAAAGAGGACGGAGGTTACAGGGAGCGAGGAAGCAGGTGGTGAGCGCGCGATCGAGCGCTCAAGGGCAGCTGTGAGGAAGCTGGGTGTAAGGCCGTCACCCGGGTGTTTGAGTGGATGTTGCTCTCGCTGAGCGACCATGTAGCAGGAGTGACCTGGTGAAAGCGATGAGCCGCAGAAGGCCGCGGAAAGGCAGCGGAAGTCGGGAGACTTGGTGGTGGAGTCCCCAATGTGTGCGTCCTGGCCATTGGGGTAATCAAGTCTCGGGGACTGGGATGAGAGCCATACCGAAGCCAGGGATCGGGAGGTCTCCAGTCTCGAGTGTGTAGAGGAGGGCAGCTGCAGAGAGCGTCTTGCCTGCTGCTAAGCCCAAACGGGATAAGCAGGTGAGACGCTAACAGAAAAGAAGCACCGAGCTTGTTTGTTGTTTTTAAGATTGCTTCCATGAGAAGATTTTAACCTCTGGTTTTTAAGGATTGTTTTTTTCTATTTATTGGTTTTACCTCCACGTTCTTTTTATGGATTATTTATTTAATGAAGAACGTTTGAACTACACTATTTATTTGAACACCTGTTTTGTTGGATTTTAAATAAAAGCACTATTCACTTTTTGCACCACCCCTTGCTCAAGTGTTTATTTGCCTTCACTGACTAGCTCACTCGGTTACTATATCGACTGTGTTGGGTTCAAGTGCTACCAAAAGTCAGATGGGAGCGTGGAGCCAGAACCCACATCGTCACATTTGGTGGCAGCGGTGGGATATCCCCAGCGGTGGGATGAGCTAGCAGTGGAGGACAGAAGAGGAGACAGAGCAGCAAGCGGGATTGGTACCTGACTTTTTGTGGAACCCACGTACCCAAGCCGGAAGAGGACATTTTAAAGAGACTGAGCTTTTTAAGGACATTTATTTATTGCTGGTTTTTAATTGTCTTTTAAAGTTCTTATTCTTTTAATGTCCTGTTTTAATGAAGGGGGCTTGGGTTTGTTTTATTGTGGGGAGTTGTTTTAGTGCTTTTATTGTTTTAGTGCAGTGTAGAGTGGCCGAGCTGTGGACCTGAGCTCCAGTTGCATTGGGTTGGCAGTGGTGTGGAGCCTTCCCATGCAACTGGAGTTTTATGGGGGGTGGTATGTGGTATAGCGGGTCCACAGCTCACTGAGTAAAGGCCATTTTTAAATAAATGATAACCGTGCTCGCGGCTGAGCGAAGGGACGTTGGGCCATAGCGAGCCGTGGGCCAATCCGTAGGGTGTGGGCGTTTCTCACCGAGTGCACAGGTGAGGAACTGCCCACATTCGTGATTGTCCCATGGCTAATGGTGCAGCTGCTGTGGCCCTCGTCATTTAAAAAGAAGCGCGAGTCGGTTTTGAGGGGAAAAAAAAGATCGAGATCAAAAAGGAGAGGAGAAAAGAGAGAGAGGAAAAGAGGAGGGAGGTTACAGGGAGCGAGGAAGCAGGTGGTGAGCGCGCGATCGAGCGCTCAAGGGCAGCTGTGAGGAAGCTGGGTGTAAGGCCGTCACCCGGGTGTTTGAGTGGATGTTGCTCTCGCTGAGCGACCATGTAGCAGGAGTGACCTGGTGAAAGCGATGAGCCGCAGAAGGCCGTGGAAAGGCAGTGGAAGTCGGGAGACTTGGTGGTGGAGTCCCCAATGTGTGCGTCCTGGCCATTGGGGTAATCAAGTCTTGGGGACTGGGATAAGAGCCATACCGAAGCCAGGGATCGGGAGGTCTCCAGTCTCGAGTGTGTAGAGGAGGGCAGCTGCAGAGAGCGTCTTGCCTGCTGCTAAGCCCAAACGGGATAAGCAGGTGAGACGCTAACAGAAAAGAAGCACCGAGCTTGTTTGTTGTTTTTAAGACTGCTTCCATGAGAAGATTTTAACCTCTGGTTTTTAAGGATTGTTTTTTTCTATTTATTGGTTTTACCTCCATGTTCTTTTAATGGATTATTTATTTATTTAAAGAACTTTGAGAACTGCACTATTTGAACACCTGTTTTGTTGACTGTTTTAAATAAAAGCACTATTCACTTTTTGCACCACCCCTTGCTCAATTGTTTATTTGCCTCCATTGACTAGCTCACTCGGTTTCATTATCGACGGTGTTGGGTTCAAGTGCTTCCAAACAGCAATGGGAGCGTGGAGCCAGAACCCACATCGTCACAGGTAGACACAGCCAACTGAGCCACAACTCTTGTCAATTTCATCTTGGCATCATAGAATACTTGTGCATTAATGGAATGTAACTGTGTCATTCTCACTAGATGCCCTTACTGCAGTATGATCATTGTCAATTGCTTCTTTTATATTAGAGAAACAGACACTGCTGCAAATTTCCCTTTTTATGTTGGTCTGTACAACCAAGCCATACAGAAACTGAATGTAATGTTTCATCAGTCATTTATGGATTCCAACCAACACAGCTTGCATGACAGAGCTGAAGTATGACTTAAGATATTCAGTCAACCAGTTCTCTCTGATAGGTGCCTGTTGCCAGAAAGCCAGCCACTGTTAAAACTTAAGATAGTAACAGGTGTAGAAAGATTTCGGACAATCTGCCTTTCTAATGCCAGGGCCAACTCAACACACATTGTAATTTCAAGAGAATGGCTCTTGGAAGTCTAAATTGGGACTTGAAAGTAAGACAACATCGTCATGGGCAAAAAAATCCAACAGATCTCTAAAAGCTCATTCCCTTTATATATGACCTTTTGCATTGCCTTCAAGCAGCACCAAACACGCTATGTTGTGTCAGACCATTATACTACAGTCTAAACAGATTGTAGGACTTGAGGTTTATAGCTTTCAGCACACAGGTAGTAAATTAATGTACTTTGAATTCTAATCCTTAGAAATGACATCAGTTAGTGCAAATACACAGCATTGGTCCTCTTAAATGGAAACTAAAATAGAGTCTATACGTCATATTCATCAGTTTTAAGGCGTAGTATGTTTGTCACATTAAGACACAATTATAATACTGGCTTGGTAGTATGAATTATTATATGTTTGATTGATCAAGGATGTCATCATTTCCCACTTTCTCCAGTATGTTGCATATGGATGGGCCATAGTTGCCATAAATATATGCACATTCTCCAATTAAATTTCTGTTTATAAATACCAATATGGTATGTATGGTTTTGTATTTGAAGACTCTTTCTTTGCATACATAAGTTTTATAAATTTGACCTTAGGAGAAGGTTAATGGGTAGTTGCCTAGTTTATCAGCACTGTCACTTTCCTAGACTTTTAATTTTGGTTTTGGTCTATTAAAATGAACCATGGACTGACTGGTGTTTTACTTTCTACATGAAAGCTGTCAACCAGAATTTTACTTACTTTTCCTGTCCCCCATTATTATAGATCCAATTGATTTATATATAGGGTGGTCCAGATCTAATTATACAGATCCAGATCATCTGGATGACTTTGATTTATGCAGGGACAATTCCAGTTTGGCGCGAAGACGATTCTTCATGTCGTCAGTTCGCACACTTCTCGATGGTCCGGGATTTTCTGGGTGATTTTCAATGTAAGAAACGTAATAATTTATAGCGTAATGAAAATTGCATAATTAGATTTGGACCACCCTATAGTCATAATTTGTTTAAATTAATCAAATTTTAGCTGGTCTGTTTTGTCTTGTTTTAGCCTAATTTGTATGTAAATGTATGGTTTAGTTATTTTTTTCATTCTATTACTGTATATCTGGAAAGTTGTGAAAGCATTTCATAGCCAATACTCAGCACAACATTTACATACTCCACCATATTTCAGGGTAGGTATAAGCTTCTTTTCTTTGTATACTTCTGTCTTCAGATTTTAAGGGTGAGTTACCAAGAGGTCAGCGTTTGTTTGTCTGGCCATACCACCCAGTTTCAAACATAATTTCGATGGCATTTGGAAAATTACTGCAATTTAAATCTGTTAATTGCAATATGATTCCAGTCCTCCAGAATCATATCAAAAGTGACTGTAATTACCGAACAGTATGCTTTACCTTTAATAATATTCTAGAAACTCCAATTAGAAAGAGAAAATCTTTCTATTATAAAAGGAAATCCTGGGACGAGACTTTCTTGGAGGTAATTTCAACTCCTGCGTGAGATAATTTCAGGTCCCACGAGACGAGACTTTTTGCCAAGAGATTTTGACAAGACCCGCCCTCCTCTCAAACATTTACAAGCACACCCACGGTCCAATCACTTCTAATTCATGTAAATGCTATTATCAGACACAGTTCCTGCGCTCTCAGCTCCAAGGGGATCAGAAATAAAAGACAGTGTAGAAGACAAAGTAGAACATCGTAAAGAGGTTGGTGCGATACATATGCAGAGAAGGTTAGAGATTATGAAAGTACAAAACTTTGAAAGTCTCAAAAAATTTGATAGTAAAGGTCACATTAGCACTAACAAACGGAAATTATTACTTGTTGAAATAACGGAACAACGAAAAGAGATTGAATATATGGACATAGGTGATATGACAGAAGTACAGTATGTAGTTATTTTTCGTCTTTAAACTTTAAGTTGGAGACTTGTAGATCGTCTAATTCATGTTGCCATCAGGGAAAAGTACTGTTTCTTCTCAATGAAGAGGCGTATCTGTGAGAATTAAAAGATTTGTTGTTTGGTGAAAGTGAAATCCACATACACGAGCGGCAGAGACGCAAATTGGCTAGTGCACCCATGGTCCACTCACTTCTCATTCATGTGAATGCAATTATCAGACACAGTTCCTACGCTCTCAGCTCCAAGCGGGGTCGGAAATAAAAGACAAAGACAAAGAGTAGAAGACAAAGTAGAACATCGTAAAGAGGTTCAAAAACGTTGGCGCGATACACTTGCAAAGCAGGATAGAGAAAATGAAAGTACTTAAATTTGAAAGTATCAAAAAACTGATAGTAAAGATAGCATTAGCGCTAACAAACGGAAATTATTAGGGTTAGAGGAAATTATTAGTGTTTCTTCCCAATGAAGAGGCCTATCTGCAAGAATTAAAAGATTTGTTGTTTGGTGAAAGTGAAATCCACATATGTAAGCTGCAGAGACGCAAAGTGGCTGGTGCATAGCGCAGGCCGGGGGGTTTGCAAGCAAAGCGAGCAGGGGGCAAAGCCCCCTAGTTTACATTAAGAAAATATTTTTAAAAATACCCACAATACAGATTTCCAAGAGGAAGACGTTGCTAAAAAATGTATTTGTTTTACAGAAGAATGGAGTTGAGCTATTAACATAAGTTACTTTGATTTTTAAAAAAGTTGTTGTGCTACTATACCAAAGATGAGCAATGCTTCCCAAAAATAATGAATGAATTTAATGAGCAACTTTAAGGTGTACTTTTACAAGCAAATTTTTCGTGCGTTTATCAAAATCCTTCTTAAGCAGTCACTTTACAAGTGAACATAAAGTATTGCTTTGTTAACCCTGCCTCGAAGTTGCCTACGAAAAAGCATCATAAGTCCTTCAGTAGAATGAAGTAAACATATGAAATATAAAGTAAATGTGACATCATAACTTATTAACCAAATATGACAAAACGCATAAATAAGCACAAAATCGGGCACATATTCTTTCTAAGATGAATGCAAAAAACACATTTTTCATAAATAGAGCCTGTTCTTCTTCTGGATAACAACAGAATGTTGTTGTTCTCTAAACAAAAAAATGGGACTATTTAATGAAATGAATAAGTCTGCACATCTCAAGCTATTTTACTTTCTTTCAGACACATAAACACCACCTGGACAGCCTGCTAAATTGTTTGTGTATATGCTTAATTTGTATAATGTTATTTTTTACACAATCATTAAAGTAAATAAATTCCATTATGCATTAAAATTCCCATACTCTTTTGGACAGTGCATGGTGTGTTTTCTTTTCTAAATGTATGGGGAATATGTTGAGTGTAATGTGATGCATTGCAAAAAAAAAACAAAACATTTTTTGTCTCTTACATTTTGACAAAGTCAATTTGACTGTGAAGACATTGTGGGTACCCCAGGGCAGCTTGCCACAGTATCTGTTAAACGTCCTTAGTGATAGCAAAGCCAACTATACGTTAATTGCGGAGTACATTTGTGACAGGTGTATCTTGTCACCAAGAGACTGGGTGTATGAATGAGTATCAGTTACAGCCTATTGGTTTAAATTAAATAAAGTGTAAGTGTTTGATTTGTAAACTGGTGGCCAGCTACACACGCTCAGAATTCAATGATTATTCTTCTTAGTCAGCATCCTTATTTGCAACCATACTGTTTCTATCCAAAAGTACCAACCCACAGTTCCTGTCTTTCCTTCAGTTCTTCTTCCCACTTCTCCACATAAACTGTGACCCAGGATATGTCACAGTGAAAATGAAACTAGGTGCAAACTTAGAACTCTGAGTCTTTAAAACTTTTAAAGAATCTTAAAATATTAACTTACAAATTTGTAATTATTAACCATAACATACATAAATTAATTTAACAGGTTTTCTATAAAAGCAACCTGAGTTACCTTGAAAGCTTGCATATTGTAATCTTTTTAGTTAGCCAATAAAAGGTGTCATTTTTCTTGACTACTCATTATAAAATGTCCTATTGTGAATGCTTTATTGGCAAAAATATGTAAGTATAAGTCTTGGCATTTCAAATGTTTAGGGAGCTGTTGTAACTTATATTTAATATAGTTGGTGTGGCAACCGCTTCCTATGGATACGGTCGGTGCAATAGGAAGCCTGTTTATGAAGCACTTAGAAATTAACCACTAGACTGGGGAGAATGTAGGTTACAATGGATTAAATGTACAACTTTAGTTCCAATAGGGTTCGAGAAACACTTGTAAATTAATGATCAACTTTAAGATAGATTTAACAATGTTCTCAACATTACAGTGCTTTTGGGAAACGTAGCCCAGTGTTGAAGCTAGAAGCCATTTTTAATCATTTGTGATTTATGAAAACAAACACAAATTGTAGACTTCTGGGATGTTTACTTTGGCCAAATGAGATATAGTGAGTTAACTTGTGAAATCAGAAGGTGATCTCAAAATATTTAGGAAGCTGCCCCATCCATGGCTGGTTTCTGTATTACGCAGCTAAGATAGAGTTGTGGCCAATGTGACCCAAAGTTTAATAAAGAAAATATACAAATACAGCCTAAGGAGGTAACAAAAATAATTTTGACATGGAAAATATACTTTAATGGAAGGAAATGCAAAAAATACATGCAGCTGAAAGAAAAATTATTATATTTAATTACAGTGGGGGAACATAAAGTAAGAAGTATGAAAAGACTTGTTTGGACTAGTAGAGTCATAACTCTTCTCAATCAGACACCATTCAGTGACTATTAATATTCTCTGTAAGATACTCATCATGTAGCCTGTGATGTTGAATAAATATTAAGAGAAATTGTGCTGTATCTTTGTAATTCATTTACGAGGTTTCAGCTTTGTGTGCAGTTTTGGTCTCAAAGTTAAGAAGGTACATTAACACAGGAAAGAGTCCAGAAAAGAGATATACCCCAGGACTACACTGTGTGCACAATTATTAGGCAAGTGAGTATTTTGACCATATCATCATTTTTAATGCGTATATTCCAACTCCAAGCTGTATTAACTTGAATGCTTATTGGATTTAAGCACGTCAGGTGATGTGTATTTGTGTATTGAGGGAGGGTGTGGCCTAAGGAGATCAACACCCTATATCAAGGTGTGCAGAATTATTAGGCAGCTAGTTTTCCTCAGGCAAAACGGGCCAAAAAAGAGATTTAACTGACTCTGAAAAGTCAAAAATTGTAAAAAGTCTTTCAGAGGGATGCAGCACTTTTGGAATTGCTAAGATATTGGTGTGTGATCACAGAACCATCAAACATTTTGTTGCAAATAGTCAACAGGGTCGCAAGAAATGTGTTGAGAACAAAAGACGCAAATTAGCTGCCAAAGATTTGAGAAGAATCAAACGTGAAGCTACCAGGAACCCATTATCCTCCAGTACTTTCATATTCCAGAGCTGCAACCTACCTGGAGTGCCCAGAAGTACAAGGTGTTCAGTGCTCAAAGACATGGCCAAGGTAAGGAGGGCTGAAACCCAACCACCACTGAACAAGAAACATAAGTTGAAACGCCAAAACTGGGCCAAGAAATATCTAAAGACAGATTTTTTTCAAAGGTTTTATGGACCGATGAGATGAGAGTGACTCTTGATGGACCAGATGGATGGACCTGTGGATCAGTAATGGGCACAGAGCTCCACTCCAACGTGGAGGTGGGGTACTGGTATGAGCTGGTATTTTTAAAGATGAGCTAGTTGGACCTTTTGCATTGAAGATGAACTCAAAATCAACTCCCAAACCTACTGCCAGTTTTTCAAGACACTTTCTTCAAACAGTGATACAGGAAAAGACCATGATTTTTATGCAGGCCAATGCTCCATCACTTGCATCGAAGTTCTCCACTGCGTGGCCAGCCAGTAAAGGCCTTAAAGATGAAGGAATAATGACATGGCCCCCCTTCCTCATCTGACCTAAACCCTATCGAGAACTTGTGGGCACTTCTTAAACGCTAGATTTACGGGGGAGAAAAACAATACACCTCTCTGAAGAGTGTCTGGGAGGCTGTAGTCACTGCTCCACAAAAGCTGATCGTCAACAGATCAAGAAACTGACAGACTCCATGAATGGAAAGGCTTATGACTGTTATTGGAAAGAAGGGTGGCTATATTGGTCATTGATTGATTGATTTATTTTTTTTTTAAATGTCAGAGATGTTTATTTGTAAATTTTGAGGTGTTTGTTTATTATTCTCACTATAACAGATGAAAATAAACAAGTGAGATGGGAAAATTTTCATTTTTCCTTTAGTTGCATAATAAATCTGCACACTAATAGTTGCCTAATAATTGTGCGCACATATGTATTCCCCTGATGATGTTCACACTCACATTTCCGTTGTGAAACATTCAGGTTTCAGGTTTATTAACATTTTGGATTGACTGATAGCACTGTGTTTGTTCCATATTAAAATTAATCCTCAAAAATACAACTTGCCTAATAATTGTGCACACAGTGTACTTTGTGAATCTGTGGCTGAATCTATTCAAGAAGTGTGAGCTACAAGACCAGAATTAAACCCAGACCTGGGCACTCCTCCATCACATGAGACACAAAAAAACCCTCTGTCTTAGAGTAAGAGATAAGAAAGCAAAATTTTACTTTGCATAATGGATATTACAAGCTGTAACTGTGGTTAAGTTTTAAGTCATAGCTTTTGAGTTTTTATGGAATAGCTTCTCAAGAATGCAGTATGGTCTCATGGTGTTGCCTGTTGCAAGGGAAGCAGTAGTAAAAATGTGGAGTATGATTTTGTATAGATGAAGATTCAAGATAGAATGGCTAACATAATAGTTATTTATATATTAGGTGACAAATCAGATACTCAAACAATACAGAGAAAACTTATGGAAAGTCAATCTTATATCCTGAGCGGCTGATTTGATTATTTGACATTCATGATCTTGCTTAGAATGTAGTACTTTGTTTTCAGGTATTCCTTATGGATATTTATCCTTGCTGTGTATAATTTATTCCTAATATATAATAAGATGTAATTATTAATATATAATATATTCTCTTTTTTAATGAATCAGTACACACAAGGAGGAACTTCAGTGTATTCTAAACATGTCACAATATTGACTCTATAACCTTAGGAACCTGAAAGTAGGCTTAGCAATATGTAGTCATCATAATGTTTAAATGACCAGCAAAAGGTATAATACCCCCATTTTCAGAAATTGGCTTTCTTAATTTGAAAATATGACAGATTTATGTAACTATTAAATGATTTTTTCAGCCCATCAGGTCAAGCAAGCATGTGCTGCATCTTGCTCTGGTACAAATGTTTGTTAAGCAAACTGGTTCACATTAATGCCAATATGGCAGATAGTAATGGGTAAAACATAAAAAATAACAGAGTTACCTTTCTCTCCCAGTGGAAAAGATGAGCACAAGATGGAGACCTAATTGTTTTTAAGCAGTGTTGCTTTAAATTAGCTTTGTATTGTGTGCCAATCAAATTTTCCACATCAGAAAATGCTTTTGGCAAATGCTTCTCATATTGTCTATGACTAATTTGTTAACAAAGTGTGATGACACCCTTGTTCAAAGAGATTTTTGTTTTGCTGTGAGTGTAGGCATCTGTAAAGGATATTCCGATTGGGGGTTTGGTTGTGGTGACACACACATGTAAGGCAGAGGCACAAGCTGCCACAAATATCATTAACTGTAGACTGCTGCTGCTTTACTAAGTAACAGCAACAGTCACTAACAAATAAAAATGCAAAATAAAGAAAGAAACATGTTTCCTTTGTTCATGTTCCTGCATTTTAAATGCTCAGTATTTAATTTTGTTAAAGGTTCTTTTGCTTTACAAGTGCCATTTGAAATTTGTGATAGGAGTCTGCATCTGGTATCTGGTATTTGGACAGGCAGACTTGGAAAATAAAGCCAGTTTCCTTAGCTCAAGAGCACTTGTCAGGATAAAGAAGCATCCTATATTTTAGAATGATTTAAATATGTTATTTCAGATATATTTGGTGTGAAAATTTTTTACATTAAGTAATAGGCTTAAGAAATGTTTTATTAATATTGCATACATTTAACAATACATATGTAAACAGAACTTTTACAAAGTATTGCATTTTAATAATATTGTATAAATAAAGCCTATACATATGTAAACGGAAGTCAATTTATGAAATGATTATAATTAACCAAATAATTACTGCAGTTCAACGTAACATTTGCAGGCAAGCAAATAAAATAATTATTGCTTGATGGCTTCTGTGGTGAATGTGGTTGTTTGGAATTTGTTGGCATTGAAAATGCATTCCGTGTATTAAACATTCATATTCTATGCAGAAGCAACTGTAGCAATTAGGTATATTTTGGTTTGAGAATTGATTTGGGCTTCTTCATACCAAATTGATTTTTTAAAAATATCTTATGTCTGGATTGGCAGCCTGTCTAGGACTGTGTTCCGCTTTGCACACAAAATTAGAGTGCAGAACCATATAATAACAAAGTTAACAAGCATTTTTTCAGTAACAGCTAGCTTATCTGAATTAAACTGTTCAAAGTTAGATGGCTGATGATTTTTAAAATCACAGACTGTCAGTGTATGAGATCCTGAGTAGCAAAACATGGCATTGTCACTCTTTCTTAGGGCTGGAACCTATCTTGGCAATACTAACTACAAGGTGAGACATAGCCTTGCCCAGCATACCAGGCCATCCCCAGGCCCACTTTAACTCACATTTACAAAAGACCACCTTGGACTCCCCAGTCTGCATAACATGCACATCTTTAGGAATGTGGGATAAAGATGCTGTACCCGAGGTAAAACCCCTGTTGACACAGGAAAAACAGGCAAACTCCAAACTAACAACAACCAACTACTTTGCTGGAATCCTAGAATCATGAATCTGTGTCATCAGTATTGCCCACTGTTCCACTTTATTCACTTAAATCTAAGCGTCATACTGTACATCATGCATAGTAAGACTGAAGAGCAAGAGCTGAGCAGCATAAAATGTGATTTACATCCACCAAGGGACTTAAAATATTACCAATTAGACAGTTAGGAGTATAACAAGTCAAGTCTAGTGGCACAGCTTGAGACAGATGGCTATGTGCCCTTTAACAAAACTGAATAATTAGCCAAATCAGTAAGGGCATGTACACTAAGGTAGCCTGAACCATGGTTACATACAAGTCATTCACAACCTTAGCCAATACTTTGACTACCACAGAAAATTGGCCGTTTTTAATGGGCATGATGGTTGAAGTTTTGAAAGAATATAAAGAAATACTGCAAGAAATCACTTCTTCAAGAGGGCAGGAAGATACCTTATAATTATTAGTATATTTTTGGTTAGACTTAATTTAATCAATTTTTAAAATGTGCTGTGCTGAAGTGTTGGAGGGATGGGGGAAGATTAGTAGAAGACATTATATACTTATGTAGATATGTAAGAAGGGACACAAATACATTTCTATTATGGTAAAAGTCTGAAAAATGACAACAGAAATTTGTATTATTGTATTGCAAGCTTTTATGTTAGTCCTAGAGACAATATGCAGGTGAGACACTGAAGATTGGTTTTAAAACCCGGAAATTAATTTTTAAACAATAACAGCAATGATAAACTGTATAGCAGAAATATTTTCACATTTTTTAGTAGTAGCTGTTAAACAGCTCATCCATGTATGTCCCTGGTTATCATTGGAATTGTTTTATCATTAATCTTTCCTTGTGATAAAAGCCCATGGATGAATGAATCCCTGCTGAGTCACTCAGTCCTACAGTTTACAAAACTCTCAAGAAAACATTGCCTCTCAGTAGGAGATTCCACTCAGTAAAGGAATAAAAATGCAGAGGTTTCCACGCTTGGTCTTTAAGAAACAGTGGGACTGAGCTTTTATTAACTATTTAGGCTGTGACAGCACAGATATTAACAAGTATTTTCCTTGCAAGGCTTTTATTTCAGAGGTTGCCAGTTGCTTCTGAAGTACCCAAGACAAAATGTGAATTACGAATCTGAAAGAAGACCTAAATATATGATATACAGGTGGAGCAAAGTGGAAAATGTGTTATCTTGTTATAGCAGACCAAAAATTGAAATGTTCTAAGGAAATGTAACAATTTCACCAAAATACATATAATCAAAAGGCTAAAATATGACAACAAAATTGTCTTTTCAATCTTTTTCCAAGAAATTTTATGGCATCTTTTAAAATATGAAATTCATCTTCCTTGAGCATTGTTTCCATTTCCTTTACAAGTGACTGTGTAATACACATTTTTCTTACAGCTTTCCTGCTTTAATACGTTCAAGCATGCATGTACTATTTTTTGTTGTTTTTTTGTTCCATTTTTTAATTGTTTGCCTTTTAGTAGTATTAGATATGAACTTGTCAGTTTATGAGGTTATGTATTATTGCATTTGGCTGAGTATATGGATTTATAAATGTAAACATTTATATTTGTTTGTATTTTCACAAATGTAGCTTTGAAAAATGTAGCTTACATATTTATTACAATATAATGAATACATAAACTATAGTCAAATAAAAACTGTTAAAGGTAAAGAACCTTTTGAAAATATAGTAAGGTGTTGTAAATAGAACAAGTTTTACAAATGTGATAAAGACATAAGGTAGATGGGACTTGTTTCATAAACAACAATGAAGCAAAAAGTAAGTGTAACAAACATAAACATCTTTCATTTCTATCTGTGATTTTGCCTTTTAAAATGGATATCATAAAAGGTAATTTATTAATCAATGTTTGATTACTGATTTTTAGGAAGCTAGCACAGTTTTTAGAACATGGTTGTCATATTCCCCTTCTTCCTCATACTTGTTCTGATATTGGATCCATCTGCACTGTCTACTTTGTTCTTACAATGTACACCTTGCCTTTGGGAACTATAGAAATGAAATTGTGTTTAGCATCTCAGTAAAAGTCAAGTGATTCTCTTCTTCCTAACCTCTGTAAAATCCTCTTTTAACCATTTAGTCCTTTTGGAACTGCCTACGTCCTGGAAATGGGGCATCCAGTGTCACAAGCCATCAGCCAGTGCTTGGTTGGTGGTGGACTGTTCATATGGCAGTGGAGTTTTTTTTAATACAATTTTTTTAAGATTTTTGATTTGTATTCCATTATCTGTCTGTTTTTTGAATAGACATTTAATCACATCAATACAGAAATAATGTGTAATAAAGCATGTGATATTCTGAAATGGTGACAAACATCAAATGGAGAAGCATGCTGTATATACAATCAGTGAATTTTACACTTGGAAAGCTGTGGCTGAGATTGATTCCAGCCTTTTAAACAGTAAGAGTTAGGTAGAGATGCAGTAATATTGCTGAATGGTTCATTTTAATGACACACATATATCAAACATTGCTGCAATACGTCCATGCAGAGCCAGATGAATTAGATAGATAGATAGATAGATAGATAGATAGATAGATAGATAGATAGATAGACAGACAGACAGACAGACAGACAGACAGACAGACAGACAGACAGACAGACAGATAGATAGATAGATAGATAGATAGATAGATAGATAGATAGATAGATAGATAGATACTTTATTAATCCCAAGGGGAAATTCACATAATCCAGCAGCAGTATACTGATAGTGCATCTAACTAGTTACATTAAAATCTATATTGAATTACAAATTTTATTTGTTTTTTCTTTAATGTTCAGAAGAGTGTTCTCCCTGTTTTTTGAGCCTGCATTTTCCATTTCAAGTTTGCTTGGATGCTGAAGCTTTTCTAGCAAACATAGGCGCCAGCCTATCTTGTATAGAAAATGTGATTAGACAAACTGCAGTCAGTATTAACTGTAGGATGCTACTTTAGTGTATTAACCCACAACTGTTCATTAACCTCAGAAGATCTATATGCATTTTTTGTGTGAATTAACCATTCTAAATCCAGTAGTTCTCATAAACTGTTCAGCTATCATTATGTAGTAATATGATACCTGATAAACTGTTAGTTACTTTTGGGAGTAATTTTTTTCGAAATATTTTACTCCCTGCTAAACTGACTTTATTGCTTGTATATTTTATCCCCCTAATTATGGGATAAGTGTGACATTAGAGCAAAAATAAAAAAAATCATATGCCCCAAACATGAAAGTTATACTGTATTAGCATTGTCCATAACATATTCTGTAAACCTGTATTTTATTAAAAATGCACAGACCCATCACATCTACAATTCCATCCATCCATTCTCCAACCCGCTATATCCTAACTACAGGGTCACGAGGGTCTGTTGGAGCCAAGGGTGCAAGGCAGGAAACAAACCCCAGGCAGGGTGCCAGCCCACCACAGGGCACACACCCACCCCACACAGCACATACTAGGAACAATTTGGAATTTCCAATCCACCTAACCTGCATGTCTTTGGACTGTGGGAGGAAACTGGAGTACCCAGAGAAAACCCACACAGACACGGGGAGAACATGCAAACTCCACGCAGGGAGGACCTGGGAAGTGAACCCGGGTCTCCTAACTGCGAGGCAGCAGCACTACCCACTGCTCCACCGTGCCACCCACAGCTACAATTGAAAACTAAATTTTGCTGGTGGCACATTGTTGAAATACAAATGAAAATCAAGACTGTTTGCTCTGTTATTCACATAGTAGTCATACAGTATAGACATATAGTAATCAGTCTGTCCTGTTTTTTTCGGCATTAATGACAGGATTTACAGTACAACACAGGCAATAAATAAATTCTCATGCCATTTTCCAAAGCAGCAAGTCCAAGAGGTAAACAACAGGAACTCCCTTTGTTTTGTAGGATTTTTTTTTCTATTGCTGAACTGAGTTTTGGGCTGTAGTTATATGAAATAATGCAAAGATTTATGAAGAGGAAAGTGCTGTATATTGTAATAAATATTGGAAGTATTCTGTAACGGATGGTTGAATGGATTTGCATCAGTGAGTTACAGCCTGTTTAGTAATGTAATCTGGAGTAATTGTACTGCAGAGTGAGATCATACAAATCAATAGGACAGCTAATGTCTAGTTGGAAGTGTATTACATCAGGATTTGGCACATGAGCTTCATTGTCTCTTTATGCAAGCAGCGTGAGTTTGGGATTTATAATGGCCGTTGCATTAGTTGCTTCCTTCCTGGTTATTGTAATAATAATAATAATAATTTCTTTACATTATGATTGTTTATATCACTTCATTTACATTTATTAAATTGCCTTTGATCCAGAGTTATGCCAATTATGTCAAATTCATTTGCACTTTTCACAGCAATATTTATTGTAGTTGCACATAATGTACTGTAAGTGCCATAACGGATCGACTGGCACCCGACTGTGATGCAGGGTGACTTTTTTCTGGGATGGTTCTCAATTCTTATCGCAGTCATGGTGAAAGATTAGTGAATGGACTGGAGGAGACTGTCTGTCAGGAGTAGTTTGTTTCCCAATATATCAGGTGGCAGTGCTCCACTGTTCCCAGTTTGGATACCCACAGTGTTACATGAGATTCCTAGTCCAGAAGGACAGCCTTATCACAGTCCTTGGGTGCCACCAGAGGAAGCTCCCAGGAGAATCTGGCTCTGCTTTATGGAGCTTCCACCTGACCCAGAAGTACTTCCCTGTGCAATGCATTGGCAATGAAAGTACTCCTGGGTCTAGCATAAAAGAAGCTGCCTCACCTCAGTTTAGGAGATGGAGCCGGGAGGTGGCGGATAAAGCTTTCTGGGAGAGGAAGGAAAGGAAGCATTATGCTATATTGCAGTGAGCTGCTGTATACTAAACAAATAAATAAGCTATACAATAAAAACACTTGACTTGAATCCAGGACTTTCTATATATATATATATATATATATATATATATATATATAGATAGATATACAGTGTATATATATATATACAGTAAATATATATATATACACACATACAGTGTATATACAGTATATATATGTATATTCAATATTTTAGCTCCATGTTGTGTCTATGGAAAATGTACAGTAATGGTTTGAGTCCTTTCTTATCCTTGCCTTGTTCATTTGTATGAGAATGATAGGGGACCTACTTCTATGACAACACCATAGAAAGAAGAAGCCCCAATAGCCCATCCCCCAAGGAATCAGCTCTGAACATACCAGTACCACTTAAGCTACCGAGTTCTAAATTAATTTTACCTAATTAGACAGCTATAGTACATTCAACCATAATGATGAATTCAGTACAGCATTGGTGTATTGTCAGTCCATGTACTCTAACCTATTATAAATCAGTAAGGTCTAGATCTGTTTTTGAGTATGAAAGAGATGTTCATACAATTAATAAGGTTTTTATTTTATCTGTTAATAAAATGCAAACTTTAACCTCATTCATTTGCATTCGCAAAAGCTAAAACCCCAATGTGTACACAAATTAATAACGCTAGTGTCAATTTCAGTATTTGATGCATGCCTACTTGATTAATTCATTTCTCAGGAATATGACATTTTTGTTTGCAGTTTTATATAATAGCAGCTGTAAGCTGAATCTCACCCACCCCCAAGCCCCCCACCATCCCCCACCCGACAGTTACTCGGCAGATCCTCTATTTTATTGCCATAGGAACTGAAAGCTGGCGACAAATCATATGCAGATAGAATTCAGCAGAAAGACAGCAGAAGTGTATAAATTCTGCTGAGATCGGAATGCAGTAGAGTCACAATATCAGATTTTGATTTTGTTTTCTTTCAATTTCCTCCAGGTCCGTTAAGGGAGCAGCAGTGTATGGCAATGTTTACCCTGGCGCTAGTTTTCACTTTAGACTTCAAGATTCATAGTCTTTTGAATTTTAGTTAAATACTGAAATCAGTGTATTAGGAAATGAATTATATATTTAACTTGAAGAAATTAAATCTTCCCATCATGCCTAGCCTTAATTGTAAGTAGAAGTGAAGTTTTGCCAAAATAATGTGACTTATTGGGTAAACGCATTATTCATTCTTCAAAAATACACTTAAAATAGTGGTGCTTGTGTAAAACTGCCATCACATTACTTAGATCTCACTTGGGTTTCCAGCTGGACTGTCTTCTGTTTTAAATGTATGCTGTCCTTTTGTTTGTGTGAACTTTATTTATGCACTACTCTCTTCTCTTACATTTGAAAAACAGGCATTTGGGTGAAATAGGTGCTTTAAACTGCTTGTGTGAAGTGTTTGCTGATGCACCCTGTAAAAAGCTAGCATCCTGTTCAATGTGGGCTCCGGCTACTGATGTTCTGATCTAAAATGCATGTGATTAAAATGTACAGTTTTGATATTTAAATATTGCTGTAAGTTGATTTATTTTTCAGCTTGATTTTTTTCTGTACAAGTTTGCTTAGGACCAAAGCTTGTGCTGGTATTACTAGGCAGTATACAGGAAAAGGTGCCAGTCCATTGCAGGGAGCATTCATTCATTACCCCAAGACCAGCTTTGAGATGCCAGTCAACTTAACTACTTACATCTTTTGAATGTAAGAGAAAACAGAGTTGAAAATGCTCAGTCCATGATCTCTGAAGCTATGCGACCACAAAATTAACTACTGTACTTCCATCATTTAATATTGCCGATTAATTATATAGACGTGTGGCTGAATTTATTAGTACCTTTGCACTTTTGTCATCCATGCAAACATTTCTTTTCTTTGTAGTGGACAATTTTTTGCTTACTGTACAAAGACAGGGCAACATTATTGGAACCATTAAGAAGTTATAAGAAATAATTGTCTTGTAGTGAACTTTCAAGAAGGCTAATTTAATTTCATTTAATGATTGGTGCTGGTGTTTTCAATCTTCTAAAATACCTCATTCAGCCAGCATAAATGAGGAAACAAACTCAGCTAATTGTTTTACGTCACTCTAAACTTGGGAAACAGAAGGAAAAGCATAGAGTGCTTTAAGTTTCAGTCACAGACAACATGAAGCAGACAAGACTAATTTGCAAAAGGCTTGATGTTCCTATAACCACTGTTTATGATATTAGTAAGAGGTTAAGGCCCATATGACTGCAACCGACACTCCTGGATAGTTAGAATGATAGAGAAAGAACCAAGGAAAACTTCAAAGCGATTCAAGCTGTCCTTTAAGCTCAAGGTGCAACTCTTAAAAGTTACACCATTCATTGCTGTCTGAATAAAAATGGGTTGCATGGTAGAAGACTTAGTTTAGAAAAGACCCCACTTCCAAGAGAGAAACGCAAACTAGCTCTGGAGTTTGCCACTAGCCACAGTCCTTCTGAGAGAATATCGTTTGGACAGACAAAACAATGTGAGGACTTTTTGGTAAATCACACCAGCTGTGTTTTCACAGTAACGAAAATTAAGTTTTCGAAGGAAATAACAGCATCCCTACTGTAAAACATGGAGGAGGCTCACTGATGTTTTATGACTGCTTTGCTACCCTTTTTGAATCTTTGCAGTGCACAATAAAATCACAAGACTATCAGGGCATTTTGGGGTGAAACGCAGAGCCTATTGTCAAGAATGGAGGAGAAGAGAATTTTGGATTGTTCTGATCTGTAAACCAGAGCATCGAGAGTTGATGACACATAAAGACACACCCACTTCTGCAATAAGTACCTCCCTTTCCGGGGATGAACAGATTTAAAGGCCACCATTACCAAAAGAAGCCAGTCTGGTAAAACATTTAGCTGTTTGCTGTAACTTTTCAGTGCACCGGTGCCCCAACCATTCATCTGTGTTGTGCCTTACCTTTACATTGGATAAGAGTACCAATATTTTTGTTCAAGCCATTTTCATTTTTTTAATTATTTAAAAACAATATATTCAGTTGAGTTGTGGATACCAAATACTTTATTCAGTTTCACATCTGAAGGTTGCTCCATTTTCTGACCCTGCAGAAAAGCAAATTAGGATTTTTTTCAAATCACACGTGCTAAATGTAGTCGCTTCCATTAATGACCACCTTTGACTTGTGTTCTGAGTGATGGCCTTTACAACTGTTTTTTAATGTGTTCAAGTGCCTTCTGATTGAGATCAGATGCCCAGAAACAGATGTTAATGTCACGGGTTATGGAAGGTCTTAGAGTCTTTTAGTTAACCTTATGGCATACTTCTGGAAGGAAGCACAGTGATCATTGAGAGAATATGCAAGAAAATATAGACTCCACACAGAATGCAGTCCCATGGCTCAAATGGGGCTCCAGGTGCTGCAAGGTGGATAATGTAGATGTTATGCTACTGTGTAATCCTATTACTGATAACTTATTCAGAACTACTAATATAATCTGTCCATCCATCCATTTTCTGGAGCCTATCCCAGCAATCATCTGGTACAAGACAGTAACAATCCCTGGACAGGTCACCAACCCATAGCAGCTGCTCATATAAACTAATCAACAAAAAGTTGAAAAATAAGAGATGCATTGAAGTGATGTGTGTTTTCTGCAAAGGCTACCGTATATTTTCCTGCTTGATATATAATTTTGAATCAATGCAATTATCGCTTGTGAATAATTTACACTCGACATTGCAACATTTGTAAAATGTGAGTGAGAAACAACTAATTAAGAGTGGAAATTTTCTTGATGCCAGACATATGGAATTTTAGTGTTTGGTATTTTTTGCAAACAATCACAATGGACCTCACTTCAGAGCAGCCTGGTGTGATTTCCTGTAATTGTCCTCAGTCAGATATGGCTTTTCGCAGTTTCATATCATGTGAGTAAAAATTTTTCTTTGAGATATTTATGTTATTATTTTTAATTGTGGGAATACACGTCCAGATGAAATCATTCTTGATTTCAATAAGTCCAATGTCATTATAATTTTAAATTTGTATTGTGGAATATTTTCTGAGTCATCTCTGATGCTACATCTGTGAATATGGTGACTCAGAAAGAGACACATTAAATACCTATGCAGCTGTTGGGCAGGAAGTGATAAATTTCAGATGCTGAGGCTGAAAAAAAAGCCACAATTCAATCAGTGTCTATACTTTCACTGTCTTCAGCACTCGAAGCTTTCTCTTTGAACAAGCATTGTGGTCCTTGTGCTCTGTCGTCAGCTGTTTCAGCACAGTCGTGCACCTTTATTTTTGGAAGAGAAAGGGAATTCCTCTCCCATGAGTGCAGCCCTTCTGTTGATGTACAGTATGTTGCTGTAATAATATCTGATTAAACTTGTTCGGGAATTATGCACTCAGAAAATTTCTTGGCAATTGAACTTGGCGTTAAAGCACATGCATCATTACAGGTACTCTAGTTGTATAAGCTATTTAATGTTAGCTTTTAAATGTGCACAATGACAGTTTTGTGGCTTGGCATGCCTTTGCCAGATAAAAAGAAAATGGAATGCAATTGTGATGATCATTCCAACATTTATACAACAGAATGAATGAAGAAGCTACACCTAACTGCTTTAAGGGACACATGAGACAAGTCCTGTGATAATGCTGCCAAGCCATAGTGCGTAATGACATAATTATTTTTTTTTTCTCTTCAGAAAAAAAAGTTTTATTTTCTTTTTGTCGTCACATGTGGGAAATTAGATATTTGTGTGTAATCATAAACTGAGCTTCTGAATGGCTGCTTCATGATAAAAACTGCTCTACACAATTCTTCAGACTTAAAAATAGGAAGCATAACATTTTTTCATACTTTTTAATATTAATGTATAGATAGAGAGGCATAAAGAATTCAAACGATCTTACATTTACAATTCTTAAACATTATTTCCTAACCTCGATTTTCTTAGCTGCTTGCTTAATTTAAAATTGTGGGAGGCTAGAACCTCTCTTGGCAGTATTAGACTCAAAGCACTGAACTAACCCTGGATAGGGATTCAGTCCAGTTCAGTGTACATTTATGTGTTCACTCACTTATGATGGACCAATTTAAAGTACTCAGTGAATATGGCATGGTTGCACTTGGGATGGGAAAGCCAAATCCATGCAAACAGAGGGAGGAACATACAAACTCCACACAAGATTCAAACCTTGGACTATGGAGCTGTGAGGCAGTGTTGCTAAATTTTAGCATGGGTGCATTCTTAGCCATTTGCAGATTAGAGGTAAGCCAAAACCCCTGCAATGGCTTTTAAGGAGACACCCCTGTCATTGTCTCACTCCTTTGTTGCCTGGATAAAAAGTACAAAAAAGCTGTGATGTCATTAATGTCATATTACTCTGGTCTGTGAAAAAAAAACAATTTGCTTCCATCAGAAATTTTAGGTGTTCTTTATAAATTTGAGGGTGCTGAATCCAGAATTGCTCCGTTACATCCAGTTTTTTAAAGATGGAGTTTAAAATGAAAAACACTATTTTCGAGAAAAAAGTAATATTTTTTAAAAAATCATTATTTAAACATAAAAATAATTATTAATTACACATATAATGTAACTGTTTTAAATACAAGTATTACATACAAATGGTAGTCACTTGGTAATTTGTTTATCTTATAATCCTCTGAAAGTGTTTATTGTTGGAATGACCTACTGATGTCAGCTATAACATCTCTCCATTTAAGCCATATCCCGGTGGAACTTCTCCCCATGTTCATCAGAAACCACTCCTCTGTTCTTGAAAAAAAAAATCCAAATAAGAGTGTAGAAAATGGATTTTTAAAGATGTGCTGCACCCAATTGCTAGATAGGAAGAGAGAAGCTCCTCAGCTAGTTCCTCGTAGTTTTACACCTTTGTATTATCAAGACAATTGTGGCACACACTTTTTTTCAATGCAGGAAGAGTGTGTATTCTTTTACTGTTCGCTTACCTGGTCAAGCCAATGGATGAATCACCCCAACCTTGCATATTTTAATAAAAACCTCTTACACAACAACTTTCCAACTTCTGGACAAAAAGAGGACAGTGCATCTAAAGGTAAATTCCTGGCTATTTTGAAGGAACAAGAAGAGGAAAAAAAATACTGATTGACATCAAATAATGTGTAGAATATCCTTGGTTTTGCTTTTTATTTCATCTCAACTATCATTTACAACTAGGAAGACTGACATTTTTCAGCTCAAAATATACTTCAAATCATATTTTGAGATTGAAATTACAATTCTAGAAATTGATTCAGCACACCTAAATCTATAAAGTTCATCAGTTTTACTTCTGTGGAAGGATTTTGATGTAGACCATTGTTATTAATGACTGTATATATTGTTGAGTATTTCAAGAATGGTGCTCCCACAAGCTGCAGCTCACCTGTTGTCAATGCCACAGCCAATGGTTAATGCTCAGTCTTTCCTTTCCACTACTGTGGTTTCTGATAGTTATACTAATGGCACATACGTTCTTCTGGTTGATTTGCCATGAACCAAGTGCACTTGGATAGAGGCTCTCCACAATCCTGTCATTGAAAGAAAGCAGATTAAAAAGCATTTATAGCAAAATGGGCATTCACAGTACAATAAAAAGTTGTAGAGAGCATTCTTAAAAAGTATTACACTTACTCTCAAATAAAAGCACAGAATGTAACCAATGACAGTAGTAGAATCATCTTATTTTAATAGTTGAACTTGTGAAATCTGGGCTGCTTGCTCTTTCTTTTCATCTTACCTGGATACTGTTAACATGTGAGATACAGTGCACTGGAGTTCTGCTTATTTTGCACAGATGTATCATAGTATCCCAGTTGTACAAGAAGACTGGCTTCATCATAATACCAGTTAACAACCTTGTGGTATGACTGTCATTATAGTAAGTGATGGAAAATATCTGACCCAAAATAACTCTGTGTACAAAAGTGTGTCAATTAAAGTGAAAAATAACCTCCGCATACTTTTATGATTGTCTTATAAGCTGCTGTTGTACAAATCTATTTAATTTTATTATTGTTATTTTACTTTGCATCTTTTGTGAAATAAGCAATGAACTTGCACATCTGATATAGATTGTGAACTGGTTTGGAACAAGTTGGCTTTACTTCTGACTATTATGTTTGATCCTGATTGCTGTGATGTGACAATTGACAATAATCACACAAACGGGTAATCAGACAGGAGAACTTAAAACAGAAGCTGATAAAATATTCATTACTTGAGACCCCTCGGTCACTTTATATCTCCCCCTTCCCCACAGATCCTCTGATATTTGGCCAAGTATACCACACTGCTTTTACTCTGCTTTTTATATTTTATACCATGAAAAGTTGTTTGTTAACACTGCCTTTCCAGTAATTAAGATTTAAGAAGTTTTTTGTTTTTTTTTTGTTGAGAGGCCAATTCATTGTGTGCACACTGATTTAAAAAGTAATTCCAAGAATATTGGATTGTCTGCAAAGTATAAAATGAATGACACAAAATCACTGTCCTGTATATCTTTTAATTTAATGTGAAATGTTTTGTATTGCAAGTCTTTCATTTTGAAGTGTAGGAACCATTCCAAATTTAATTTAGAGTCACTTTGCAGTCCCTTTAACAGGTGAAAAGCTTTACCATAATATCCACATGTGGTTACTTTTTAATTTTTAAGTGGTGCTTAAATCACTCTCTATAAGATTTTTAGCATTACAAAATACATTTGTGCAGTGATGACCAGGCCATAAAGACATTTAACAGTAAACAATATCTTCAAAAGAACAGACAGGTATTTCTGTTGTGTATTTTATTGCAAGCAGACCTTGGAGCTACAATTTCTGACCTCATTCAAGAACCACTGCAAAAAAGCCCATCCAACATGCAGGACTATCTGGGGAATAAAGAGATGTAAGGCTGCCGACGGGAATAAAATGTTTAGGATGCAGGCCCATGCTGTAACAGCAGTGAGCATCAATCACGGGTTCCAAGAACCGAGAGAAGCTTTGTAAAAGGACCCTGTTTTTATCCAGACATCTTAAGTGTAATTTCAGCCTGAGCTAACTGACTCCAGGACTGCTGCTTTACTGAGGGCTGCTTCTATTGTAAATGGCAGTAAAGCCCTCCATGTGTAGGCTATTCTTATTGCTGATTATGTTAAACTTTTTACAACTTGCTGTATTCAGCTCAACTAGGGAATTCACCTAGACTAAATTGTCACCATTCTTTTTTTTCCCTGGCTGCAGCAAAAAAAAGAATAAATGAGAAAAGAAGTGGTGTATGCTTGTTAATGAGCAAATATGTAATGTGTTTTATTTACTATTAGAGCTGACCACTTTTTTCCCTGTGAGACCTGAAATACACCGTTATAAACTCTGATCTAGCCTTTATCCATTTAGTCTAATTTGTGGCTTTATTAAACTCACCTCATTCCCTAAGCTATTGTCCTCACATCAGATAGTTCTCATTAGGAGAAATAAGAAAAGGTTCCTGAAAGTGAGGCCATAACCTTAGGGAATCAATTGGGGGTGGACATATTATCTAGTGAAGAAGTATGGAAGGGATTATGTCTCTGTTATCTGCTACCACAAAAAGAAAAAATATTTATCATCAAAGAATTATTGGTTTATTATTTATTGGAGGTTTTTTTTCACATTTTCCAAGAATTATGTAAAAATGGTATGGCGTCTACCTTTGCTGTTTTTTGCCTTGCCTACTTATTTCATCTACTCCATTCATCTTTAGTAATTATGCTCAGTGACTTGGTTTCTATAGCAGCTTGCAACCTGGGAAAATGAAAAAAATGAAGGAGAATCTCCTCTTTACAGCTGCTGGCATTTCCACCTAATGATGTTAACTTTCATCATGCTGATGCAAGAAAGCGAGCATGCTGAAAAGCCTGCCTGTGGCCACTAATCGACGAGAAGAGCAGTCCTCTTTATTAAAGACAACTAGAAACTCTTCACCAAACAGCCAAAGCTTTATGAAAATGTAAAGTATTTTAATGGTACATTTTAATAGCAGTAAAAATAAATACTGTGTGTAATGCATGCTGGAATTATAAATATTGTCATAAATGAAATAAATAATGAAAAATGTATGGTGACATGTACAGTAGTTAGAGGGTCCTGCCTTACTGCTTAAACTGTGCTTCATTTCTGGACTGAATCTGTGTTTTTGTCATGTCCTCCCAGTGTTATATATGGCTATCCTCTGGGCATTACAGTTCCCTGCCACCTTTAGTTGAATTATGAGAGTATCAAAATGGATGGCTAGATGAATATACAAGTAATAAATGTGGCTTGGTGTGATATTTTCCTGCCTTATGTTTTCTGAGCCCCAGGTTCTGATTCAGGCCAAATGCTCTCTACAAAGCATCTGCACAACATTTCCTCCAGGTACCTGTATTTCCACTTTTGACTTAAAGAATAATGTCTAGTAATGATAAATTAGCCTTGTGTATACTTTAAAGTGATGAACATGCTCCCAGTTAAAGTGGCCTCCTGCTATTAGGATAGGGTTTGCATATCCAAATGGAGAAAAAAAGTTATGGAAGGCAACTAGATTAATTAATTATTGAAAGAGCTCCTTTTAATCCAGCGGAGCTTGAGTGGATCTTCAGAGAAGAATGGTGGAATATCCCCCATTTCTCGTGTGTGAAGCTTGCCGTGTCATAACCAAGAAGACTCCAGGCTGTAACTGCTTCCAGAGATGATTCACCAAAGTACCAAGTAAAAGGTCTGAATAATTGCGCCAATGTGATATTTCAGTTTTTTACTTTTAATGAATTTGCAAAAATTCTAAAATCCTGTTTTCCCTTTGATATTTTGAGGTTTTGAATGCTACTTGTTGAGGGAAAAAAATTAAGTTAAATGATTTCAGCACAAGGAAGCAACATAACAAAATGTGAAAAAAGTGTAGGGGTCTGAATACTTTTAGAACCCACTATATATGCTGTACGCATTGCATATACATAATCTGTGACAAAAATATAGTTGAGCCAGAAGCAATTGTCCAGTTTGATTCAAAAAATGATAAGTAAAGGCAAGATTAGTGGGGTTCTTGAACACGGCTACATGTGGGGTGTTAATATTGAGTTAACCTTGTTGAGAAGTACATGTTGTCACCAACATTATCCCACTGATATATCTGTGACCACAAATATACTGCAAATATGCAGTATTCACCATCTTAATAGGTAACTACAGTCTGTACAACATATTCAGCATATTTGAGGTGTAATATGTTTGCCACATCAACGCTCATTGTAATAATGGCTTAGTGATATGTATTATTTATGCATACAAGTTGTCACTTAGTCGGTTTCCCTGCATTTCCCTACTTGATCGGGGTGTTGCCATTTCCCACTTTCTCTGAAATGTTGAGTACTCATTGGGTCAGAATTTATGAATATATGCAAGTCCCCCCATCACGTGTTTTCTTCAAAAATCCTGACATTTGCGTGGGAAGTTACATACGTATTTCGAGCCATTTTTATGCGTATGCATTTTTTATACACTAGTCCCCTGCTCTCTTTAGATTCATGCAGTTATAACATTGAAAAGTGTCACCTCTGTGTCTCTTGCATTGTTGCGCTTTTTAGACTTAAATTGTATTAAAACACTTCAAGCACAGCTGAAGAATAGCAGTTGCTAAGTGCTGAATGTAAAATTGTAGGTTAATCTGACGTGTATTCGCTACAATGGACACAGGTCTGCCTTGTCCCTTTACATGACTGAATGAGTTGAGAAAATGAAGGGGTGCTGTTAAGCAGAATTGCTGTTTTGATTACCTTTGTCATAATTTCAGATTTGTAAGTTTTCAATGTTAAAGAACTGGTTTATTTTGTGAATAGAAAAAGCCTGAAGGTTTAAACTGCTGAAGCAGACATTTGTCCTTTAAACATTAGTGAATGCTGAGGTTATACTCATTTATCTGATTTTTTCCTGCTTCTCATGTCAATTCCTGCTTTAGCTGTGACTGGGTAATTTATTAAATTACAAGCAGGTGTTGCAGGTGCTTTGGTAAATGAATTGAGAATCAAGACAAGAAATGGACAGTTAATGGCATAATCATTTTGTAGCTGTTGAAGACAGCATTTTAGGAAACAGTGATAGGGAATAGAGTATTCAGCTGCCAGAGCAGCAGACCTTTAATGTGAGGCATTATTCTGAGTTCAAAGCATTGTTGAACTCTTTTAAGCCTTAATTTACATTTTAAATTAAAGTGCAGATGTGGGCCAGAAGCTTTAAAATCACCAGAATCACATAGTCATTGGTGAAAGTCTTGCTCTTTATTTTATTTTTTAACATGTACTTAGGTATTGCATATATTGTACCTGTTCCTTTTATGTAAAAAAATCAGTAGTGGTTTGGTACTGCATAGAGTGTTTGAATGGATCAGCAGGTAATCTTTATTTGTCTTGTGCATGTGCCTGTAAATGTTCCATTTCTATTCTGCATAGGTTCTTCTTACTCAAAGCCACTCACAATAAACAGGCAGCATTTCCATTAAGTGCTCAGATCCCTTGTGCTGCGTTGTGCAATAAATCCAGTCCCATTTCCAAGGTTCCAAAGCTTCCAGTTAGCTATAGGCATTCAGATTTTGGCAGCCAATACTTTGCGTCAGAGTAGCTCTACATCAGAGCACAAAAATATGTTCAAAATACACCTCAAGTTTCAGTCCCTAAAGTTAGGCTTTCACTGTTCCGTTTTGACATTTATAATGTCTAATAAATTAATTTGTGTTTTGTGTGCAGGACACAGGCAAGATTTACAGAAGCTTAACTATTTTAGTTGGAGTTGATTTTTTATTTCACAGACAGAGCAATGCAGAGCTAAAGACCAGGATTTGGTGCTGGTTCAGTTCCTGTCACCAGCTTACTGGGAGCCCCCAAACAAGTCACTTAACCTGTCTGATGTGAATGATTGAATGTAAACTGTGGTATTGTGTACAGTATCTGTGCTTATTAAATGCTTTGAATGATTTTCACTGTACAGGGATGATATATAAAATGTTTTGGTTTTTCTTGTTTTTTTGCCAATCACTGAACCACTGTGTCACTTTATTTAACTGAAGTATACAACAACATGAAATATAGACAATTTTCTCCACATTAGAGGTCTTCTCTCGCAGTATTTTGCCCTACATTCTACATCCTTGTCATAGCCTTTACTTTTCATTCCCTGTCCCTGCAGAGCTTTGAACCTACTCCTGTCAGCAAGCCAGCAATATATTTTAACATTGATGATCAATGTGCAAACTTGATACAGCACAATGATTTAAAACTTGCACATACAGTATGTTAGTAATGCTTTATTCTAGACCTAATACATGCTTCTTCTTTAACTCAGGAAGATAGGTCATTTGTGTGCCCATTCCATGATAAAACAAAGAATTTTATTCACAGGTAGTGAACAAGGCAAACGTTCACCATGTCTAAGATACAACCACTTTAATCTATTAAGGATCCAGAGTAGCAAAGCACATGCCTTATATGACTAACCAGGTTTAGTTTCTTTGTAGCATTTCGTGCTGCCAGGATAGTTTAACTAATGCCCTTTATATATCTTCCACTGGAGTATTGTATAGACAGTACAGTCAAGTCATTTTTAATGGAGAAGATAAAAAGTATCACAGATGTCACATGTATAAAAATGGCAGTTTTAAAATGCAGTATGAATATGTTACATTTGTATGATAAGATTAAAGGAGACAAAGAAAGCTTGTCAAAACTCCTGATCTAATGCCAGGATGCTGCAGTGCTATGTCAGTGGATGAATGCCATTCATCGTGTTGCCATAAGAGAACATGATAAGACCTCAACACCGTAGCAAGTCTGAATTGACATTTTTAGGTCCTGTAGATTTCTTTATTTCTTTTCAAATGAATTAATGAGTTACACATATACAGAAGAACTATGAATGAATGGACGCGAGTCTCACAGTATGTGCTTGAAATAGTACATGTAGATCTGAAATGTAAAAGAAAAGGTTGGCGTACATGAGAAACTGAACAAGACTTGATGTAGGCAGATAAAAGGTCAAGCAGTAAGTCCCCTTGCTGAATGTTATAAATAGGGCTGAGTGATAGAATTGAAATGTCATCACATCAGTGTATTTACAGCTAGCTGTTGCAATTTTAAGCTATTAAGTCAAATTATCTTGGTTATATTGAACAGCCTGAGTCACATGCAGGCTGATGGTAATATAATTATTTTTTGCATTGCAAATGGTGTATGTTTTTCATTTTGGCAATGTCATACTGTAAGGGTTTCGAATACACAAAGCTTTTTTTTATTTTTTCTTTCATCCTATTAAAAACATACCATGATTGTGAAGCAGCAATTGTGCGGTAAATTTCAGAAGTAATCAACGGACTCTGTAACTACGTGGTGCTGATTTTTTTTTCTTTCTTAGCTCAGTATCGCTATGAATCTGATCATTGTTTTTAGGAAGTTAACTTTGTGAAATGAGAGAGTTCCTCTGCCTCCTTTACCGCAATAAAACGCAGTACTTTCACTACCCTGTCACTTATTAGACTGGTGCTAAGCAAAAATTAAGTTGTTTACTTTTGAGGTGTTATCAGTTTCATATTATTTCTTTATGACCCATATCCTAATGTATTCTATACCTGCTTTTTATGTGTATTGGTAGCGGCTTCATTGAAGAAAATTTGTAACCAAAATGGTCTTTGGGGTTTTCATTTTCTGGAACTTCATTTTCCTTTTCAGGTTTATGGAGAGCTAGAGCATGTTTTAGCTATATTGGGTACAAAGTTGAAGACAAACCCGCATAGGAAGCCAGAGTATCACACTAATGCACATTTATATGTTTCATATTTATTTGACCAGTTTACAGTTGCCCAAATTAAATAACATGCACATATTTGGGAAGTGGGAACAAACTGAAATGTCCAGGCAAAATCCACAGGGAGGAACGTACAATATTTCGTCTAGAACAGTGGTTCTTAAAAGTCTTGCACCCGTGTGACTGTTAGCATGCAAGTAAATGTGACACTGAAGAAGTTGCTCCCCTCTAACATTCAGTGAGGTTTGCACTTGTGTCATTTGAGCATCACTAATTGTCAGTGTTCGTATGCACTTCACTTACTGTAAGCAGGTCAAACTCCATAGAAAAAGTGAATGAAAAAGAATATGGTAAAAACAAAGCAATATTTTAAAGTTTTAAAGCAATATCATAAAATACTAATTTATGATTTCTTTTATATGTTAATGTTATTCTTGTACATGTTTCTGAATACAAAAGGCATGAAACAAAGGCTGGCTAATTACACATTTAGATCAGTCAGTTATAAGAGTGACTCACTGATTTGTGAAACTGGTTGGATTAAAGACCTGCAGCCACAGTGGAAAACCTGGTCTGCGTTATTTGAGGGACTGAACAGGCTCAAAAATGAATGGATAGAAACTAATTGACAATAAAATGACATAATCATTGCAAATATGAACAAAAATATTTTTTTTCCGTGAGCCCATCATTTTAAAGTTGAATGTGTGTTTGTTCAATGTGCACATCCACACAGTTAAAGCAGCCTCCACCAAATGTTGCCCAAATTCCCAATTTCCAAAATTTAGTTGATGTCCCAATCCAGGCAGCACCACGTACCCCTGCTAGTATAGTATAAATTGTGACTTTTGTTTGATACTTTCATAATTATATGGAAATTGTTTGCAATATTTGCATGGATCAGCACAAAATGTTCTTTCTTTATTTTGTGTATTTTAATTGTAAGGGGCATAGTGTCCACTCAAGCTATTTATTAAAGCACTCTGATCACATGTGGCTGCATTGTCTTAGAATACTTAAAGCTTCTCCAGCTTCTCTTGAACAACAAGAATCATTCAAAGCACATTATCTACGGCTATTAATTTGAGAGTAAAGTTTGGATAATAAAGAAATGGTAATTGGTATAGACAGCTTTTTGTACTAGATATTTTTATGGTAATAGATTAAATATGTGTTTGTACTGTGATGAGTTATTTGCTGTTTAATCTTTAGAAAAAAATAGCATGTGAGAATTGGGGTAGTTTAATTTGCAAAAATTCTTGTAATTTATGTCTGAATCAGAATTCATACCTTGTGGAATTCACAGTATTAACCAAATTGTTTCAGGTGTGGGTCCAGTATAACTCATGAAGCTAGAATTCACAAAATGGAGACCAGACTGCTACCTTTAAAATTTGTAGGTTCATCTTGCAAATAAATCCATCCATCTATCCATTATCCAACCCGCTATATCCTAACTACAGGGTCACGGGGGTCTGCTGGAGCCAATCCCAGCCAACACAAGGCAGGAAACTAACCCCGGGCAAAGTGCCAGCCCACCGCAGGGCACACACACCCACCCACTCACCAAGCATACACTAGGGACAATTTGGAATCTCCAATCCTCCCAACCTGCATGTCTTTGGACTGTGGGAGGAAACCAGAGCACCGGGAGGAAACCCACACAGACATGGGGAGAACATGGAAACTCCACGCAGGGAGGACCTGGGAAGCAAACCCGGGTCTCCTAACTGCGAGACCTAATGGCTACCCACTGCACCACCGTGCCACCCATCTTGCAAGTAAATAATAATAGAAAATACCTGTTCATCTGTTATGTTTTGTTTTACATAAATGTGAAAGAGAAATCTTTATGTTTGGAGGGAGTAGCGTCTCTATTGATTTTTGTCAATAGGATCTCGATTTCTACAGATGTTTTTTCATTGTTGTACATCTATAGCTGGTATTACAATAAAGCGTACTTGATTTGACAAAAGGCATAATTTTTACAGTATCTACTTATGTCTCATGTTGTGCGTTCTTTAATACAAATACATAACATGCACTGTTTAGTATATCAGTGCATATCAGAAAAAAGTTAGTGAATCAAAACTCAACACATTACCTGCTCCAACCTCCAAAATTCCCCTTACATCACAGTGGGAAAAACACAAGAATTAGCCACCACAACATTTTTGTTATTTATTATTAACAGCCTTCGTCAAAGGTACTGCATGAGGTATGGCATGAAACTGACTTGTCTTAATCCTGACATATGTTCATGCTTTTGTATTACATGTGATGCTGAATGTAAAAGATAGAACGGCAATGCAGTTGTCCTCCTACACAGGGCTTCCGCTTAGTTCATGTAAAGAGCCACAGGTTTATTCAAAAATGTGTCATTGTCTCTACTGAGGTGGTAAGTCAATCAAGTGTTGTATTGGGATAACTAGTGCTGGGGGGATGGGGCAATTAAAAAATGATATTTAAAAATCAGAATTCCTGGTAAGAATAATACTGTATAGTGAACCAGGGTACTGTTTTGTGCACAGGCAACAGCAGATGTGGTGATGTACAGTGCTTTCTTTTTCTGATTTAATCATGTACTGTTCATTTCCAAGTCCAGTCTTTTGCCTCTGTATTATTTAGATCGTGAAAAAGCAGAATTGCTCTCAGTACAGCAGGGATGGCACAGGGGGTAACTCTGTATCAGAAGCCAAAGGGAAAGCATAACAGTGAATTTTAAATCTTCGTGAATAAGAGGTCATGTGGGTGAACAATCCAAAGCTGTCCCAGCTGCTGTCTTTGCAGTTTCTTAAATCTGATTATTCAGAACCTTAGATTGCAGTGTAATGCAGAGCAACCTGTGGCTTTTAGTGACTGTGCACCAGAGTTTATTCAGGTTTCTTGCTGACTAATGTTTCTAAATGAGATTTACAGAGATTCTGTGATAATGTTTTAAATAATTCATTAAACAGTGTGTGATTCAGAAAGGGAAGACTATAAATTCAGATTATATTTTTATGTGCTTTATCTAACTTTAACATTTCATTACTGGTAGATCTAGACTTATTTTACCTTGTGGTACTTTGCCTTTCGTTAGTGATCTATTTTTAACAGACATTGTCTCAGTTTGGAGGCAAGTAGGAGTGCTAGTGTAGGTGGTTTGAAAATACCAGTTTTGTACAATAATATTTTCCATTTCTTGCCCTTTTGAGGTTTAGGAAACCAGGATTTGGTGCATGTAACTTAACATTTGTGCTTTTATTCACATTAAAAGGTTTTGATGGGTGAAGTGGGTAAAATGTATGTATTGTAATGAAGCTTAAATGAGCAAGCAAAATAAAAGGGTGCCCAACTAAAAGGCAGTGCTATTTTTTGTATTGCTAAAGGTAATGTTTTCTAAGTGTGTTATGGAATAATTTTTATTCTGAACATTTATCATCATTTTTTCAAACTGCTTGCGCTGGTGGCATGGCATGGCTGCACAGCAAGCTACTTCAGCTACCTTATAGCTTTGTAGTTGAGGTTTCAGATTCTTGCCTGATCATTGTTTGTATGGAATTTAATTGTTCTCTCCATGTCTAAAGGGGTTTTCTCTATGAACTCAGATTCCCACCCTCTACGCACTGACATGCATGTTATATTGATGGATGACTCTAAATTATTTGGTCTGGATGTATATAAATGAGTGTGCTGTAAAATGGGATGAAACTACATCCAGGATTGGATTTTGCCTTGCACCCAATGCTTGTTGTTGAATCTGTGTTGAAATATGTGGGTTCAAAAAATTAACGAAGGGTTGAATTTAATTATTGGAGGCAAAGGCACATAAAATGTTGCATCATACAGTATATGGTATTAGTGTGAACGGTAGCAACCTTTGCTTATAGAAAATGTGTGAGAGGAATGCAGGATGTGAAAGTATACATTTAGATAATAGTAATAGAGTTGTTTTAGAGGAAGTAAGGAAGTTCTGGTACTTTTGAGGCATGTTAAGTACAGCAAAGGATGCCTAGGTGAAGGGCACCATCATAGTGGTGGAATGGGATAAAACCGACAGTAAGGCTGAAGAAAATGTTTTGGAAGTGGTGTGGGATAATATGAAAAGAACAGGTGTCATCCCAAAGGATGACCAGAACTGTGGAGAGTGAAGGAAAAAGATTTGGGAGACAACTGGCCAATCAAGATGTGAGTACCATAAAGGGTGAACTGGCATCCTGCCTGGGATGGAGGGCGATTCCTTGCCCAGCTGAGAGGCATGAATGTTTTTTTATTCTTTTCCCAGTCAGGTTAAAAGGGTATTGGATGGACAGGGGTAGACATTATATCAACAACAGTTAGGGAGGTGGCAGTGCTCTTCTGCCATGGTCCCAGTTTGGACATCCACAGGGTTACCTGAACCCAGCAGATCGGAAAAGCCACCATGTTGGGGTTCTTGGTTGCCCCCAGAGAATGCTGCTGGGAGATGACCTACCTGTTTTATGAAGCTTTTATATGGGCTAAAAATGGTTCTGTCTTGCAAAGCTGTGGCACCAGATGTTCTCCCAATCCACCAGATTAGGTGACATCTCACCTAACTCTGGAAGACAGAGTTGAGTGGAAGAGGATAACACTCGCTAAGGAGGATTGGAGGTGGACAGAGAAGGATTGCTTATAAAATGTACTGTAGTGAGCTGACAATAGAACCTATTAGGATGTTTTATATAATAAAATAACTTTATTTTTACCCAGAACTGTGTCTGTGAGAGTTTTGTCTGGTGTTCGAGGCTCGCTGAAGCCCTCTAGTGGTCACACAGAGTAAACCCAGAAAACAACTGTCAAATCGATGATGCTAATCTGAATTGCATTGCTATTACACTGGTTCAAGCACAAATTCTCTTTGCAGAGTGTGTAGGTGTGTGGTTGGGATGCTGCAGAGCAACTGGGAGTGTATCATGCCCAGCAAAACTGGGTGAAAATCTAGAGGCAGACCCAAGTCACGCTGGAGGGATTCTATCTCTGTTAAATTAAGAATAGTAGAAGAAATAAGAATAGCTAAGAATTCCACAAGAAGAGATAGAAGAAATTGCTGGAGATATTTGTGGTCTGGACTGTTGTGCTTGAAGTATTACCACTGCAACCCTCACCAGGGTAAGTGGACTGAAAGTGTTCCTCTAAGTATGTGAAATACAGTATCTGTGGGAGAAGAGTAGAGAATTTGAATGGTGTGTGATTAAGAAATTCATTATTGTGATCACCTCAGTGCAAACCACAGAAGGTGATGAATTTTATGGCCTTTTTTACTGAGAAGATTATACCTTTTTATAAGGCCATTTCTCAGTTTTCAGTGTAAATAAGAATATAAAAATAAGGACAAGAGATCCCCTTGCTGCCATTGGCTATATTAATGAAAATGTTTTCCAGATTCATAAAACATGTCCTTTGCATAAAATATATATAAATGTGTTTTTATTTTTAGAGAAAAAAGTAACATAATAAAGACACTATAGGTTTTAGAGGTATGACATTCTGCACACTGTGTATATTTTTGAGTTTTTTTTCCCCTCTGATGACAGTGTTTGCTGGAGTTGAACAAGACAAACCATCAGAGAAAAAGGATTTTTGAAATTGATCACTTATTTAAAAATAACCCCATTACATTATTCATCTGCTACCGTATTAAAAACCCCTTATGAGTCATGCTGTTTTTGTGCCATGGGTACTGTAGGCTGTAATTATTCATATTGATTGCTTTTATTAACACAAGGTTGAGGCAACTTGCCTTTTTTCAAGCTTTTCAAGTTGTAGAATTTTGCTCTGGCTAAACTGACATGGACAGGAATTTGCTTTTTACATAGCATTGAAACGGTGTTATTCTCTGGATTGTTATCAGCATCTGGAAAGTAAAAGAAATGGAGAGCTCTCGTGGTTCACACTGGTATTGCACAATGAGTCAAGTAAGTTTTGTTGACTTTTTATTTTTAAGTAATTGTTTTTCAGACTTGAGTTAGTTGACTACAAGGTACAGCGCAATGCAAGTGGTATAAAACGTTTTTTTAATTATATTTGAAAAATAAAAGGGTCTTTTTACAAAAGCAGTTCAAAATATATTGAAGCAGGTCAGACAAAGCTTAAAAAGACACATTTGAAATATCTTGAATTTGTAATTTCAGTTGCTTTGTAAACACCTTGATAATAATGAGCACTGCATAGGGTGCTTTATAAAAGAAAGATAAATGGATTGATATGTAAAATGTAAAGTGTATCTACATACGAAACAAGACTTTCACATTTATGCAGGAAATCCTGTCTAGTTATTATCAATGTGGACTTTGTATGTTCTCCTTATGTCTTAATCTTTTTTTCACATCCCAAAAATGTGTTTGGTACTAAATGGTAAATCTAGGTGTTCCCCTCTATGAGAGTGTGTGCCCAGCAATGAATTGCACCCCTTCGACGAACACCAGTTACTTCAATGCATGATTTTGGCTTACCCCAAAATGTTTATTGTTTGAATCTCATTATTCCAGTTCATTGACGTGAGTGTTGGAGCAAAGAGCACACTCACTCATTCAGATCCAGTTTAGAGTCAACAATTAGTCTGTCCTACGTGTCTTTTTGATTTGAGAGGAAGATTGTATCACCTGGAGCTAAGGCTACATAGACATGTGTGGAACTTGCAAATGCCACATAAACAGCGACCAAATCCAGATTTAACCCTAGGGCAGTGGAGCAGTGCTGCCCCTAACCAAATACTTTTATTTGCAGTCACAGAGCTGTGTGTAAAAGCACTCATGGTGGTTTAATAAGAGGGCATATTATTGAATAATTGGCTGACACTCTTCTCTATTTTGATTTAAAGATTAGGATACATTACAGTAGTTTACATATGTATTTTTTTTTCAATTGTAGCACATTCAGGTTAAATGAAAACTTGCTCATCACCACGCAGTGAGTCAGAGTCAGGAGTTAAATTCCAGTGCCTTAACCACTGTGTCAAATTCACTTTTGGCTTTAACATAAATACATGATTTTTTTTTTTATTATTAAAGTATACAGTGTGTATGACTTTAAAAAATGCATGCAGAAGGTTGTTGATTTCTAGTTTCAGTTACAATTGTCAATTTAAAGAGTAGCAGTTATCCCAAGTCACGATAGCAAGAGGAATGAACTCCGCTGAAAGAAGAGCAGACAAGAAGGTGGTGTATAGCAAACTGCAGCAATTCTAAATTTCAGTGAAGGTCTTGTGCACTTATGTACAGCAGCTGTGTAGCTTATGGAAACACAACAAAGAGATTTACTCAAGTTCCAAAGAAAAAATCATTTTTATCTTTATATTACATATACTGTATCTTGCCCCACACAGAGAGTGCCTTTTTGTAAATTTATAGTGTATAAAGTGGACAGATTTGTCCTTATTGTTGGCCTGAACATCCCGTAGTCAGCGTTCTTCCTGTCAGGAATCCAGCTATGTCATAGAAGTGTTAGCAACTATGATCTTCTAGCAAACTTTAAACAGTCAGATTTGTTTTGATAACCCAGACTCCCTTTCACTTTTTCCGTTTCCCATTCTTTCTAGAATTTGGCCTTGTCATATTCCTGAGGCTTTTTATTCAGTTGTTATTCATCCTGTGATCAGAGAGCTATAAAGTTTAATGTACATCTCTGCAGTATTATAGATTACTTAGAAGATGAGAGGAAAGCCCTATTTCTCTAAGGGTTTAATTAATTCTTGTGTTTTTCTTAAAGCACAATACTGTATTTAGTCAAGTTGCATGTTTTAAGACAAAACCAGGCCTCTCCTTTTTTTTTAAGATTCCCATATAGTATTGTTTAAGTTATCATAGGAATGGTTAACATACCTGAATTCATTAAACATTTACAGAGGTGAATTTTTTTAGTGATTGAGTCCATGAGGATCTTGTTTTTCCACGATGTTTGCAATAAGCAGTCCTTATGTCATAATATAATAAAACTGCATATGGAAAAGTATCTCTAAACCTTTGGTTTTGATTAAATGGTTAGTGTTTTGTGTGAAATTCACGTTTTTGCTAAAATCTAAGAATGAAGATTGCTTTTTTTCTAAAATTCCTCAAATATGAAATCTTTTCACTTAAAATTTGTGGAGCAGTGTAATAAAGTAGCTGTGAAGAGTATCTCAGCAAATAGTTTGTTCCTTTTGCAATCAACCATGAATTCAGTCCCTGATGACAGGGGCAGATTCCCTCAAGCTTGAAGAGTAGGGCAATAGAGAAGGTGAAACTTCCTATTCCGATGCTAGTGAGTGATGAAAGCCTATCTATCAGTGTCATGTCGTGAAAGTGTAGCGTATAAATGATACTGCCATTGAGTGCTGCAGTGAGTATCATGGGAATTCCTCGTTCTGCTAAATCACATTACTCAGCTAGACCTGGAGGAGCTGTGTCTGAAAAAGAGGGGAAGAAAAAAAAAAAAACTGTCAACACCACACACCAAGCAAGCATCAGCTATTTACATGTGGCTGTAGGCTCTAAAACCTGTGCTTTCATTATTCAGTACATGCTTCTCTCGGGCTTGTAGTTTATTTATCCATTGTTACATTGGGGCATGGTGACACTTGAATTTTGAATGTATCAGTCTATATAAGAATGTAATTGACATGCTACAACCCCCTCCCCCCAGCCCTTGCATTTAAAATATAGCCGGAGAGAGTCAAGGTTTTCTGTCAGCTGAGCCAGTCGGCCATTTCACTGTGATCAGCTGAAGTGTTTGGCTTTATGCTGGTAAATGCTACTTGTTTTCTGTTTTTTTTTTGCCAGAAAACCATCACAAATGGTTGTGACTTCAATGGTTAATACTTTTTTTGGCCCTGACCATTGACAGATATATTTCTGTTTGCTTAAATTATGAAAGAAAACTTATATATTTGCCTAAGCTGTAAGGTATTTTGCCTTTGCATCAGGTTTAGTGATAAGCGCCTATTTAATTTCCCTGCTGGTTACAGTTCACAGATATTACACTGCTTTTTTAATCAGTGTTTCATCAGAGTGTAACTTGTTTTAAATCTAGAAAATACGACTCTGAAGTCTGACTATTTGAAGCCTACTTTGATATTAATATGCTTCTTTTCGGTGCCGTCAATAGTAGCACAGATGTATCGCCATGTCCTGTTGCTTTTGATAAAAGCTGTTTCTGGAATAGTGTGTTCACAGGTATAGTTATATAGTAACTAATAACCAACTAATGACTCTTTATCCTAATGAATGTACTTGGCAATTCAAAATTGTCCCTAGGTGATTGTGGTTGTGGGTATGTGCATGATGTGGCCCTATGGGGACTGGAGGCTTGTCCAGGGCTGTTTCCTGCTTAGCAGCCAGTGCTGCCAGAAAAGACTGAGGTACCCATGACCATGAATTAGATTAAGCAGGTCTAAGATCATTATGGTATGTGTGTTACTAAATATCCATGGATACAGTGAAAATTAAAATGGTACCACAAGTGCAAATAACAATATAGTGCTGGCATTCTAGAAACGGTTACAAAAGGATCAGACCTTAAGGACAAACAGCAGCTGACTTACAGAAAAAGGGAAATGACTGGAACAAGGGAAACTGCTTCAAAGTAAAACATGATATATGTCAATTTCAGATAATGCTGGAAAAAAGTTGTAGAAAGCAGTAATAAAAGCTGGGTTTACAAAATAACACAGCATCTTGATGGACACAGATTGAGATTTCAATAGAGAACATTCACCGGGAATTTATTGCAATATTTTGGGACACTTAGTAAAAAAACAATCTTGATGGGAGCAATCAGGCTTAAAGCAACAATAGCGTACTATGTTATTTAAAGTAGGCACTAGTGCTGGGAGGTATACCGGTTCATACCGAAAACCTTTTTTTATTTTTGTTATGATATAGATTCCTCTTATACCACAACACTGGTTTAAATAGCCTAAACAATGTTTGGAACGTGGCACAGTGGGAAACTGTTTAAGGGGGGACCTTTTTCACTGCTACACCACTAAACACGCATGCAGGTATTGAGCGGTGAAAATGGACAGAGTTGTTGCCAGAGTAGGCAACACGAGCAATTTTCTGCACCACCTTAGCCGCAGACATGCTTTGGAGTACCATGAATGTATGGAACTAAGATTGGCACCTTCCACGTCCTCGGGTAAAACTAAAAAAGCTAGAGGAAACTCGAGTCAGACGTCACTTATAGACATGTTTGCTAGAGGTATTGTCTACGACAAAAAAAGCAAACGGTGGATCAAGATAACCAACGCCATTACAATCCATATAGCTAACGTGTCTGTGGACAGAGATTGTTAACATTAACAGAAAGTGTAGTTGGCTTGCAAAAAATATTTACTATTTATTCCTTTTCTAAACACGTTCAGTGCAATACAACTTTTGACAAGCACCTCTGGATATTTTACCAAGTCTAAATGCCTCTTTGGATGGTTGAAAATATGTTGTCTAAATTTTAGTTTGTTGTTTGCAAAATTTGTTCAATAAAAAAGTTCTATATTTTGACTGCAACTGTCATGCAATGTGATTCCTTCTCTTCATTAGTGCCACCCCCTTGAAAACTATCATTTTATGGGGCCATGCAAACCTGTATTAATACTTGTGTGCACAATAAAATATTTTTTATACAATGTGCAGTTCTCATGACAGTGGAATAGGTTATTTTTAGTCAGTCTATTGCAGTAATTGCAATGGAAATTGTGGTTAAAGTCCACTCATGCATGGGAAAAAAATACCGTTGAATACCGTGAAACTGGTATAATTTTGAAAAATACCGTGATATAGATTTTTGGTCATACAGCCCAGCACTAGTAGGCACAGTTATGAAGAACAGAAATCACAACACTTACAATAGTTGCAAAGGCCAGGTACTCTGTCAGGCTTTTTAAGTTGAGCTCTTGGAAGACCGTGGAGACGGGAATCCAGTTTCTTAATTTTTAGACAATTTTTGCTGTTAAAGGAACATGTCATTTAGTCGGATGACTTGCCTCAGCCCTCTGTCTACGTTACTAGAAATGACCTACCATGTGGGTGTTACTTATTCTAAAGACACTCATTGTAGACTTTGATTTTAGTGTGCAGTAATTCATTTAAACTGTTTTTTTTTTCTTAATTTTAAAACACTCTTATGTTCATGTTAAAATCCCTTAACTGCTTCTTTTTATTAAAGGGTGCCTTTTAAATCCATACCCAACAGTTCATCATAGAACGGTGAAGGACTGATGGACACTCATTCACTTGGGGCCACAGAGAGTGTTAACTTTTTTCACATGAAAGCAGAAGTGATACTATTTGAAATTTCAGAGGTGTTAGAATAAGCACAGGATTAAGCCATTTAATCAACTTACACATTTTATCAACTGTAAGAACTGGGTGAATTTTGTAGACATAATGGCCATCTAAGAACAGATTTTGAAGCATAGAATAAGCCTGTAAATTGCAACATGCACCGTTTTCCCTTTTCTGGTGTCTCTCATTTTAATTTGCTCTCTGTTTAATAAATTTCCATTTTTGTAGCATGTGCATGATCAGTCTTAATATTTAGGAGAGGAATACATACATTAAATTTAGTCTGTGTTTGAATCCCGACTCATTTACGTTTTGTATGTGTTTTTCCACTGAGTACTATATTTTCCTACCATTTTCCAAAGCTGTGTGTGTTTTGTTATTTCTCATCTCTAAATCAGTTCTGTTTGAGTGAATGTGGGACTGTGAGTAAGAGCGTCCTGCAGTGGTACCCAATATGGTGCTGCCTGAGTAGACTCTGACATCCTGGACCTTGATATTGCAATAAGGACATTTCTTAAATGGATGGATGGATGGATTGAGTAATGCAGCTTATAAACATTACAACAGTTCATGATTTTTCACTGTTTCAACTATTCGTTTAAAGAATTTCTATTTATTTGCTTTGTGTGTACAGCATGCCTGAAGTACAATATTCATATTATACTGGCACCATATATAAGCCTTAATCAAAGTAATATCACATTAGCACAAGTTCATATTTTGTGAACATCAATGAGAAAGAGAGAGAAGCACTGAAAGAATAGCAAGAGGCCAATTCAATGTTTTCAGGTGAGCAGATAACAGAAAGTGGGTCATGAAGGAATCTTGCCCCACACATTGGATTGCAGGCATTCTAGAAGCCACCAAGAATGTCCAAACCTTTTCCGGGCAGGGTAGTGAATGGAGGATCTAAGGGATCAGAAACGGCTCTTGAGTTTTGCAATTTATTTCTATCCCCATGACTTTCTCTTTTGGATGACTCTGAAATGACAGAGGATGTGGCTTTAAAGGTTGCTTTCTACAAGAGATCACATACTATAGGCAAGAGCTGTCAGTGGAGTCATGGTAAAGTTTTGACTGGTAAGCAGGTAATATACCCTAGCTGTTTCAAGAAAGGAAGAAGTGCTTTTTATTATACCGTGAAGGTGTAAAAGAGAGTGAGATAGGAATAATGTGTTCTCTGTAGAGAGGCCCAGTGGGGTATGTTTCTGCTTGATATATTTTGATGGTTTTTGCTGTCTCTATTATCAACCCTACCTTTTAAATCAAGTGGCATTTGCTCTAGGTTGAAGAGATGTATAGGTGGTGTATCATATATACAGAATGTATATTGCTGCCTTATTATCTATACTGGTTCTAACAAAGAGCTGAATGACAATTCCATCAAAATAATAGCTCCATGCCAAAATCTCTCATGAAATCTTTGAGTGTTCCAGTATGGCAAACGCTATAAAAAAAAAAAAATCACTTTTTTATTATTGTTGTTAACTGCATGCTGACTGAGAACACTGACCTTGAAACATGTGGTTTCTATGTAACAAGTTTAGACAAAAAGCAGTAAATGATCTTTTTGTGAGCACATAAAAAAGATTTACACATTGTAACTATGGTATTACTGTATCTATTAGTCTTAGATTCACATTCCGCCATTTGTAAAACCTTTTTCTGCTTCCATCAGCAGAGAGACAAGACCCCTTTGTCTGTAAAACTTCCCATCACTTAACAGAAAAATGTATTAACTATTCCCTTCTGTTCACCTAGATTATAAACACCCCTTATTTTATTTTTGCTGTAGCAGTTTGATATCAATTAGCAATTTCAGGTTGGAATACAGTTCCACAGTAAATGCTTTTTCCATGAGTTATGGACTCTGAAAGCAGGATGTTAAGAAACTGGGTTGCTTTGTGAATCAGACGAGAGAGGAAGTGCATATGCCACTTATTGTTTTGATACCTTCTCTAGCCGAGGATCAGACTGCTAAGGTCTTCAACATACAAACATTTCTGTTGTTCCCGATAGCTTTAGCAATCATGGACATACTATGGGTCTATCATAAGGAAACAATATTTAAATCCTGGCTATTGGTCTTTTAGTCCTTGTTCAGGGTGGGTTTCTGCGTAGTGGTCAGTGCTGCCAGGACAAGTCTTCTGCAACCTTGAACGGTATAAGCTGTGTGAATGAAGAAATGGAATTATTTACCTCACTGGGGTGGAGTGGTGGCTCTGAGGATAGGGATCTACACTGGCAATCGGAAGGTTGTAAACACCAAAAGTGACTCTACTTCGTTGGGCCCTTGAGCAAGGCCCTTAACCTGCAATTTCTCTGTCCTGGGTATGACGTTAATCTGCATCCAGCCCTGCACGTAGGCCCTCCAACCTGCAGGGAAAACTTGGGGTTAGTGGCAGAATTGGCACTCCAGCCACCTTAAAAACCTCACACTGGTTCCATTCCATCTGAACTAGTGTGGTGCTGAGGTGTCACCTGTTACATGGCTGCACCCAGGTCCTAATTGGGGATCCTAAGTTGGTTTGTCATGCAGTGGGTACGGCAATGCACTGTATCACTGTGTGTTCCTAAACTCTCTCTCTTTATCTCACCACTGAATAGATAGATTTACATTTTGAAGAGGAACAGCAGTCAAGATTTCAGTAGTAGTAGTAATGAATAACATTTATTTTGCTTTACTAGCATCGCTTGCTCATTGTATGCTTAGAAGTATCATATCATTGTGGCTGTAGTCCCTCCTGCCAGTAAATATTCATCCTTCACTTGTTCTCCTCTTTATTGTAGATGTTTGAATGTTATATATTTGGTTACATGCTTGCAGTTGGCAATTAACCTGCCTTAATTTTTTGTTCTAGTACAGGTTTTCCTGCTACTTGTACACCTAGTGCCAGGGGCAGGAGTTTAGGTTTGAATATGGCATCGGTTCCTGTCCATTCCCTCTATCAACTATCTTCCTCCCACACCATAGATTGGCCCGGCTTTCTGAAAAGCCTTGTCACTAGCGTTAAACAAGCCTCCTGCCATTTGGAATCCGTATTCTTGGCGGAGAATTACTTTCTTCTTCTGTTGTTGTGTACTTTTTATTTAATAATGTTGTTTATTAGTTATGTAAAACTTAATGTATGTACTGGTTAGTGTTTTGTACATTTTTATTATCTACAACATATCTGTATCAAAATTCAGCATTTTTCTTCATTTATTTGAGGTGCCTAATCTCTAAACTAGAAACACTTTTCTCATCACCACAGTAATTGAGGACATCTGTTACAAATCCTTTTCTCCAGTTTGTACAATACCCTTGGGTTTTACTAACATGTTTGTTTATTCAGCAAATGAAAGAAAATGTGTTGATGGGCAGACAGCTTTATGCATAGCTTTTTGCCGACAACTGATGATTGGGTGGTGAGTTTTTGCAACTATTTATTTTAGCTCACACAATAGGACTAGAATGGTAACAATTTATTCTTTTTCCTAAATCGGCTAGAAAAATTTACATGAAGGAAAATTAATAAATAACTACCAAAACAAATAAAGCAATTCCTGAGAAATAAGGCACATTACTTAAAGTCAATCATTTTAAGCAGATTATTTGTTATGAATGTGTAGAAAGTATCCTGCTTGTCTCTAAAGAGCTTGCTGTATAGCCATCTACAGCATGGCCTCATTTCTTTATATATTGTATATAAAGAGACTGCTGGAGAAAATAATGTGGGATTCTCATAGGCTGTACAAAGTTTATTAGCTCATACCCAAAATTACTATCTTGTGTGGACAAATAGTATATTTCAGATAAAGAAATCGGCTGGAGGAGACATCAAATGTAATTATCTCATCTCTTCAGGATACTTATATAATTCACAATTAAAGTAAGTTTTTGGAACAAGATAATAAATTGTTTTTGCAAGATAATGACATAGCATGTTATCACTTATGTATATAGTTATCTCAGTCTTTTGAGTGCATTTATGTTGTGACTACAAGATATGGTATGCTTTATACAGAATGGTCAATCCACAAGAATTTAAACTGTGGGAATAGTAATAGCGCAGCCTAGATGGTGTACATGTAATCATTATATACATAACTGTAGACAGTCTTAAAATTGCCACTTGGTATAATGATTGATAGGAAAAATGTTTCTTGTTTTTCCCCCGGCTTCCCTCTAGGATTTTATAGATTACAAAGGCAAGGAATATGTTCAGTTTGTGTGTATTCTTCATGTTTTAAGTTGTTTGTCCTTGATGTATGCAGATGGCACATGGTGTAATGTGAGCAACGAACACCATTTGTAAACCAGTTCCCTTTATCTGGTGCTGTAATTATATACATAGTTTGCTGCAAACTGTAATGTTCAGAGGCAGTGTTGCACCACATACAAGAATTACAGGACAATCTATTATTGTACCTTTCTAATTTACAAAGCCCCCATATTTTGTCTCTGAAGCAGCTGCAGGTAATTTGCAAGAGATGTGATATATTTTTTTTAATCATGCATCTCCACTACTGAGTTACATGGTTACTCAGATTAAACGATTGAAAGTAATTAATGTGATTTTTTTTACAACCAGTGTTCATTCATGTTTTTCTTGGTTTGCATTATGAACTGTTTTCTTTCCTTTTTTAATTCCTCCAGTATAATTATGAATAACATTTCTTTGTGAATGTTTTATGAATTAGATTTGCAATTCCCTAGATACCTTAGGTTGTTGCATCTTTTTATTTTACTTTATTTCTTCTAGTCACAGAAAATTAAAACAGGCATGCGCTTTGCCTTTAAGGAACTTCAGTTCCTTTCATTCAAATGCAAAATGACTTTTCTGATGTGCAAGTGCAGACAATGTTATTAACAACTTGACGATCACCAGCTAAATAATGTCTCAAAGTCCATTAAGAGTAAATCAGATTAGTTTACATTGAGGTTTTTTAAAATTTGAAAACGTGCAACAGATTGTATAATAAAAACTAACATTTAGTTAAAAAATGTATCACTAAAGAGGGTTGAATGGTGTCTTAAAAGATCAATGGTTTAATTATTTTTCATAATATCATCTGTTAATGGTAAGATAACGCATCTTACCCTGAATAATGCATGATTGTACTTTATATTACATACAAAAGCTCTTCGTATTTCCTTTTTCTGCAGTACCTAAGAGGATTCTAGGCAGGAAACATAATCTAATGGCGATTTTCAGAAATGGGTAGTGTAAGGCAAGGTGATGTGACAGCCAATGATATTTCTTTAAACTTTGGTGAGGTCTGGTGCCATCATGAGGGATGTATCTCTTAGGACAATTATCAAGCATCTGAGCAAGCACAAATTGTCGCATCTATAATTCATATCATGGCAAGTGGCAGCCGAGTGAAAACTGCAGGAACACACACACATGCATTAGCTTTTGCATAAAAAGTAAATACGTTCCTGAAATATAATTTCCAGTAACCAGAATTTGTATTTTAAAAGCCAGGTATAGCTGATTTATTAAAGGAAGGCAAGACTAGGTTCTTAAAAATAATTTGGTTTGCAGCAGCAGATTATTGAGTTGTAATGTGACATTTCAGCATCTAGAGAATGTAAACCATGTAATTAACTTTCTTTACAGTCTAAAGTACAATTTATTAGCTGGTTTGTGGAACAAGCGGATTAGTCATAGAACCTTTTATTAATTCCCTGAGGAGATTGCATTCAGTAGTTAATGAGTCAGCAGACTAGTTTTGTGTCAAGAAAGGTTAGAGCAGATAAGGCTAGCGATGTCTGCAGGAAGCCAGGATTGTTTACTTTGTATCTGTGTAGACTTTATTATGTAATGTCTTCTGGAAATGAGGTGCTTGTTTCATTTTAGATTTAATATGTGCAGTTTTTAACCTACTGAATTATGGCACATTGGGATAGTAGGTTTGCTAAAAAGGCACACTTCCATAATAAACATCATTATTATGTTATATGGAGAGAAGAAAGGTTGATATATTGTGCATGCAAGAGACTAAATGGAAGGGGAGTAAGGCTAGGTGGATCAGAGGTGGATTCAAATTGTTCTGTCATGGTGTGGATGGGAGGAGAAATGGAGTAGGGGTTATTCTGAAGGAACAATATGTCAAGAGTGTTTTGGAGGTGAAAAGAGTGTCAGACAGAGTAATGATTATGAAGCTGGAAATTGGAGCTGTGATGATGAATATTGTTAGTGCATATGCCCTGCAAGTTAGGTGTGCAATGGGCAAGAAAGAAGATTTTTGGAGTGAGTTGGATGAAGTGATGAACAGTGTAGCCAAGGGACAGAAAGTTGTGATTGGAGCGGATTTCAATGGACATGTTTGTGAATGGAACAGAGGAGACGAGGAGGTGATGGGTAGGTATGGTGTCAAGCAGAGGAATGAAGAAGGTCAGAGGATAGTGGATTTTGCCAAAAGGAAGGACATGGCTGTGTTGAATACGTAGTTTAAGAAGAGGGAGTAACATAGGTTGACATACAAGAGTGGTGGAAGATGCACACAGGTAGATTAAATCCTATGCAGAAGAGTCAATCTGAAGGAGACTGAAGACTGCAAAGTGATGGCAGGGGAAAGTGTAGTTAAGCAACATTGGACGGTGGTCTGTAGGATGACATCAGAGACCAAGAAGAGAAAGAGAGTTAGAGCAGAGCCAAGGATCAAATGGTGGAAGTTGAAAAAGGAAGACTGCAAGGTTGAGTTTAGGGAGGAGGTGAGACAGGCACTGGGTGGTAGTGAAGAATTACCAGACAGCTAGAAAACTACAGCAGATGTAGTAAGGGTGACAGCAAGAAGTGTGCTTGGCATGACATCTGGACAGAGGAAGGAGGAAAAGGAAACCTGGTGGTGGAATGGGGAAGTACAGGAGAGTATACGGAGGAAGAGGATGGCAAAGAAGAAGTGGGATAGTCAGAGAGATGCAGAAAGTCGACAAGAGTACAAGGATATAAGGCATAAGATGAAGAGAGAGGTGGCAAAGGCTAAAGAAAAGGCGTATGATGAGTTTTATAAGAGGTTGGACACTAAGGAGAGAGAAAAGGACCTGTACCGATTGGATAAACAGAGGGACCGAGCTGGAAAAGATGTGCAGCAGGTTAGGGTAATAAAAGATAAAGATGGAAAACGTACTCACAAGCAAGGAGAGTGTGTTGAGCAGATGGAAAGAGTACTTTGAGAGGCTGATAAATGAAGAGAATGAGAAAGAGAGAAGGTTGGATGATGTGGAGACAGTCAATCAGGAAGTGCACGGAGGAAGCAAGGACAGCTATGAAGAGGATGAAAAATGGAAAGACCGTTGGTCCAGATGATATACCTGTGGAAGCATGGAGGTGTTTAGGAGAGATGGCAGCGGAGTTTTTAACTAGACTGTTTAATGGAATCTTGGAAAGTGAGAGGATGCCTGAGGAGTGGAGAAGAAGTGTACTGGTACGGATATATAAAATAGAATATATATATATAGAATAAGGGGGATGTGCAGGATTGTTGTGACTACAGGGAGATAAAATTGATGAGCCACAGCATGAAGTTATGGGAAAGAGTAATGGAAGCTAGGTTAAGAAGTGAGGTGATGATTAGTGAACAGCAGTATGGTTTCATGCCAAGAAAGAGCACCACAGATGCAATGCTTGCTCTGAGGATGTTGATGGAGAAGTATAGAGAAGGACAGAAGGAGTTGCATTGTGTCTTTGTGGACCTGGAGAAAGCATATGACAGGGTGCCTCAAGAGGAGCTGTGGTATTGTATGAGGAAGTCGGGAGTGGCAAAAAAAGTATGTAGGAGTTGTATAGGATATGTACAAGGGAAGTGTGACTATGGTGAGGTCTGCGGTAGTAGAAGTGACGGACGCATTCAAGGTGGAGGTGTGATTACATCAGGGATCGGCTCTGAGCCCTTTCTTATTTGCAGTGGTGATGGACAGGTTGACATACGAAATTAGACATGGACTATGATGTGATCTGTAGCGGTAGTAGGGAGCAGGTTGAGGAGATCCTGGAGAGGTGGAGATATGCTCTAGAGAGGAGAAGAATGAAGACCAGTAGGAACAAGACAGAATACATATGTGTAAATGAGAGGGAAGTCAGTGGAATGGTGAGGATGCAAGAAGTAGAGTTGTCGAAGTTGGAGTTTAAATAATTGGGATCAACAGGAGAGAGTAATGGAGATTGTGGAAGAGAGGTGAAAAAGAGAGTGCAGGCAGGGTGGAATGGGTGGAGAAGAGTGTCAGGAATAATTTGTGACAGACGGCTACCAGCAAGAGTGAAAGGGAAGGTCTACAGGACGGTAGTGAGACCAGCTATGTTATATGGGTTGGAGACAGAGCTGGAGGTAGCAGAGATAAAGATGCTAAGATTTGCACTGGGTGTGACAAGGATGGATATAATTAGAAATGACTACATTAGAGGATCAGCTCAAGTTGGGCGGTTGGGAGACAAAGTCAGAGAGCCGAGATTGCACTGGTTTGGACATGTGCAGAGGAGAGATGCCGAGTATATTGGGAGAAGGATGCTAAGGCTAGAGCTGCCAGGTAAGAGGAAAAGAAGAAGGCCTAAGAGAGAGTTTATGGATGTGATGAGAGAGGACATGCAGGTGATGGGTATAACAGAGCAAGATACAGAGGACAAAAAGATATGGAAGAAGATGATCCGCTGTGGCGACCCCTAATGGGAGCAGCTGAAAGAAGATGAAGAAGAAGCTAAGTAAAATAGAACCTTTCAATAAAAATCAAATTTGCCAAACACAACCTAAATACAGCAGTTTAAAGTGTATTTGTAAACTTTGCAATGAATTAAAATTAAATAAATTGTTGAATATGGATGAACCAAAGGTATTTAGTAGCATTTACTGTATATAGTGAAACACATGACAATTACATGTCATGTTTGAAACTTGGAACTGCTTTGACTTGGTAAATTCTATTTGTGAGCCTGAGTAGTATCCCACATTATAGCCTTACTGTGCAATGCAGGTGGAATGCAAATTACAACTGCTGTAAAATTATGAAGGCAGCAACCAAACCCTGCAATTCAAATATAGAAATTGATAACAAAAACATTATAGTAGTTTGGTTAATGCCTGCCAAAATTCAAGTACAAGTGTAATTTAGGCAGCTGTGATTTTTTAAAGCTTTGATTTATATTTTTGGAAGCAAGGATAAATATCTAGATCTCTGTAGGCTTATTGGTATGTCTGATCTGCATTGGCTCATTATAGTAAGTTGTGACATTTGAACTTTTTTATTAGCTGCAGATTTTTAATTATTTGATTGTTCAGAAATATGATTGAAGTAACAATGATGCATCACTAAATAGAGTCATTTAAAAGCAAGGATTTGCTAATGTGATACATACCACATTTAGTTGCTTTTATCAGTGAACCTCCAGCACTCTTTTCTCATTGTGTCTTAGGGAGCATTATTTGAAGATTTAATTGTTCTGTTATGCTACTATTTTTAGGAAATTTTAGTTATGTGTTATTTACTAAGATGTTTTTGAGGAAGCTGAGTTTGTACATTTTTGTCTTGCCCAGTGGCGTATTAATCTCTAGTAAATGTACTTGGTCTGTGCACTGAAAGTCCTTTGTCCTATTTGCTTTCTAAGGGTTTTGTTTCTTGTTTTACGTTTCTGCTGCCTTTGAAACATAACACTGTAAAATGAAAGAGCATTAAATCTGACATTTTGCAAGAAAATAAAACACATTTTATGTTAATAATTGCAGTAACATTTTTTCATGTGTTACAGTAGTTTCCACTGCTAGTTGTTAATAATTGATGTGCTTCTTTGTTGTCATGCTGACTCCTTGGTGCTGTGCACTGATACATGGATATGTGTAGAGATTATGTCTAGAGATATGTCCATCTATCTAAATGCATCAGTTGGAAATGTGTTGGTTGCATTCTTCTGTCCAAATCTATACTGTTTCTAAGCACCAAGGTGAAAAGTGAAATAAGAATGAGCAAAACTTGTAAGTGGAAGGCTGTTATTTCCTGTAGTCGGAGGGGTTCATAGGGAGTGCAGATTTTCATGGACAGTCTTAAATGCAAGACAGTTTATATGTGTATGACTTGCATCTATTATTGACAAGTATGTCAACTGGAAATCTGCCATATGTTTGCAAAAACACCCTAAATAGGCATATACCTCACTACAAATGCTGATAATCTGTATTTTTCTGTACATCGATTCCATTTTCTATCCCACTTTTTGCTTTTCTGAGTTTGGTTGAGCCGACATCGATCATACCTGCATTACGCAATGGTGTGAGTCAGCCATCAGTCTGTCACAGGATACTCATGTGTACAGTACACAACCCCATTCATTAATACCATCTCATTTTAGATCACCATTTAACTTAGCATTTAGTATGCACTGAGATGTGGGACAAAACCACATATGGACAAAGGGAGACTGTGTATATACTTAGTCAGAAGCTACTATCTGCAGAAGACTTCATGAATAGAAATAAAGAGGCCACAGTGCAAGGTGAAAACCACTAGTTAGCCACAAAAACAGGATGACCAGATTACAGTTTGTGAAAACATACTGTACTTAAAAGAGCCTGTAGAATCCTGGAAAAAGGCCTTGTGGATAGACGAGAAAAACATTTACCTGCATCAGAGTGATGGCAAGAGCAAAATGTGGACAAGAAAACGAACTGCCCAAGATCTAAAGGATACAACTTCATCTGTTGCACATGGTGGTGAGGGTGTTATGGCTTGGTCATGTATGGCTGCCACAGATACTAGCACACTTCTCTTCATTGATGATGAAACTGCTGACTGCAGTGGGGCAGTGAATTCTGAGGTGTATAGAAATATCTTTTCCGCTCGAGTTCCACTAAGTGCCTCTCAGCTCATTGGACGGCTCTTCATCCTACAACAAGATGATGATCCCAAACATACTGCTAAGGCAACAAACAAAGCAGTTTTTCAAAGCTTAAAAAATGGAAAATTCTTGAGTGGCCAAGCCAATCACCCGATATTAATCCAGTTTAGCATACCTCCTATATTCTGAAGAGAAAACTTCAGACAAGCCCCCAACTGAAAATGGCTGCATTGGAGGCTTAGCAGAACATCACCAGAGAAGAAACTCAGCACCTGGTGTTGTCTATGAATTGCAGACTTCAAGCAGTCGTTGTGTGCAAGGTATATGCAACAAAATACTAAATATGACTGCTTTAATATACATACCATTGCTATGCCCCAAACAATGGGGAGGGGACATGTATAAAAGGTTTTGTAATTTCTACATGCTATGACTGAAACGTATGCAAATACCCTTAAACTGGAGTTGGCAATGTGCACTTTAATCACATTTGACTTGTTTAATATTTAATTTTAAACCCTAGAGCCACGAGGTAAATCAAGGAAAAATGTATCTTTGTCCCAAACATTATAGAGGGCACTGTATGTCTGTTAGCTTTTCACAGCCATAAGGGCAATAGAAAAAAAAGCCAAAGATTTCCAGACTTAGTATCTCACTACAGTTCATATGCATAGGGCAATTATCACAACAACAACAATATTTATTTATATAACACATTTTCATACAAAAAAGTAGCTCAAAGTGCTTTATATAATGAAATGTCATGATATAATGCTCAGTTCACTAGGCACATTCTTATTACTGTACTCTATGTTTTTAATATGCAATGAAACAAGAAAAGTACCATCTCATTCATCTGACCTATTGGCACAGAAAAAGCAACTGAATCCAGTCTTCTTTGTTGTTTCATAGTCCTAAGACCTTTCTTATACAAAGTGCTCTAAAGGCCAGTAATACTAAGCAGACAATACAAATTCCTTCTTTTGTAGTGCAGTTCACTCTGTAGTGTGGCTGAGCAGTGTGCATTCTGCCTTACACCTCTTACCTACTTGTTCTGGCCTGGGATGTTTTATGTGTTTCGATTCAGTCCCTCTGCACCCGCAGTCTAATCCCATGTGGCTGACTAGCGGAGTCAGCATACTCTGAAGTAGACAGCTGTGTTAGTTAGTTAGTGCCTTAGAATGAATGTTATATGGCCTCTAAACTTAGCCTTTTTTACAATTTTGTACCTATTGCTAATCAGAATATTGTACTTTTTTATTCCTTATTACTATGCAAAAGAGAACAGTTAAAGAAAATGTCATTTATTTTGCTGTAAGTGGAGCTCTTAGCATTTTTATTTGTAATTAACTGTGGGTTGAAGATTATGTAACATGCTCCAACAAAGAGTATGCCTAATGTGTGACAGAGGTGACATTGCTCTGGTGTACAGACCATATTACATGATATGCTATGCCAGGATGTAGAGTGAAAGTTTAGAAGGTTTGACGCTGATGCGTACTTTGGCATCACAACATTCAGTTGGAGCTGTTTTGTGTCTTAAGTGCCATTGGGAGTTGCTTTATGAGAATGCTGACATCACCCCACAACATCACCCTGTTAGTGAGATTTTAGCCTCATGATTTTTTATAATTGAATTCTGAAAACATTTCCTGGCTTTTTAAACATAACAGTATTCATACAGGCTATATGCTTTTCACTCACAGAGTGGTATTGAACTGGCAATTAATGTCCTTTTCTTAGCATCTGGTCATATGTTTTTCTGGTGATATTTAATATCTTCCTTCTTTGTTAAATTTGATTTAACTCTGTATGCTGAAAACAATGTTCTTTTGCTTGATTCAGGTTCTAATTTTTAAATCTTTATAGAAGCTGCTGTATCATTTCACAATGAGGGAATGGGTGAAGAATAATTTAAAATTTCTTCAGTACTAACATCAAAATGAAGTCATAATGAATTAATTACATGTGTTTGGAATTTTTTGTCATTGTTTAATTGTATAGTCAGAGACAAGCATCTAATTTAATTTTTTTTTTCATCACACTTTTTAGTCATTAACTAAACCCCCATGACTGGAATATTTTGCATATGATAAAAAAGACAAGTCCCACTGGTACTGCATTTAACCCAAAACTTTCAACAGTGACCACGGTAATTAGCATATTTAAATAAGGTACATTTTAATCCAAGAACACCTTCTTATATCACTTTTTTGCCACATTTCAAAATTTCCCTATCTAGTTGACATTGTCATGGAAATACCCCAAGAAGTTTCCATCGTCTGTTTAATCTTCATCAAATCCTTTACCCCAGATGGGAGCTGGCTACTTTAGATATAGCACATTATTTTCACCCACATACTGTCATGTTAAAAAACGAAGACTGAGTGAGAGGCAAAAAATTCAGCTGTACATTTCAGAAATTCTGTTTAAGTATAATGTGGAAGCAAAGTCTTGAGAGATGCTGTGTTCTTATTGTTATCTCTTCAAGTCATCTCTGTGATTTACAATTGTAATGAGATGAGTGTGCTGAATAATGTAATGACTGATTCTTGCTTTATTTGCATTCTTTACCTACAGAGGTTCGTCGCAACAAAACTGTTCTTTTTCTGGAACTTTTTATTCCTCAGAATAAGTGACACAGATTAAATATTTTCTCCCAGTAATGCAGATATGATTTTTCTTGCTGAAAGTGCACAGGCCAAGTTTTCTAAGACAATTATCGACTTTCGTAGAATCAGTGAGAGGTGTCATCATTGGTCTTAAATACAGTATGGCATGCTATGCTAGTCCTAACACAATCGTTACTGTGCTGTCTTGCAGCTCCAGGGCTCTGGGTTTGATTTTCACCCTGGAGTCTGTTGGTCCTCCCCATGTTTGTGTTTGGTTTTATTCAAGTACTTTGCTTTTCTTTCACAGCTTGAACAATGTTCTTTAGGTTTATTGGCAACATCTGAATTGTTTATATGAGTGAGTGTGCATAACTAAGAACTGGGATATACACTCAAGGTTGCAGCCGGCCTTGAACCCAACGATGCTGTGCTAAGCTTGTGACCCATGTATAGAAAAGGCAAGTTCAGTTCAAGTGCATGGGCTTTATCCTTTTGAGGTGATCTGTGGTAATGACAGAGAAACACTCACTGCAAGGAGCAGAGCAGAACAGACAGCATTACTTCCACTTGTATTCCATCTGTGCTGTGGTGCATTTTATTTGAATCCTAACAAACACTTAATTGTATTTTTTTCTAATTTCTTCATTTTTATTTTCAGCTGTGCATTTTTGGTCATGTTTTATAGTAACATAACTTTGACACTTGCTTAATCCAAATAAGGATTGAATGGGAGGAGCCTAACCCAGCAGCATTGGTGCAAGGCAGGAAACCAAACTCTATGCTTTGTTAGCGCATGAATTCATCAAAGACAAATTTTAATTACATTGTAGATCAGAGTTTCTCAATTGCAGTCCTGGAGGTCTTTAGTGGCTGCAGGTTTTCACTTCAACCAGTTTCTTAATTAGAACCCATTTATTTAATACTAAAGGAATACATTTTTTGTGCTTAACATTAGTTGTCTTGCCTGTTATATTTCAGAACCCGTAATTGCCTATTTTTGTTTTTAGCAGCTGCACTTAAGTTTTATTTCTTGCCAGTTTTCTCAACGAGACATTAGTTAATAATGAAATGCAGATAATCAATATACCAGCAGCTCTCCAGCTAACACGCTTCCTTTCAAACCTGGGCATATACACCATGAAGTAGCTCTGTTGAAAATACAACAGAAATAAATAAATAAATAAATAAGAGGGGAATTGGAAGCACCATTAAGTTTAAGTCTGTTCTGGCCCACAAAACACATGGATAATGTCCTCAGAGGAGGAAACTCTACATTGCAATTAAATTTTCTCTTGCATGAATGAAAGCACTAACAAGCCAAAAGTTAAATACCAAGTTTCATTATCACCAAGGACTGTCTTCAAATTAGAAAAATATTGGGAAGAAAAACCTGCAGCCACTGCGGCCCTCCAGGACCGTGATTGAGGATCCATGCTTTGTGCCATACTTTGTTGGTTTGTCTGGCATATATTGATGGAAAACATTTGCCTCTTGTGCTTGATCATGGAGCCAGTTTGATAAACTTGTTTTTACATTGGCACAATAAGGTCTAGCAGTGGCTGAATTTTATACATAAGGTTATACCCTGTTTCACCCCTCGGGATGTGCCTCTCGTCACAAAAGTGAATAAAACTTTGCATAAGCACATACCTGTCACATGGCATAACTTGTTCCAAACCAGCAGGACACAGTGCATGTGTAGACCAGTATTCCTTATAGTTATAACGTCAGTCTAGTCCCATCTTGATCTGCAATGCCACGTAGGCCTTCATCTCATCTTTGGTTTTCGGCTTCCACTTTAATTAACAAGAATGCGTAGGCCGCTCAGCTGGGAAATCAGAAAAATGTCCAGGGTACTTGTTTGTCTCGTTACTCATGATCTGAAAGGCAGCCTGAAATAGTCGATCGGGTGTTAATTTATTGTGTCCACGAGCATGCTGCGTCATGTTGTGAAGTCCAGTGTCCAGCGTTCCCCCCACAGATCAATCAGGTAGTCCTCCCAGACAAACGCTGCTGTAGGCACATTAGCTACATAAGCAATCAACTGATGCCAGCACCTCACTTTCCTTATCGATCTTAATTTCCTAAACTCTCGTATAAAAGTCAGAGTCCAACATTCAGAGTCCAATTTTCTCATAATATGCAAAACATTGTCTACCAAGTGTTTTGGTTTGCACATTCGCTTCACTCTCACACCAGATGTTGATGCCATTTTTGCCATTGTTTGCTCTTTACTACTCAGGTGAGCACAGGGAATCTGTGTCATATCAATGAGGTCAACTTTCCATCTAGCTCAGAGAGTTCAACTTTTACCATAATGGTGGGTTTTGTTCACTGACTACCCACATACAGCAATCAAAGAGCCTTAGGGATTGAAATTGTGATCTCAAGAAACGAGTGCAATTAGAGTCAGGAAAAAATATAGCCCAGCACTGCCGGGTGCTTCGGTGCACAGTTTCAGTGCATCTTAGTGGGTGAAACTCCATTTTCATTTCCCGTGTGCTTGTTTCCAGCAATGGTCACAACGGAAGTGTTCTTACAGTGGGCATGCGTGAAAGTTGGGAAGCATGAAAGCGCTCAGGTAGAGAGAATGGACAGTTTCTGGTACCTCAGTGTCCACTTCATGGTGGACCTGATCTATCTAAGCACATCAACTCCTTAGTGGAGAAGGCACAGAAACATCTGTTCCACCTCAGACACCTCAGGGAATTTTAGACTAAACTCCAATATGCTAAAGAACTTCTATACATCCACTATTGCATAGTATTCTGACAGGAAGTATCAACACCTGGTTTGAGAACACCTAGCAGCATTACCTACCGCAAGGCTCTGCAGTGAGTTGTGCAGTCAGTTGAATGCATTACAGGGTGTGTACTCACAAACGTTCAAGACATCTACACATCAAGCGATGTCTGACCAGGGACAGGAAACTTATCCGTGACACCCGCCATCCTAACAGCAGCCCCTTTTCTGTGCTGTGGTCAGGCAACTATTACCGCTGCCTAAAGTGCAGTTCAAAGAGACCGAGGAGGTGATTTTTCCCATAGTTCATCTATATGTTAAATAAGGAAATACATGATGCCCTATTATTAACTCATATTAAGTTAAGTCATCTATTTAGTTACTACTATTATTATTATTATTATTATTTATTACATATTTATAATTTTATTAATGATTTTATGTTATCTGTTTTTATATTCTTTAAAAGCAAAGTCATAGGAGTTGTGCAACTAAGCATTCACTGCATCTTGTATGTAAAATTTGATGTAATATGGCAGTCATACTATAGATGTAAGATATCACACTGGCCTCGCAAACCATCACGGGGAGATTGGAAAAAAATGTTCACCTAAGCTGGCCGTATGGCAAATTTCCAGGAAAGTATTCGGTGTACAAGGTCTCCGGCAAACACATCAAAACTGACCCGAAAGACATAACACAACATCTATTTTTTAGAAGCTGTGTAATTTATGGGATTTTTTAATTTTTTGTTTTTTATTAATTTAGGGAAATGTAGGAAAAGTCACAAGGATTCATCTTGAACACACGAATTTTGGGTACTTTTGACTGCTTTACAAAGATACGAATTGGTCAAATTTGTGCCAAATATGTTGTGAGGGCTAACCTAACCTTTGCATCTTTAGGGATATGGCTGGAAAACCAGACACAATGAGAAAACGCAAACTTCCCATGGACAATAATTGAGTGCAGAATTCAAACAAAAGAGGCTGCATCCATCAGATGGCATTTATATGAAATTAAATTACAATTTTGCTGGGTCATGGCAGAGAGATTTGCCCGTCTCATTGTGTTCTTTGAAAACCTGCTCCCTCAACCCCAAATGTTCAAGAAAAAAATTAATGAATTGTCAGTCTGGCTTAGGGCATTGCTAAAGGAATAGGATTTTCTTAGCGGGCTTAAAACTACATTGTTACATTTATTGTTTTGTAGTTACTGTGAGACAAGGACAATTTAGATTGAAAGAATACAGTTAAAAAACAAAATCAAAATGTAAGATTTGTCATCTGAAACGCATTCTGTGAATTTAGTCTCAAAACCTTTATGGTGTGGCTCCCATCTCAACTAGTGATACACTCTATAATCTTTAGAAATTCATTTTAATGTCTCTGTAGTAAAACTATTTAATGGTCAGGTTGTCATTTTAGTAGGAGCTGATAGTTTATTGCTTAAACCTGTTTAAATGTAGCTTATATATATTACCTGCAAGTGGGCAAATTCTCAAATTGAGATATATAGTTACATGTATGTTTGTATACAGTCATGCCTAACCTACAGTTAGTAGCTCTTGTTCAATATGTTTGAGTCTAATAGACACGTAAAATGCTTCTTTGAGCTTTTCTTCCATCCCTTGTGGGTATTTTTCATTTTCTAATTAGCATTTGGTGCTGATTGTTGGGAGACCGTAGGGATTAAGAGTCATTGAGGAAAAGCCAAACTTGAATATTTGAGGTAGGAGAGGAACCTTAGAGATTTTCAAGAGTACAGTGACACGCAGATAAAGCACTGATTCAATTCAGTTTGTTTTTGTCTACCGCATTTCCCATTGACAGTCTCAAAGTGTTGTATTATATTTACAACTTTAAAATCCTTAAAACTTGAAATAATATTTAATTAAAACAAAAAGTAACATGCAATAAATACATATAAACAAATATTTATGCATACATAATATGTGTGATCTCTCTCTTTTTATTTATATTTGGTTCATAAGGCTCTGAATAGTGAATAGCATAACACAACATAATATAGTATTTTCAGACCTGCCTAATATACTTCATATTCTTTGGGTGCTGAAGACCATCCCTAATATATGTAGAAGTAAAACATCAGTGTTTTCTGGCCAGTTAGCAACAGTGAAGTCTGTGCAGACAGCAGAGAAAATAAACCTCTGAGAACCAGAGTTCTCAGGATACAGTCAAAGACTGTCACGTAGGTCAGGTCACCTCTCAGCCTTACCCTGGAAATAATACAGTGTATTTTGATCTGGAATAGTGTCAGCAATTTTGTCTTGATGACATATAGGGCTCGGGTTCACTCTGTCACTGGTGATTGAGGCAAGGAGGTATAACATGATCAAAATAGTAGTGACACCATTACATGAAACCAAGGAGGGAAGCAGAATGAAACGCTTCTCATAATGACATGATGGCTCTGGCAAGAACACTGAGCATGCTAAGATTGTTGCCAGATTTTTTTTTAGTTTCAAGCATATATGGTGTTTCAATTTATGTTTAATGAAAATAATTTGTTGTCCTTTTCGCCGAATAAATTTTTGTCCATCAGATTTTAGCTGTATACTGGAAGCTGATGCTAATATTAGAAAAGTTAAATATTTGATGGAATGTATTCATTTTTTCCCTGTAGCCGTCACATTAATGAAAAAAGCTGTTGAACTCCTACGTCTGCAATAGTTATTGCAAATCACCCCCACATTTCTCCAGCTATTTTAGCATCACACATACACAAGCAAAGAATCTTTAGCTTTAATCCTGCATCCAAAAGCATCCTGAGGGAATTAAACATGTGCTGAGTGCATTACTCATAAAACGATAACCTACCTAGTGAATCTGGGCAAGCACTTTGCAAAGAACATCACTTGCGTTGATTAGCTAATTATAGAACATCATGTTGAACAAGTGCTTCTGCAGACACTTTTGGTTACAATCATGTTGATTTGTTAACTAGATTTTTATTTTCTTTTTCTTGATACCTTTTATTGATCTTCCCACATATCTTCTCATATCAATTTCCTGGCTGTTTAAATGCCAAAGAACAAAACATGTCATTGTGTTTTATGTGTGCTATTGGTCTTTGTCTCTGTTGTTTTAATTGCTTGACAGGTATAGCACTATTTCTTCATAGTTTCCTAGACCCCATATAAGTCAAATTTAACCACTGATTCAATATATTACATGTATTTGCGCTTCACCACCTGACATTCTACTACCGACAAATGAAATCCTAATTGAAAATGCAAATTGAAGATAGAGTCAGGCTACTCGCTGTCAATTGATCTGTACAACCTTTTACGTGTTTCTCTTTCAAAATGTATTGTAGGAGACTGGTATTGTACCATTTTAAATTATTTTTGTTGTCGTTATCTACGTAAAATATTCTCATACATATTTAATAATTAGGAAAACAAATTCCATGGTAACAGATGCACCCATCAGCCTCTGCTCAAAAACAATTACAGGAACACTTTGAAAACACATCAGATCTCAATGGGGGAAAAAATCATGTTGGATGTCTGTACTGATATGGACTGGGTAATGTGTTAGGAACGAAAGGATGCGTCATCGTTTGATGAAAATGAAAATGATCAACCTACAGAGGGCAGAATTCAAAGACACCCTGAAAATCAAAGTGAAAAAATGATGCGGCAGGCTAGTCCATTTTGCTGAAATTTCATTTCAGCAACTGAAAATCATACTCGGTAGTTTGTATGGCCCCCACTTGCTTGTATACATGCCTGACAATGTCAGGGCATGCTTCTAATGAGTCGATGGATGGTGTCCTGGGGGATCTCCTCCAAGATCTGGACCAGGGCATCACTGAGCACTTGGATAGTCTGAGGTGCAACCTGGTGGTGTCGGATGGACTGAAACACAATGTCCCAGAGGTGCTCTATTGGGTTTAGGTCAGGTGAGTGTGGGGGCCAGTCAATGGTGTCAATTCCTTCATCCTCCAGGACCTGCCTGCATACTCTCGCCACATGAGGCCAGGCATTGTTGCGTACCAGGAGGAACCCAGGACCCACTGCACCAGCATAGGGTCTGACAGTGGGTCCAAGGATTTCATCCCGATACCAAATAGCAGTCAATGTTTAATTTTTAGCCTTTACAGTTCTGTGCATCCCTCCATGGATATGCCTCCCCAGACCATCACTGACCTACCACCAAAACCGGTCATGCTGAACGATTCTACGGCTTCTCCAGACCCCTTCATGTCTGTCACATGTGCTCAGGATGAACCTACTCTCATCTCTGAAAAGCACAGGGCACCAGTGGTGGACCTGGCAATTCTGGTAATCGATGGCAAATACTAATCGAGCTCCACCGTGCCGGGCAGTGAGCACAGGGACCACGAGAGGATGTTGGGCCCTCAGGCCACCCTCATGATTGATGTCTGTTTCTGATTGTTTGGCAAGCGAAGTATATACAGTTAGGTCCATAAATATTTGGACAGAGACAGCTTTTTTCTAATTTTGGTTCTGTACATTACCACAATGAATTTTAAATGAAACAACTCAGATGCAGTTGAAGTGCAGACTTTCAGCTTTAATTCAGTGGGTTGAACAAAAAAATTGCATAAAAATGTGAGGCAACTAAAGCATTTTTTTCACACAATCCCTTTATTTCAGGTTCTCAAAAGTAATTGGACAAATTAAATAACTGGAAATAAAATGTTAATTTCTAATACTTGGTTGAAAACCCTTTGCTGGCAATGACAGCCTGTAGTCTTGAACTCATGGACATCACCAGATGCTGGGTTTCCTCCTTTTTAATGCTCTGCCAGACCTTTACTGCAGCGGCTTTCAGTTGCTGTTTGTTTGTGGGCCTTTCTGTCTGAAGTTTAGTCTTCAACAAGTGAAATGCATGCTCAATTGGGTTAAGATCAGGTGACTGACTTGGCCATTCAAGAATTTTCCACTTCTTTGCTTTAATAAACTCCTGGGTCGCTTTGGCTGTATGTTTTGGGTCATTGTCCATCTGTATCATGAAACACCGCCCAATCAATTTGACTGCATATAGCTGGATTTGAGTAGACAATATGTCTCTGAACACCTCAAAATTCATTTGGCTGCTTCTGTCCTGTGTCACATCATCAATAAACACTAGTGTCCCAGTGCCACTGGCAGCCATGCACGCCCAAGCCATCACACTGCCTCCACCGTGTTTTACAGATGATGTGGGATGCTTTGGATAATGAGCTGTTCCACGCCTTCTCCATACTTTTTTCTTGCCATCATTCTGGTAGAGGTTGATCTTGGTTTCATCTGTCCAAAGAATGTTTTTCCAGAGCTGTGCTGGCTTTTTTTAGACGTTTTTTAGCAAAGTCCAATCTAGCCTTTCTATTCTTGAGGCTTATGAGTGGCTTGTACCTTGCAGTGCACCCTCTGTATTTACTTTCATGCAGTCTTCTCTTTATGGTAGACTTGGATATTGATACGCCTACCCTCTGGAGAGTGTAGCAGTTTCTCGGATGGGTTTTTTCTGCTTTCGCAGCTTAAGGATGGCTTCTTTCACCTGCATGGAGAGCTCCTTTGACTGCATGTTGTCTGTTCACAGCAAAATCTTCCACATGCAAGCACCACACCTCAAATCAACTCCAGGCCTTTTATCTGCTTAATTGATAATGACATAACTACAGACTTGCCCACACCTGCCCATGAAATAGCCTTTGAGTCAATTGTCCAATTGCTTTTGAGCCCCTGAAATGAAGGGATTGTATTCAAAAAATGCTTTAGTTGCCTCACATTTTTATGCAATCTTTTTGTTCAACCCACTGAATTAAAGCTGAAAGTCTGCACTTCAACTGCATCTGAGTTGTTTCATTTAAAATTCATTGTGGTAATGTACAGAGCCAAAATTAGAAAAAAGTTGTCTCTGTCCAAATATTTATGGACCTAATTGCATATATACACACTACAATTCACAAGCTGGGATTCTTAAGTTCCCATGAAGATAAATAAATATTTTACCAACAAGTGCAAAAGCCCCTTAGCACAGGCACTCGCCTCACATGCAGCAAGGGACCACCATTTACCACATTCTTTTATTAAATTGAAATGAGAGCAAGACAATTTTACTTGGTTAATGACAGCAAGTTTGATTCAAGGGATTCCCTCCATTGCTGGTTTAATAGTACTGCAGAATCCCAGGGGTGTTACACAGCTATTACTGGAAGTTGTTGTGAGCATGTAGCGCGGGGCCAATCTGGTTAAGTGCATTAAATGGTTCTTTTGCTTTCTTCGTCTCAAAATGTCTTGCAGGTTTTCTTTAGGGATCTCCTGTTTTTAAAATGCATCAAATCTTCTGTTTTTATCACATTTAGCACCCCGTCTGAATATCACCAAGAAATCTGATGACAGCATGATTCTTGTCTGACTGCCTGCTTGCAAGGTGACTTGTGAAAAAGCTATTAATGCATTTTTTTATCATGCGTGATAATTATTGCACTCCAACACCTGACAGTGACACAGAAAGGCATGTTGTGAAATGGCTGCAGCAACAAGCATTTGACATGCAGCTAAGAAAATGACTTGTATGGTTTTCAGCATTGCAATTATCAAGACATGAGTGAAACAGAATATTTCACTATGGCTCCCTCTATGAGAATAGTTTATATATTTTTTGAATGAAAGGTGCAACTCTATTCATAACCTATATCCACAAAAATGTTCATGTAGCCAGTGTTAAAATGAAAGCCTCCACATTTTAAAATGTATCTACACTTCAGCGAATACGATACAAGCGTAGGTCTAGGCACCCTTATTTTTTAAACAATTGATGCTTTGGGCAATGTTGATGGATAGTGATGACTGCTAGTTGGATTGGTTGTGTTGTGCAGCATTTTGGAGAAGAGAACCCAAAACTCATGTGTGCAGCATTGTTTTCTAAAATGAATCTGAGTAAGTACATGTGATTCCCTGAAGTAAACCTTAATTTCTCCTTCATTTCCTTCAATATTCAAAAAACTGCTTAATCTAATATGGAGTCACAGAGGGCCAGAACAAGTTGTGGAAGCACTTTATACAAGTCAGTAAGCAGAACTGGACAAAGTGCGTGTTCATTACAGGGCCCACTCACCTACACATTCAACACAGGACCAATTTGGTATCTTCAGTCAATGTAACCAGCTCATCTTTTAAGGGGAAAATTTATTGAACTCAGCAGAATCTCATGTAGTCACAGGAAGAGAACTCCGCATGGATAACGACAGTCCAAAAAGCTGGATCTGAGGTGGGAGGGCTTCTGCACTACCTTGCCACCCTGTAATGAGTTTGTGCCACATAAGAGTATTTAAAAGTGTTGAAAGAATATTGGCTGGTAAAAGGCTATTCTGGCTTTGGACACCGTATGTTGCCTTTGTATAATAGCTTTATATGAAAGAAAGCAAATTAGTGCTGTTTTCTTGCCCCATTTCCTAGTAGTTTGTGACATTTTACATAACATATGGCAATATAGTACATTACTAACCTACTTTATCAGATTCTGCATTCCATTTGGGGCAAGGCAGGAAGCAGCCCTATGTTGGGAGTGTTATTTTTTGAGATGAATATAATAATGTCTGGCAGTATTCCTAGGCAGCAGGTGGCGTTGCAGTGGGATTTGGGGAGAGATATCTTTGGGGAACAGGTTTTCTTTTCTTGTCTTTGGGGTTCTTGCTAAGTAAAGACTAAAGTGCAGTTGACCACACAACTTCTGGCCTCAGTGTCTTATTATTGAATGTCTGCCTGTCATCTGACTCATATGAACGGACATAATAGGGTGCAGTGTAATCACTGGGTCCCATCATAGTTTACTCTTTTTTATTATCTTAGTATGATGCAGCATTACATAGGCAATAGAGAGAAAGGGATTCTGTGGTAACTTATGTTTAAATGTAGTGTAAGCTGAAAGATCAGGAAACTTGTTTGTGCTCTCTTAGACATTGATTATTTAATGATAGAATAACGTACACTGTATTAATGTCACTGTTAGCCAGTGTTGTCAAGGTTTTGAGTGAGTGCAGGAAGCAGCTATCGTGTGCTGTTTACAGTTCTGGTATTTAAATGACAATATAAAGATTTTCAAACCCACGTATGTAATGGAGAAGGACAAAGCCTATCACAGCAAGACAGCTAGTCAGAAACCAACAGGGGATAGGGAGCAATCACTCAGACTACCACAAAGTTAAAGGGTACCTGAGGAAAAACCCATGCTGACAAAGGCAGAGCATGAAAACAAGCACTGATCTGGCTTACAGTTAATCCCAGAAGTCCCAGGAACCATGGCAGTAGTGCTGATCACTATGCCAGAGTGCCACACACCTGCAGGTGGCATTACTAACCACAAATACACGTAAGCAATTATGGCTTCTCTACTTCCACTTTTATTATTATGAAGAAGAATCCATTATGTGCCTTTATTTATCCTGATTTCTCATATTCACAAACCAGATACCTCTCTTTTGGTCTTTTTAAGTCATTTAACTGCCGGAAGATTTATTAGAAAGTCTTTAAACCTCAAATAGTCAGTACACTGTATGATCAAAACAGGCAGCCATTGTATACATGTACAGACTTATTATTATTCCTACCCCATTTTCTATGGCTCAAAGACTAGCAGCTATGCAGTTTTCTAACATTACATTTTTTACTATTTATTCCAGTAACAAAAGATGAATCTCTTTTTCTAAAAGTATCTTATCAGTGCACACAGGGCTAGCTCGAGCATTTTTGCTACTCTAGGTTAAGCTGTAAATGTTGCACCCAAACCTTCTATATATCCTTATACTGTACATATATAGAGTTTCACAGTTTTGAGGGCATTTTTATACATATATTACATTGAAGAGCTTCCCCATGCTCTTGTATTTAGTTTAAGGGTTTGTAAGTTAGGGTATGTGATGATTAAAGTAAATACCAGCTCCACCCCCCAAAGATTTTGATTAAAAATACTGTAGTTTACTTAACAAATGAAAAGAAATTGTACAGCGTTGAAAATCAGCTTCACTGCATAGCCGAAGTGTCAAGTCAAAGTGAACTTTATTGTCATCTCAACCATATACAAGTAAGTATACAGATGGACGAAATAGTGATGCTCAGTGTTCACAGTGTAACAACATGACGTGCAAATAATAAATTAAAAATAGAATTAAAATTTAAAATTAAAACACAAACAAGACAAGACATTTTGCAAAGACAAGATAAAGAAGTAGCAGCAATATTGACATATAGTTAGCAATATGAACATTGATGCAATGTATGGTACTTATTTTGTAATCTAGATACATAAATATAGTCAATAGTGTCTAGTAGTTCTCCCCATTTTCGTTTGAATCGTAAGTATTCACACAAGAGTTAATGCATTTTAGCATGCTCCCTGATGTATTGTTGTTTTTGCTAGGTTGGGTTCAAAAATGCAAAATTGCTGGTTTAGAAAGTGAAAAGATTTGATATTAAATATAAACGTACAATATGAGAAGTAGTATCTAAGAATTTATCTGTCCACTTTACTAACAAGCTTATCTGGGCAGGGTTGCAAGGCAACTGTAGCCTATCCCAGCAAGCACTGGGTGCAATGCAGGAACAACACCTGGGCAGGCTGTGTATTCATCGCAGGGCTGTAAAATGGTATTACTTGTATAATGGATTTGCTTGTCTGTCCTTCATTGTGATGTGATTTATAAAATCAATAAAATGTATAAATGAGCAAAATGAATTGACAGATAACCATGGAATGTAATTTTTAATCAATGTAGGTAATATTGCCTGATTAATTTATTTCATAGTAATAAGGTCAGATTAATGGGCAGGATTTGAAGTCCCAAGGTCACCATAGTTAGACTAAGAACAGGCCACATTAACATTCTTGCACTTAATTGTCTCTCTATTATAATAAAAAAATCTTGGGAGGGAGACTAGGGAGACAAGACGTGATCTTCTTGGAAGACAATTTGACGTCACGCGAGACAAGACAGTAAGACAACATTTAAAAGCAGTTCACGGACATCTAACCTAGCAGTTGTTGGAATGGTTTTGGCAGACACACTTCATGTGCTCCCAGCTCTTAAAACAACAACAAGCGACAAGCAGAACACACAGCTCGCCAGCAGCAATATGCCAGCAGATGATCCGCCCACTTCTCTTTAGCGTGCATTCAACACCCCCCCACCCATCCACAACGCGAGCGGCAGAGACGCAATGTGACAAAAGTACAGGTGCTGTACAGGCTTTTAAATGATCGATGTGCTGTGCGACAAGCACAACATGCAGCTCACCCGCAGCAACAAGCCAGCAGATGATCCAACTGCTTCTCCTTAGACCGGGTTTATACTTCACGCGACGCATGCTGCAGCGGATGCTACGCAAGCAAGTTTTACTGTTTATATTTGTGCACGTACTTTACGTAAATCTGGAGGAATCCAGCAGGTGGCAATGCAAGATATTATCACGGTGAGAACAGGTTCGGCTTCTCTGTGTTTTGAATTGCCTGGAACACCCATTAAATTCCGATGACACCTTACTGCAGTATCTCTGAAAAGGATGTTTAATGATTAAATCCATCAATCCAGGGATGTGTCCATTCCAGCAGGCATTGGGCACAAGGCAGAAACAATCCCTGGACGGGGCCTCAGCTCATCGCAAGGTGAATACAAGCACACACATACACTGGAGTCATTTTAGCGGCACCAAATCCCCAAATTTGCATATTTTTGGACGGAAACCGGAGCACAGTGTGAAATCCAAGCAGGGAATACCAGCGACGTGACTCCCTGCGAGACAGCAGTGCTACTGCTCCGCCACCGTGTCACCTCCATTTGTGTAATTATTAACAGTATTCATTATTTAAACGAAATTAACGATTTATTTGTAAAATGAAACATACGCACATTAATGCATTTCATGATGAAAGTGATATCAAGTATAAATTTAAAGATTCCAAATTTTCAGAGAGTTGGAATATCATACATTTAATGTGTTCTGTATGGTGATCTATTGCTCCTTGCCATAGAGATTAAAACTGGGATAATGCTTATGACAGTCTACTTTAATGATAAAGTAAACTATGAGGTTAAAGTGGACATTTCGAGATTAAAGCCGAAATGTCCACTTTAATCACAAAATACACGTTTTTACCATATCCTTAATTTTTTTTCTCAGTGGCTTAAATACAGCGCTTTATATTATGTTACTGTTGTGAAGTTGCAAAAACAAAAAAGACAGCACAACAAATAGTATGTGAGACTTTTAAAATGTATTGTGTCGTTATGATCGGGAATATGAGACGCTTGAATATAAAAGCACCATGAATTCATTTGTATGTCAGCATTTTGCTTCACCATATCGAGCCATTCATCAAACATCGAAGCACGCACATCGATCCCGTAGGATCCGCATAGAGGCTTTCTGTCACATGTATTAGTAACCAGAGACTCTGACGTCACATTCCGACTTTTAGCACATTGCTCCCCCCTACTTTTTGCCGGTACTGCAACTCAAACACACAAATCGCATTAATTTCTGATGACCTGCTCAGAGGACGCATTAAATAAACACTGGGAACGTGTGACAGCCATTATGTGTGCGTGTATGCATTCTAAGTGTGAAGTATAAACAAGCCCTTAGCGTGCGCTCACCCTCCCTCCCCCTTCATAATGCAAGCAGCGTTATACGTCCTGCCTGGGGCCGGAATAAAGGACAAGTATTGTTTTTACAAAAGTTTTAAAGTGAAAGTGAAAATAATAACAATCTCTTTAAATTGTATATCCAGTAAACTAAACCTGAGGGTGGGCGAGCGAAGGGAGCAGGAGATGGTGCCCCCTAGTATACATTAAATCAATCATCTTGCACCCTGCTTATAGAGTAGCTTTGAATAGTGGATTCCATTGTAGTAAATGCAAATGTTTAAATGGTATTGTAATTTTTGAGTAAGATGGTTTAAGAGTGTGTTTGCAGTAATGGGAGGCAATTAAAATAGCACATTTATCTTCAAAAGAATAATATAATTGTACCATAGACAATAGTTTTAGGATTTCTATGGCTGTTAAGGAGTTCTGATAAACAACTGATGATACTGACTCATTAAAATGTACATTGGAGAAATTTTCACAGCCAGGGTTAATATTGCATCAGTAAAATGATAAGACAACTTTTGAATCATAAATAGTGTAGCACCATACTCCTAACAGAAATCATATTTCTTACTCAGTATGCACATTAAAATTGACTTAAATGTCTCATATGAAAAGGGTGCAGTCGCTCCCTCTGCTAAATCCTCATGATATGTGATAACACAACTGTCTTTGGTTGCCAGGTGATAGGAATGTTACTGTTAGAATGGGCAAATTAAGTTTTTTTTTTCAGTGTCTCATTACCAATAACTACCATAATAGCATTCTAGCATAGAATAAATATCTTGTCAACTTATGTTCTGAAATAATTTATGCAAAAAAAAGAAGTGACAGATAAGAGAGGGTAGTGTGTGTGGATTTCATCCTAGGTTTGTAAATCCTATGTCCTGTGTTCATTCTTAAAGAATGAATTTGTGCTATTTGGCCAAATTAGTTTGTATGTGTCTCTGATATACATTCATTGATTTGATATTAAGCCATTTTAACAGTTATTTCCTTAAATCTTTCTGATTTGTATTCTTAATGTGCATGTTGCAATTTGTCCCATATATATGTTGGTACTAATTTTATTCAAAGTTCCAGGTTCATTAAGGTCATTACTGTAGTGCAGAGTACAGTAAAATTCTTTCTTTCATATGCTAATCAACATGCAAAACATCCCCATTCTCTGACACCATGATTAGTGATTAGAACAACCTTACCACAAAACATCTGTCCTCCTTACCTGAAAAATCTCTGAAAACAATTTACAGTGCCTGTCATTACAGGAGACATAATACATTTTAATTAAATGTGCTACATGTATCTATAATAAGACTTAACACTTTTTCAGTGCCCCAGTTACTACATAGCAAATAGCAAAACAGTAAGTGCTTTGAATTGTCTGACCAGAAGTCACAGCAAGTCATCATAATTTATTTCACACTTTTAGCTGTGAATATTTAACTATTGACTGGTAAGATATTGTCACTATAAGTGGTGTCTAGAGGAATAATTCTGCAGACATCTTAATAGTGATCTGGTATGCTTTAGTGATGTGTAGATTAAATTGGGAAAGAATGAGCAAGGTGAAGGAAATGAGGAATATTTAAATCAGGTGGTGCACGTTATTTGTAACCAACTCCGTTTCTACTCTAACATGTGATGTGACTCTGAGCAAATCACTTAACCTGCCAGTATGCCTGCTGTGAAATAGGCCGGTGGTTGTTGTGATAAGTGTTGTGAGGAGTGTTAAGCAGTAGATTTGTAGCATTGTCTTCTGTTGTCAGAAACTTCTAAATGGTAACATTTCTTTGGGAAATAATTATTTTCAGATCCCATTATTTTGTTTTTTTATTATCAAAGTTTTATTGACTAGGTAGCAAATGAAAGTTACAGTAAATCAAACTTAACCATGAAAATATGAATAGAAAATAAAACACCCATCTCACCTCTCCCAATTCTGTCCTGCCCCACAGACCCATAAAGCACCTGTTAATCATGTAGGGGAGAAGGCACAGCTGCCCACTGAAAATAATTAGTGGTTATTAAACAAACATCCCATCCAGCTGAGTCTAAACAAGTTTGCATATATGATTGCCACTTAGAAATATCTGAGCCAGGAGCCCCATTAATTCAAGCAGCAGACAGCTCAACAAGCATAAGGTTGTAGAAAGAGGATTTCCAGAAGTAATAAGATAAAGAATCAGTAGATTTCCATCTTAAAGCTTCGGCTAACTTGCAGCAATTGTGCCCAAAGAAAACGATCTACACTAGAAAGAGAAAGAGCAGAAAGATCCAAAAGAAGGAAAACTCAAAGAGTAAATGGGATATTATAGAAGAGGATGGAAGAAAGAAATTGTGATATGGCTCACCGAAAAGTTAGAACTTTAGGACATTTCCAAGAAGAGCAAAGAGGATCATTGGAAAAGTCCATCGCAAACACCTTACAGGGAGTGAAATACAGGCAATGCGCAAATTGGAACTGAGTGTGCTGATGATTGGGACACAGTGCCATGCAATTCTGGGCAGCCTTGCTAAAAATGTCCATTACTGTGAATAGTTAAATGAGCAGAAGATGAACTTATCACCAAAAGGCATAAACTTAAAGATGACACATTTCCTTTCAGCATTTTATGCAGTATTAGTGTATTGTTTTTGTTTTGTACAATTCTACAGTTAAACAAAGAAAAGGAACACCATGCAAAAGTCTGGGCACCCCAAGATATTTGAGATCTCAGGTAACGTTTACTAAGGTCTCAGACCTTTGTTAGCACTATGGCTTGTTCACAGGCATCATTAAGAAACCCCAGGTGATGCAAGTTGCAAAGCTGTGTCTCTGTTTCCTGACTTCGCAAACCTTGTCCCAACAATCAGCTGCCATTAGCACTAGCACTCTGAAAAATAAAATAATTGATGCTCACAATGCAAGAGAAAGCTACAAGAAGATAGCAAAGCATTTTCAGGTAGCTGTCCTCAGTTCATAATTTCATTCAGAAATTGCATTTAACAGGAATATTTTATATTCAATGAAGTAAAGAGAAGAAATGAGAGAAATCTGGGGTGAACTAGGTTTGGTTCAATTGAAAACCAGGATTGGGTTCTTACAGGACACACCACAGATCTCAGTATTTTAAGTAACAAGTACAATATTCTTTCTTTAATTTGTTTTGTGTCACATTCTTCAGCTATATGGATTGGGTAAAGTATAAAGTCTCGACTGGTGGCATAGGTCTCTAGACAGGACAAATCATGAATGGGGCACCAGTCCACCACAGGACACACTTGTACACATTCACAGTCCTCACTCTGGGACAATTTACTTGTTGCCAGTTAACAGTGCATATGTTTGAGCTATGTAATCAAAGTGGAGCACCTTGAGAAATCCAGTACAAAACATAAAGACGACATGAAAGCTCTACACAGAAAGAAAATTTCATGATTTAAACCTCTGATTTTAGGCCTATAGGCACCACCATCAGCCACCACAGACATAAAGTGTACAATATTAGTGAACAGTAGACAGACTAATGCAGCTTGCTTTTTTGATTCTTTTTCAGGGTGTGAGCGGAATGTCCGTGGATGAGAAGACTGAATCCCCCATGTATGTATATGAGTCAACAGTTCACTGTACCAACATCATCCTGTGCCTCAATGATCAACGGAAACAGGATATCCTCTGTGATGTGACTGTGATTGTTGAAGGGAAAGGGTTCCGAGCCCATCGGGCTGTCTTGGCTGCCTGCAGTGAATACTTCTTACAAGTTTTGGTGTCACAAACTGAGTATGAACTGGTTATTACTTTACCAGAAGAGGTGAGTTGGCAGTAACCTTGTGCAATTAATCTTTAAAAAAATACAAAAATGTTTAAACAAAATCCGGTTCTGACCAAATGCACCATTTACCGATTTTCCTAACCCCTTATCCCGGGGCTGCTGGAGCCTTTGCCAGCAGTCATCAGATACAGGGCAGGAACAACACCCAGAGATGGCACCAGTCCATCTCAGGACAAGCACTCACATAAAGAAGGGTTCGTTTTACCAATACCAATTCACCTAAACTTTATGTCATGGGGGAAATCCGGAGCCCCTGGAGGAAATGTGAACACCAGTCTCAAGGAACACCACCATGACACCCTTAAAGAATAATTTATTATTTGTAAATGTATTAAAATTAATAATTAATTTTTACCCCTTTCTGGTCAGCTGAGTTGGTCCACTCTGATCTTGCTTCAGCAGCATTATTCTCCACAACTTTTTTTTTTTTCCAATATATACTGTTTGTATCAGGCATCAGGTGAGCATCATCACAAAGTGCCTAATCCACCTCAATGCCTAATTCCTCTCAGTTGGAAGATGCAGCAGTTCTATTCATAGATCCTCCCATACTGCTGAGTTCTTTTACAGGAACCACTTACCCAGCTTTACCCGCATATTAATTCTTTCAGTTATGCAGAGATTGTGGCAGTAGACAAGAATATGGGTGTACTGATAAAATGAAAGCTTCATCCAAAGGCTTGCTTTGTACTTTTCTACCAGTCTCTCTAGGCAGTCAAACCTTCCCTGGAACTGGATCACCAGGTCCCACTCTTAAACAGACTGGGAATGGCATTCAGTGTTGAGAACCTGGGGTCTCATTTATAAAACTCTTTGTGGATTAGAGCACAAACGTATGCTTATGCCTCAAAACAGGAAACTCAGTAAGTCAAGAAAAAATATGATTTTTTAAACCTGGCGTACACACATTTGTGTTGGTTAACTAGAAAGATTACAATATGCAAGCTTTCGAGGCAACTCAGGCCCCTTCGTCAGATATTTTACCTGAAGAAGGGGCTGAGTTGCCTCAAAAGCTTGCATATTGTAATCTTTCTAGTTAGCCAGAAAAGGTGTCATTTTGCCTAATTTCTTACCACATCCATACTGGCTAACACGGTACAACACCCTAGTACTACACACATTTGTATGCAATTTAACTCTCATAAATAACAATAATCTTGTAAATGATAAATGCTCCTCAAGCCCTAATTGGTTGCCAACTTGAAACAGCCATACAGTGTATGAACTATGCTAATCAGTCTCATACATTTGCAATCAAGATTCTATTGACTATGGTGGACTCCTCACAGCATTGTAGCACCTCTCCTCTACACTTTAGCATACTGTATACACAAGTGTTAAATGGTTCTTCTGCCTCTTTGGAAGGCTGAGTATACAGGTAGTGTTCTGTTGATATCACCAAAGCCAGTTAAGTAGGCTATAAAATAATACTTTGTGTTCCTAGGTAACATCTAAAATTCATTCAGAAAAAAATATCCATGAGCTAACATGTAAAGTTCCAGACATACTTTACTGTGTTGTTAGGAATAGATCACCAAGGTTGTTTGATAGTATTTCAGGTCCATGCAAGCACATGTGCCATAAGCAAAACATGATGTGAAATGTGGAACCACAATATGGAGTACTGCAGTACTTGACAGCTATGAAAGAGAACAGAATTGTTCAGTATACTTATTGTAGCTCTAGAATCAGAGTATGTGGGAAATGATTAACATAATTGTTGGTGATGTGACAACTAGCCTTAATATCTACTATTTAGACTGTGCTCCGTGCTTTTGCAGCTGGAGGGCAGAATGTGGCCAGAAATTAATGCAAGATGCAGAGAAGCAGCCACTTTATTAAAAAAGCTGAAAGTGTGAAAGATGTATGCAGCAGGTAGCCACAATTTATTGTTTTTTTTCTTGTTTTAGTTTTAATGTTATTTTGCAAATTATTTTTACAAAATAATCCATGTTTCATTACATAAGTGTGAATGACATATATAATTAGTTGTTTGTTATAGCTATTGGTAACATAATTTCCAGCTGAAGAACTCTATGCATCCACTTCTAGTGTCTTGGAGAGCCAATGCCTTTCCTAGTACCATTAGATAAAAGATAGGACTCATCCCTGAACAGTATACCAGTCCATCACAGAACACAGTCACTCACACCAGACCAGAACAATTCATCCCGTACTCTTTCATAGGCTTAGAGTTGTCACCAGGTAATCTAGCAAACAGAGAATTATAATCTGGGAAGAAAATCAAAGATCTTAGATACATAACACAGAACTGAGGACAACCTGGAAAACTACACCTTCACTGGGATAGGATTCAATCCCACTGGGGCTATGAGGCAGCAGTGGTATCAACACTATTGCTGATTATAGCTAATGTATTTCTACATGAATCTTAGTGGCGTATTGAGATTAAATGCCTGCAGTTCATTGACCAGTTGCATTTGAAAACACCTTGTCTAATAATAGTTATGGTATTTTCATCTTAATGCTTGCAGTAGAAAAGAGTTACATTCTGCATAGTTTAAGAAAAGAAATGTGTAAAAGTGAACAAATTGAGGCACTTATCATGGTGTGACCCATCAAGCAATTAACACATCCTGATAATAGACATATGAATAAAAGCTCCAAGTCTACTTGTAGGATTTAAGGAGGCAGTAGTTGTGGAAGGCAGATGACAAGTTCCTTTGTTTAGGAAAAGCATACTCTGTGCAGAATTTGAGTCTGTTATTCAGGCTATTGTTTTTACCCTCTCTATTTGAAAATGTGTTTTGCTTACTTCATTGTTTTCTTTAATCCAAGTGTTACAGTGGTCCAGACAACTCTTTCAGTGAAATTAACATATTTTCTTCTTTCTGCTTTACAAATGCAGTTTTTTATATTTTTTATGATACATTAAATTGTCACATTGAAAATCATTGAGAAGGAGATTTTTTATTTTCATTTGTAGGAAAAATGCTTATATTTGAACTGACAAGGACTTTTGAATTATCATTAATTAACTTTATATTAATTGGTGGTAAATGAAATGATTGTGACTAAACAGTTTTCTTAAAAGGCAGTGAAGTGAAATGCTTAACTTTACCAGCGGGCTGATTGAAGTGAATAAACTGTGCATTTGCTCAGAATTTAGAGCATAATACATGAGTTTAGAATTTGGTTAGCTCTGTTAGCTAAAGAATAACACAAGTTGATTGATTCTGTCTTGCAAGGAATAAACTACCTATAAAGTATGAATATATTTATTGCCTGAATCATCATATTTTCAGAATGTGCTGATGTAAGTTTAAGTTAGGTGGCTTTTTTTTTGCTGATGCATTTTATCAATGTGTTGTTAATGTAAAATTTTGCTATTGCTATATTTTTACTAATTCATCGATGAGTTTGATTTTAGTGCAAATTAAATGTGTTTTCTTTAAACTTGATTAGAAATGTCAAAGGTGGACATTATGTTTTTTTAATCAGTTAACAGTGCCTGAAATAAACAGACATGACCTATTCATATTCAATGGGACTGATAGAACAATAAAAGTACTAAACATAGCATACATTACTAAATGTTAGAGGTTAGGTTTGATAAGGGTTTGTTAACAAACAAGACAAAACCCTTGTTTTTTTAATTTAATTTAGAAGCAGATAACATTCTGTACAGTCAAGTCAAACTTAATGAGGCCTTAACTTAATGAAACTGAAACTTTATCAACCCCTGCCCAAGAGAAAGAGAGGAGAGCCATAACAAAATGCTACTCTATTAAGGGAACAAGAAAGGAAGGTTATCCCTTTCCCCAAAAAGGAAGCTTACTCTAAAATGTTCTTGATTAGATCCTGCCATAATTCTATAAAGCTTTGAGCCGACCCTCTAAGTGAGAATTTGATTTATTCCAATTTCATGTAGTATCGAACATCAGTAACCCACTGAGTTAAAAGTGGTGGCATGAGATTCTTCCATTTGAGCAAGATAAGTCTACATGGTAGTAAACCATAAAGGCAATTAGTTTGTTTGTAGTTCTCCACTTTAAGCCCACCTGGGAGTACACCAAACATAGCTGTTAATGAATTAGGAGTAATTGTGACATCAAGGCTCTCTGATAGGCATTTAGAAATTTGAGTCCAGAATGTTGTTAATTTGGTGCACACTCAGAACACGTGGCGCGGGGTTACTGAAGCTAGATTGCAACGTTCACAGGTTGAATCTTGGCAGGAAAATATTTTCGACAATTTTAATCAAGATAAATGCACTGAAAGATGAAAGATTTTAAGTTGAATGATTGAATGCTTTGTGCATATGGAGCCAGAGTGTATTCTATGCATGGCTGCCTTCCACTCCTTCTCTTAAATATTAAGTGACAGATCCTTTCCCTAATGAGCTCTGAGGTCTTTGAAAGGAAGGGACCTTAAGATATTTTTTATAAATTGTAGAGATGCTATCTGAATTTTCAAGAATCTTCAATATTTATTCTGGAATAGAACAAGATGGAAGGTGAACAATATCGGTCAGGTTCTGTTTAGCAAAGTTTCTAGCTTGAAAGTAGTGGAAGAATTGTGTTGATGAGAAGTTGAATTTAAAGAGTAATTGTTCCTAAGATCCAAAGACATTATCTGTGTCTCTAAGTATTTTTATCTCTGACATTTTCCAGACATTAAATAGGATATATGTTTGAGAGGGTGGAAAAAAGTGGTTGTTATGTAGGGGTGCAACAGATGAAAGCTTCTCTGTCTTAAAGTGCTTCCTACATTGGTTTCACATTCTGACAGCATGAAGGGCAATTGGATTATTAGTGTATTGACGGTAATTTGTATTAACTGGGGCACAAAGGAGGGAATATAGAGAAGCACTTCAAGATTTTATTTCTATTGCACACCAGGCTTGTCTATATTCATTGATTTGTGTCGATGTCCAGGTCTTAATAGCTTGTATATTTGCCGCCCAGTAATACAATTGAAAGTTAGGTAGTGCCATGCCCCCTTCTGCTTTAGGTCATTGTAGAGTCACCCTTTGAATGTGTAGATGATTTGAATTCCAAATAAAAGAAGTTATGATTGAGTCTAATTTCTTACAAAATGATTTGTTAATGTATATGGGGAGGCTTTTCAATAGGAAGAGAGGTTTTGGAAGGATGTTCATCTTAACATGGTTGATTCTTCCTGCTAATGTACGATGAAGTGTAGATCATCTGTTCATGTCTTGTTTAATTTTTTTCATACAGACAGCAAACTTTTGTTGAAAAAGAGCTTTATATTTGCTAGCTATGTTTAACCCTAGATATTTAAACTGATCTGCTAAGGTAATTGGGGAGCTGTCCAGTCCAATATTATGTGGTGGAGAATTCACTGGAAAAAAGAATATTTTTATTCAAATTGATTTTAAGTCCAGATATGTTTTGAAAATCTGCCAATTATTTTTAGGACTGCTGGCACAGATTTTTGTGGGTCAGATATATAGAGTACCATATCATCATATAGTGATCTTTTCTGTTCAAGTCCTTCTCTGACAATCCCCTTTGTCTCTGAGACATTTCGAAAGTAGAGTGCATCCGGAAAGTATTCACAACGCATCACTTTTTCCACATTTTGTTATGTTACAGCCTTATTCCATAATGGATTAAATTCATTTTTTTCCTCAGAATTCTACACACAACACCCCATAATGACAACGTGAAAAAAGTTTACTTGAGATTTTTGCAAATTTATTAAAAATATAAAAACTGAGAAATCACATGTACATAAGTATTCACAGCCTTTGCTCAATACTTTGTCGATGCACCTTTGGCAGCAATTACAGCCTCAAGTCTTTTTGAATATGATGCCACAAGCTTGGCACACCTATCCTTGGCCAGTTTCGCCCATTCCTCTTTGCAGCACCTCTCAAGCTCATCAGGTTGGATGGGAAGCGTCGGTGCACAGTCATTTTAAGATCTCTCCAGAGATGTTCAATCGGATTCAAGTCTGGGCTCTGGCTGGGCCACTCAAGGACATTCACAGAGTTGTCCTGAAGCCACTCCTTTGATATCTTGGCTGTGTGCTTAGGGTCGTTGTCCTGCTGAAAGATGAACCGTTGCCCCAGTCTGAGGTCAAGAGTGCTCTGGAGCAGGTTTTCATCCAGGATGTCTCTGTACATTGCTGCAGTCGTCTTTCCCTTTATCCTGACTAGTCTCCCAGATCCTGCCGCTGAAAAACATCCCCACAGCATGATGCTGCCACCACCATGCTTCACTGTAGGGATGGTATTGGCCTGGTGATGAGCGGTGCCTGGTTTCCTCCAAACATGACGCCTGGCATTCACACTAAAGAGTTCAATCTTTGTCTCATCAGACCAGAGACTTTTGTTTCTCATGATCTGAGAGTCCTTCAGGTGCCTTTTGGCAAACTCCAGGCGGGCTGCCATGTGCCTTTTACTAAGGAATGGCTTCCGTCTACCCACTCTGCCATACAGGCCTGATTGGTGGATTGCTGCAGAGATGGTTGTCCTGCTGGAAGGTTCTCCTCTCTCCATAGAGGACCTTTGGAGCTGTGACAGAGTGACCATCGGGTTCTTGGTCACCTCCCTGACTAAGGTCCTTCTCCCCTGATCGGTCAGTTTAGATGGCCGGCCAGCTCTAGGAAGAGTCCTGGTGGTTTCGAACTTCTTCCACTTACGGATGATGGAGGCCACTGTGCTCATTGGGACCTTCAAAGCAGCAGAAATTTTTCTGTAACCTTCCCCAGATTTGTGCCTCGAGACAATCCTGTCTTGGTCTACAGACAATTCCTTTGACTTCATGCTTGGTTTGTGCTCTGATATGAACTGTCTGTCAACTGTGGGGCCTTATATAGACAGCTGTGTGCCTTTCCAAATCATGTCCAATCACCTGAATTTACCACACGTGGACTCCAATTAAGCTGCAGAAACATCTCAAGGATGATCAGGGGAAACAGGATGCACCTGAGCTCAATTTTGAGCTTCATGGCAAAGGCTGTGAATACTTATGTACATGTGCTTTCTCATTTTTTTTTATTTTTAATATATTTGCAAAAATTTCAAGTAAACTTTTTTCACATTGTCATTTTGGGGTGTTGTGCGTAGAATTCTGAGGAAGAAATGAATTTAATCCATTTTGGAATAAGGCTGTAACATAACAAAATGTGGAAAAAGTGATGTGCTGTGAATACTTTCCGGATGCACTGTATACAGCCAATTGTTCAATGGCGATTGCAAAGAGCTGAGATGATAAGGGGCATCCTTGTCGAGATACTACAGTCTAGTTTCAAGTTACCTGAAATAGTGTTGTTAATACTAACTGAGGCTTCTGGACTAGTATAAAGTAGTTTGATCCATGCATGTATATTTGGGCCAAACCCAAATTTGTGCAATCTGGTGAATAGATAGTTCCATTCAACCATATCAAATGCTTTTTGTGCATATAAAGGTAATTAGATCTCTGGAATGTTAGATTTAATGTGTGAATATATAATGTTAAACAAATGTCGCAAGTTAAAAGATAAGTGTCTGGCTTTAATAAATCCGGTTTTATTTCCTAATGTTATGGAAGGAAGCACTTTCTCAATCATTCTGGCTAGAACTTTGGAGAGTATCTTAATGTTGTTATTCAGAAGAGAGCGTCTTATGATGCATATTGAAGTAAATCCTTATTTTTCTTAGGCAAGACGGTAATTAATGCTTGGCAAAATGTTAGAGGTAGAATGCTGTTGTCTTTAGTGTCTATAAATGTTGCTAATGGTAGTGGAGCTAACTTATCTGAAATTTATTTATAAAATCCCACTGGGTAGCCATCAGGGCCGACTGCTTTCCCACTTTGAAGTGAGTTTATAGCATCCAATTCTACAGCAGTAAGAGTATCTACAGTATCAGTCATATCAGTAATGAATCAAGGAACTCATTAGATTGTCTTCTATCTTCTTTAAACTGAGTAGAATATAAGGACTTATAGTACTCTCTAAATGTGTAAGTTATATTTTTATATTTTTATAGTCAATAATGTTATCTCTTGTTAATTGCTGTTATTGCATTACAGACTTCCTGCTTATGGAATTGTTGGGCTAAGATCTCATTGGCCTTCTCTCCGTGTTCATATTAATGATGTTTCTTTAGTGATCAAGAGGTTAAACCACTTCCTATAAAGTGTGTCATTGGGGGACCTAGCATATTCTAGATCTATTCTGGTAATTGAGGGGTTGAGAAGGAGGAGTATGCTCTTAGGTTAGGATTTAGAAAGCTCCAAGGGTCTGATAAGGTATGATCGCTACAAACTGTATAATTATCGTTGTGATATTAGATGTTGTCACCATTGTAGCTGGGGATCTATCCAGTTCTGGATTTAAAACACAGTTAAATTCTATAATCTTGCAAGTGTTCTGATTAAGGATAGATTGCAAATACATTTTGAAAGAAAGCTCTGTCATCCATGTTAGGTGCTTAGATATTAATCAAAATCATATTAGTATTAAATACATTAAATCTTACACTACAAATGGAGTGGTTCTGTGTATTAAGGTTCCCACACCCCTGGTTTCTTTGTATAGCTGGAGTGAAAAGTTTGGCCAGACCATTTTTTTTTTGCAACTGAAACTGATGCTTAATTAGTAAGTGGGTCTCCTTTAAAAATATTGTCTTGGCATTAAGGCCTGTTAAGTGCAAGAGTACTTACTTTCTCTTTAAATCGTGATTGAGAACCTTGACATTTCAGCTCACAAAGTTTACTAATTTGGTCATAGAAAAATTATTTCTGAACTTTTTTTTTTGATATTTTGTAGTCTTAGTTAAAGGTAGTACATTGTTACATATGATAGCTTTGATGTAGCTTTATCACTTGGCAATAATTAGAAATCTATGGAGCATATTGTTATGTTGGTTAATGGGGTATAGGGGATAAAACATATATATCTCTGCTCTCTTTCTCTCCCATCCCCCCTTGTGGCTCTGCAGGTGAGGCAAGCCACACTTTGCGAAGTTCCATTCCTCTAACATGCCAATGGCTCTGTCGGATTTTTCAGTTGTTCACGTTTGTCTCCCAGCAGGATTTGTAGTCAGGTCACTCTGATAACAAGATAGACTTTACCTCAGAGCTAAAGGACTGTTAGCATTTCTGTTACATGCATAGGCGGCTCACACACACTTGCAATGTGGCCTGCCTTTACATCATTTTTTAATTTGATTTATAGGTAAACATATAGTTTGTTTACCCATGTAGGTTAAAGCCAGGAGGTGCAGCACATATGTATGAAGCTTACTTTTTATTTTAATCATAAAATTGACTAGTAAATGACAAGTTATATACAGCTCCGCCAGTTACACATACTATGCAAAACACATCCAGTTCTAATCCACTGCCCAAATAATGGTACATCAATACAGTGATTGCCATTGATGGCAACCAAAGGGCAAAAATAAGTTACAACTACCTCAACCTGGTTATCACTGACAACCTGTCAGCAGTTAATGTTGAAACCTGCTATCACTGCACTACTTTGGAATTAATGTAAATTACAATCTGTAATGCAGTTTGTGTTTGTAATAAACTCCTGCTGTATGGTTCCTTTTTTTTTTTCTACTTTTTTTTAAATTTAATGAGTTTTAAGTTGGCAGTGGCACCCTCTGGCCATGTATAATTAATAAAACATTATTCCTGGAGGGGACAACACTGGTATTGATTGTTAGGTGAACATCAGCTATGTGTTCAGCTTGTTCTTCTCTCATTGGTTTAGATTTCCTTTAGAAACTCCATTTCCTCCCACAATGATCTGCTTTTAGGCATGTCTAATCCTGCCTTAGTGTGTGTTTGCATTTTTATGTAAGTATGTTCCGTGATTTTCTTGAAATACAATTATGGAGAAGTGCCTGAGATGTACCAACTCCTACTACAGTTGATCACAGTAATTACAGCTTCTAGACCTGTTGTATGATAGATAGATAGATAGATAGATAGATAGATAGATAGATAGATAGATAGATAGATAGATAGATAGATAGATAGATAGATAGATAGATAGATAGATAGATAGATACTTTATTAATCCCAAGGGGAAATTCACATAATCCATCAGCAGTATACTGATACAAAAACAAATTAAATTAAAGAGTAATAAAAATGCATTAAAAAAAAGACAATAACTTTGAATAATGTTAGCATTTACTCCCCTGGGTGGAATTGAAGAGTCGCATAGTGTGGAGGAGGAACGATTTCCTCATTCTGTTAGTGGAGCAGGACAGTAACAGCAGTCTGTCACTGAAGCTACTCCTCTGCCTGGAGATGACACTGTTCAGTGGATGCAGTGGATTCTCCATGATTGACAGGAGTTTGCTCAGTGCCCGTCGCTCTGCCACAGATGTTAAACTGTCCAACTTTACTCCTACAATAGAGCCTGCCTTCTTAACATGTTTGTCCAAGCGTGAGACAACCTTCTTCTTTATGCTGCCTCCCCAGCACACCACCACGTAGAAGAGGGCACTCGCTACAACCGTCTGGTAGAACATCTGCAGCATCTTATTGCAGATGTTGAAGAACGCCAACCTTCTAAGGAAGTATAGTCGGCTCTGACCTTTCTTACACAGAGCATCAGTATTGGCAGACCAGTCCAATTTGTCATCCATGAGCAGATTAAGTAAAACACAATCAAAGATTAAATGTTATCAAAGCCAGTTTCCTTTAAAGGAAACTAGATTCAACACAAAAGAAGGAATTTTAGTTCATTCTTTGAAGAAAAAGCATTTTAATATATTTTTATATATAGTAGAGGAAGTAAATTCTCTCAATCAGTTTTATATAGGGTTAGCTGGCTTTGAATTCTAATTTTATCTTGTCCATTTTTTCATCATTGAAATATGTAGATCCATATATCTTTGTTCAAACTTTTAATGTTATTATTACTGTAAAAATGAATGTTACTTTAAGTTTAATTTATAATTAATTTGCTCTGAAGATGTGTAACAGTGCAGTCTAATATATGAGTGACCAAAATTACACCTGGCTTGGTTCCAGTCAGCATTTAAAACCAGAGAAGTTATGAAGTTAATTAAAAAACTCTTGCTTTAATGATTGATCACGGTGCCCATCTTATACACTAAAACTGCCTTTCCTGGATTGCATTTGTACTTGAGTAAAATATTGAGAATCTTGTTTTTTCATGAGTGTGTTGACATCTTTTTTTAAGCAGCAGCATGACTGAAAATGAGAACAAATGGAACAGGTATTCATTGAAAACAGAGTTAGGCATGAAAAGAGCACAAAGCCACCCACCCCCAAAGAAGACAGTGCTGTCATTCACCAGAGCTATTTCATATTTTTTGCAGTATTTTGATTTCAAAAAGTGTTTACATTATTAGTATATTTATAGCATAACTCCTTTAATATACTGTATGTTCTAAAAATGGAAAATTTGCATCTAATTCTTTTGTCGTGTTTCTGAGTAAAGAAGCTGATAGTTCTTCAAAACTATTAATATCAAACTACTCACTAGGTTTTCTTTTCCCCCACAAAAAGCTTTATGGTTTTATTAGGGTTTCATTCTACACTAAAGCAACTACTCTAAAACAGAACATGTCTGTACAAGTATAAATAATAGTTTGAGAATAATACATATATATGTACTTTTTTTACTTAGGTAGTTGTGCTCTTTAATCTATCATGTGACAGACTGGTATCTAATGCAGAGTCCCTACCTTGCTCCTGATGCTGCATGGATAGGCTGGACGCTCCACGTAATCCTGAATTTGATAAAGTGGGTTTATTATGTGCAGTATTTCACATTATATTAAACTAAACTAGCTTTCAAAGCATTTATGTCAAGCAAGCAGCAAACATTACCTCTGCTTTAAACAACACTTTTCTATAGCATACACCAAGTGCAGGTAGTACACCTTTTTACATTCTCTTTTACATTTATAGCACTGGCATATTATGGGACTTGGTCAGGATCACCCAGTGAGTCAGAGGTGGGAACTATAACAAGTGTCCATGTGGATCACAGTCCTTTTTTCTGTCCGCTATACCACTGTTCCCTCACAGCCATCTAAGGCTGAACGCTTCTGTGCATAAGCAGTAGCAGTTTTATGAGATTTTGACTAGCAATGTTTTTATTGACTGTGATAGTATTACCATTGCAAAACCATTTCCTCCTGTGATCATGTTTCTGCTGAAATCGTCAAAAAGGGAAATAACATGTATGAGAAAATCACCCAACAAGCAAGCCATCTGAGACTGCTTTGTGCACCACACGTTAACATTCTCAACAAAAACTCTCTGAGCAAAGTCCTTATTTCTGCTAAATGGCATTGTCAGTGCCTATTTTACTGTTGGCTACATGGAACTTTAAAATGCCATTATGGAAAATAAGAAATCATAATGTTTTCTGTTGACACTGTACAATTACAGTTTGCTGAACAAAATAATTAGATTTAAAATGTTAAGAGTAGTAAAATGTTATTTTTTGGTCACTTGTTAAGCAGGTAATGTCAGGGGCAACATCAACCTTCTTCATAGGGCTGCAACAACATTTCACATATTCTGTGAAAATAGAATATATATACTGTATTTTACTTGTATTATTTAATTGCTTCTATTTCTATCACTGTGTATTTAGATAATGCAACTACAAAAGAACATATTAGTATGTCAAAAAATCATACATAATCTACATCTGCAACGCAGAGTTGACATAGATGCGGTTATAAGTGTGACATGCAATAAGCAGCTGAATTTTCAATAATCTGCTGTCCTCTGCTTCCAGGTGACATGTTAGCTCCCTGTTTCCATAGCCAGGAAATAACTGATGCTTACAAAGAAATAAATCAATTAGAGAGGTAATTGGTCTTCAGCAATAGTTTTATTTAAAGTTTCATTCAGAAGTCCTACATATATTTTATAAGCATCACTTTCCTGAGATACTCAAGTTTAACATTATCTTTGTAAGATATGCAGAAATGTATGTATATAATGTGTGTATGTGTGTGTGTATGTACTTAAATTTATCTTGTAGAAAGAAATAGATAGAGGGATGGATGGATGACCCAGCCATGACAAAAACAGGTGCCTGTCAACCTATATGTCCAAATCTTACTGAGCTCTAAACGTTTCTAGGAAATCAGTGCACAACAACTACTTGGAGCTACTTGCAGCATGGAGTTGCTGTGTTACTTCAGCCACTGGCCAGAGAGTTGAGTGGTTCTCAGGTTCAGTCCTTGGCCACTACTGTGTCTGCAGGTTTTTATTCAAGCCAGTTTCACAAATCAGTAGGTCAGGCTTATGTATATTAGTTAGCCGCTTTTATTCTGTTACATTCTGAAGAATATAAGAGCAGTCAGTGACATTTTCACTTGTATCTGCACTGTTTGTCACTAACTATACAGTACACTATAAATCCAACCTACATGGGTGATTTAGAAAGAGTATGGTAAAAGAAAGTTAAGCATTCTGAATTTCTTTCAGATGTAAACATCATACTGGTACAAGTTTTCTGATTAAAAAATAAGAGAAAAAGAAAAGCTAGATAAATACAACAACAAAAGCAACATTTATTTATACAGCACTTTTCATACAAATGATGCAGCTCAAAGTGCTTTACAAGATGAAGAATGAAAAAAGAAAAATATAAAAATAAGATTACACTAAGTAACAAAGAATCAAGGGAATAAGAAGAAGAGAACAAAATAAATCTGTTCTTAATTGTAGTTCCAGGACCAATACTGAAAAATGGTAATATAGCGTAAAAACTTTAGAATATATAACCTTCGCAGTTTAACTGTCCACTAACAGTATGCATAATGTTAAACATACTATAAGTATAATAAAAACAATGAAAACTGTCAATAAATATATTTCCAGAGCCTTATTTTTCTTATTGATAATTTATTATTGCTAATAGCATAGTTAATAAAATATTTATATATTGTTAATAGCTTGTTTATAATGGATAACTAAGCTTAAGAGTTACCAAATTTATTTTGTTAACAGGTTGTTGAATTAAATGTTTTTTAAATGCTAAACTTTACAAATTAGAATTAAAAGTTATTTGACACCAGTGCTAATATCAGTTTGTCCTAAACACTAGCTTCTAGTTTATATCAATTTACTTCTCAGTGTTTATCATAAAGGAGCTACTTTAATAAAGGGATATTACAAAAAAAATTGAAGACTGACATTTTAAGTAATGAACTTATTAATAGGAACAGATTAGTATTAATAAAACCCAAAAATATTCCATAGCATGTTAAACAAGAAAGGGAATCTCAGGCACATTAAATATCAAATCAAAATAATAACAATTCTGTACAGTGGATTTAGAAATTATTCAGACCCCTTCACTTTCTGCACACTTTATTGTGTAGTAGATTTACTTGAAATTGATAAATGTGGCAGTTTCAGCCATCACTCTACACATAATAACCCATAATCACAAAGTAATGTTTTCAGAAAGTTTTGCAGATGTATTAGAAGTTAAATACTGCTGTCTGTCATTCATAGAAGTATTCAGAGCCTTGGCCGTGGCTCTCCAGATATTGCTCAGTTGCATCATTTTTGCTTTAATTATCCTTGAGATGTGTCTAGAACATAATTGGAGACCACCACTGGCAAATTGAGTTGACTGGACATAGTTTAGAAAGGCGCACACACCTCTGTATAGAAGGTCCCACAATCCATCATGTATGTCAGGGCAAAAACCAAGCCATCAACTCCAAAGTACTCTCTGTAGACCTCTGTGATAAACTTGCAGTGTGGCATAGATCTGGGCAAGGGTATAAAACAGTTTCTAAAGCTTTGAGTATTCCTAGGGAAGCAGTGGCTTCAATAATTGTAAAGAAGAAGTATTGAACCACCAACACTCTTCCTAGAGTTGGCCGTAGTTGGGCATGAAGGACCTTGGACAGATATGAACCCAAGAGCACAAAGGTCACTCTAACCTCTGTTGAGATGAGAGAACTTGTTATAAGGATGACCATCTCAGCAGCACTCTATTAATCAGACATTTATGGTAGAGTGGCTAGACAGAAACTACTCTTGAGTAAAAGGCAAAGGACAGCCCCTTGGAATTTGCCAAACAGCATTTAAAGGACACTGAGAGCATGAGGAAAAATATTATCTGGTTTGATGAGTCAAACTGAACTCTTTGTGTAAAACTCCCAAGTATTATGTCTGGCAATAACCAGGCACTGCTTATCACTTGCCTAATGCCATCTCTATAGTGAAGCATGATGGTGGTAGCACCATGCTGTGGGAGTGCTTATCAACTTCAGGAACAAGTCAGAATGAAGGGAAAGTTAAATGTAGCCAAATACAGAGAAATCCTTGAAGAAAATCTGCTTCAGAAAATCAGCTGCACATGACCTCAAACTGGTTTGACAGTTCACCCCTTAGCAGTGGCCCGAAGCATACAGCCAAGACAACACTGAAGTGGCTTCATGACAAATTTCTGACTATCCTTGAATGGGCCCGGCCAAAGCTCAGACTTAAGCCTCGTAGAACATCTGTGGAGAGACCCGAATGTGGCAGTATACAGATGCTTCCCAGCCAGTCTAATGGACATTGAGAGGATCTACCAGGAAGAATGTGATAAAACTGCCTAAATCCAGGTTTGCAAAGCTTGTAGAGAATTACCCAAGAAGACTTTGAAAGTCGTAATTATTGCTAAAGGAGCTTCTACAAAGTACTAAGTTAACGATGTGAATTCTTATATGAATGAGAGATTTCAGTTTTTGATTTTCAGCAAATTTGCAAAGGTTTCTGAAAAACGTGTTTTCACTTTGTGATTATCAGTTTTTGAATGTACATTGATGGGCAAAAATGGGAAACGTATTTGTTTAAATTCAGATCTATTACACAATGAAGTGTGCAGAAAATGAAGGGGTCTAAATACTTTCTGTATCTACTGTAGATTCAGTTAGACTCACAGTTCTGTTGCAGGCTGGATTTGGCTCCTGATTAATACAGTGGCTGGAACCAAAACCAAAAGTCACAGATTCAGGAAACAGAATTCAGCAAACTACACCTTATGACATTGACTGTTTAAAAATGACAGTTAGGTTAGATAGACATTTACTATCCCCGAAGTAAATTTGTATTTGAAATGCATTTAGGCTTATGTATTTACTTCAATGAACATATAGAGTAAATTGTGTGTTAAGACTAAAATATTCAAATAGTTGTGTACCTACCAAGAAAATCCAGTTATACCCAAATAAAAAAAAAAAAATGCTATAACAACATAAGTGGGGTTTACATGGTGGAGTACAGGATTTGATTTTCAACTTAGTCATTTCTTTGTTGAATCTCAATGATTTCCTGATGTCTATATGACTTCTCTATGTATTTCTGTTTCCTCCCATATCCCCAAAATGGACAGATGGCTATTTAGCCTTCCGTGAACATGCATATGAGCTCAGTCCAAGGGTGTATCCTACTTTCTTCCCAGTTCTACTAGGTTATTTCAATTAATAGACAGTTCATGTTCAGAAAATGAATTTATATATTGCATTAGCAATTTAAAAATTAGGTGAGTATGTTTATATATGGTGATAGTATACTAAAAACCTTTATATCTGAGACACTGAATGTTACCAGATGCAGTACATTAAAAGTAAATACAACAGCACCTTTGATACTCTTTTGGGGGACACTATTATATAATGAGCTAATACTAGGGTCTGAAAAACTATCAGTATAAAGGGAGAACTGATGTAATAAACACCTTTTTGACATCTTAATCCCACATGACCTGAAGATGATACACCACTGTGAGGACCAAAAGATCAAGCCTTGCATAAAAGATCCAAATGGAGCAAGGGTTTTTGTGCTCCATCTCAATGAAAATTCAATTTGCAGGACATTCAGGACCTCTAACTCTTCTCCATTTTGGTATTGTTTTTATTCACAGACATTCTCAGTCTCCCGCTGTTTGTGCATGTAGCATCTGTGCTTTAAGCATTGGGACGTTGCCAAAGAAAAAACAGCATTGCATACCTAAATGACTGACAATGCCACTAAGTTTTGATGTCCATGAAATGCTTATAATGACTAATCATAGGTAAAATAACATACAGAATTCCAGTGGCCTAAAATTAGTTTGTCTTTCACATTATCAGTAGATGAATCTGTACATACATATTGCCCTTGCATTGACAGATACAATATCTATGTTTCAGTAGAGATTAGAACTCATTTTAACATATTTGTTACCAATAAGCTGATCTTGAAACTTAGTGGTCTTTGCGTGTCTTCTTTTACCTGCATCTGTATTCTGTATTTCCAAAAATGTAAGGCCATGGGTATTAAGGAAAGGTTACAAAAACAAATCTACACCTTGACTGTGACAATTGTATGTCCTCAAGGCAATGGTTTTGGCCCTCTATTTAACTGTAAGAGTATAGCCAAACAGAGTAACAGTCATGCTGACACCATAGTGATTGGGCTAATCAAGAATAATACTGTGATTACATAATGGAGTAATCTGACAGATCTACCATAATGGTATCATGATTCAGTAACAAAGTATTCCTGAATGTTACCAAGATTAAAAAATGAATTATATAACTCAATATACCCATTTACCATTTTTGGATCACAGTACTAACAGTTCCGATTACTTAAGATGATACAACATATTTCAACTTTAGATCTAATCATCTAAACACTCAAACAGGGACAAGAGAATAGCTTCACATTCTCACATATATGAGGATGTACAGGATAGGTAAGCAGATACTTTTGATTCTCCTGATTGTACTCCCAAAATTGTTCATATTGGTGGCATCACCATGTAATCCGTAAACTAAAAATAAGATTCTCAAACCTGCTTAATCTAATTCAGCATCATAGGTGGTTTTGGAGCCTATCTTGACAGCAATAGATGCAATGCAGGAAAAAGGGTGCCAGATCACTGCAGGGGGCCTACTCATTCATACATAAGCACAGGACCAATCTAATATCAGAAATTCACATAGTCTGTGTGTCTTTGGACATCTGAGGGGAAAACCAAATTCACCAAGGGGGTAGTTTTCCCCCACCCTCCCACTCTAACAATCACACTTGAGTCGCTCCATTCACCACTTCCAACAATGCTCTGACGAGCACTCAAGGTCACCATGGGGGAACCTGGTAGGCTGCAAAGACACTTACTGTACATGGGGGAAAAAATGGGTCGTGACACAAAAAAATGTTGAGAAACACTGCCCTTAGGGAAACTCATATAGGCTCCATGCTAATATCCAGTCACAGAATTCAAGACCAGGGTGTTGGGCCTGTGATATGGCATTGCTACCCACTGCCGTCACATATAATGATTATCGCAAGAGCAACAGGTAGCCCAAGGCACAATTTACAGTATAATATACAGAAAGCATCTAGCTTATCTTTAGCTGTGTAGATTGTTGACATACTGTCATATTAAAGGCAGTACAGTAATGTAGCATATTATAAAGGTTCTCATTCCTACAGTCAAAAGGTAGTGCTGAAGTACCAGATTATAAATCACCACGCTTCAGAAAGCGTGTTCAAATCAAGCCTTACAAGACACCCCTTGAATTTCATATTTTACCAGCATGTCAGAGTGGTTATTGCTGCTGCTTGACAGTTCCAGAATACAGGGTGTGAATCCCAGCTTGGGTATTACCTGTGTTTTGTGTCCTTGTGTGCGTGGCTTTTTGTCTGAGAACTAAGGCTATTACCTGCTTTTTGAACACTCCTGCCAATCCTAAACTGGAGAAAGCTGGTTTGATAATGGAAGAACACTACAAATTATTGTGTTCACTTGTATATCTGTGGTATTTTCTATAATGTACGAATTGGTAATGTTTTTTATATTGTATGATTCAATTAATATTTTTATGTAATATTGTATTTTACTCTTTTTATCGATCTGATAAGAACCATGCATTAGAATTTCAGTGTACTTGTTACAAATAGAAAATTACACATTGAATATAATCAAGAATGTAACTCAAAATGAGTTACTGGAAAAAGACGCCATCAACAAGATCGTATCATTAGAAATTTGCAAAGAAATAACCGAAAGAGGTGAATTTGTGGACTTTTCTATGGGAAAAAGGTGCAAAGTGACACCTAATCTCAGATAAAGGAATCATAAGGAGGGCACAGAGGAAAGCTCAAACCTGAAGATCAGATGTGAACTATGGTAGTAAACAATGGCACGTATTTTTAGAAATGGACGTGTGCTGCCAGTGAATACCAGACTGCTTAAGTCACCATTTCATTTCCACATTTCCGGCAGGAGGAACAATAGAAGTACTGGCCATGTTAGAAAATATTTGTACTTAATAACTAAGCATTAATTAGAACCACAAGCCATCTATGTGCTGAAACAATAATAACTAATACACCTAGTAGTCAGTCTTTGGAATGTACAAGGAAATTAGAGTTGCCTGAAAACCTAGCAGATCTGTGTAGAGTGGGCACCAGATCAAACCTCTTAACTGAAAGTCTCATCTTTCATTTATTCTACCTGACCCCCTTTTTCTGAGGTATCACCCATACAATCTATATATGGAATAGCACAGTTCATGCCTTAATACATTGCAAATATGTATATGTGTGTGTATATATATATATATGTATATATATATATATATATGTATATATATGTATATATACACTTCAGACTTGTACTATTCCAAATTAGGTGAGGTTTTACTTTCCTAAGAAATTATGAAAGAGTATATTATCAGTGATGTAATTTCTAGAGTTTCTTGCAGGATACAATACATGTAATATAAACCATGTTATAGGGAAAATAAAAACTTAAATAATTAACTTGGCCTTTTTAAGGATCTATACAGTATTTCTTCTGTTTAATGTAGTGCACTGTTCCTGCTTGTAAGATAATTATTCAGTGATCTACAGTCAGTTATTTTATCCAAAACATATTTTTTTGTTTTTTAGAACCCATTATTGTAATGTTCAGTAACATATGTGCTACATAAAATACATAGTCATAATGATATGGAATAATTTTACACCAAAAAAAGGCCACTGAATTTTTGTACATTTGAAAACTAGCACAAGTCAACGTTGCCATCTAAAGTCAGCATCAAAGCACTGCACCTTTATTTCTGAATTTTACTTTGTTATTTTTTTAGACCTGAACATTTCTTATTTCAAAAGTATAACCCTGTCCCCAAACAGATTTCCTTTTTCAATTTTAAGGAAGCTACACTAATGTGCTGTGTAGGTGCATCTTTGTTTTAAAGTGCATACAAAAAAGCCAAATCCAATTAGCTTGCACTGACATTCCATTGTCAGGCTTTTAGCACCTGCCACACACAAATGAAGAACATCGCAGATGGTGAGACAATCTGCACAAAGCTGTAAACGTGTCCTTTTTCCATTTGCAAAGTAACATTAAATGTTATACCATTAAGACTTTAAACTAAATATTGGAACTTTCTTATTATCTAAAGAAAAAAAGGTTATTTGCAAAGTGGATTCAGCACATTGACAGAACAAACAGCTATATAAGCTTTAATGCTGTACACCTTTTACTGCTGTATTATCCTTCCTTTTGTACTTTTTTCCTGTTTGTGAGTTAGTATACATTTTTCTTTAATATTATCACTATGCATTCTATGTATGATTATTTCAGTTATATGATGGCAGATGAGTATGTATTGGTGCTTTATGACAGTGTCCACTATGAAAGGCAAAGTACAAAATAAGGTTTGTATAGCTATGTACTTACTGCTTATCTGTTTTAATAATTCTATCTTTGTAATCACCCAGAAGAGAAACATGCTAAGATTGTCTGCTCAGTCATTGGGAGTTATGCTGTTACAGTACAGACAATGAAAATGGTATTCATAATATGAAATACTTTAATACTCTCCTTGTGGTCAACCTGCTAAGTTTGTACTGTTCTGTCACTGTAAAATTGAATTAGGATAGTGCTCACTATGAAAGGCAGTATTCAAAATAATCATTCATGATTACATTCACACAAACGCTGTGTTTCTTTTCGGGATGCATTGGTGCCCAAGCAGACTATCTTTCTGTTGTCTTTCTGTGGCTACAGTACATTTGCAGCAGCTGGGAATGGGCAGACACCTTGTGGAGGCTGATGGCTCAGGTTTCTCAGAGCTTTGAAGCCTGTAATGTAGTCCTTCTCGGGACTAAGTGCTTTATCTAACGCAATTTCTTTTAGACACTAACCATTACTGGTTGGAATTGCCTAAGACCGCACAATGCAACATTAACACAGCACTTGGGTTATGATAAGAATGATATTGTGATTTTTTTTAATGTTACATAGCATATTAATGTGTACATTGTAATGTACAGTGGGCATACAGTGCAATGTATCATTCTTTTTTATTTAGTTGAAGTCATTCTTATGGGTAAATATATTGTTCAAACATATTGCACCAAATTTATTCATTATTTTCTTTGTCTAATATCACTAATCCCACTCTGCAGGATTAAGCCTCCGTGGCTTTATCTATTATTTTGCTTGTCTTTGTTAGATTTATGTCATGCAGCTGACAAAACTATTAATACTTCTACTGCAGCTTACCAGAAACTGAAAACTTGTCATTGACACAGTGAATCTGGCATTACCTGTTTGACCTTAGGAAGGAGGCTCACTGTTTGATTCCATTAGGATCTAGAGTTGGACCCTGGCATGGTATTTTTCATCATTAGATATGCAATTTGCCAAGAAAGCTTGTGCTAATGTGTACAGGTGCTGTCTTTAGCCTTTAGGCTGTGTCACAGGTGAAGGCGGCTTTTTACTCGTATACAGCATGTTCTCCTTGGTACTATCACATTAAGTAGGCATGCTTCTGATCTGGTGTTTTTTAATAAGTGAATTTCCTGCGCTGTAATGGTATTGATTTGCCAAACAGAGAGCAGTGCATTCTAAAGCCCAGGAGCTTTGATTAGCATAAAATGTCCCAGATCTGTCAGTTTGATTAATTTGACTCTTTGTTTCTACTCTATACAATAAGTGCTATTAACGGCTGAAACACTTCATATGTCAATGTCTCCCCTCTAATGACTTGAAATTGTGGTTTATTTCTATATTTCTGTGTTATTCGTCTCATTTAGTATTCTGCTCAAGTACGGAATGCTTTTTTCTTTCTCCTTTTCTGCTGTGCCTGCTCTGCGCCTTCATTAGGTTGCTGGTTGTAATACTAGAGTAATCACATATGGTGTAGGATACACACAAAGATGTGATCCCGGGGGCAACAGCTGCTGATGTAAGCTGAAAATAGATCCAGAGTACGCTCAGCACTTTTCCCAGAGGTCTTCTATTTATTAGTAACATTCTCGGCATTGAAGAACCAGAATCCTTCTCTAAATGTGGTGGCTTTCACCTTCAGTGACAATGAGCTTCTGTGTGTGCTGATTGATGGCTGAGAATTCTGAAGATTAAGGAGCAGTGCGCTTTTCTAGACAATATGTCTTTTTTCCTTACATTTGCCTTTTATATTAAAGGTAACAATTACCCATACTGTGTGACTATTAATTTTAACTCATTCCAAACCAGAGCAATAAGGCTTATCTTTGGCACTGAATAAAAGATACACTACTTTTAGTATCTTTAGATTGTCTGATCTCAAACAAAGAATTAAGTGGTAATAGAATCCGTAAGGTTATCTGTTCATCTGAGCAGGAGTTCCTCTCATCATTCATGCGTTCATTCTTTTCTAGCAAACAAGTTCCTAGAATGTAATAGTTGACCAGATAGTGTAGACTCGGCCAGATGCTTATTCAGTTTTGCTAATTGCATTGCCTGCTTGAAATAAAGTCACTCGCCTTCCAAACGCCTGTGGAGTTTCACTGGGGATTTTTCTTAAGATTGAAGCTTTTCAGTTTTCTTTGCTGCCTTGCATTATTATGCAAAAAATGAATTATTAAATCTGTTCTCATATAGTGTATGTATGCATAATGAGAAATACATAAACACAGTTCTCTGGGGCTGCCTATTTAATAATGCAGCAGAGCTACTACTTTTTTGAGGCATTGTCGTAGATGAAATGGGCAGGTTGCACTTGATTACTTGGATATTTAAAATCAATGAAAAGCATTGTGCTGGTCAATTGTTTTTTCCTGCATTTTTCGTTTACATTGAAATGATCTTTACTTACTAAGATACACCCTGCCATCCTTCCAGATTCTCAAATGGGGTGGCACGGTGGCGCAGTGCAGTTAGGAGACCTGGGTTCGCTTCCTGGGTCCTCCCTGTATGGAGTTTGCATGTTCCCCCTGTGTCAGCGTGGGTTTCATCCGGGTACTCCGGTTTCCTCCCACAGTCCAAAGACATGCAGGTTAGGTGCATGTGTGTGCTTGCTGTGTGGGGGTGTGTGTATGTGTGTGTGCCCCTGCGGTGGGCTGGCACCCTGCCTAAGGTTTGTTTCCTGCCTTGCACCCCGTGTTGGCTGGGATTGGCTCCAGCAGACCCCCGCGACCCTGTGTTAGGATATAGCGGTTTGGACAATGACTGACTGACATTTCTCAAATTCAAATGAACTGACCTAAAACTTTCAGTAGGATAAAATTACACATAAAGGAAAACAGTACAATATGTACATTTCTTTGAATGTAAGACACAAGATTAACATTTTAATTAAACTGTGATTTATTTGCCCCATTTTTCATCTGTTAATAAATAAAATAATGGAATAGTCAGGTAATATTTTACTTCAGCTGTGCTTTCTGTTCTTTTCTCTGGGTTAAATAAAATAAAAAGTACCACGAGAAAAATCAGTTGTGCAGTTTCTTTTTCCCTCATTTTGTTTCGGTTGATACCACAATGAAGTCCAGTTTTAAGTATCACTATACACATATTGGATATGTGGCAGTAGGTCACACATTGGTTGTTTCACAGTTCCAGCGGTTTTATCCTTGCCATGCCACTATCTGTGTGGAGGATGCATGTTCTCCCAGCATTTAGTTTGTTTTTCCACCTAAATGCTTTGACTCGCTCAAAACTGGCCCAACATTGATAAGTGTATGTGTGTCCTGCAATAGACTGGCATGACTTGTCTTCAGATTGAAGCTGTTTTCTGAAAGAAGTATGAGTAGATATAAGTAGATAATGTGGGTTTGGCAGTACATGTCTGAAAACTGAATATTCTTACACCTTGAACCTTTAGAAAAGTAATGTTATTTTAAGATTATTCATAACTATTAAAGTACTGAAATGTGCCATACTAGAAGGAACAAGGCAGAGTCTCCTCTTAACTGTTAGGCAGAATGGTGGCTCTGAGGCTGGGGATCTACACTGGCAATTGGAAGGTTGCTGGTTTGAATCCTGTAAATGTCAAAAAGGGACTCTGTTGGACCCTTGAGCAAGGCCCTTAACCTGCAATTGCTGTGCACTTTGAGTAGTGAGAAAAGCACTATATAAATGCAAAGAATTATTATTAACTGTGTAGCAGAATTCAGCAGTCCATGGCAGTGGAAACACTTCAGGTTAATTTGCTTGGCACAATAAATATTTACATAGAGAGCCTAAAAATATTGAAAGGGTTGGAATAGTGTCAGATATCCAATTTGTCATGATGGGCCCAAGGCATCCAGCATACAGAAAAAAAACATCATATTTGGTTTCCCATTATCAGTTTCAACCAAGGTCCTACACAGATTGATCACACCATTATTTTCTGACTGAGCTAATGTGATTTTTTCTGTATTTGTTTTTCTACACCAGTAGCTCTGTTTTTGTTTTTATGTTTTTCTTACATGGTTAATTGAGTTAAATGGTCACTCCTATAAAGGAGTAAAAGTGTAAAGAGTAAAGTAATGCTGGAGAAGTAAATTTTGGACCATTAACACTAGATTCATACATTGAAAGTGTTTCTGCACTTATGTATGAGTTGTCTGTCTGGACAGTCTGTCTATTTTTTTGTAATAATCAGGGTGGAATTGAGGATGTAGAGGCGATTGAACTACTAGAGTCAAGTGACCATAATATAATACAGTTCTCAGTGTTTTGGAAGAGTGAGGATGTAAAGACTTACACTGTTAAGTTTAACTTTGGTAGGGCAAATTTTAAGCAGATACAGCAAAGTCTATGTAGGATAGACTGGAATAAGGTTTTAAGTGTGGAGACAGTTGAGGAGCACCGGAACAGGTTTAGAAATGTTTTACATGTAATGCAGGACAGGTACATAGCCTACCTACATTTGGAATTAATAGGACATTTTTAAAAACTCCACAGTGCGTTAATAAAGAGTTAAAAAAAGGAAGCTGCAAAGGAAGAAAACAGCTGTATAAGGCATATAAGACTAATAACTCCAGTTTTAATCATAGGTGTATGAGAACATGAGGGCAACTGATGAGAAGGATATTAGGGAGGCTAAAAGACAGTTGGAGAGGAGTATAGCAGATAAGGAGAAAGAAAAGCAAAAGAGATTCTGTCAGTATTTTAGTAGTAAAAGAACAAGGGGAATTAAAATGTACAGACAGTGAAATTGCAAATGCTCTAAATAAGCATTCAGGTCTTCACAACTAAGGATATAGATAACCTCCCAGTGGTAAAAGGGACTGCTAAGTGATTTGGTTAATAATTGTAGAAGAAGTACTGCACAGATTAAATAGGCTGAAATCAGACAAATCTCTAGGACCAGATAATATTTATCCTCGAGTTCTTAAGGAGGCTAGCAAGTACATATATAAACTCGTGACACATATTTTTAGGAAGTCACTGCACACTGGGGAAATTCCGAGGGACTGGAAAATGGTAAATATTATCCCATTATATATAAAAAGAGTGACTGGGCAGATGCAAGCAACTATAAGTCGGTAAGCTTAATGTGCATCACAGGAAAATTAATGGAAGGAGTTAAGGATAAAATCAAGTAGCACATGGCAAGTACAGGAGTTTTTGTGAACAGTTAGTTCAGAAGAGGAAGGTTGTCTTTTACCAACATGTTGGAATTCTATGAGGAAGCAACAAAAGGATATGATATTATTTATCTGAATGTTCAAAAAGCATTTGATAAGGTGCCACATGAGAGGTTGGGCATCAAACTAAAAGAAGTGCGAGTTCAGGGTGATTTTTTAGATTTGTGCAAAATTGGTTCAGACACGGGAAGCAGAGGGTGATGATGCAAGGAACCATATCATGTACTGGCTGATGTTAAGAGTTTTGTTCCACAGGGGCAGTGTTAGGGCCACTGCTATTTTTAATATTTGTAAATGTTTGGATAGGAATATAAGTAACAAGCTGGATAAGTTTGCAGATGATACCAAGATAGATAATCTGGAATCTGTTAAATCGTTACAGAGGTACTAGGACAGCATACAGGCTTCGGGTTGATTTGTGGCAGATAAAGCTTAATGTCAGTAAATGTAAAGTATTACACATAGGAGGTAAAACTGTAAGGTTTGAGTACACAATGGGTGATTTGAAAATTGAGAGTATAACAAATGAGAAAGATTTAGGAGTCATAGTGGACTTGACACTATGACCTTCCCGACAGAAGCCAGAATGTTAGGTTATATAGCACGATCTGTGGAGTACAAGTCCAAGGAGGTTACGCTCAACCTTTATAATGCACTGGTGAGGCCTCATCTTGAGTACTGTGTGCAGTTTTGGTCTCCAGGCTACAAAAAGGACATAGCAGCACTAGAAAAGGTCCAGAGAAGAGCGACTAGGCTGATTCCAGGTCTACAGGGGTTGAATTATGAGGAAAGATTAAAAGAGCAGAGTCTTTACAGTTTAAGCAAAAGAAGATTAAGAAGTGACATGATTGAAGTGTTTAAAATTATGAAGGGAATTAGTACAGTGGATCGAGACTTGTATTTTAAAATGAGTTCATCAAGAACACGGGGACACAGTTGGAAACCTGTTAAGGACAAATTTTGAATGAACATTAGGACGTTTTTCTTTACACAGAGAACCACAGACACTTCGAATAAGCTACCAAGTAGCATGGTAGACAGTTTAGGAACTTTCAAAACTTGACTTGGTTTTTGTTTTTGTTTTTTAGAAGAATTAAGTGGATAGGTCTGGTAAGCTTTGTTGGTCTGAATGGCATGTTCTCATGTAGAGTGTTCTAATGTTGTAAAGGAAAAACAAAACATTGCATTTAATAATACTAAATAATGGGAAAAATTATTCTTCCGTGGGAATCTAACAGGTTGCATAATGCATTGGTAAATGCGAAAACATACTTAGTAATGGGGAGTGCATCAAGGATGCTTACTTTATCTTCTTTGAAGTTTTTTTAGATGTTCAGCATTGCACTGCTGTCAAGTGCCTTCCAGATTTGACAGTTGGTGTTAGATTTTACAATAACACTGCAAGGGAAAGACATACTGTAAGTAGTTGAATATTTGAAAATTGGTGGGTAGATACACTGTATTTGAAATATTTTTGGTATTAAAATTGATGACAGCACTGCAGCAGTTTAATTAAAGCCAATTAAAGATCCTATTTGTCCAGCAAAACATTAGATTCACAAAGAAAATGCCATTTAATATTATGTGATGGATAGTCTGGGGAAAGTTATAATTTTTAGTTGCTCATCCCACACTGAAAGAACAGTTGCGTAGGTGCACAGTGAATACAAGGTGGTTCGTCCTCACAGTGGTGTTAGTTTAACTTGTAAACAAAAAGACGCTTAGAGCACGTTATAAGTGGGAGGGTTTGAACTTGGGCCTTTCTAATGAATAGCAGTCAACATCCTGAACATCATTCTCTTTTAACGATAACCTGAGTGCACTTTTACCCATCTCTCTTATATCCTTACTGTGATAAAACTGTCATATTTTGTGATTTTAAAGACTAAAACGACCCTATTGAACTTTGCTGTGTTAAATATACAGTATGTTCAAGATCTTAAGTTTGAATTTACAATCAGATAATTGAGATTTCCCTTAATCTGGATTTGTGTTTTCATTTCTGATTGAAGGTATTGATTTAAGAACAAGTAACACTGATTAATACTGTATGTGTGACGGTGGATGAATGTGGGCGATTTTGAAATGCAGCCAAATGACAAAATAAACTCAAGCAATTTAATTCAGAAAGCTGTGGCAGTGCCATTAAAAGGACATCCCTGCCAGTGAGATTTCATTGTTTAAAAATATTCTATGTTAACACTACTCTTAACGTTTTAATCTATACTGTATATAGAATCTTTGTGAAAAGATGTTTCTGCTCATTTTAGCAGCAAACAATCTTTCGTCCGACAACTTTTATCCATGTGACTGTTGTTGATTGGAGTACACCATTTACATGCAATTTTTTTTTTAATTTTACTGTATATCAAACTATTTCCAAAGAATCCATGAATCTGTTTTGCACAATCTGCTTATCTGACTGAGGTTCATAGAGAAACTGGAAATGATTTATGGAAGCAGTGATTATCCTCTTTAATAAAACCCTTGTGTGCGTCCAGGTGTCCGTGTGTGTGTGTCTTCTGGTGAAGTGCGCATGCGCGGGGCCACACGGCACGTGTTCCGTCTCTTCCTGTGCATTCCCTGTGCAGAGAGAGAGAGAGAGAGACATACACAGGCGCGCACGAGACGGACACACATACAAAGGCACGTGCGCGACAGACAGACACACACACACACACAGGTGCGTGCGAGACAGTCACACAGGCGTGCGCGAGACTGACAGACACACAGGCACGCGTGAGACAGACAGACACACACACACACACACAGGCGTGCGCGAGACAGACACACACACACACAGGCGTGAGAGAGAGACAGACAGACAGACACACACACACAGGCGAGAGGGACACACAGACACAGGCGCACGCTTAAAAGAGACACACACACGTGAGAGACAGACACACATACGCAGGCCCGCGAGAGAGACACACAGGCGCGCGTGTGCATTGTTGCAATGTTACTTTTCTTGGTTGTTTATTACATTACAGATTTTTCAAATGTTAATTTTTCCCCCTGTGCTTAAAACTCATTAAAAAAGGTGTTTTTAGCGAGCGGTTCGTAAGGCTATAGCATGAACTCTTGCAGTGTTAGTTTTCTCTGTTGTTCAAGATTTTCTTAGTGTTATTCAATGTTTTTACATTTAGTTTACTATTACGCTGTGCATTCAATGGTATAATTATATTTGTGCTTAAAAACTTTAAAAAATATATATTTACATACAGTTCATACGGTCTGGAACGGATTAATTGTATTTACATACAATCCTATGGGGGAAATTACTTCGGTTCACGACCAAATCAGGTTACAATCAGAGTTTTGGAACAAATTATGGTCGTGAACCGAGGTTCCACTGTATTACTGTCAGACAAAATTACAGGCATTTTATGGAAATACAAACCAGTATTACTGAGAGAGAAAATTAAAGGCCCACAATACAGTGACGCATATTACAGCCACATACAAGGTCCCTTGCCGTTTAATATAGACTGTTCCTACTAATGTTTATGCACTACTGTTCTAGCGCCCGTTATTTAACCGGGCTTAATGTCTAGTAAGATAAGAATTTGCTTGTCTGCTTTCACACATTCTGTAAGGTTAACTGGGCATTTTGGATTTTTGATTGTTATTGCCACGAGCCTAAGTACGTTCACAGTGTTGTTTATAGACTTGTGCCATTGTCTAGAAAGTGGTATGACTAACCTGGAGCTATGGCTTTGCTTGTGTTATCACAATTGACTCATTTAATACCTAGTCCTGTTACAGCACTACAGGGTTTCATTGTTTCTTAATCAAAATTTACACTATGGGTATCTGAGCATGGAACTCTGTTGAGAAAATTAAAATCTATATTATTTTTTTTGCACTTATGTAAGATGACTATAATTTTTAATTACACATGATCTTTACAAGAGAACACACAACTGGCAATTTTTTCTTTTTTTTGTTTTTGCAGGTCACTGCCAGGGGATTCGCCCCATTGTTACAATTTGCCTACACTGCTAAGTTACTGCTTAGCAGAGAAAATATTCAAGAGGTCATTCGTTGCGCAGATTTTCTGCGCATGCACAACTTGGAGGACTCCTGCTTCCGGTTCCTTGAAGCCCAGCTGCTAAGCGAGGAAGATGGGTTGCTTTTGTGCCGTACAGTTGCACCCTACCCCCAGTCTCAGGAAGATGAGAACTCTGAGGGGGAGAATGAGAGCATGCAGTCAGAGACCACTAAGATCAACCCTCCTAGGTCTAAGGTTTCTGCTGACAGTCTCAGCTTTGATAAGGAAAGCACCTTTCTGGAAGATGAAACTTTGGGTGTGCCAATTTCCACCGTATTCCAGGATGGCAGGACTGATTTTGAGAAACATGGAGTGTCTGACCTACCCCGATGTCCCAAATATAGGAAGTATCAACTGGCTTGTACCAAGCACAATAATGATGCATCACGTACCTCAGGTTTTCCAAGCACGTTTAAGGACCCAAGCTGTGGCAGTGGTGGTGCAAGTGCTTGTGGAGTTGACATTGGCCAGATCAAACATGAGCCACGGCCAGATGAAGAGAGCATCTCACTCAGCCTGTCTGGAGATGAGCATGAATTGAAAGAAAAAGATGGAGTGGCTGATGTAGAAATGGACTGTAAGCCACACAGCCCAATCTATGAAGATCGGGCCAAAAGTAAATCACCTTCATGTTTGAGGTCTTTATTCAAAAAAGGAATTGAACTGGTAAGTTTGCCTAACATGCCACAGCATGATTTTACCAACAGACCAGCGTGTCCAGAAGACACAGGAGTTACTCAGGGTGACAACAGAAATGACTATGGGCCTCTGAATAGAGATCTGGGCCAGCCTACATCATCTCAGAAGGAGCTTCCTAGTTTTCAAGTGGGAATATCCTTGAAGACTCCATCTTGTGAGGCAATCTGTAAGCAGGAGGTGGAGCTTGACCGCAGGAGTGTAATTTTTTCCTCAGGCACATGTGAGAGACTGGGAGCTCCCGCACATTCTTATCCCATTGGAAATTCCTTGGATAAGGAACTCTCGGAGAACATGCCAAAGGGCCTGTGGGCTGGTGCCAGTCAGTCCCTTCCAAGTTCACAGGCCTACTCCCCTAGTGGACTGCCCTCGGAACCCATGCTGCAGTGCAGGTCACGACCCAACACCAGCTGCCCAGTGCCAATCAAAGTGTGCCCCCGATCCCCTCCTTCAGAAACAAGGACCAGAACTTCTAGCTCCTGCTCTTCCTACTCCTACGCAGAAGACGGAAGTGGAGGTTCTCCTTGCAGTTTGCCACAGTTTGAATTCTCCACATCACCTTGCTCACAGGGAACCCGCTGTTCAACAGTTGACCAGCAAGATACAAATATGGTTGGTGATACAGTATACAAAAAGGTTCGTCCCAAAATAAAATGTGAGCAGTCATATGGAACCAATTCTAGTGATGAGTCTGGCTCGTTCTCTGAAGCAGACAGCGAGTCGTGTCCAACTCAAGAAAGAGGGCCAGAGGTAAGTGATACACTTCTGCTTTTATGAAAAGATGCTCTGCAAACTGTTACTTTGTCTTTGTATTCTACTTTTAATATGGTAACTCTTCATCAAAAGGAACTTTCATATCAGAGTGGTACAGCCGTTTCCAAATTTCTGTAGTTGTTGCGCGAGCAGGGTTAGTGACTAGGATCCCACAGTGCAGGAATAGTGAGGCTTCAGCTGGCAGCTTTGTGCTATTGGCCACACTGTACTCAAAAAGAGTAAATCCAAACTATTGCACTCCAAAACAGTAGCCTCATTAGTTTTTTGGCCAGGTCATCCCTCAGAGTAATTTGACTCCATAATAACACTAGATCAAGTTAAGAAAAAGTCACTTCTTCATGTAAACTCTTTTATGTTGTAATGGCAGTCGGGATCCAGGAAGAATGGGCAACAAGATGGTTTTACCTTTTTTTAGTTCTACAAATTGAAATTCTGTTGGAAATTATTCCCATTTATCTAAACATATCAACTTTATGAATTACTTGATTAGACACAAAGTAAAACCTGTTATCATACAAAACAAATTTATTTATTATTTATTTATTTGTTTATTTGAAGGTACATGCATTCAAGATTATATTTTATGGTTGTGTATTGTCATACTCAGCAAATTATTTAAATGAAGGCATAAATGAGATGTTTTAGACATAGGCTCTTTTATCTGTCATTGAGACTATAGGGTATTTCCAATAATATTGCTCTTCCGACCGCGATGTGTAGCAGAGTTAAAATTTCTATTGATGTCTTGTCTGCAAATCTATTTTTTCTTTTATGTACTTTTCTTATAATGGTTTTCTTAAGCTCTCTTTCTCTTTTGATACCTTTCAGTTACTAATCTGAATAAGATATTGACATTTTCCTTATGAAAATGTTGTCCCTAAATATACAATTGTTAATCATGCAAGTTGTAATTCTGAGAAATTGTTACATATTTTCGCAGGTGCAGCAAATAGATGAATGAAATGTGTATTAAATACCTTGGACACTGATATAATACTTAAGCATTTAACTTGGGTAAAATCATTACTGTATGTTCTTTAGCAGAGTGGCACAGCCAGAATGAAAAGGGGCATCTAAGAATGTTTTCTGTGGGTAGAGATGCACATATGATGGGTGTGTTGTACCTGGCATTGGGTTGCTGGCTATCCAAGAAGAGATACAGTGGCACAAGTTTGTTTTCTTTTGTTTTGTTTTAGCAGCTCTTATTAACTGAAATTGACCAGCTATAAGCTGCAGTAAGTATGTGAAGAACTTAACATTATGAACCAGCTATCAATTGTTTATACCTCCTGTATCATAACCAGAGACATCAGAACATTGTCTGGAAAAAAATAGAGGCAAGGCAATTACACAGGCTGTGTGAACACACATTCAGTTAATGTTGAGAAGCCAATCTATCGAAATACCATTTCTTATAAATAATCTGGGTAACCTAGGTAATATATTATAATTGTTTTAATTACCCTGTTATCAAAAGTGAGAAGTAGGATTGTGAGTTATCTAGTCTGAAGCTGAAAAGAAATTTGCACCGGTTGCAGACATATGTGACTAGTAGTGAAGACTTGCAAATTATCACTCTTAGAAGACTCTCATTCATTACAGAATATCATCATCAATAAATTCCGTTGTGGCATTACTCATTGCAAAGATGAAATACAGTTAATGCTCGATTTCTTTAGTTCTGTCCATTCTTTTCATGATCCCACTTTTTATAGTAGAGAGCCATGTTCCATTCCTCAGGGAGGAACCAACCCTAGAAGTGACAGAGGCTCATCACAATACTAAATTATTTATACATGACCAGATATTGTGACCGGTAAACCTAACAGGCATGGATTTTGTTCATGAGAGTGAACCCACACAAGCACATAGGAAACATGCTAATTCTACATAACAGAGACCAACCCCACATATCATATTCAAGTCATCCTTTAGATGTGCCAGCAGCTCTGTACCTGTACCTGGCTGTAAAAGCATTTGTGTGTATGAATATACCCCATAAAATATTGTTGTCTAGTCCAAGGCTGGATCTAGGCTTGTGGGATTTGGCTCATGTTCATCCCTGTAATTAGAGGAGCTCATTGAAAACATGGACATATGACAGACTGATCAGTTTTAAGAGACTCCTCTGCAGTATGTATGTGAAGAGTTTAACATTATGAACCTCGTATTTGAAAAGTTCTTTTGTTCTGAATTTATCTTCAGTAGGAATGCCTCCTAACTGTAAATGCCTAGGATCAATGATAGTCCAAGATGGAGAATTAGGTGCAGAGATAACCCATAGAGTACAGTGTGGATGAAATAACTGGAAGAAGGTATGGGCAGTACTGTGTGATTGTAGAATTAAGGCGAAGGTTAAAGGTAAGGTTGTTAAGACAGTGGTAAGAATAACAATGATTTGTGGAGCTGAAACATGGGCGGTAACGGAAGTGCAGGAGACTCTTCAAGAATGTGGACATTCAGTTGGATAAGCGGAGTTACAACAAATGACAGAATAAGAAATGATCTGAGAAAGTACAGCAAAGTAAGTTGAGGTGGTATGGACATTGATGAGGAGAGACAATGAATATGTGAGTAAAAGAGTGATGGGAATGGAAGTACAGGGGAAGAGAAAGAGAGGGAGGCCAAAGTGGATGTGGAAAGGTATAGTAAAAGAAGAACTGAAGGAAAATGGCTTGACTCACGATGAGGTGCAGGACTAAACTGTGTGGAGAGGGTTGATCAGACACATCAACACAACAGTTGCAATTTACAGGAGACATGTGGTAGCAAACCTGATAACCACAGTTTTATTTCAAGTTTTTATTTTCAGCTCTCTTATATTTGCAGAAGTAAGATAAGTTCCGCCAGAAGGCATTTGTCTTCTAACTTTTGCTTGTAAGATATGTTACTAATATAGCATATTTGCTACATTTCTTTGGAGGTTTACAAAGAGACAAGCTTAGGGGTAATTTCACTGTTACCTTGCCCTATTTTTGTGGTTTTTCAAGAGTATCTGCTGTCTGGAGACTTAAATCAGACGTCTTGCCAATAGCTGCCATTGGCTGTTATAATCCTTGTTTCTCTTACAGAAGGAGAGAGCATGTACAGTATCTGTCGCAGCATTAGGAAACCAATGCTGTTACTGTACTCATAAAACTGAGTTAAAACTTAAATTTAGATACTAGTTTCATTTTATGGGTTATGCACATACACACAGATTTTCATACAGAATTGATACAAAAATGACTAATTGTTTTATCAATCCATTTCCAACCCACTTCCATTTCACTGTGAGGGCTGGACAGGGTGCAAAGGAACAAAGAGATCTAAAAATAATAAATGACTTTCTGTTTTATTTTGGGCTGTACTAGACAGGAAGTACTGAAGACATTTTACCTAACAGATGAGATTCAACATGCCCTCATAGTGCTTCAGTCTCTACTGGATATCCAAATGTTTTCTTATTCAGTTTTCACTCTGTTCTTTTATTTTTATAACCTGTCTTATTGGAGTTAAGGTGAGGCTAGTGGAGTTGGGGTCAGTATGTACAGCATGTGCTTGCTTGAAGTCACACACAAATAGCAAATAAAAGGCTGCTGGCTACCCAGGTCCTCGATCCGCCCTTTATCAGACAAGTTCTGTTTTAGCAGACAGCTAGCCTAGTGTTGTCTCTATTCACCACCTATCTCAGCTTGTGATCAGCAGGACCCAGAGCTACGCCATCCCCACTCAGCTGCTGTCATGACACGTATGGGAAGAAACGCTCAACCTGACGACACAAAACACTTGACTAGGACTGTTCAGCTATTAGCATTTCCGAGTGTCGGCACACCTACCAAAGATAGAATATTGTGGGACTTGAATCAGGAAGATACGGGGTTGTTATTTCTAAACACTCTGCTACATTCTCAGATGTATTTGTACTTGATATTAAGTCACATGAATTTGTCCAAATTAAATAAGATGAATGAAGCAACTGAATGTAAAAGAAAATAATAGTTTTTATTTTTTTATTAATATTTCCTCTAGGATGGTGAAATGACAGCATTAGTCTGTTATGTTTTTGTTTCACTCCGCTATTTTATACATAAAAATTAGATTAAATGCATTTCCAGGTATAGTAACAAGCTCACATAAATTATAAATAGATTCCTGTGGCATTTTTAATTACCTTTATTAAAACACATTTTCAATCAAGTGAATCTACACAGTTATGCATAATTAATTCACAGCTGTTTAAATATATTTTTAACGAGTGCACAGTCTGACGTTTTTCAAAGCTTTGTTTTCAGTTAATTATCTACCTCACTTTCCTGTTACATAGTTTAGCTACATATTTAAACCATTAGGCTACTCCATAAGCTTTTATTTGCCATATAACATGATTCTTTTTTTATAAAGGAGTGGTTGAAGCAGTAACTGAGAATGAAGAAATAACTACACAACATACTGAGGAAAAACTGCCCGTGCATCTCTTTCATTGTTATCTTAATACTGTAAGTGCAGGAGACCGAAAAGCTGTAACTGTAGAAAAACAAAAAAATAAAAATATACCATCAGTAAAGCATCCATATTAACTGGGATTGTTCTTTCATAATCAAGATCATTGATACCTTATCCTTGATTGGTGGCATAAGGTCTACGTCAGTTTACTCTGCCAGGTGATATTCAGAGCCAGGCTGTTGTACAGAGAGGGGACAGTGAAAGGGAAAGGGCCTACTAGTGACTTTCACATTGGATCCCAATGCATCTCTCCATGCATCTTTTTTGATCTCAGAGAGGCAGTATTTATGAATACTCATCAGCATCAGGTGTTCCTCTCTAAGAGCTATTACTTAATTCTTATCAGGTATCTGTCCCCTCATGAGATTTTCAGAGGTAAGCAGAACACAGACAAGCTGTCGAGTTTACATTTATAGACTTCAGTGAAGTTCCTGTCTTGGTCGCTGACATTATCACGGATTTTCTCCATGAACTCCGGTTTTCTCACAGACACATCACCCAAGTTAATACGAACTGGCCACACCACTGTCCAAGGATTTTTTCCTGCTTTGCGCCCGACGCTCCCTGGAATTGGCTCGAGCTTCCCTGCCCCCCAGCTCAGGATAAGTGGGGCTTGCAAAAAGAATGGATGGAATAAATTGGGTCAAAAACAAATGTATGGATACAGTTATTTTCTGAAAACATATTAGACAAAGCAAACGTTTCTCAGCAACGCTTAATTCTTAGGTTACACATCTAACTATATTTTGAATGGGGGCTAAGCAGGAGAGAAATATTGTTATTAATATTATTAATGAGTATTACAGCTATATTTATAAACTGTAACTACCAGGAGAGCCCTAAATCGCAGACACAGTAATGTCAAACGCAATTTTGGATTCAAATAAAAGATATTTATTTGTCTACCACACCTTTCCAGTAATCACTCCTCAAAAGAGCAATACTACAATTTCAATCAAGATCAATTTCTTTCCTCCAAGAGTGTCATCTGCTGCCTCCTGACTCTGACTCCCCAATTTGAGGCGGCAGGATCCGGGACTGCCTCCAGTTTCACCATACTGCATGTCCAGAGCACTTCCGGTTCATGTGGAAACCAGTATTGTCCTCCACCAGCAGTGTCACTCAAGGACCCTGACAGTTCTTCTTCCACACTCCAGTTCCCTTACAACCCTGTGGGTGTCCTGCTTAGGATCAGCCTCAAGGGACAGCACCACCTTCCATGAGGGAGTATGAACTGCTCCCAGTATCCATGTTCACCCAGTCCATTTATTACGGTTTGATCCTAACCAGGATGGAGATTATACAGCATTCTGGCTGAGTTTTGTTTCCAGTCCTGCAGTCCTTACATTATGGTGTCCTTGCCAGGCAAGAACTCAGGCCCAGTCCTGGTCGGGATGCCCATCTGTCCTCCATGGCACTTACAATATATATATAGTGCTCTTAGTTTAAAATGTGAAAAAAACACAAAAAAATAAAATGAATTTTAATTGATAAAAGATCAAACTATATAGTGGATTTTGGTGGCTTTACTTTGGCTTTGATCAGTGTGGCCATCTCTGCTCTTGTTACTGCAGTAGTCATTGCTTTGTATCCAGGAGCTGTGCTGCTTGTTTGATATTTACCGCTACCTACAGAATGCTCATGTGCGTCCTTCCTGCCAAACTTTATGAATTATGTACGGATCTTCTTTGTGACAGCAGTGCTTAGCATCACTAAATGAGGAGAATTGTGATGTATACTTCAAGCTGAATTCGGATATGGTACATGCATGCTACAGTACATGTGTGACATGCACATTGATTGTTTTGATGCTAACCGATTGGCTTACCATACAAGAATATGTCTGTTAATTGAATAAATGCCTTAAAAATGTTGTACAGTCTATATTCTGTATCATGTGTAATTACAACTATCTTTTTATATAAACGAAGTATGTTGCTTATTGTGAAAGTGGCTAGCAGACCTCCTAGTATTAAATCCTTTCTGTGAATTCTTAATGCTTACATACGGAAGCCTAGTCAGTGAACCAAAGCTCCACTTGTTATGAAATACTAATCTGAAATCTGCCGCTTCACACATTGCTGGGGCATTTTAGGAGAGGCCTGTGAAAAATAAACATTAGAGAGTGTGGTGGGAGTGTTTACAGTGGCTCTCAACAGAGAAAACGCCAGGCTTCCTAACAACAGTTGTTAAAAATAGCTCCAAGCAAGGCTGGAAACAATGAATTTGCAGGAGGAAGGAAGTTGTTGGAAGTTGTGGCTTCATGTAAAGTAGATTGGTCCTTCGAAATGCTACCAACGCCTTATCCTGCTAAAGATACGAGAAGAGCAAAGTAGTTAAAGAGAGAGGGTGTACAAATTGTCATCAAGTGACCACATTCAGTGCGACCCTATTGCCCTATACCGGGGGTCCTCGGGTTATGACACAGTTCCATTCCTACAACAGTGATGTAACCCGAATTTTGGTGTAAGTCAAAACACACCCTAGCCTAAGTCACTTACCTAACCTAACACATTTGGAAAATCATAATCTAGAACATAAAAACACAACTAAGCCACAGAAAAAGGAAAAGGCCTTAAATATACTGTACTTTACGCTGTACTGTAGTAACAGAAAAAAATGACAAAAAATGAGTGTAAAAAAAATTCCTTACCTTTATTCCTTCTGATCTCTTTACAATGTCTAATTTCACTTCCATTGTGATGGCTTTCCTCTTCTTCGAAGCACTACCATCTGAAGACTCGTGACTTTCGTTTAGGAGCCATGATAAGGGCTACAAAGTTGGCAAACAAAGCCACACAAACAGAACACTTCCTCCGCACGCAACAAAACTAGTTTGCCAACTCACTCACTCATACACTGCGTTACTGCGTATTCTTCCGCTGTGCGCAGCCAAACTAGTTCGCCCATGTAGTCTATAAGTATGACGCTAGTGGCGTAAGCCAAAACACTCATGTCTTAATTTTTTTAAGTTTTTATGGGAGTGAGCGTTGTAAACTCGAAACGTTGTAACCCGAGGACTCCCTGTATTCACACCTAATTTGGGTACTTTTGACAGTATGTGTAGCCAGGTAATGACAGAGATAAAATGCAGTACAAAGGAGCGGATTTGCACAATTAATCACATGGAGTTTGGCTTGAGACAGGTGTGGGATGGTATGGCCAGTTAACATCTGACTAACAGGAAGGATGCCAGGTTTCTCTAAAGAGGGACATCATTATGAAAGATTTGATTCTTTCTGTTCACAATCACCCACAATACTTTCAGAATCATAAACCCACCCTTGCACAAAACAGTATACAGTATAACCATTATGTGTAAGTAATCAGAAATATCTGAATGTGTCATTAGCACAGGAAGTCTGATTTCCATACTGTAATGTCAGGAGGCCTGCACATGTTTTCAGCCATCAGAATGATAAATTGTATTAGACAGTAGCAGAAGAAACCACACAGAGTCGTAATTCATATATTCTTGCTGTGTGGAATGCATGATTTGGGGGAGTCATCTTCCTGTCTCCCTTCACCTACTTTTGACCCTTCGTGTGCACTGGAGCTCAGAGGTTAAGATCCCAGACTTGTTTTATTTGGCTTTTTTGTTAAGAAACTGAACTTTGCCTTTAGAGGTTAGTTGTACCGTAATCTCAGTGCTGTTGACATCTCTTGAGCACACATTGGCACAGTGAATGGTACTCTAGTGCAGTAATTATTAACGTCTCTCAGGTCCAGAGTCCTTACCTTAAAACCACACTTGGTTGCCATCTGTATGGATTTTGAACATTCTCACCATGTGTACACAGTTTTTTGTCTGGGTACTTTGGTTTCTCTCCCACATTCCACACATGTGCACGTTATGTTGATTGGAGATTTTAAGATTATAGACATGAGTGGACCGATGATGGACTAGTGCCTTGTCAAGGTTTGGTTTCTCTTTTATGACTAATGCTGCTTGAATAAACTCAGAAGCACCTGTCTCCCTTGCCTTGGTTTAGAATTGGATTAGACAAAACCAACATAAAGTTTGGCCTCTTATGCATACTTACAGCATTGTTAAGTTACTGCTAAAACTTCAATTGTGTTAAGATCATGGAGGAGCGTTTGTTATTCCTTCGTGAGTAATAATCTATAGGATTAGGCTAGGATGTGACGAGGATGGACAGGATTAGAAATGAGGACATTAGAGGGTCAGCTCAAGTTGGACAGTTGGGAGACAAAGTCAGAGAGGCGAGATTGTGTTGGTTTGGACATGTGCAGAGGAGAGATGCTGGCTATATTGGGAGAAGGATGCCCCAATGGATGCTAAGGATAGAGTTGTCAGGCAAGAGAAAAGAGGAAGGCCTAAGAGGTGGTTTATGAATGTGGTGAGAGAGGACATGCAGGTGATGGGTGTGACAGAACAAGATGCAGAGGACAGAAAGATATGGAAGAAGATTATCCACTGTGGCAACCCCTAATGGGAGCAGCCGAAAGAACAAGAATAAGTAATAATCTATAGAGCCAGAGCTTAGTGGGAAGATGTCACTCTTGTTTCCTTCCTTAAACATTAAAATATAGAAGTGCTGCTGTTGTTAGGAGACTCTAAATTGGCATTGGCAAGTATGCTGAATTTGACTGACACGAGGTCCAAGTTTCTTTCCTGGTTTGCACCCATTGATGCCAGGATAGGCTTCCCATGACTTTATTTGGAATAAAATTATTAGAAACTTTGCGGATGGATTGATCGAGAATGTGGACTTAGAATCAGCTTTGTTTAACATCAACTCATCTGCTTCATACTGGAGGAATGTTTTGGTTTAGCCAAACACAAAGCCCAAGTACAAGGCTGAACTCGTGGTCTACTAAAGTTGAAGTGATTATTAAAGTGATTCCTGTCTGGACCCACGGTATCATGTGATTGCATCTGGTTATCAGAATTGGGAGACAATGAGCACTGGGAATATCAGTTATTGAGTAGTAATACATCTCTCAGCACAAGAAACTGAGAATAGTGCTACTACCTCACAGCTCCATTGCAGTTACCATCCATGTGGAATTCCCTATATTTACATAGCTAGTCCAGTTAAACTGTCAGATCTAAAGCCTGCACATTAATTTAATTGTGACTTCAAATTTCCCCAGTGAGAGTGAGTGAATGGTGGTTGTGTCTGATTATTCCTTGCAGTAAACTGATGGCTACTTCCTTATGCCATTTACTATAGGTCCTGGTCAGAGTTTCTGTAATTGTGTAATAAAAATTAAAAGTTGACCCAAACAGATAAATCCATGAATGAAAATCGTTACCAGCATAGGCTATATCATCTGCTGTAGGAAACGCTCCAGCATTTGCTTCATTAGGTGGTGAAATGTTTGCTTTGTTCAGTATGCACTGATACAGATTTGATCTCCTTCCCCCAGTTGTAAAGTCTTCAAGGAAGGAAGTGTACGGTAAACTCTGAAATTATAATCCATAATTGTGGACATACCCTATATTATAGATTTGGGATGTTTTTGGCTTCCACTGTTAACAGTTGTGAACAACTAAAAATGTTTTTGTTATTTTTGGAAGATATATAGAAGAAATATTCAAGAAATTTCTTGGTAGAAAAATATTCAGAAATTTTCCTTATAGAGAACTAGCAAAATACCCGCGCTTCGCAGCGAAGTACTGCCCTTAAAAATTTTTATTAAGAAGAAAATTAAACCTTTTTAAACTGAGGGAAAATATACCAATAATTATTTGTTAAGGATCTCTTTGTATACCACATTGTCAGTTTGGCCCTCCGGTTGTAATACGACCAAGCTCTGCGCTGAGCTTACTCTTGAACATGCAACGTACAGTTGGCCATGTGAACAGTAATCTTGTCTCAAATCTCACAGCTTGGATTGCTGCTGTCATAATCGGTTTGAGTTTCATGGTTTGTTTCAATTACGACAGTATTTGTAGGACTAGTGTTGAAGAGACATTTGGCATCTGTCAAGCGTTGTAAGTATACAACCGGTTTCATCGATAACTTCACATCCAGCTTTTGAGAGTTTAAACATTCATAAACATCAAAGTGTCCACTACTGAAATCGTCACCTGTCAATCTAAGATGTTTAAGAGGCATTGGCAGTTGTCAAAAGTTGTAAAATATTTGGCCATTTCAGTACACTTGAAAGCGACAACTGAACAATTCACCGGCAGCCATCAGCTCACACGCAGAGCCATAGGTGAAGGGCTTAAGCATTTTACTCTTATAGTGCTCCTGTGTAGAATAATTATCTCCTGTACCGTCATTAGTCCACACCTTGAACCTGTCCCAGTCATTCAATATACAAGACAGAATGTTCCTCTGGATATCAAGAGTGAGCCTGATATGGCCGTGCAATATGTAACATAGAGAATGGAAAAGGTAGGTGCCATCTCTGGGCATGGAAACCACTCAGTAAGTGACAGTTCTTTGATCGATGGTGATCACCTCGATAGACATGTTAATGGGGAATGCGGTTGGAATGATAAAGGAAATGGGTACCTGAACAATGTAAAGTAAGTCTAAAATACCTACACAATAACTATAATCTTAATAAATGAACAATAAAACAGCGGAGAAGCCGTGGATTAAATAAAAAGGCTGTAGTTATTAGCAGGGAGACGTGAATCCCGTGGCGAAGCTAGGAAGGTAATGTAGACACTGGAGCGACGGACGGCCTTATATAGGCAGGCAGACAAAAACGTGGGAGGCGTTGGGATGGGGGACCCAACGCCACCTCACACGGTGACCGAACTGCAGACTATGGACGTATATATGTACGTAAGTAGGATTCAGTTAGTGTTTGGAACCCGCGTACCAAATTTCTTGAAGATGGGCCCATAAGTAACAAAGACCATTGAAAAGTTCAATATGGCGGCTGACAATGGCATCATACCACCGAAATAAGTACCAAATTTCAGCCTTCTACCTACACGGGAAGTTGGAGAATTAGTGACGTTGGAAAGTTCAATATGGCGGCCGACAGTGGCATCATACAATCGACATAAGTACGTACATCGGCTTCGGTTCGCGCAGGGAAGCCGCCTACCAAATTTCGTGAAGATGGGGCCATAAATAAGAAAGTTCAACATGGCGGACGTTGTCGACCGTTATCGACCACTATGACCGTTACGTGTAGAATTTCGAAATGAAACCTGCTTAACTTTTGTAAGTAAGCTGTAAGGAATAAGCCTGCCAAATTTCAGCCTTCTACCTACATGGGAAGTTGGAGAATTAGTGATCAGTGAGTCAGTGAGGGCTTTGCCTCTTATTAGTATAGATAAAGAAGAAACCAGCACAAAAATTAAGTGGTCATGCCTAAAATAAAAGCAAGTCTCAAATTATAATATAGACCCTTTTACAATTTATTCTTTCAACTCATCTGTAACATGGATTAGGTTTGGAGCATATATATTAGCAAAACTATAAAATATTTGAAATATTTGTACATTAGGGAAAATAAAGGCAAAGTATGAAATCTGAAGTGAAGCTGGGACATACAAAAACACCAGCAACCCTTAGTTTAGAACAATCCTCTCACTAACACGCAGACACTAAGTTAGAAGGACAGCTTAACTGTGCTAATTCATCATTTAATATAAAGACAGAGCAACTGTATTTTATTATAAAAAGGTGAATTTCACTGTCCTGTTGAATATACTGATTTTACAAAAGCACTTAAAATTAGCTCTCCATTAGGTTAAATGGATAAAATCTTTGGTTTTGATTTCTAAAATCAGTGTCAATCATAAAGATGTTCACTATCACCTTCTACAAGTGCAATTGCTCTGTTTACATGCAAGGGAATCACAAAATACATTCATTTGGCACAAGTTCAGATTAGATGTAGATAAAGAATTGATCTACCATGTGAATTAGTTCTGTAGGATGCATCTCACTCTGGAGCTAATATTAATATATATATATATATATATATATATATATATATATATATATATATATATATATATATATATATATATATATATATATATATATATATATATATATATACACTTAGTCTAGTTCAGCGTCATATAGTGCCAGGACCTGTCCTGACAGTACTCAAGGACAAGACAGGAACCAACACTGGACAGTATGCCAGTCCATCACAGGGAACACTCATGCACATACCCACATTTACCAGTTTAGAATTGGCAAATAAGCCAACACAAATCCTTGGAAATGTTGGAGGAAAAGTGGAGTACCTGGGAAAACAGCACACACAGACATGGGAATAAAATACTCCTCGCACCTGAACCCATTGAGGGAGCACAGTTAAAAGGAGCCTGCACAGGATGGAAGGGAAAAATGAAAAAGAAAAAGTCAGATGAAAGAGAGCGGGAGTGGAGGTTAAAGGCTAGAGAGGAGGGCAGGAGCAAGACAGAGCATGCAAGGTTTAAAAAGGGGAGAGGATCACCATGGGATGGGCAGCGGGGACACAATGTAGAACTGAAGGATGTCTGCACCTGTTGGTTGACGTCTGACCGTGCTGCACGGTGCGAATATGATAAGCCAGAGACACGTCTGTTTTAAACGGTTGAACCTGGGCTTGAGCGATTGTTACAAGACTGGTTCCTTCCTGTTTTAGCCTCATTTTATGGGTTTATTTATTAGATTTTAACCTCCACCAGCGCAGGCTTGTAATGGATTATTTACTTATTATCTATTTATTTCACTGCACTATTTATTTGGACATTGTTTGGTTTTGGATGATTTTAATAAAAGCACTGATATACACCTACCCCTTGCTATTGCATTTATGTCCTCATTTCCTAGGGCTCATCCCTTGGGTACGTTATCAGTGGTAGCGGGTTCAAGAGGCTCCCAAAAGGGCATGGTAGCGTGGAGGTGACCTGTACCACCACACCCACAGAGAGGATTTCTTCTTCTGCCTGACAGGTACTCTCATATCCTATTGTTGCTTCAGTGAGAGACCCGTACTGTCATGTAGGTTACATGTTTTAGTAGTCACTTCCACAAACAAGGTTTTGAACAGGGTCCATCGCGACTTAATGTCCCCAGCTTTGCACATGGGAGAAGTTCTTTTGGAGGTAGGAGTTAAGCTCATCACAATTGGAAGCCTCAGGTAGACGTTTCCAGGTGACCCTAACTACTGGTCTGGTCTTCCCCAGTCTGTTCAGCTTATACTGCTCAGTTCAAATCCAAGTGTCAAAAGCATATGAACTCAGGACCGATGATGCAACTGTAAAATCAATCATCTATTTTCGGCCCAAAGTGCTGTTGTGCCCTGTTCAATTAAGAACCTCCTTGTGTTTGAACGTAGTGCTGGTTAATGGGCAACACATGACTAGAAATGAGGAAATTAAGCATGGAATAGACATTTATCATACATTATTTTGCAGTTGTCCACATATCAACAATGTATTTATATTAACATCAGACAAGGTTCTTCTTCCTATAATGATAATTGCTGCTGAGAGCCAAAAATTGGTGATATTGCTAGATTTTGTCAAAGACAAATTGGAGTCAAAATGTCAGTATTATTATTTTTAGCTCCTCAAATGAAGCAAAAGCTGTAATAGTATTTAGTTATTCAATCCTTTTTATGTAGAACCTTTCCAAGCAAGCAGTGTGAATAAGCTCTGTAGAAAGCACACAAGCAATGCAGAACAAAGGAACAAAAGACAGGTAGGTGTTTAGGATGATGCCCATCTTCATTAAGATGTATGGTCAGCTAATGAGGAGCCTTCAGCCCTTATCACTGTCTGTGGGTCTTGTATTTTTTAAGGATTCTCCTGGCACTTCACCTGCAGCAGTGGCACATCCCTGTCTGCTCCACACTGCCGGTAATGACTCCTGATTGCACTGGTGCCATTGTTATGTAGCCAATGATTTCAGCTACATAAAGGACTCACTGCACTTGTGAATTCTGTGACAACTTTGCAATATCACAGCCACTATGCCCTTCATCACATACTAGAGTACTGTAAATTGCTTTGTAAAGAGGTGATGTTCATTGTGTAGAATAAAGATAAGATGGTTAGAGCTGCCAAGGGGAGATGCTGCTCTGCGCTGTGCTAGGATGCAGACACACTTAGCCTGCCATTTTTCTATTCTAGTTGTAAGGCAGAAAACTGAAGTAAAATCATCTGCCATTTCAGGACCTGGGAATTTCTTTCCTAAAGAAATTAATGATTCTTGTATAGCAACATTTTAGTTAGTACCCATTTTGTAAGATTATAAGAACTCAATTTAATCTTTCAACACATTCTTCTTAAACACACTTTAATTTTTTGAGCCCAACACGCCATACAATAGATATTTTATGAAGTAAAAAAATACATCAAAAACACAACAGAATGTTGAAATATAAACAGGGAACATATACGTATAAAGATAGTTGTCCTAAGTCCAAATTCCACCTGTCCTAGACTAGAATCAGGATTTACAGGAAAAGATTGATTTTTAGGTTAATATTGATGGTTTCATTTAGATGAAAGAGGTCATATTATAAATCTGCATTTTGTGACAACTAAAAACTAATGGCTGGATACTGTATGTGGCTTTTATGGACTTAGCATCAAACCAAAAAATACAAGATGTACTTTATGAAATGACAAAGTTATAAATGATTAGTGTTCAATAGGGGCGGAACTGAACCCCCAAACCTCAGACACATAATATCAAACACAGCTCTGGGTTCTAATATACGACTTTTTAATTCCACACAGCTCTAATAAGACAATTAATCACAGCTAATACACAAATTATACACTTGTTCTTTCAATCTCTTTCTCTCTCTCTCTCCTTCTTACCTCCACCTAAGTTTTGCCCTTTTCCACCTGACTCTGACTCGCTGAGATATGGCAGCAGACTTGTTTAAGCTGGACATGGGAATACTCCTGGTGGCACATCGTGGCCTGTTGGAAGTGCTTCTGGGTCATACAGAAACCAGGGAGGTCCTCCCCCGGCCGTGCCCTCTATTGTCACCCAAGGACACATACAGGGCTGTGCTTCTGGACTCCAATTGCCATGCAGCCCTGTTGGTGTGCAAACTGGGACTACTTGTGAGGGACATTGCCACCTATTAATTTGGGGGATGAACTGTTCCCAGCTTCCAGATTTCACGAGTCCATCCTGTCTTCTAACATCCCAGCCAGGATGGAAATTACAAGGTGTCCCGGTCGGGTAGTATCCACAACCTGGTAAACTTTCCATTATGGCTTCCCGGGCAAGAAAACCTCTCTCCTTACAGTATAAGATGTAGCATTATGTGTGATTTAGAAAACAGTTGGATGGAGGATGCATTGAGAAATGAAGATGCGGAATAATAATCATTGCTGTACATTTTAATTTATTACAAAATGGTGATACTTCCTAAAAAATGTAGATTTTAGAGCAATAGAACAGTGATTTTTAACCTTTTTGGGGTCACAGACCCCTTTAAGAAACTGATGAAAGCTTTGGACCACCTTCCCCAGAAATATTCACATAAACACAACTTTGCATGCAATGAATATTATTACTTTATTTATCGCGATTTGATTGTCTCATGCATATATGACATACAATTCTGTTCGATTCTTTATTGTCATGTGTACAAGTACAAGTACCATGTACAATGAAATGCTTGCTTGCATGTGCCCCCAAAGACAGTAAACATAGACAAAAAAAAACACTCAATAAATAAATGAATATAAATAAGTAAATAAATAAAACCAGAATCCAGGAATAAATAGAGACAGTGACATAAGTATATGTGCAGGTAGCAGTGGAGGTGACACAAGGTTACTGATTGTTCATGAGTCTGAATGCAGTTGGGTAGAGGTGCGCGTCCGAATGGACTTTAGTCGCTTCCCCGATGGGAGGAGGGTGAAAAGTGACAGTGCAGGGTGGCTGGGATCCTGTCTGATACGGTTCACTTTCCTGAGACAGTGTAGTGCGGATGTCATGGATTGCAGGGAGCTGTGTGCCCGTGATCTGCTGTGCTGTGTTCACCACATGCTGCAAATCTCTGCAGTCCTGAACTGAGCATTTGCTGTACCAGGATGTGATGCATCCTGTCAGGATGGATTTCACAGTACACCTGTAGAATCTGCAAAGGGTTGTGGGGGACAGCCGGGCCTTACTCAGTCTCCTGAGGAAGTACAGGTGTTGTTGGGCTTTCTTGACTACTGCCGCAGTGTGACTTACCCATTTAAGATCATCAGTGAGGGTGACTCTGAGGAACCTAAAGCTGCTGACCTGCTCCACAGCCTCACCTCCAATGTAGATGGGGCTGGTTCTGTTGCCTGTTTGCGGAAATCCACAATCATCTGCTTAGTTTTGCTAACATTGAAGGTGAGGTTGTTGTCCTGACACCATTCTGCCAGGAGTCTGACCTCCTCCCTGTAGGCCATCTCATTGTCCTCGCTGATCAGACCTATTACAGCTTTATCGTCAGCAAACTCGAGGATGGTGTTAGAGCTGTACTTAGCAACGCAGTCATGGGTATAGAGAGAGTAAAGTAGGGGGCTCAGCACGCTGCCCTGCATGGTGCCAGTGTTGATAGTGATGATGGAGGAGGTTTTTCAACCAGTACGCACTTGCTGAGGTCTGCCGATGAGGATGGCCAGTACCCAGTTGCACAGTGAAGAGCTAAGCCCCAGATCCAGGAGTTTAGCAATGAGCTGGGATGGAATGACGGTGTTAAATGCAGAGCTGTAGTCTGCAAACAGCACCCTGGCATAACAGTTCTTGTTCTTCAGATGAGACAGGGTGTTGTGAAATGTTATGGAGATGGCATCCTCAGTGGACCTGTTGCAACAGTAGGCAAACTGGAGGGGGTCCAGACTGTCAGGGATGATGTTCTTGGTGTGTTCTAACACCAGCCTCTCAAAGCACTTCATGGCTATGGGAGTAAATGCAACTGGGCGGTAATTATTAGGGCAGTCTACTTTATTTTTCTTTGGGATAGGGATGATGGTTGTGTGCTTGAAGCAGGTGGGGACAGATGAAACTCTCAGAGATGTGTTAAAAATATCCAACGTTTTTAAAACACGACCAGAGACTCCGTCTGGACCGAGTGCTTTGCGGATGCTGAGTCGGGAAAAAGTCTTCCTCACGTCATCCTCGGAGATCCTCAGGCTGGAGTCTTGCGGCACTGCAGGGTGTTGTACAGGCCCGTCCGTGTTAGTGAGCTTGAAGAGAGCAATAAACACGTTCAACTCGTCCGGGACTGAAGCGGTGGTAGCTGTGTCCGGGGTTTGTAGTCCTTGATCAGCTGGAAACCCTGCCACATCTGACGAGCGTCTGCTGTGCTGTTAAACTGAGAGTCCAGTTTCTGGGCGTACTGACGCTTTGCGTATTTAATGGCTTTTCGGAGATCATACCTACTCTTTTTGTATGCCTATATGTCTACGGAGTGAAACGCACTGCTGCGCTCACAGATTCACCGGCGTACTTCAGCACACATCCAGGGCTTCTGCTTAGGAAATACGCGTACACAAAGTATTATTAAACTTTAAAGTAAACAATCTTAAAAAAAAAACACTCCTTTTTTAATGCAAAAAGTAATGGCCACTCATTATAATTATGATATACTAGGGGGCTCCGCCCCCTGCTCGCTTCGCCCGCCCAACCCCATGGTTGGTTTACTGGATATACAATTTAAAGAGATTGTAATTTTCATGGGAATTGTTACATATGTATTATTTTCACTTTTACTTTAAAACTTTTGTAAAAACAATACTTGTCCTTTATTTCCGGAGCTGGGCGTGGTTAAATCTTTCTTGCAGGATGTATAACACTTCGTATGACTCCCCCAAACGCAAGATCAATAGCGAATAAATCGTTCATATTAAACAGTTTCATGAAATCGCGTAAGTTGGATTTCATTTTTCTTTCGGAGACCTGGGTGAAACCGGGTGAGTTGACTGCATTTACTGAACTTTTGCCTACCGATTGTTCATTTCTAAACTCTCCCCGAACCTCAGGCCGTGGTGGTGGACTAGCTGCGGTTTTTAAATCGGACTATTCTTGCAAACTGCTACCCACAGACTCCTTTTCCAGCTTTGAGGCTCAGATCTTTGTTGTTAATTTTAATTCTCCTATTCTTTGTGCTCTGATTTATCGGCCACCAAAATTTGACAAGGATTTTATTAAAGATTTTACGGATTGTTTAATGGATATTTCATTGAACTAACATGATTTTAACATTCATGTCTGCTGTGAATCTAAACCTTTAGTTAAAGAATTTCTCAGTCTTGTTGATTCTTTCAACCTGACTCAATCAGTGAATACCCCGACACATGTAAAGGGGCATACGTTAGATCTTGTTCTGTCATATGGTTTAGATCTGACTGACATTGAGATATACAACACAGGTATATCGGACCATTTTGCGGTTTTGTTTACTGTCACGCTGCCATTCTCCCGCGTTAAACCCCGTGCACCTGCTCTACGTGTGCGCGCCATTAACTCTTCAACTGCCGCTCGATTCTCTACTTCTTTTAACGATTCTGAGCTCTGTACCAGTGCATATCGTGGTGATCTCAACATGAATGAACTGTTTGAACTGTTTAACTCTACATGTTTTAGTATTCTGGACTCAGTAGCTCCTATGAGGATTAAACGCTCCAAACCAGTGACTGAACCGTGGCTGAATGAGACCACACGCGCTCTCAGACGCTCTTGTAGGCGAGCTGAGAGAAAGTGGAAGAAGGACAATCTTCAAGTCTCACTGGACATCTTTAAAAGCAGTCTTCAGGAATATCAAGGAGCAGTTAGGACAGCAAAATCACAACACTTTTCAGAGGTTGTGTCAAATAACAGTCAAAAACCACATGTTCTTTTTAATACTCTGAATAATTTAATTAATCCTTTCTGCTGTTATTGAACCTTCACCTGCACTCTGTGAACAATTTCTTAACTTTTTTAAAGATAAAATTGCAAATATCAGATATGTACCATCTACCGCGGGTTTAGACCCCTCCACTTCGTTTACATGCCAAGCTGTCTTTCATCAGTTTGAACCAGTCTCTCTCTCCACCTTAAGTGAAATAGTTAAGCATCTGCGGCCATCCTGTTGTCCTCTTGACACCATTCCACCACGTCTTTGTAAGGATGTGTTTAGTTCCATCGGGCCACATGTTGTTGACCTAATCAATTCATCTTTGATGTCTGGCTGTGTTCCAGTTGCATTTAAACATGCTGTAGTACAACCGCTGATCAAAAAGAGCAACCTGGATCACTCAGTTCTCTCCAACTTTAGGCCCATTTCTAAACTCCCTTTTTTATTAAAAGTTTTAGAAAAGGTTGTTTATAACCAATTACAGGCGTATCTTGATTTTAATGGGATTTCTGAAAAATTTCAGTCTGGTTTTAAGCCACGACACAGTACTGAAACTGCCCTCCTAAGAGTGCTTAACGATTTGCTTTTAGCTGCTGACTCTGGTAATTCTGCCATTCTGGTTTTATTGGATCTGACTGCAGCGTTTGATACAGTAGACCATAGTATCTTGCTATCACGCCTTGAGATATGTGTTGGAATTAAAGGTTCTGTTCTTAAATGGTTCCAATCTTATTTGTCAGGCAGGAGTTTCTCAGTCCATTTAGGGAAGTACTCATCTTCAGTGTCTTCTCTTGGCTGTGGGATACCCCAGGGTTCCATTTTGGGGGCAATCCTCTGTTCATTGTACATGCTTCCATTGGGGTCTATTTTTAGAAAGCATAAAATCGCCTTCCACTGCTTTGCTGATGATCTTCAAATCTATCTATCTATTCCAGCAAATAGTCACCCAGCTATTCAGACCTTGTTGAACTGTCTCCGAGATGTTCAAACATGGTTGGAGATAAACTTTCTCAGTCTGAACAAAAGCAAAACTGAAATTATTGCTTTTGGAAAGTCCAATGTCCTCGGGTATGACAGTGTTATTGGATCTCTGGCATCTTTTCTCATCAGTCTGCCAGAAATTTGGGGGTAATTTTGACTCTGCTTTTAAGTTGGATAAACAGATCAGCGCAGTTGTAAGGTCCAGCTTTTTTCAACTTAGACTACTTAGTAAAATCAAGCACTACATTCCCCATGAACAGTTTGAGACAGTAATTCATGCTTTCGTTACATCACGCCTTGACTACTGTAACTCATTATACATAGGTCTCAGTCAGGCACAAATTCAAAGGCTGCAAGCCATTCAAAATGCAGCGGCCCGCCTTCTGACAGGGAAGAAAAAGCGTGACCATATAACACCTATACTGGCCTCCCTTCACTGGCTTCCTGTTCATTTCAGGATCCAGTTTAAAATATTACTGCTTGTTTTTAAAAGCTTAAATGACTTGGCACCTGTCTACTTGTCGGAGCTTCTTGTTCCGTATTCTTCTGTCAGAACCTTGCGATCCTCTGATCTTCAGTTACTCCATATCCCCAGAATAAAGCTTAAAACCAGAGGAGGCAGAGCATTTTCAGTAATAGCCCCCAGTTTGTGGAACAGCCTCCCCTTGCAGTTGAGAGTGGCCCAGAATCTTAATCATTTTAAAACCCTGCTTAAGACACATCTGTTTTCATGTGCATTTAATTCCTCTTGATTTTATGTAGTTGGTTTCATCTTATTTATTATTATTATTATTATTATTACTTATTTTGTTTTGATTTTATTGATTGGTTTAGTATAGTAGTGTGCAATGTATATTGAGTATATATGCTGTGTAGTACCTGCTAACCTTTTTGTCTTTTAGTTGTACAGCACTTTGGTCAATGAAAGTTGTTTAAAGGTGCTTGATAAAAAATAAATAAATAAATAAATAAAAAATAACGCTGCTCGCGTTCTGACGAGGTGGGGGGTTGAAAGCACACCAAGGAGAAGCAGCTGGATCATTTGCTGGCTTCCTGCTGCTGCTGCTGGCACGCTGCGTGTTCTGCTTGTCGTTGTTTTAAGAGCTGGGAGCACATGATGTCTGTCTGTCAAAAGCATTCCAACAACTGCTTGGTTAGATGTCCGTGAACTTGTTCTAAATGTTGTCTGACTGCCTTGTCTCGTGTGAAGTGTCTCTCGTGGGACATCAAATTGTCTTCCGAGAAGATCACGTCTTGTCTCCCTAGTCTCCCTCCCAGGATTTTTTTTTTATAATAGAGAGACAATCCTCTTGTGCAAATGAAAACAGATCTACTACTACTACAGTACTTCTACTCTCTCGTTACCTACTTTATTTCAATGAGAAGTTTGTTCTTGTTTGCCATGAATAAGCATATGAAACTGTGGGGTGGTCTTCGACAAGGTGACACGCATATCATCTTTGACATCCAATCTATTTCGAGTTTTCATTTTGATAGAAAACCCTGATTCACAAAGGTATATTGTAGCAAAGGGAATCAGAGCACTCATAGCTTGCTTTACCTGACGAGGGTAGGCTTGTGTCAGTGCACTCCAGAATTCTCCAAGACTCTTCAAGTTGAATTCATTTCATAACATTTCCTTAGTCCTCAGTTCAAACACAAATTAATAAGCATGACATCAACAGATAGGGAGACGGATTGATCGACCATTGAACAAACCTTCATAGACAGACAGACAAGCAGATACACACAGTCTCATTGATTTTACACAACACTTGCATGTGCATATTTTCATACTGCACCCTCATGCACTGTAATAAGCATAAGTTTAATATATCACTGTACTCTGTGCAAATATATCTTATAAATCTGCCTTTTTCTACTCACATAAACAGTTGACACAGAGCCAGATTTAGCTCAGGGGTTCACCATAGAACTGCTAGGCAAGCATTATAAGACAGGACAAGACAGACAGAGACAACTGAGAAACGGGCAGTCAGACGGAGGACCATTGTTTACTGTTTTGTCTGTCAAAGTCAGCATGAAACTGTATCCTCTTTTTGTCTTGTTCGGAATGACATGATTCAGAGTATAAAGCCTTGGAACATTGCCGCACACCTTTGAAGCCAACGGATGGATGGGAGATAGTTTCATCCGATCCTGAAAGTCCTTCCACTGCATCGGCGAAAATGGCGAACTCTACACGTCAGGCCCCCACTCCCGAACTGTTTTTTCCTATTGGATTCCTTCGCCTGTTGTGCAGTGTAGGCCATCATTAAGCAAACTAAGTTATTTCTCCTATGTGATTTCCTACCGCTGTATCACTAAGGGAGGGGTATCGCCTTTTTATATCATATCTATATAGTTTCGTCATTACATAATAATACATAGTAATTACAAAAGAACTCATTCCCAGGAAGATAATGCCCCCTGTTGGATACGTGCACACTGCACACGCATCACTTTTCATCCACCCACACTTAAAAGAAATTGTGGTCAATTAATCCTTACCAGTATATGAGAAGATAATCAAGCCAGATAAACCGTGGAAAATAAGAATTATCACTTGCTCTTACGGAGTGGCACAAGATGGTGGTCATGCATAGAATGATGACACACGTCTAAATGGTAAACATCAAGTCAAGAGACGCCTAGTGGTCGGCGCTGTAAGCAGTGGCAGGGTGTGTTTTCTTTCATTTTATTCAATGGGAAACCGTCGATTGGGATAAGAGGGAGGGCAGTATGGTGACTGCTATTTTTCTCGTGATGTTTCTCACAGAATTTTTCTTGACGTTATTTTTCTCGAAATATTTTTTTTATGAGTATGTAACTCACACATTAGGCTTAGGTGAGATAAATACTTGCAAGAAAAATAATCCATGAGAAAAATAACAATGAAAAAAATCAATAGTACTGGGCTGCGCAGTAAATATAAATATGCATTTTTATCTGACCCTCACAGACCCCTGAAACCCATCCATGGACCCCAGGTTAAAAACCCCTGCAATAGAAGCAGCATTTTTTTTTAAACCAATCAGTCTTTCATTGTTTTGTATTGCACAGAGCACTGTGTGTTAACAGAATCTTCAAGATTAAAGTCAGAAAATAATGGAACAAAACAATGGACAGGGAGGAAGAGAAATGCACAGCTCTTTATCATCGGTAAGGCAAAGAGAAATTTGAAGGAACTATAGATGAAACAGACAAACACACATGACAAGAAGAGTATGACATTATAAAACCAAACTCGGCTGTGGCATGAGCCTGTTGGCAAAATGAAATGTGGTAACATTGGAATTATGTAGGTGGTGTGAGCACGGAAGTGGGAGTTCAGTGGATGAAGCAGGCACTAGATAATCGAACCCCTTTAATGCTGGTAATTTGAGGCATTTTGGATTGTTTGGCTTTATGTTACTTTGGCAGTTGTTGCCTGCTAAGTTTGAATGTGTGAGGAGGACAGCGGCAGAGTTGAAGGCATTAATTGCCTTACTGGCTGGATTAAGGCTGAATGGCATGATGTGGTGTTTTTATTTAATTGTTTTGTCTTAATTACATCTTAAACTTAAATGTAGACATTATAATTAACATTTCTTAAAAATAGGTATATGTTTAATAGGAAATTTACTCACTGAATATTTTATATCAAGGTTCTTCTTTTATTATAATATTTTCCATTCTTTGATAGCAGGGTGGTACAGGACCACTGCCTTTTGGCTTACAGAGATAGCTAGGGCCTGTTGTCTGGTGAGCTGAGAGTACTGACATGGTGTTGAATTTGCATTAACATCAAGTTCATCATCATGAGCACCACAATTACTCCTCCTCCACACCAATGCTGATAGACATGACACATACAGTATTTTCAGTTTTGCCAGTCTTAGGCATTTAACTAAAGCTTATGAATCCACCCATTATCAAGGTGCCAGGTATGTTATCCTATAACTACTGTATCTTAAGGGGTCATTGGAGTCACATGCACAGAGTACAGTGAAATTCTGTATGTGCTAATCAAAATGTAATAACTATAGAGAAAGATTTGCATTGTTTGGAAGATTATTATGTAATCATAGGTTATTATGAAAGATGCGTACACATTAATGCAGTTTATTTATTCCAGATCAAAATAAAACCAATGTTTGATTTGTATTTTTTTGTTTTTTATTTTTTTTTCTTGGACATTTATATGGCGTAGTGAATGTTTGATTTTAGCAAGACATGTTCTAGTGCCATCTCCATAATGGGACTGGTGGGTGTGTGGGCATGCACATAATTATTCCCAGTGAGCTTATTCCTGTCTTTGCATCCTTTGCCTCCAGGATTTTTCTTTTGCCTCCATAACCCTAGACAACTGTAAGTAGTTTTTAAAAATTGTTGGGTAGGTTTAGATTACTTTGATAGTTTACATCTTCAGCAAGTCGGCTAATGAACACAGTAAATCTGGTAAAAAGCCTTTCTTTAAGTGCCATTGGACAGCCAATTCTCCAGGTGCTGTCCATAGGTCATAGCACATCAATAAGAGGGCTTCACTGACTATAAATACGTATGTCATAGCAGGCTGCCTCAGCTTAATGATTTTTTCTGCAGTTAACAAAAGGCAGATTTTCTTCTTTTCTGGGAGTATTTCATTATAATATAAATATAATGTAATCCACAATTTCTGTCTAGCCTCCTGTAGTTTGTGTCACAGCATGCTATATTTATGCATTTGACGATACAGAGCTGCTGTTTTGTTAAAGAAAAATATGAATGTCCCAACAAATCACAAATTGTAATTACTCCAAATAATTACAAAACTCAAAGCCATTAAAGCTTTTTAAATGTAGCCATTACTCCTGCCCATTTTTACTGTATTCCACCCTGTAAAAGCAGTAGCTGGTCATTAATACAGAGCTGCACTGTCGTCTGGTTGATTGTCATTAGGAATAATCTGATCGTGTAAGGCTATTCATAAATGCACGCAAATGTTTTTTGTATATGATGTTTGATGCCACATTTAATATATTCGGACTGCACTGATTTTTTGTTTTTGTTATGGTACTAATGTTACCAGTCTGTAGGAGACATTCATATTAAGAATTACATTGTGCTAATGTGCACCAAACAGTAAATTAGAACTTCCATAGAACAAAGAACTAAATTTCAGCAGAATTTGTTCATGACACTTCATACTGAATGTGGCTTTGCAGCTGATTCCACTGTCATGGCCATTGTTCTCAAAGAAAAAGGACTCAAAATACTTTAGTAGTTCTGATTTGCCAGTGGCAGACAGGTTTTTTGTTGAATTTTAAGAAGCTACAGGCGCTAAGATTTATCGTACATAAGGCATACATGGCTTGTACAGGCACCATCTACCTATTGTCACTGTACAGTAATAGTAAAGACTGAAGAAAGTGAAAACACTATTACTGTAAATGTCCATTGCAAGTAGTCACAGACTACCTCAATCCCGTGTGACTATAAAATTAGAGATACATCTCATCCTATTTAAGAATGGGTCTCAATTTGTAAGTTGTTTTATTGTTCAGACAAATTTGCACCAGCTAACCAAACACATGAGTTACATGAACAGAATGACCTCCTCTCCTCTATAAACTTACTGTTATTTTAATTTTTTTTTCTGCTTTCTTTTTGTGCCTGTGGCAGATCACTACTTACAAGCTAACTAAGTAACAGAAAATTATTAAAAATGACAAAATCACTAAATGGGCCTTTTTCATCAGTGAGCACCAAGATCAAGAAAATGATAAAAATTCTACTGATGTTGTTATTGAGTGATAAAGTACTGCATGTCCATTTGAAACAGCATTGATTCCTTCTAGAGCAAAGTACACAAGACATCTGTACTTGTGCTGTCCTGCATGCCAATGTTTCTCTCAACTCAGCATTTATCTTCCTCTAAAGGTTGCACTTGGTGCCAGCAGATTACCATTCACATCATTACAGACAAACCATGCATTGGATTGGATTTCTCCTAACACTTCTACGGTACATGCTAGTGTTGGATCTGTACTAAAATTTTGACTTCAGTATTGATACCAGTTTTTATGCCTCAGTAAAACAATGCTGAAGTAATAATGGCAACCTTAACCCCGGCTCACTCCAGTCTACCTAGTGCTCAGTACAATTGCACACTGTCATATTTTGCCACATAAACACATGGCCTTCCTGCCTTGCCACAACTCTGTGGTTCCTTTTAGTTTTATCCATCACACTGAACAGACATGGTGGGCCTCCCCATGGAGCCTCCAGCGCATTAAAGAGCAGTGGGGTAGGGGTAGGGCTTCCTCTGCTTGAAGAGTCAAAACAAAGAGAAGATCACAAGGTCTTTTAAACCTAGTTTTTTTCCAGTACTGAAAGTGTCAAACTGCTGGTACTATACTGATTTAAAAGTTGTTTTTTTTCAGTACCAGTTGTGGAAACCAGGGGCGCTCCAGCTGCCCCAACCCCAACACAGACAGGCAGAGATACAAGTTTAGCACAGCACATGTTTATTTACACACGGAAAGCATATCTCCCTTGCTCATTTCATCAGCACAGTACATCAAGCACCAAATACAGTCTCTTCGTCTTCTTCTTCATCCTCTCTCCATGTTGTCCGTCTCCAGTCCTCCTCTCGGCAAGCTTTGTCCCTCTTCCTCCCAACTCTGGCTGTCTGAATAGAGTGAGGCAGTTCCTTTTAAGCAGACCCTGGGAGTGTTCCAGGTGGCTCATTAATCAGACCTGGAATTACCCCCAGGTGTGGTGAAAGCCTCCTGTACCACGGAACCCAATAGGGCTGTGCCACACTCAAACTCCCAGCGTGCCCTGTGGAAATCCATGGTGCCGTAGCCACCCATGAGGGCTGCCCTCTAGCATCACAGGGAAGGTAGGACCCTTCTGCTCTCTAACCTGGTCCTTCTATCCAACTGGCGTCCCGGCCAGATAATGGCTGTTGCTGCCCGTTACACAATATACTGCCTAACTCTAGTACTTGCAACATGAACTTGCACTCTACTCTTTCACTCCTCATGCCACTTTCACCTTGGTTTTCCTACATTTACCTCACTTTCAAGCTAGCTTTCCATTTCAGTGTCTTCTAATTAAATTCCACTTCCATTTTTGCTATCAGTAAGAGATCATCAGCATACAGAAGTTCCCATGGCAGGCCTTCATGCCTTTCTCTAGTTAATTCTTCCATCACTATCACATAAAGTATTGGATTCAGAAAAGATATCTGGTGCAGCCTCATCTTCACCTCAAACATTTCACTATCCCCATCTATCTGCCTGTCCTGACCACCTTTTGTGCTTCCTCATACACTGACAACATCACCTGATCCAAATGCTTGTTCTCTCAACAAGACCCACACTCCAGTAGAACACCATTTCTAATGTAGACTGACATGAATACATATCTTTTCCAGTCTTTACCATTCTCCCTTTGCATACAATCATGTTGCATGGAAGTGTCAAAGATTAACCTCCAGTACCTTTCCGCTGTCTTCAACATTTTTGACACCACTCCAGTTGTCCACTGCCCTGAACTTTTTCTCACCACAAGTACCATTATCCATTCATTGCCTTCATTCTAGAAGTTCTGTATGTACTTATTCCTGATATCCTTAATACCATCAATTATCAGCAATTTACTCTTACCGTATCCTTTCTTTTGCCATGTTTCATTTTCCACCCTCATTCTGCAGCTCACATGCAAACTGCCACCTCTTCTTGTGCTTTCACAATTGGTTTTCAACAACATTCCACCATTGTTTCCTTCTTCTGGTGTCTCTGGAGCCTCTTTGTCCACCAACAGATTTGTTTCATTATTTTTAACGAGATATCCTTCATAGCTTCTCACTTGCCATTCACATCCACTGACTTCACTCACTCTTGCTACCAAAACTTCAGCAAATTTATTTCTCACTCTCTCTCTCTCTCTGTTAGCTTGCCTGTCTTCAGTCTGGTAATGTATACAGTATACTTGTTCATGGTTTTCTTCATACCTCTAACGAAATAATCTCCTCAACCAAGAGATTTCTCCTCATCAACAAATTTTCTCCTCATACATGTTGTGTCTAATATCTGTTTCCATTGTATCACTTAACTGTAGAATCCTCTCAACCTCAGCAGTCCTCATACAGTAGCTAAAGCCCCCATGAACTTCCTCATAACCATCAGCACTGACTCCAGTATGCTGATTTAGGTCACCACTCAGTGCAGTCACCCCAGGCATCAACCCCATTATCCTTTTCCAAAACTCACCTTTCTCTTCTTTGTACACATATTTACAGAAATCCTAATGGTAAATCAGCAGTGCATCAACTCGACTTCCTACTCTTTAGATCAAAATGGCCACAAACTGACCAGCACCACTTTCCTTGATACTGTTTCATTCCTGCCTGAATCCACTGTTTTTTGGTAACATTCTAAGATCTTCTAAAGCCAGACAGTTTCTACAATCTCCACATTTTCAGCATGCAATGCCTTTTTTGACACCCACATTCTAAAAGCTTTATTGGCTTACCATATATCACATAATTATTAGATCCAACCTTTGAATCAATACTAAAGTCCTCCCTGCTATATCCCATAACTGAGAGTGTTACATTTCATTTTTAGGTCCCCGTCTTCTTTGTGCTCTAGCACTTTAAATACACAGTTTTGTATTTCTTGTATATTCTGATGTTAGTTGCTTTGTAAAGCATTCAGTGATAAACTATGAAAGACACTATGTAAAATAAAATTGGTTCATAAATGTTTATTCTTTGCTTGTTTTTTTGTACTGTAATAATGATTTATAAGTTATATGATGTATTAACTTTTGCTTTGTTAAGCTGAAACATTGTGTTGTCATGGAAAACAAGGATTTAATGTGCCTGGGATGGTGTAGCGATGCAGAGAGCACCCGTTGGCCTCCATCTATGTTGCTGTGTGTGTGAACTTTGCATATTGTTTTTTGGTGTTTTTGTCATTTAGGTTTCATTGGTCTAAAGTTGTAAGGTGAACAGGCATCTCAGGTTATCCTAGGCGAACGTGCCTTGCCTTGTGAATCCATTTCTCCATGACCCCAAACAGAAACACGCTGTAATCAAAATGGTTAACTGAATGAAGCAGTTTTACCCACCTGCCTTTTCCCTGACACATTGCCCTCTGGGCAGATCCTTTAATGGATACTGAGGTTAAACAATTAAAAACTTTCATTTAGGACAAATTATGTAGAAAAAGAAAATAATCTCCAGCTAAAGTCCCAGTATTCCCTCAGTTTTGACTGTTCCACAAGCACCTGACATGACAAGAAAAATAAAAGATTACTTTTCCCCACGCTTACGCTGCCAGCCACATCTCTTGGAAGTCACTAACCCTGCCCAAGAGGTATTGTTTAAATGTTGTGATTTTTCTGCAAGTCATTTACTTTTGACATTTTGGCCATTTGCACATGCATTAGCATATACTAAATTAATTCTTAATTAGTTAATGCCTTTAGGACATACAAATGCTCTTAAATTTAAATACATTAATTCTGTTTGTGCATTTATTAAATAAGCTTATTTTTAGAACACGTAAAGTGCACCAAAAAATCTGAATCAAGAAACACTGTAAACCAAAGACACAACTGAAAGACACAGACTGGCTCACCGCATCCAAGGACAAGTGAAGTCAACAAGTGGATGGACCTTCAGTTCAGCTAATGAATTCTGAACCGTAAACTCAGATCCGCACACTGGATGTCCAGAAGGAGTGTACTGGATGCTCACTCGTGTCTGTACAAACTTGTCAGCTTATTCTCCTAGTGCTAGCATGTCCATGCAGATGTATCAACATAAGCAGCATGATTTTTTTTAATGAGTGGTGACATTGGTAGAATAGTACCAGCACTTTATTTTCTTTGTACATTTGAGGCAATAGCTTTCCATTTTATATACACATACACAATACAATTTTGGTGCACTGCTGTTTCCTCCTTGTAAGCATTTTGACTGCAGTCCATAAGCTCCCTCAGTTAGGGATTCAAACTCTTTGAAGAGGAGATGATCAAAAGAGTTCCATAAGGTCAAGCCAAGTTGTGGAAGGCAAAGAGAGCGACTCCAGAGCGGCATTGGCATGTCAGGATTGTAGCACATGATTAGGCACCATTGACCCTTCGTTCTTGTGCTGTAAGCCTCGCTTGCCACCATGGTAACATGCTGAATTGCGGAAATGTTAATTGCAAGCTGTTTGTAAGAAAAGGAAAAAAGGAAGAGAAACGGCAAAAGCTAATAAGACTTCCACCTAATTGTCTGTCAGGCGAATGAAAGAAAATAATGATGTCAGCTGAATGAGGGTAGCTACTTTTTTTTCTCCCTCATCATTTCAGTATCCCGATTACCTCCAGGCGTTGCTGATTGTGCTCATTTTTGAGCAAAACTAGACAGACACACATACAATACAAGCCTTAGAAGCTTGCTATTGTCATTAATTGAAAGAGGGAGAGAAATTGTGAGGCTGCAGAATTTATGACTCAGGGGTGGTTTTATTACATAAAAAAGTTTTTTTCTTAAATTATTTCTTTTATAGGTTAAAAAATTTCACTTTCTTCCTTAAGTTTTAAGAGTTTTAAAGATGGCCTCATCTGGTGAACGTGCAGGTGACCAAATGATACCATGTCTAACTGGAGGCTAGAAGCAACAAAACAGCCTACTGCCCACGCAGAGTTGCCTTTCAGTGGGGTACTCTAGTCAAGCAAGCTCAAAAAACTCACTTACTTGAAGATTTTGTCCTTCTACATCACACACCTCTGTTCATTTCAACCTCATTGCAGATGAAGAGTGTGTAGTGGAGTATTGATGTGTTCAGTTGTCATTTGATTTCCTGCCTCACAGAGACACCATGCAACCATCAACAGTTGTTTTACAAAAAAGATAACAGAGCTGAAGATACACTGCATTTCAAATGTTTGCTTCCAGTAAGGACAGTACTTTAAACAAATATTTCTTCATGTCCTTCCTGAATTCTAAACACCAAATATTGTTTTAAAAGGATTCCTTCCCCATTAACATTTAAGCATTCATTTATTTTCCATCAATTATCTGAGGGGGCCACAAGCTTATCAGTGAGGCCCAACTCATACTATGGGATCCCAAGGAGTTCCCATGCCATCTGGAAGATATAATACTCCCAGCAGGCCCTTTGACTTCCCTGTTGTCTGCTCCCAGCCGGTCATGCCTGTAAAGCCTGTGCAGGGAGGCGTCTATGGAACATCCATCAACTGCCCAAACCACTTCAATTGGCTCCTTTCAGTGCACTGGGTTTGCAGCTTTATTCAGTGCCTCTCCCACATATGTGTGCTTCTTGCCGTATCTCTAAAGGAGAACCCAGTCACCCTGGTTAAAAGGCTCGTTTTAGCTACATATACCTACAGTCTCATCTCTCAGTCATTACCCAAAACTCATGAGGATAAGTGAGGGCAGGAACATATATCGTCTTGTAAATGGAGATCTTCGCCTTCTGACTCGGCTTCTTCTGCACCAGAGAAGCATAGCGACTGCATAACTGTGCTCACAGCCCTGGTCTGCCTGTCAATCTCACTTTGCCCTTTCCCCTTATTTGTGAACAAGGTCTCCACTTGAGGTAGTTACTCACCTGCCACTGAGACAGTCCAACTTTTTTCTACTGAGGATCATGGCCTCCGATTTGGAGGTGCACACTTGATCACAACCATTCCATTGTGTGCTGGAGTTCACATCCTGATGAAGCCAACTGGACCACATTGTCTACATAAAGCAGTGATGCAATTCTAAGGTGACCAAACTCGACCCCCTCCCTTCCCAAACTGCACTTTGGTATCCTGTCCATGAAAATCACAAACATGATAGGAGACAAAAACACAGCCTTGGCAGAGTTCCACACCCCTTCAGACTGTTGTTGATGTTGTTGCATTTCTGCCTCCTCTGCAAGAGGGTGTTTGTGTCAGGTTCAGGAGCTCCTCTGAGTGTTCACTCCAACACAAGACTACATCCTTAGTCTGGGTCAGCATGTCTCCACCCTTGCTGAGAGCAGCCTGGGTGAAGCTCTGCCTTCCCATCCTGAGTTGCCTGATGGCTGCCAGAACCTCTTTGAGCCGGATCGATTTTCTTTTTCCATGATCTCTCCGAACTCATCCTACACCCGGGTTTTTGCTTCCCTGACCACCAGGGCCGCGTCCCTCACTTACAGTGTCCACCATTTAGGCCTTGGATTGCCACTTCTAGAGGCACCTATGGCCTTCAGGCTGCAGCTAAAATTGCTTGTGAAGGACTGTGCTTATGCAAATGAAGATGAGATGGTCAGGGATAGACTAGTGTTTGGCACAAACTCAGCAAAAGTGTGACAGAAACTTTTAGGTGCCGGGTCTGAGCTAACATTAAATAAAGCCATGGACATCGCAAGATTGCACAAGATAGCACAAGCACTGCTGAGAACCTTTGATGCATGTACTCCGAGCGGCTCACGTGAACTGACTGAATGCAGTATGAAGACAACAAGCAAGATCTCCAAAGAGCGCTGAACGAAAAACGCATTACACAATTGAGAAGGCAGCAAAAGAATATCAAGCGAGTGACGCATACAAGCATATTCATAAGTGCAGGTACTGCGGAAACAAAGCACACTGTGGAAAAAGTCAATGTCCAGCTAAAGGAAGACAGTGTAAAAAATGTGGTAAATTGAACCACTTCACTAAAGTTTGCAGGACTGGGAAAGGTAAACCAGTACATGCAGTGTGTGATGTCTCAGATAAAGAGGAAGACGAGCTGTTTATTGATGCAGTAAGAAAGGAACAACCCTCTGAATCTGAACAAGCCTTTGTAGACATATCAATAGGAAAGCAAGTCGTAAAGCTTAAGTTTAAATTAAGTTCATAGACACGCCGCCGCTAAATATTCGCAGGCAAATCCACAACTTAATAACGGGAATGCCTGTTAAACATCTTAGATTCACGAGTACTGATTTGGGTAGTGAACATTTCGATGAATAAAACCTGTTATCTTTACGACGGTTGACAAACACGGAATGTAACTTGAACACAACACATCCTCCAAATACAAACCTGATTGAAAGAAATAATGATAATCAAATCCTTGATGACAGCAACACTCATAACAGTGACAAAACAATTACATTGACAATCATGTTACGTTATTTTTAAAATGTTTCCTTTTCTTTTTCATAATTTCTTTAACACACTACTTTGCCGCTGTGAAGCACGGGTATTTTGCTAGTAAGAACATACATACGAAATATGGCAAATGAGAGGAGACCATTCAGTTAATTTAGTTAATAGCTAAGTTTTCTCTAGCACAGTCCAATAACAAAACACCAATCAGGTTTAGATCAGAGAGTCCGTTCCTCCCAATCACCCCTCTGCAAGTGTCCCCATCATTACCCACGTGGGCATTAAAGTTGCCCAGCAGAACTGTGGAGTCCCTTTGCTGCCCTTTTCAGGATTCCCCACCAAGCCTTCCAAGAAGGCCTAGTAATTCTAGCTGCTGTTTGGTGCATAAGCATATACAGCAGTTAAATACCTCCCCTTTGTGACCTTCAGTTGCACAGAGGTAGCCTCCTTGTTCCCCAGGACAAAGTCAAACATGGCATTGACCAAACAGAGGTTCCCTGTGTCTCTGTGGTTTTCTTCCTGTGCCCTGTCCAGTGTTTGTTACTGCCTTGTGCCCTATGCTAGCTGGGTTAGGTGCTGGCAGACCCCAGTGACCCTGTTCAGGACTAAGCAGGTTAGAAAATGACTAACTGACTAACTGTACTGGTTATTTGTGCTGAGTCACATCTCAAGACACATGGGTTCGGATTCTAGCCCAGTCACTTGAGGTGTTTGACCTTTCAACCAAAAGACCCTGTATGTAATATTTATTGGTGACTACATTTTCTCAGTATGAGTTAATATGTTATGCAGTGGACTGACACTCTGCTCAAAGGTTTTTTTTCCTGCCTTGCATTCAGTATGCTGCCGGTACAGGATTAGGTTTTCCCAATCTTGCACTGGACTAAATGGGCTTTATGATGGATAGAATCTTGTTCTAGATCTTTTGGTCACTGTTGCTAGCATATTGCTAATGCATGCAGCTATCAGTGGCTTCTTTGTACAGAAATATAACAAAACTTTGAGAGCTGGACAGCAAATCATACTAAGTCTTAAGACATTAATTCAAATTCCATCTCTTGGCTTCTGTTATTGCAGGCATGCACTATATGATTTTGGTCCAACTTTAAGCTTGATTTGCAGTTGCCAACTGATTTTCATAGTTGGCAAGAATTTCAGCTACATCAGCGATCGTTTTACATGCTGTATGAGAGGGGTTGCGATGCCCGAGTTCATCTTATGATTAGATTATTTTACGATCAGAAAGATTTCCATCATGTTAGAAATGTGGGGCCATGTACATGTATAGTATGAGTACCCATGATGTGGGAAGTCCATGCAAATGAACCTGTTCTTACAGTTTCAGCAAATAGACGACTGACAACTCTATTATGCAGTGTGAGTACTCACTTTTCCATGATTTCTAAAAATCACACAGTGCATGCCCAGCATTAGCTTAACCCTTATAACTATGAAGCTACTGGTGATGTAGAGTGTCACTGAGTGAGTGCAGTGCAGCTATGTTCCATGCTGTACAGTGCACATTTTAAAGCTAAACTTACTAGTCAAGGGAAATTGGACGGGTATATGCACTGGTGTATTCATGAGTTTATTCTGTGGTGGACTTAAACCTGTCCTTGATTATTACCTATCTTGTGCCCATTGCAGATTTTTAACTGTCAGAGATAGATCAGCATTAAAATGGAGCAATTGCTGGGCAGTCTGTCTTCAACAAAAATCACTTCTCACATGATGCATGCTGCCCCTCCTTATACGTAAGACAGTACCTTCAGGGTGCCACCCCCTTAACTCTGCTCAAGTAAACATAGCTGCCTAACAATGTGGGTTTTATTTTAAGTTTGTAAAACTTTTCCTGTCATCTTACAGTTATATGTATTATTCATCCTCATGATGTGGAAATTGATTAAGCAGGTCTGTTAACAAATAGATGGATGTATTTATTTACAGTATAGTTAAAGTTTCTACTGAAAGAGACTTAGGAAATGCAACTGTTAATATATTGCTAAATTACAGCAAAGGAGTGTTATGGGATGGGCCCAGGGTTACACACTGAGTCAAAGTATGTTATATAAGTGTGTTATAATGAGTATACTGTATACATATATATATAAAGTGTTAGAATTTACATTCCAGCATCTTAACCAGTAAGCGTCATTACCTGTGCAGACTCATTTATAATGCCAAAGAGCAATGTAACACCAAAGAAGTAGAAAAAAGAGAGCATGGCTGCCTATGTTCTCATGTATAGTTGAGTTGAATGGCACACATGAATCACAGCCAGATAATTGTATCTGTATCTGTATCTGTTAGAACCATATCCTATTATAGATTAATTTCTAAATCTACAATTTCCATGATGGAAATGTTTCTACACAAAAGAGCCAACAACACTTTAGCTTCCTGTTTAATGTCTTGTGGGTTACTGAATACCTGCATAGGCAAGTGTCACCTACAAGATGTTCTTTTATATAGATAATATTGTTAAAATAGAAATCTCTCAGACGTATTTGCTTATACCAATCAGTTAGCTCAAAGCTTTAATAAGATCTGTCTCTTGCAAGTGCCAGTCATTACCATGGTGTTTCAAGTCAAGGTACTAGAAATGTATTTTTATTAGTAAGACGGGTATTATAGCCAGTGACTGAGGGTACATAGTCTGTGAGTTTTTGTATTAACAAAACAGTTATAAGCACTATTGTGGCATTTGACCTGCTCACTAGATCAGCATTTTAGCAACATTAATTACTTCACATTCTTGTAAATTAAGTCAAAAAGACTTTGAATGAACACCTCCAATTGTATTCTTTTTATCTAGCAATGATATGTGGGTGTAATTTTAAGTAGATGACGAAGTTGCAGCTGGTACTTGTATTTCTTTGTATGGTTTCTGTGGTGACAGCGCCATCTTGTGTCATGTTTCCTCTGTGTGTTAAACTGCTCTAATGGATGAGCTAATTACTCATTGTGTGTGCATTGCTCCATTTCTGTTACCCTGTTTAACCTCTGTTCTTTACCAGGTGTATCCTGTTTGTGCTTATTGTTGACGGGCTATGTGTTTTTTGCCCTTCACTGCTACTTTACATTGTTGAGTAAAAAATAGATTAAAAATAACATTTTTTAGCAAAATTGGAATGTAATGCTAGGTGTCATGATAGAATAGTGGCAAGCACTGTTGCTGCATGGATCCTGGGTTCAAATCACACAGCCAGTCATTATCCATGTGCATTTTTACACATCCTGCCTGTGTCTGAATCAGTTTCCTTCCCAGGTCCCCAAACTCTTGCAGCTCAGTTTAATGGGTTGCTCTTGAGTGTAACTGTGTGTGGTGGTGTGCATGATTAGGCCTTGCATTCGTCCAGAACCCTGTACAGAACTGTTTCCTGCCTTGAGCCTGGTGCTGCCAGGGTTTGCTTCAGCCTCCAGTGGTGTGTAATATCTGATGTGTACAGTATATGCAAACCCTTGTTGTTTGGACTTATGAAAATGATTAAAGACACGTTTAACAATCCTGATAAGATTTCGTTTTCCCATCTGTTCAGTTAAAAGCTGTTATGACTATAGAGAACTCACTAGAAGGATGTTTAGCTGTTCTACAGTACCCATGATTTTCATCATCCCGAGACTGAGAAACATCCATCAGACAATAAACTGGCAATTGGTTGCCCAATATAGGTATTAAGAATTTCTAACAATCTCCAGAAACAATATATATATATACTGCTGTTTTTTGTCTTCATTACACGGGATACAAAATGAGCTAATGGTGTATATCATTATTATCTTACTTTATATCCTTTGCTGTAAGACAATTTGATATGTATAGCATATAATCACATTGTTATATATATACTAGCAGACATGGTGTATAAGAAAATGAGAGCTGATCAGAACAAGAAGGGATTGCTTGAATCTGTAGTCCTAAATAACAAAGTGTAAATTTAATATGTAATGTTATATCCAAATATTTTTACAATATACAATTAGTCTTTTGTCTAACATTGGTGGATGGGCTTAACCGCTGATCCAGAAATTCATTAACCAGTTTTAATAATTGCTAATTAATAATTTGCATATGTGAAATTATGTTTCAGTTATTTCCCATATCACAACATATTTCCTATGTAGTTTAAATAAAAGTCAATTTCTCAAATGTTATTAAATACATTTATAAATTGTATTTAGCATAATTATATTATTTATATATTATTATTTTTAACACAATTTAAAATACTTAATATATTCACACAGTTTTCATAACTGTATGTTTATCACAAGTGAAATAAAGGTATTGTTTTGAGTATCAATGAAAACTGAATATTAATGAAAATTTGCTGTTTCATACAATATTAAAAGGTCATTTTTGAGATTTCATGATTTTAGTGTATGCACCCTATGCCTGTAGCTTGATGTTATTCTGAGAATATTATTTTTTCATATCCTAATTCATTATCACAGGGAGCGGAGACAAAGTGTAACCTCACAGCACTGGGCAAAGGTGAATGCCAAAGACAAATAAAGTCACAATCACAGTAATCCAATGGACAATTTCAAGTTGCTAGTTGAACTGAAGCATAGCTTTTATGAGGAATGCAGTGTCATAAGGGAGAGGAGAGAGAGAAAGAAAGAAAGAAAGAAAGAAAGAAAGAAAGAGAGACTATTGGGAGCTGACAACGGACCACCCAGATTGGGACCTGAGTGCAGCCATGCAACAGGTGACACCTCAGCACCACACTGGAGTGCCAATCCTGCCATCAACCCCTGAGTTTTCCCTGCAAGTTGGAGGACCTGCTTGCAGGGCTGGATGCAGGTTATCATCATACCCAGGACAAAGCAATTGCAGGTTAAGGGCCCTGCTCAAGGGCCCAATGGAGTAGACTCACTTTTGATGTTTTTGGGATTCGAACTGGCCACTTTCCGATTGCCGGCAGAGAGCCCTCAGCTGCCATCTCAGGCCCTGATGTTTTGAGTTCGATCCCCGTAAGGGGAAGTAAAGGTGTGTACACCTGATGAGCCCCAATTAGAACAAAACATGTAAGGGAGTCTGAGTAAAAAATGTGAAGTAAAACACATTAAGAGAACAGAATAGCTGAGCTTTAAAGCCAGACCCAAAGATTTTTGAGATAGCATCTTCAAAAATGCCTTTGACTGGTATCCATGTCACATCACACCTGGTCCCTTTTCCTCCCGCAGGTGGTAGGCCCACAAGAGACTTGTCACCAGTCCTGTTTGTGATATTCATGGACGGACTGTCAAGGCACAGCTGGGGAGAGGAGGGTGTCCAGTTCAGTTGCCTTAGAAATGAGTCATTACGTTTTCCAGACAATGTAGTTTCATTCATCAGGCTGTGAACTCCAGCATACAATGAGATGGTTTGTGACAGAGTGTGAGGCAGCAGGGAATGAGGTTCAGAACCTCCAAATCTGAGGCCATGGTCCTCATTTAGAAAAGGTTAGACTGTCCTCACTGAGTGGGAGGTGAGTTACTGCCTCAAGTGAAGGAGTTTAGGTATCTAGGGGGCTTTTTATGAGCAAGAGGAAAAGTGCAGTTATGTGGTCACTATACCAGTGGCAAAGAAGGAGCTGAGCCACTAGGAAAATCTCTTGATTTACCAGCTAATTTACATCCATACCTTCACCTATGCTTATGAGCTTTGGGTCATGACTAAAATGACCTTTCTAAAAAGGTAGCTGGGCTCTCCTTTAGAGATAGGGTTGAAAAGCACAGATGTTAGGGAGAGGCTCGGAGACAAGCCACTGACTCTGCATCAAGAAGAGCCAGTTAAGATAGTTTTGGCATCTGATCCTGATATCCCCCAGATGCCTTCCCGTGGAGGTTTTATAGGCACAACCAACTGGTAGGAGACCCCTGGGAAGACCCAGGACCCAATGGGAGAATTATACCTCCCAGCTGGCCTAGGAAGGCTGCCTTGGGATCCCACTGTGAGAGTTAGAAAGTGTGATAAAATATTAACATCTATCTGTCTGTCTATAGATACATACTGTATAGGTATACATATTTATATCTACATGTACATATTAATTATATATTAATAATTGTGTAATAACCCTCTGATACAGATTTAACTACATATTGTAAATAAACATAAAGCTTTATTACACCTATGTATTTTTTGCACATTTTCTATTTAAAATATGTATTTTTCATATGCCAAAAATCAGTATATGTTTTGCTATGAAAAGCATTGACGTTGTAAGGGCAATATCTAATCCATTATACATGCATTTTTACTTTGAAAAATATATTTAATCCTCCAGTTAGAAAAATATAAATGATGTATTATTTTTCCATTTGGGGTAAAAGAGTTCTTCTGCAATCAACATAGAAATGCAAAATTCAGTGGATAATAATTATTTTATATTACGCTTCTCTATGGTTCCCTTTTCAGTAATTGCTGAGTTCATTAAAATGATTATTGCGATGAGCTCTCAACTTTGTCCTCTTTATGTCCTGACAAATTATGTATTCATATCATCTGTGGCTTCTTTGCATTCTCTCCTGTATATCTCTTGCACTTTCATACTTCTTCAAAACTTTTTAGAGCTGATAAATAATTGAAGAAAGCCGAAGTCAACATTTAAATCACAGGCTTTGTGATACTGACCTGTTTGTTCATCGCTTACTTGAAGTAACTAAAATTAAGTATGTCGTCTTGTGGGTTTCGTAGCAATTTACAAACGTATAGTGAGACAGCAGGATCATTTATTTACCTGCTCCTGCCAATTATCCATGTCTTCATTCAAGGTCTTATTTATTTAAGCCCTTCTCCACTTTCAGTGTAGTTTGCTATAAGGGTTATACACTATTCATCATTTTCACTCAGATATTTTTGATGACATAGAAACTTGGGAGAGATGAAAAAATAATGACACCAATGATAAAGAAGGACAAAGTTTTGTTGAAAGACCTAAACCATTTAATGCTGCACATGCTTAACTGACTCAATTATTTATTCCTTCTTGTAGGTCAAGCTTCCTTTTCCAGTAGATCAAATCACAGATCTTCCAAGGAATGACTTCCAAATGATGATAAAAATGCACAAACTGACCTCAGAGCAACTAGAGTACATTCATGACGTCCGTCGGAGGAGCAAGAACCGTATTGCTGCCCAACGCTGTCGGAAGAGGAAGCTTGACTGTATTCAGAATCTTGAATGTGAGATTCATAAACTGGTACGTCTGTCTGATGCCTTGTTTGTGCATGTTATACAGTGCAATGGAAAATAAATATAAAAACCTATATGGTAAAATGTCAAAAACAATCAAGCCACGTGTCTTTCGGCAGGCTTAACTAAGAACCCAGCCTCTCATATCTGTTAGGAATTCCTCCTTCTCTACACTGTATACTGTACTGCACTTTGTAAGTTGATACAGCGTACACAGTACCGAAAAACCCAATATTCATTGCATTTTTATCTCCTTTTTTATACCGTTCCCCTTCCGAGTCCTTGATGTAATGGTCAAAGTCAAAGAATCTGTTTCCATGTTTGTATCGTATGACAGTGACTTGCACAGCTTAGAAAAAGAGACATTTGGATGGAAGTGCCAAGGAGTGAATGAAAGAATGTAGTTCTGTTAAAAGTGTGTTGGGTGTTTGGTCAGGGGTTGAGGGGAGAGCTGGGGGGGCACTTAATTAGGTGCCTGCCTTAACCTGGCCTGGCCCAGTCCAGCCCAAGCAGTATTGTGAGACAGTGTTAAGGTGAGGTGTAATTGCACTTGATTCCAACACACCTCATAGCTTTCATATTTTGTTGTAATGGGAATTATTTTATGACCATTTTTCAAGCTATTAGGAAACCTTTTATAGAAGGCATCCTGAGATTTGAGAGGCAAAGTCTATAGTGAGCCCCATGAATTTTCACTTTTTACAAGCATATCTGTATTGCCACAAAAGTTGTGCTATTTGTTGCTAACATATGTACTCAGTTGTAAAATATTTCTGTGTCAAATACCAGATTTTCCAAAGCACAGGAAGAATGTCTTCCAAATATTCGTCCTTCTGACCTCAGCAGCCTTTTGTAGAATCTCTTTTTCTTTTAATTAGGTCAGGCATTGTGTAAATTAAAGATGTCATTTTACAGTTTTATACCCTAGAGCCCAAAGTTATAGGAGCTGAACAATTCAAAGATACCTCTTTAATACAGTTCCATGTGTTAGTATGCAGTGTTATTTTTGGTATGAAAATTTTTAGGGGACTATGGATCTGGGATAGAGAACAGGGCCACCCTGAGAAGCTAGCAATAAAAGGACCAAGTGCAAAGAGTGTGTCTATGTGTGTGTGTGTGTGTGTGAGAGAGAGAGAGAGAGAAAGAGAGAGAGAGATGATGAAGCATTTGAAGAGTACAACATACAAGATCTGTTCATGTCATACAATCCATTGGCCTGGGTATGTGGCCACTGTCTTTGAAAGGATCCTAACATCAGCTCTTGGAATTGGCCAAAGCGAGTGCAGATGGTGTTGCCTGTGACGCCAAGTAAGCCAGGTGAGGCAGAGCAAGTAGCCTGAATGTGAAAGCAGTGAACACGACAGAGAAAGATCATTTGAGTCACATGGAAGGTCCTGTGGGTGATCAGAGTGGCAGGGAAAGAGATAGACTCTATTAAATTTTTATGAGGGAGCGAGACTAAGAGAGGCATTGCATTCCACAATGTATTAGGCTTCCAGCATCAATAATGATAAAACATTAGAAGAATAACACCATTAAACAAAAACATACATAATGAAGATTACCAACCTGTTATTTTGTCATATATTATGACGACTACCCTCACCAACAATAATACAAATACAAATAAATATTCATAAATTTCCAATTTATGTTCAATGGGTAAAGTAACAAATTCCATTGTACATAAATAATCAACATGATTCATGATAATAAAGATGACTACTCCAAAATACTGTAGCAAGATATGGAAGTTCACAAACCCTTTAAATTGTGTTATAAAAAATGGATCAATTGGTCATTTAAAATGGTTTTGACCATCAAGCCCCAAACTGAAACAGAACAAGTTGATTATGAGAACTAAATTATGTTTCTTTAAACATTTTAACAACAGTGCCATCTGCTAGACAGGATTTGCGCTAAATATGAATGATTTCTCTGTTTTCACAGGTATGTGAGAAGGAAAAGCTGCTTACAGAAAGGAATCAACTGAAAGCCTGTATGGGAGAACTGTGGGAGAATTTTTCATGTCTTTCCCAGGAGGTGTGCAGGGACGTGCAACTGAGCCCTGAGCAGATTCAGTCTCTGCACAGGAACTGCCCTGTACTCAGGCCTGTGGATCAAAGTGGCCCCACAACAGCCACCAGCATTAAACCTTCCTCATCCTCTTCCTCCACCAATTCTCCAACCCCAGGACTAGAAAAAAACTTCATGCTGTCCCAGTGTAAGGAGAAAAGCATTCAGTGCTGCACAGAACCCAGCACTGCCTCTTTGGGGGCACAATGGTTCCCAGGCAAAGAATCAGAAAACTGCCTAACTGATGTAGCACTTGACCCAGGTGCTTACCTAGAACGGGGGGCTAATGCGGAACAGTACAGTCAAACCGTCACTGTAGACTTTTGCCAAGAAATGACTGAAAAATGTACAACTGACGAACAGCCTAGAAAAGACTGTACTTAGAAAGAAAATTTTGATTTTTTTTTAAGTCTCTTCTACCTGGAGGGAGGTGGGCCAGTCAGCTTCTGCCAGTGTTCATTAGGTCATTTTTCTTTTTAAAATGGTTGACACTACAGTTGTCTTAACAGAAGCAATACTGCTCTCCAGGTGTTCCCTCTTTTAATATAAAAATTTGACTGAAATTGTTACAATGGTGCTACACTTTGCTTTGATGCAAGGAATGCAGCAGTGATAACACTGCTTTTTTAAGTTGGAATTCAATTATACCAGGGATGGGCGCAGACAGCATCTCAGATTATAACCTTTTAAGGACCTGGTAACCGTTTTCTGTTCTGTTTTTCTTCTCTGTCTCTTGGTGGCCCTTGTCACAGCAATGCAAACTCAGGAATTCTTCTGAATGTTCATTAAATTAAATAGTTACTTTACATCATGCATTGTATACAGCCACTGGACTGTATCATGTAATCATATGCAAAAATCTGTTGAGCATCACTGCATATTAGCGTTTTTAAAATATGAGCCCCTCACTTGTATTGTACAGAAGTTTGAATTCAAACATTCCTCTATTGCCTTTTATCATATTTAAAGAAAATCAAAGGAATAACTAAGAATGGCGAGGTGGCTAATTAGCTCACATCAGCAATATCACTCTTTGTCTACTTGATTGATGGTTTTGTATTTTTTTTTTTTTTTGTATATATTGTGGCACTCTCCCGTGGTGCCATGTAAGCATGGTGATATAGTTCACAAAAGAAAAGCTATTAAAAATTCAGACATGAAGTTTAATATTCGTTGACACCAAGATGTGAGTCTGACATCTCTGACAGGGGCTGAGTGGTATCGTTGAATCTCATTTCTGTTTCCTGTCCTTGGTAAGTTCCCCCATTTTTGTCTTTCTGTTCCTTTTTCAAAAAGCTATTCTTACACTCAGGATATTGGCCTTGTGAAGATAATTAAAAATATTAGCAAAATTCTCGAATGTAATGGCCTTCTAAACTAGAGTGTTAAAAATAGTGGGTTTGTTGTGGGAACACAGGTATGTGAAAATCCAGCGAATGGATTTTTTTGTAGGATATGAACTAATTGGAAGCTATTAATGATATATTGAACCTCTTTTTGTAGGACTGTAATATGTTTAAATCAACGTGCAAGAGTAAAGGTTGAAACAATGATAATGTCATATGGGGCATACTTTCCATAGGTTTAACGGTACAGCACTCGGTCGTTTTCCTTTCCTTTGTTGGGACACAGTGTTGGAGGCGTTGATAGGAAGCCAATTTTAAGCTATGCTCTTATCGGAGTTCTCCAGTGGGTCATACATTTGATGGTTTCACTACAACAAGTTCTCTCAACTCCTTTCAAATGTTAGCACTTTGAACCAAATGCTTCAAGCACTCACAATGCAAATCATCTGTTCAGAATATATTTTGTACCTACTTTTTCAAATGTTGAAAGTTAGAGTAGGATTTTAATTTGGCACTTATAAAAGAAGAAGAAAACCATAAGGTTATTAAAATATTTGAATCTTTAGTATCATAGAATGAAAAGAAATACTGTCTGCACCTCATATATAAGCTAAAATGTAAAGGAATCTAAGTGATAGTACCTGTGCTCCTTGAAGTTTTGGCAGTGATGCCAAATTTATTTGGAAGAAAAAAAAAGCAAAGTGGATAATATTTTAAAATCCCTTTGATGCACATTTGTATTTGATTGGCTACAAGTAATCACATGACCAATTGTAAATTGCACTATTACATTTAAAACTGGTCAAGAGCTGCATACAATTACATTTAACAACAGCTGTGCATAGGTTGTTTGCACCCTAAATGCATAGAGTTTTAAAATTGCATAGCGATTAACTTTTTTTGGGTAGTGTATATAGAGAAAGAGGAAAATAAAAAACTTGAAAAAAAAATCTCTGAGCAGTCACCTCAAGTGGAAAAGCAAATGTACGTATATATTTATTTTTTTTTTTTTAACTGCCACATTTTTATCTCTGTCACTGGTGCACCGCTACTAAGGTTTGTGCTTCCTTTCTGCTTAGTAGTTTGCACATGACAGAGAGTAACCTTTGCCCAGATGTAAGATGGGTCTGTCTTCCCATTAGTGGAAGTCAACCTTTGTGTAACAAATGGAACATTATTGCAATAATTGCCTCAACTTCATTTCTGCTCCTCTTGTTGGTTCTTCCACAGTGACAAAGATATAGCTTAACACCTGCTTTATTAACATGTTACCAAATTAGTAGGGAGTATGGGTAATAATAGCATTCTTATTTTTGTCAACCTCAGCTGGCATATTTGGCAATGGATGGTTTCCTGTCTAATCTGAGATCTGGCACATACTTTAGACAGCATCAAAGAAACAGGAAAAGAGCGAGTACTAAAAGCATGGATTATGTGTGCGTAAATTATTTATACGCTATAACCATTCAATATACATTTCATATAATATATATATATATATATATATATATATTAATATATATATATAAAGAAAGAAAAAGTAAGTGTTGATTCCACACTAAAATGAAATAGACATTAGACATAAAAGGTTAGGACTGTGAAACCTTTCAGTACATAATTCTTGCAGTTAACCCACTTAAGATATTTCAGTTTGGCATTAATGCTTACTTTTTTTGCGTTTTCTGAAGCACACTGTATTTTTTACATTCACTTACATCCATTTACACACACACTGACAAAGAAAAGCATACTTGATTTTGGATAAGAAAAATGGATTTGTGTTCATTTGTAGTTACTGCTGTCATGCAGCATCCATCTCATTTACCTTATGCAAACCTTTCTTCCTGTATTCTTTCAAAAGGAAAAAAAAATGAAAAGCTGTTTCCCACCAAATGAACAAATGAAGATCTAATCAGTAATGATAAAGCAGTAGTGGTCTGGCAGGACTTCATTTATTGCAGCCACTCAATATAAAAATGTTTATTTGAAGTGTATTGACATTTTGAAAATTAACTCAAATATATAATATCATTAAATAGTTGTTTTTATTTATAATAAGTACTTTTGCATCCAATTTTCTAAAATGCATGAAAAGACTATGTATTGAACTTTTAACTTTCATCAAGCTGTTAGTGTCTTTCATTTCTGTATTGTTGAATAATGTGAATTTGCTTTAGTGTTTGCCTTCTTAGATCTTTCTGAAGCACCTGTCTGCACAAGTGTCCAATGAAATCCTCACTAAAACCAGACCTGACCTGACCAAAGCCAATCTTAACCAGCCTGACCCTGAGGTCTTAATATTTCACATTCATTACCGTAGTGACTTTAAAACATTTCAAATGGGTTACCTCCTTAGATACTCCTGCAGGTTTCCTTAAACGAGTAGGAAAGGACCTTTTTTTTTTTATTTAGCATACTAAGGCTGGTCTCACCTTGTAGGTGTTGATGGCGAGATAATCTCTGTCTCTGTAAAAAGTATAGACCACTTCAAGTGGCTTGTCAAAATATCTTCTATATAGACATGTGCCATACAGTGCCCTGTTTTATTTATTTATCATTAATATACTATTAGTGTTTGGTCATATGGGCTAAACAGTAGGCTTTGCCTGTATTAATAATACATTTGGAAACTGTAGCTGCTATGAAAGTATACAGCCGACCTTGTGGAAAACAGCTAACTAGTTCATGCCCTGAAGAATAAAGTGTTAAATAATGATAGGTGGAGGTATGAACAATAGCAGTGCAGATGTAAATGTGGGCAAATGTCTTACACAACAAAGAGCACTCCTACAACTACATTTAACATCTTTTCAGTATTGTAATTTTTCCATTGCTGTTAGTGAATGACTCCATTCAAGAGCAAATCACTTCAGCATGTTATCAACACTTGCTGCTGAGCAGCCTGCAACTACCCTTTTACAATTCCTTAGTTAGTCTTCTCCTTCCTGCTTGTCATTTGCAATGCCACTTTCATGAAATTTAACTATATTAAGTTTTCAACAATTGTAAGCAAACTGCTAAAATTTTGTTTTCCACAATGGGGAAAAAAACTATGACAAAAATGTTCATTTCACAAACCAATCTGAAATTTTTAAATTTTTGTCCTTTGAATGACATCAAAAGCGGATTTGTGTCTTTCTTAACTACTCCATGTGAGAGATATATTTGCAACTTTGTACACAGAGAGAATTGTGTTTTCACCAGAGTTGTTTTTGGTCATAAAAGAAGTTGATGTTCTGACTCATATGGTACGCTAGCTTGAATGTGTGTCCAAAATAAACCCAACATTCCCAGTTAAAGACTCAGTGCACTATTGTCATACATAAGGGAAGCCTAGCTGGTTGCTGCACTTAACTGACTTCCCTCTAAAGGGCCATTACCTATTTATAATTTCCCCATAGACCCATCAACCATTAATGGGCTGAAATGGTTTCTCTGGTGTGTGTTTGGTGTGCTTTTTATGTAGCAGTAAATTTAGCCCCTGATTCTACAAGCTAGTCCAGTGCAAAGCATCACCTTCTTCAAAGAATTGGGTGCCAAGCTTTAAGAGTACAAATGTGAAAATATCGTGAACCACTGCTCTTATACATACATACATATATATAATATATATATATATATATATATATATATATATATATATATATATATACACATACACATATATATATACCATTTAATAAGCTATGTTGATGTCTACCTTTTTTATGGGTTTGCACCTGCTCTACATTTTTATTATTTTAAATAACTAAAACATTAGTGAGCCTCTTTTCCAAATAGAAGAATATGCATGACATAATGAGAGAGAGATTAGAAGTTGGTCTCAATCCATTGCAAATCCTGTCACAGATTTGATATTACTTTTAAATGTTTACTTCAATTTCAAAGTAAAGCTGGGATTGTTGTAAATGGATGCAACCATTACAGTATACTTGTCAGCAGTGTCTTCCTTTTCTCCCAGCAGATCTTTGAGATTTTTAATATTCTAAAGAAAAGATCCCTGCCTACCCATCTGGGTCTGGAAAGCTTACTTGCATTACCTAAGCACATCAGTGAGCTGATAACAGGGTCCCATATTTATGGCCAGTCTTCCTAACCACTTTCTTTGGCTTTATGGACAGAAGCAAATTGGCTTAAACTGAATTGGAATTCTCCCTTACTTTACTAGCGCCTTTGCTCTAAGTTCAAGTCAGGTTTAAGGTTTGTAGTTGCGAGTCATTTGGTTAATTTTGTAGCCCATTTTTTAAAGACTGCCAGGATTTACGTGTAGTCTTTTGCAGTAGATTTATGTTTCATAGCTGCTGATAGCTTTTATTCATATGCTTTGTCCATTTTAGTAGTTAGTAATTCTTAAATTGTATAGTGTAGATCTTCTATTGTTTGTTGTTGTCTCAAGGTGCCTTGAATTTAATTTTTTGTCCAAGTTGATTCTGGAACAGACATTAATGCCCCCCAAACTTCATGCTTTTCTCTTTATTTGTAACACAAAAGTAGTTCATTTTAATAAGTGAATTTATTTTCTTTGATATCTTCCCCTGTTTTATCATCTTTGAATAAATGGGGCACATCTGAGAAAAAGCTCCATTTACAAGATTTGCACAAATGGAAAACAGAAAAGGGCTATATTATGCATTTTTGAAAAGAGAAATGTGAAAAGAGGATTGTGAACAAATTTAGTGGGAAACCACAGTTTGAGGGCTCATTTCTTTCTGCAGTCAACCCCCAATGTTCTCATTTGCAATAAGTAATTCCACCAGTAATTTGGTCAATACCATCAGAACAAAGTCAACTGCCAAAAACATGCAATGTACAGTACGTATTTTCACTAACTAAAATGCTGCTTACACAGTGACTATTTCTGGCATTGTAAGTTCTATTTCTGGTGAATGGTGGCGTCGAAAATGTGGTGTACCAAGAGGTGATGATGATGATAGCTGGTGTGTTTTTATTGCTGCTTACTGAGTCAGTATTAATCCTGGCTTTGTTGTTAATCAATGAGTAGCAAGTGCAAGACTTGCCTCTTATTGATTCTTGATGGTTGAAATTTATACTTATGTCATCCACCCCCATCTCCCAAAAGTCTAAAGGTGGGCTTGACCTACCGGTGCTCTTGAATACTATCCAGTGGCTTTGTTTATATGATTGTTTGTTTCAGAATCATTTGGATACAAGTGCACCTCCAACTCTTTGCCTTACGACTCTCAGAGGCCATATTCACAACAGGGTGAAATTAGTGTTTGCAGAGGGGCTTCCAAGCTCTGAGTCCCGGGTTAGCAGTATGGACTTTTCACACACTTATCTACCTGTAAAATCTTTCATACCTCTCATAACTGGTCAATGACTGTATCAACAAATTGCATAAGGTGTTTTTTCTACATGCTTTTTACACAGATTTTATGGAATTAATGTTTTCGTAGATATGGTGCATCTTTTTTTAATGTACTAGTTCTTATGCTCGTAATCTGAGATTTTTTTTCTAGAAGTGTTTGTGTTTATATTGTTGAAATGAGATAGCTGTTAATGCTAATTCTGTTACCAAGAATTTTTACCTTTTTTGTTTACTTTTATTTTTTTATGTTTTTTTTTTTTTTTTCAAAATCGCTATGACCCTAATAGGTTTTATGATGTTCTCAACTGAGTGTAAATACAATATTGTGCAAAACAATCCCCTTTTCATTCATTTAAATTGAAAGTGTTATAAATAACTGATTTTTATGTCTAGACACCATTTCTGTTAATGAAATAAAGAACATATCATTATGTACCATTATCTTCAGTGTCCTGATCTCTTTTACCTGTTAACTTGTTTATTTTATTATTCTGTTTGTGCAATATCACAGATCAAATTATGAGGGACTGACTGTCTATATCAAATGTTAATAATTTTGGTCTCTGAAAAACTCTTCTAATGAAACAGTTTCCAAATCATTCTTCCAAATAACTGTTGTACTCAACAGAAAGCAATAAAAAGACAAACTTGTTAACTCGTACTTTCCACAAGTATTATGTAGCCACCTCTGTCTTCACTATTGTATTGAGTCCTTAGCCTTCAATATATAAGGAAACGATTACTCTGGAAAGAAATGTCTTGTTTTTCTATGACAGCAATATAAGATCAAATGTGTTAAGATGGATACATTTACTGATTTATGTTAAATTTCAACTATATCTGTAACATACAGATAGATTTTTATACAATTGTTTAGTGTGATTTCCTTTCATATTTTACATACATCATCAAGACATGTATATTTAATGTGATAATGTATGTATTTTGAAAACGCTTTAACTAGTCAGAAGAAAAACCTTTCATGTACCAGAGAATATATAAGATCTTGCTATGCCTGTTCAACTCCGAATACTACATCAGAACCAGTATAAACCATGAACCAGGACCTGCTGTTACTGCATGAACAAAAAACAAGTTTGACCTAACCCAGGGCTACAAGTGAAACTCGGTTTTGGTAGAAGACATAAGATGTGCCTAGCCAGGATTGGTCCGGGGGCACAAGGCCTGAACCTGGCCTGCACTATGATGTTCCATTGGCACAAAGAGGTGCAGCAGAGAAGCAAAAAACTGGCATGAATTCTGAGCTATGCAAAAGCTCATTGTTTCTCACTCCATCAATTCCATCCAGAGACACCAGCTCAGGGGACCACTTAGCTTCCTACAAACAGTCACCTGGCCATCTAACAGGTGCCTAGAGTCCCAGTAAGAAGAGTGGCTATCCATCCAGGTTGTATTGGTATGATTTGTCATTTGAAACTCAATTTGCTTTGCTTCTTTTTGAGCTTATGTTAAATCTTATGTTAAAACCTTGATGTTAAATATTTAATGCATGAATAAAAGTATAAACCATTCTTATTTTGGTGTAATCTTGGGTCATAGATAAAAGAGAACATGGGAAGTATTTACTATGACCATTAGTAGAGCTTCAGATTGCAGGTCTATGTACTAATGAGCCTGAAAGTGAGAATATGGTTACCCTAGGACCCTTTCATGATAAATCGGTCTGTTCTGCACAGGTTGACAAGTCATTAATTCACAATATACCATTCAAATTTGAAGCCACTGTTTAGATGATAAGTTAAACTTTATACACTATCTCACCACAAATTGTTTGAATCAGATGGCATAGGCCTCATATTCTCCAACCTTTTATCTGTTTTGTTATGTTCAGAAGGAATAGGAGAACTGACATTTAATATTGATGTAAAGCCCTTAATTGTGGCAGTTGAGCAGAATATATTGAATAAATTTTAACTTCTACTGTACTCTGATTACCTATTTTCTTAAGGCAAGTTAATTCTGTTCAAATACCATCCCTCATGGGCAAATAGTCGCATAGCCTTAGCATATACTGCCTATGCAGTCAAGAGCGGACTTAGAGTAGTGTGCCCCAACATTCTGATTAGGGCTGCAACTGAGTACCGATTAAGATATCAGTTAAAAAAAGCAACATTTGCGCAAAAAGGCAAGTATTTTAGTCAAATCTGAAAAAGCTATATTTCTTGTGCAATGTTCTCCTTCCTTAACAATAGCACAAGTAAGCTCTAAAATTTGCCAAACAAGTCTTGCTACTAACCATTAGGGTTAGCTTAACATTTCTGAAGCCACTATTAGTAATATAATATAGTAATGTAAGGTTTAAACCATAGGTTCCCAACCTTTTTTGGGTCAGAGCCCACTTTTTCAAAGAGTGATTCGATAGCACCCCCCTTGAGTGAATTATACTATTGTATACTATATGTTGTAAAAAAAAAAAAAACATTTTTTAAAATTATTTTATTAGAAGATATTAACAATATTGGTGCATTGCTCAAAGTATGATTAAAAAAATCTATTATTAAAAAAATGAATATAATATTATTAGTGAGAGGGCTGAGCTTGGTGTGATGACACAGATTTTTGGATTTTTGGTGCCATTTTTGTCATCAGCAATTTTAAATCACTGCATTCCACTATTGAAAATCTTTATTTTCTTTGTTAATAGATTGTTGACCATACTAAATCCTCTTTAGGCTAAATATGATGATGGGAATGCAATGAAAAACTTCTTTGCTGCAGCCCATAAGGCTGCATATAATATTGGAATTTGCCATTGAAGCCAAAAATTCTTGATATCCATTTTTTAATTTCAATTTCAACTCTTCATTTGTTGAAAATTCTATCAACTCCTCCTGCAGTGATAATTCTGCTATTTGTAGGTTTGAGGAAGGTTCTAGGGCCCAATCTAGAATGACCATGTTGAGTAAATCCTGAAATCTATTTGTAAAATCTTCTTTAAGTGCTTCCAGATGCTAGCTATAAACCAGAATGTCATCATCATTCATTTCCACTGAAGAAAGATTTGGAAACTGATAAAATTGGCTTTGACCTAAATTTCATTTGTGGAAGGCAAGTTTTGACACGAACGCAGAAATAGTTGCCTTTGCTTTGATAAAATTCAAATCATCTCGTTGCAGCTGTAGATCCGTTTCATTAAATTTGTTGTATAGATCTGTCAAATAAGCTATATCATTTTTAAATTTCAATTAATTCTCTCATAGAGAATCATCTTTTTTTTTTCAAAAAACTTTATAACTAATTCAAAGAGTTTGTAAAACTGTTTTAGACAGTGTCGCATGCAGCTGGGGGTGGAGCCCAGCCGGAACGCCCAGGAGGACCGGAGGAGGGCTTGTGCCTCCTCCAGACCACGAGGGGGTGACCGCCCAGGTTATGTTGGGGGCCATGGGTAGAGGGCATGGAAGCCCAACCCTGTAGTGCCCCGTGGCCACCGCCAGGCGGCGCTCCGGTGCCTGAAGAACCCTGGACCTCAGCACTTCCGCCACACCTGGAAGTGCTGGAGGGAAGAGGACTGGGAACACCCGGAGGGCTTCCGGGTGTGCAGCCGGCACTTCCGCCACAAGGGGGTGTGTCCACGAGGGATTGCTGGGGAAGCAGCTGGAGCCCATCTGGGTTGGTATTTAAGGGGCCGCCTCCCTTCCGTCATCGGCAAGAGTCGGGTGGAAGTGAACGGAGCTCGGAGAGAGGAGTGGAGGCGGCGGACAGGAAAGGCACTAAGGATTGTGAAGCCTGGATATTGGGGAATCGGTGCTGGAGGCACTGGGACGTGTACTAAAACAATTTTAAATATATTTGTAAATAAAACGAGTTTGTTGGGTGAACAAACGATGTCCGTCTGTCTGTGTCCGGGTCCAGTTCCACAACAGGTACCCTTTGACAGCCAACAAACTTCTGTGTGCAATAGTAAACAATTAAAGTCTTCGTTGTTTTCATCACAACGCTTTCCAAATAATCTATCATTGAGAGCATTGCTTCTGATCTTGTTAACTGTTGTAATTACATACTATAGTGAACGATGAAGGCGGTCATTAAGGTTTTCTGCAACCAAATGTTGTCAGTGAATCACACAAAGCACAGCGACTACATTTGGTACCGCCTTTTTCAAATATGAAATCAACCCGCGGTAGCATCCTACCATTGCCGGAGCACCATCGGTAGCAACAGACACAATATTATTCAGAGGAATACCTTTTTCTTTAAAATAGTGTTCCAATATAGATTTTCCTTTAGTGTCTGTTTCTAATATTCTTGCGCATAATAGTTCTTGACAATTTTTTTCATCTTTTATGAAGCAAACGTATGCTAGAAATAAAGACTAATTGCTTGGTAAAGTAGATTCATTGAGTTGTAAAGAAAACTCAGTAGTCTTCAAAAAATCAGTTAAAGAACTCTCCACATCCTCGAACATTTTATCTATTTGTCTCTGCACTGTACCATTGCTCCATGGTGTTTTTTAATAATATCAGACAGTGGCTTGTGCAGCACAGTACATAAAACCTCAATCACAGCTGGCAGTATCAATTCTTTGCCAACAGTGTTCGGTTTTCCCAATTTAGCAATAAGCAAGGAAATGTTGTAAGAAATGTTGCACATAATCCATCATTGTCTTGTTTCGATGTCACTGAAGACATATAGACATAAGTTGGACATCTCGAATGTTGATCTTTGACCATTTCAAAGTAAGATAAATTGTTATCTTTTCTGTCAGGATGTATTTTGGTCAAATATGCTTCTAATCGCAAAGGTTTCATGGTTTCATTTGAAAAAACTTGGCACGTGAACGTGGCAAATCAGGCGCATTGGTAATGTCTTGTTTGTGGGTGACTGAATAAAACCATATTTCAAATATTCAACATTATATTGTCTACATTTTTTCTTTGAATCCAACATGGTTCTATCTGTAAAAATAAAACAATAATAATAATAAAATAATAATAAAAAATACGCACTTATGTGGCAACAGTTATTGTGCCAATAATATATCTGTCTATTATATAAAAAAAACCTGGGACAAGACGTGACGAGGGAGATACTTTCAAGTCCCACAAGAAAAGTAATGTTTCTTCCCAATAATGAGGCGTATCCACGAGAATTAAAAGGTTTGTTGTTTGATGAAAATGAAAGTTTGCTGCTGGATTATCCCCAAGTGTAAGTGAAAGAGACCACAACTACTGTGATGCTGTTTCTTTTCAGTTGCATCAAGGTTGTGCTCCCATGAAACAGATCTCAAAACACAATAATTTCTTACCAAAAGTGAAATTAATTGCACTATTTTAGGTCCTTATTTAAATCACCTGTCTCTGTTACATATATCTCAAAATGTGATTAATATTATTTTTGGTCAATGACACACGTAAAATGCAACAAGGCAACTAAAAAATGGTGCCACATGTCATCAATGGTTAAATCATGACACCACCTTCACTTCAACTCCAAATTATGTGACTAGATTGATGCCAAAGGCAGTTAATATGCCCAAGAGTCTTTGCTTGTCTGTGTGTATTTTAAAAATCTTGTTTTTCTACATTCTATAGAATTAGAGCAGTAAAAATGTATTTATATTTAGCATAAAAGGAGCCTGAGTTTAAAACAATCTGGTTCATAAAGAGACTTTACTTTCAGATTTGCATTTTTGGCCATTAGATGTTTAATGAGATCAAATCGAACAAGTCTGGATGTGCCTTCTACTGCATGAGAAGCCAAGGTTCATCTATAGCCACAATATAGACAGTGAGACACTGGCAAATTAACCAGAAGGCTTCATTTACAATTCCAAAAATGGAAGCAAAGCACCAGACATCCCAGTCTCAGCCTGAAAATGCAGTGGTTCCATTTTAACACCTGATGGTAAGTATTCATTTAACATAGTACTGAAATAATAACAACACCTATAACAAAATCCCTTTACCCCCTGACTCTGACTGCACATTATTCCATCTGTACAATAATCTGTTTTCATCATCATCTTCTCTAGAGTTGAAGTTTACATAAAAAGTATATTTGAAGAAATAGTTTCCTCAACTTTAAGGCTGAAGTTTCACTTACAGATATCTGTAGTTTATACTCCATCCTAGTATTCCTGGCAGTCTTGGAGAGTGAGCTTTACCAGTCTAGCCCATTTTGAGGGTAAATGTAAAACAATGCATTGTTGGGTTACAAATAAATACATGTAATATTACAATTTTTTTATTGTAATCGAACATACTCAGAAACAAAATTATAAAGATTACATTAGTTGTCAGTTGATGTCATAAGTAAAAAAAATTATGTTTTTTACTTGCATGCCTAATCAGACCACACACATTCACATTTAGTTCTGGTATCTTCTGTAGGAATAATCATTTGAAGTCATTAGCAGATGGCATTTACCTGCCTTGCTCACTGGTTATAATTGGTTTTGCCTAATCCTCCTGGCAGACCTGCTCCCTAAAGAAGCAAACTTACTGTTATTTGAGGGCAGCCTTTCTTCAAATCTGGCAACCAAGTGTGAGAACAATCACATTTTTAATTTTAAGCCACTCCAATGTTTAGACCCTGTGCCTGTGGTCATTGTCCTGTTGATTTTTGTTTTTAGGAGACTGAAAGTCCCTTTGCAGTATTTCCCAGGACAGTATTTAATGTATTTGTACCATAAAAGTATAACCTATTACAATTAAGGCAAGTAAACTGTGTTGCCCTACCAGCAGCTGTTTGTTACTAATTAAGAAACTGGTTGGAACCAAAACCTGCAGTCCGATCCTTCAGGATCAGAGTTGGACACCCCATTCTACAAGATGAATCCTGTCCTCCTTGAATAGATGTGCTGTTTAGACAGATATCTTTTTGAAGGCAGTGTCTGGTTGGTTGGTATTGTGCAAATTCCATTTAATGATTACTTTGTCAAAACCACTCAAAGAAAGATACAAACACTTTTCTTTATTTTTGTTAACTTTTCATAGTGTGCATTATTATTACTGTGCTTCTAACTTCCTTAGAATGTTCTTTAGTGTTCCTCTTCATAGCTTTTCATTTCATTAACAGTGTGACCAATGACTCCTAATCATGCTGAAGTTTATATTTATAAAATGCATCAGTGACTGAATTGCCACTCAGGCAAAGAACATTGCTGAGACAATCTCATTCTGGCTGGGAAAATGTACTTTGCATTCAGCAAATTGTAGATTTCAAGTAAAATGATGTGATGGACGGCCGGAGGCCTTTCCTTGCTGGGAAACCTATATAGTGGAAGGACTGGGGGAGAGAGCATATCCAGGGCACTACCTCTCCTTCAGAGCTCTCTCAGGGCTCCATGAGAGTTGGAGCTTGGAGCAGCACTATTGGCTTCCATGGGCGCCACCAGTGGTTGCTGCAGGTACTGCTGACCCCTTAGTTACAGCACTTCTGCCACACGTGGAAGTGCAGCCGGAAGAATGTCACAGAACACCTGTAGCACTTCCAGGTGCTCGATACAAGGAGACAGCCACCAATACTCTGGCAGCCATAGTTGGTAGATGGAGGACAAAGCTTGCCAGGAGGAGTGGAGGCACACTGAGAGAGGAAGAGAACGAAAAGGAAAGAAGAGAAGTGTGTTTTGTGCTTTGAACTGTGGTGTGCAGGTGGGAAACGAGGAAGGCATTTCCCATAGGAAAAAAATTAAAAATGAATGTGTTGAACTTGTGTCCTGTGTCTGTCTTGTTTTGGGTTTAGGTGGCAGGAGTGCCCTCTGCAGACCAGAATGGCAAAGGTAAAAAATGCCTTTAAAGTCTTTCAACTTGACCATGCAATTTTTGTAATAAAAGTATAACTGGAACAGCATTTGTATCAATTGTGTCATCTAGCAGTATTTCAAAAATCTGTTGAAGTGGCTTAATAATTTTCTGATACATTGTAGATATTTGTTATAGGAATCTTAAAAATGCAACAGCTAATATAAAGCACCTTATAAATGAGGTGAGATATTACAAATTTATTCACGGAAAGGATCAGAGGAACAAAATTAGTGGTGCCATGAGAGGACAATCACTTCAATCTTCACACACTCACTGTGTTTAACTAGGATAAAACTGAAAGAGTTTCAGTCATCACAATACCTCAGTTAACATAAAAAAGTATTAGCTATACTATATGTGCTAGTGTCTGCTATAGATATTGTTTGAGACAGGATCACTAAATTCCTGCATTTGGTCTTATTTTTCAAAACTGAGACAGGACCGAAATCAACATAATTTTAAAGAGTATGAGTACTGGTGTATTTCACAAATATTTAATACATCTGGTATTGTCGAAGAATTGATTGACAATGACTAATTTATTCAGAAAACCATTTACGCTTAGGAGTGTAAGGTGACATTTTTAAAACTGAAGTATGCTGTTAGTACCTTTTTGCATGTCCAACTTGGAGAGAAAGATTCTGATATTTTCAATCTCTTTCTTGTCTATTGTTTAGACTAAAATGTTTCATACATGTTCACCATGAGTCAAGTTCTTTTCAATACCAATTAAAGCCAGTACATAAAATACAGAAATTAACAAATGAGTCAATTATACATTTCAGTATTCTGTTACATTTTAATTTAAAATGTAGTTCAAAGTAAATCTCTCCAAAAACAAAATCATCACAGCTGCAGTCAGTGACCACTTATTTACTGAGCAAAGGTATAACAGGAAAATATGAGTATTCTTCAGTTATGTAAGTATTTAAAAAATCAGGATAAAGAAGTAGAATAATGAAATGTAAGGCTACCGCAAACAATAAGCAGTATTTCTATTTTATATGATGTATTTAACTATAACAAAGGCATACACAAATATGATGAAGTAATATCAGCTTTACCGAAGCCTCCATAGGCATTCTTGCATCTTGCCAAGTGTCACTTCCTGATTCATTTTTCATTTTTTCATAATGGAGGAAAGCTCAAGCAGCATGCTCTATTGGTAAAAGAAAAGTTAAAAAAGACATTTTTAGAAAGATAATTTACAGCAAAATCAAGTGATCTGTATGATTTGCAAAGCTGTTTGTTAATGATAAGAATGAATATGCATGGTTGTGCACTCTGCGATGTGCTGGTATTCCACTTGAAGTTAGTTCATAGCTTTTACACATTAAGGCTCAGGGTCCTGTAAATCTGTTATTAGAAAAGGGCTTAAGGAAAAGAGTAAAGTTATGTTAAAACAATTATTAAAATAGTGTGGAATTGTATCTCTGTATTTCGCAGATTACATTCTATCTCTATACAACCTTGCTAATTGTCAGAAAAACAAAACATTATATCTACACACTTAAGAATGAAGAGGCATTTCATAGCCATAGTATGCCAATGGCATTCTTGCATGTTTCCATAACACTGTGCATTAATTTCCTAGATTGTTTGTTTGGTGTTCCATACTGTAGTGCCATACAGATACAGCTCATTAGCCACATAGTATAAGTGTGTAGGACACTGGACTCTAAACCACAAGGCTGCCGATTCCATCCTTATCACCAACATGCTATATTACCCAGAGCAAGTCAACTAGCTTGCCTTTTCTACAACTGTACACACACACACACACACATATCATATACTGTATATATATATATATATATATATATATATATATATATATATATATATATATATATATATATATATAGTGACAGATAGAGGATGCTGTCGTCCATTTGAACCCTCAGACTATACGCCAGACACCAGGTAAGTGACTTTATTATTAATAAATAGTGCACAAAGCACCCTCCTCTCCACAATACTCATATAAATACCAATCATCACAAATCAATACAATCCACCACTCCCAGACGCGTTGCCACCCTTCCACCCAGCTCAGCTCAACCCTGGGATCTCCCACAGTCCTTTAAATAGTCCGTGACCCGGAAGTGCTCCTGAACCCCTGTCCATGTGACTTCTTAACACTTCCGGGTCAGATCAAAACTCCTTTTCTTCAACCCGGAAGCACGTCATTCCCTTTGTCCATGTAACTCAGATGCACTTCCAGGTTGTAGGGAAAATACTCGCTGCTCCTCCCTGCAGCGCCTTCTAGTGGCCCCTGTGGTATCCAGCAGGGCTGTAGCTGGCATTTGTGGCACCTACATGCTGCAGGGAGGGCTCCACCTGGCGGCCTGGGGGTATTGGCCGGGATGACTGGCCGGCCATAGACCACAATATATACATATATACTATATATATATATATATATAGTAACAAAGGCACTATATAGGCGCCTGACCCGGCACAGAAAGACACGGAGGCACGTATAAAAAGTACAAAGACTTTTATTTTCTTCAGCTGTGGGACATGTCTTCCTCGTGCCACACAGCCCAAACACAGTCCCAAAGCACAAAACACAATTCTTCACCTCGCTCCACCACTCCTCCCAGACAAGCTTCATCTTCTTCCTCCCAACTCTGGCTCGTCGAGTGGTGGTGGCTGGGCCCTTTTATAGCCCACCTGGAAGCGTTCCAGGTAATTAACCTGAAGCTGAAGACTTGTCCAGCCCCTAGCGGCCACCCCGGGCCCCAACCAAGCTGTGGAGGACTCCATCTCCCATGGAGCCCTGCGGGCGGTTGGGGAATCACCGTCAGCCAGGGAGGCTGCCACCAAGCGTCCCGGGGGAGGTACTGGAGTGCCCATGGTGGCTCCCCCGGAACATAAGCAGCAGGGGCATCCCTGCCGGGCACGGAACCCGGCTGTCCTTTACAGTATATATATATATATATATATATATATTAATAAAGGCGCTATATAGGCGCCTCTTGAACCCTCCGATGACATGTCAGACACCTGTTATAAATCCAATATTTTTGGCACCACTATTCCACACTACTCCAATAAACAATACAATAAACAATCAATCCTCCACTCCTCCCAGCAGCTCTGTTGCACTTCCTCCCAACTCCGGCTCGGACTGCTGGGGTTACCCATAGTCCCTTTATACTTCTCGACCCGGAAGTGTTTCTGTCCCTCAGTCCATGTGACTCTTAACACTTCCGGGTCAGGTGAAAACTCCTTTTCTTTAACCCGAAGTACAACATTGCTTCTGTCCCCTCGACTGGGAAGTACTTCCAGGTTATAAGGCAAATAGAAGTCCCTGTGGCTCGCTGCAGCATCCCCTGGCGGCCCCCATGGTATCCAACAGGGCTGTGAAGAGAAACTCCAAGTTCCATGATGCTCTGCTGGAACCCAGGGCATCTCCACTTTACAGGGAGGACTCCACCTGGCGTCTTGGGGGTATTGGCCGGGATAAGCTGCCGGCCGTAGTCCACAATATTCCCACCTCAGCGAAGAACCATGGTTCAAAGCATCTGGCTCCGCGAGGGATGTCTTCCTCCAGGAGGGAATTCCGGTCGGACCTTGATCGCTCTGTTTACAGTAATCCTTGGAGAACCTAGGAGGAACATTATAGTAATGAGACACTCTATCTCCCATTCTCCAAGGACAGTCTTGGCAAATATGGCCCGGCCGGCAGCAATTATAACACTGCCTCTGTCCTCCTGCTATTTTCCTTCTGCGGAACTGGAAACATTCCGGAAACTCAGGTTCCGCCCCTTTTCTCGCTGAGGAGGGTTCCACAGCCGCCCTTGTACTCTCCGCACCCTTTTCCACTTTGTCAGGAGACCTTTGTTTCTCTTTTATGATCCCCTGTTTCCTCTGGGGTTTGTCCACAGTTTGGGTCTCTCTATGGGAAAGAGAGAGCCCTTTTACTGTCTGCACCCCCTTTGACCTGTAAATAACCGGCCCCACTGTCTTTAGGATCTCATTGTTCTGGTAGACAGCACTATTCAGCTGCTCCAGTCCTATCGATCCTTCCAACGGAGGCTTGGTCATTATACCACACTCCTTTGTAGGGCCCGCAGCTACCTGGCACCCACTACTTATTAATTGCGGGCCCGAATCGCTCTGCGTCCCTGTATTATGTACGGTACTGGTAATACTCACCTGTACCGCCAAATCAACTAATATGGGAGACTGCCGACCCAACCAACGTAGGTATCCTTCTACCTTTCTCAAGGGCACTTCGGCTGTCTCTCCCAGTTCCTCGATGTCCTTCTTAATCCTTTCCAAAGTCTGTAAAAAACTATATACAGGCTCGAGCAATTTCTCTAACTCACATACATCCAAAATGTTTTTTAATTCAGCCGGAGGCAAGCTCAAACAAACACTAGGCTTACCTTCTGGCTGAGAACCAATGAGCACGCTCGATCCTGACACGTGCTCTCTTGGGACTCGCACAGGCTCTAGGGAATTGGAGTTCCGTACGGTAGAGGCACGGGTCAGGCTGCTGGGGTTACCCATAGTCCCTTTATACTTCTCAACCTGGAAGTGTTTCTGTCCCTCAGTCCATGTGACACTTAACACTTCCGGGTCAGGTGAAAACTCCTTTTCTTTAACCCGGAAGTAAAACATTGCTTCTGTCCCCTCGACTGGGAAGTACTTCCAGGTTATAAGGCAAATAGAAGTCCCTGTGCCTCCCTGCAGCGTGCCCTGGCGGTCCCCATGGTATCCAGCAGGGTTGTGAAGGGAAACTCCAAGGTCCATGAGGCTCTGCTGGAACCCGGGGCATCTCCACGTTACAGGGAGGACTCCACCTGGGGCTTGGGGGTATTGGCCTGGATAAGCTGCCGGCCATAGTCCACAATATATATATATATGTCACGTATGTGACAGTTTTTATTCAGTAGTATCAAGTACAAGCAGAAAGTTTACTTGACCCAAATAGTAAAAATGCAATTATATAAGAAACGAAGAATGGTTCCAAAGACAAAACAAATTCCAAAGAGGTCTGTAATACTTGTGCACATGATACTTGCAACACGGCTAAAGAGGACTTAAGAGCAAAACTGCTGTTCTTTTTCCAGACTAAGGTGTATCATGTACAAGGTAAAAGAGCAATGTAATAAACAACCAAAAAATCTACCGTTGTCTCCACCCTTCCTATGGCACTGTGAATCTATAGGCTGATATGACGTACATTCAGATTTCTGTAGTCACTGTAAGGCCATTAGTCTTTAAATGGAAAGACTGCAAGAATACAGTACTTAAAATGTAATGTAAGCCTTGTAAAGAAGATAAAATACAATGGGGATAAAAGAATAAAATAATATCAACTTTAGAAAGGTTGGATTGGTCAGTGTTAAATGATTACATCTACCCATGAAATAAAATTTACTCATAGAAGAGAAATGTTGCATTGAAAAAGTTTCCTCAAATGTAAATGTTCTAAGACAAAATGGCCAATAACTGAAGATTCCTATAATTACCAGGTTATGTGTAGAATGTATATATTCTCTGCGTGTCCTTTTGGGTTTCACCTATGTATTCCAGTTTCCTCCCACAACATAAAAATATGTATTGTTTGATAACCATAAATTCACCTGATGGGAGTGAGCCTTGTAAGGGATTGGGAGCTAATCCTTAGTGGGCCTCAGCCTTGCACCCAGTTCTAACAAAATATGCACAAGTCCATACCATACTATGTCCTAGAAGAAATGGGTCAATGAATGATTACTAAGTCAAGGAAAATGGTATTGCAGTAAAATTGTCAGATGCTAGAAGTCAGGTCGCTAGTTTTTTCATATAACACTATAGTGTGGTTTGGCATAAATGGAGAATTGACAGTAGAGCAATGAAAAAAGCAGGTTTTCCAAGGCTAAATGAAACATAATAATCAATTGTTGTTCGGGCTGAGAATCTTAATGCATTCTGTAAGGATAAGGCATTTGATTGCTAAAGTGCTCAAATCAAAACCACAAAAAGTAAGGAGTATATACTGCAGCCGCACATAGTCCTGTACAGTAGGTGGTCTACTAAAAGGCACACAATCAGTGGTGAGAACAACAACAACCTAGGGTTTAATGCCCAATGGGTTTGCCACTAGAGCACATTGAATATTGTCATCAAAATAAAATATTGTAACAGCACTGACAAGTTATATCAGCAAGGGATGCAATACCCAAATATGAGCTGGCAATACATCACCAGTGGCAGGTGTGCCTATATACTGTAAATGGCAAGCCTACAAAGTCACATTTTTTTCCAACTAGGGTGACAAAAGACAAGGTGTCCTTTAAAGGACAGCAAGCCACTTCGAAGAGCCATGTAGACAGCAGTGAAACCATCTATTGTTGCGCTCATCCACATTTATTGTGGCACTATGCTTTTTGGAGCAAACAAAGGTCAAATATTGAAATTTTCCAACTGACACCAATTTTTAAAACCCAAGGACAATATGTAGACAGTTACCATTAAGTGTTTGGTGCTTGATGCAGATGACTTTGTAGTGTAGCAATAGCTTCCTAGTAGTTGTGGGATGCACTACGGGTTGAACTAAGTCGATAACAAAGTCTAATAACCAGAAAACAGGCACAGTTAGGTTCTAGTGAAGAACTGTTCAAGGTTGAGCTATAATTATGGGGTGTGTGTCGTATTGATTATTATGTGTAAAGTTTAAATGTTTGACTGAAGTATCATTTTTATTTCTGATTATCTCTTTTTCCTTTTATAGCCACAATGGGACTGGTAAGCAGCTCCTGAGATTATGCCATTTAGGTGCTTGTTTGTATGGCATTTGAAATTGCATGTGCATGCTGGCTTTTACACTTTACTGAAAGTGTATGATTTGTTTTGAGAAAATTCAAAAATGCACACATACCATATATACAATAAATATTGTAGCTTCCCAGCCACGGTGAACCCCAGAGGGAAAGTGACTATTGAGTCGAGCAAGGAGGCCAGAGAATGGCATGTAAGACTGACGTCGGGGATATGGTCATCAGTAAAGGGAAGAAAAGGGGCGGCACCCTGAACAAAGGGACAGGGGACAGAGGGAAGGATTTCTGGATGGTCAATTGATGGCGTCTGTCAGGTCCGTCACAATGACAGATTCGCAGATAATTGTAAATAGTTCAAGTTCAAAGTTGTTCGTTTTGCTTTGATATTCGTGTACTTTTTTTGACAGTTCAAGTAAACTGTTCTGCAATCCCATCTTTTCCTGCTGTGTTTCTTCATTTTCGAACATGTCATGGTGAGGTTGCTACAATGTTATTTAATATTTGTTTGTGGATTATTAGTATTTTAGTACTTTTTCGATCAAAAATATCTGTACACTTAAAAAAAAACAATTTTAAGGTCATTTTAGGACATATTTTGTATAGGAAATTACACTCATAATAAAGAGTATGTGTAATTAATTTATTGATTAATTAACTGTAAACCAATGGGTTTCTTCACCAGAAATTATCAGAAGGACCTGAAGTTGTGTATGCCACATCAACCGACCACAAGGGTTCAACCCCTAATGGGATGAAGAAGGGATGAAGTTGCACCATTTCACAAAACTTTAAAAAATGGTAATAATGATTGGTAACATAGTCATGTGGAGTGTCATTTTATGCTGTTTTGAGGTTGCTGATCACAAATACAGTATAATATCTGTTGTATTTGATTCTTCTAGCCCTTTAAGAGCCACTCCCAGAAAGTCAAAAAGGACAAAGTTCAAACATAGGGATGTACATTATTGTTTTAGACTATTTCATTTTGTGTTTACAAATATGAGTCAATTTTTGATTTACTCTATTTTAATCTAGGATAGTTAGACTATAAATGTTTACATTGTGGCACACATTTTAATATTTCAACCTTATAAAATAAATCATTACATTTCTTATTAACATGCCAAATTAGGCCTGCTTATGCTCATTCTGACTTTTTTTACAAGAATCTTCCACTTTCAGTAACTAAATTCCTTACTACCTGCATAACTCATAAATAAGCTGGAAAAAAAGTAACCCATTTACACCAGTCAGCCACAACATTAAAACCACCAACAGGTGAAGTTAATAACATTGACTATTTCACTACAGTGGTACCTGCCAAGGGGTGGGATATAGGCAGCAACTGAGCAGTCATTTCTTGAAGGTCATGTGTTGGAAGCAGGAACAATGAGCCAGCCTAAGAATCTGTCAAGGACCAAACTGTGATGGCTAGACGACTGGGTCAGAGCATCTCCAAAATGGCAGATCTTGTGAGGTGTTGCCGGTGTGCAGTGATAGGTATCTATCAAAAGTGATCAAAGTAAGGACAGGGTTATGGGTACACAAGGCTCCTTGATGCGCTTGTAGAGCAAAGGGAGCCTAGCTAGTCTGATCCCATAAAAGAGATACTTTATTATAAATCGTTGAAAAACTTATTGCTGTCCAAAGGTATCAGGTGTCAGAACACACAATGCATCGCAGCTTGCTATGTAGCCACAGACCAATCAGAGTATCCATGCTGGCCCCTGTCCACCACTGAATGTGTCTACCATGGGCACATTAGCATCAGAATTGGACCAAGGAGCAATGGAAAGAGGTGGCCTGATGAATCAGGTTTTCTTTTCAATCATGTGGACAGCCGGGTGCATGTGCATTGTTTACCAAGGGAAGAGATTGCAGCTCAATGTTCTAAGGGAAGAAGACAATCCAGCAGAGGCAGTGTGATGCTCTGAGCAATGCTCTTGTTAGAAACCACGAGTTCTGGCATTCAAGTGGATGTTACTTTGACATATTCCACCTACCTAAAGATTGGTGCAGACAACATACACAAGTTCATGAAAAAAGTATTCCCTGATGGTGGTGCTTTTTTCAGCAGGATAGTGTGCACTGCCACACTGTAAAAATTATTCAGGAACGGTTTCAGGAACATGACCTAGAATTTGAGGTGTTGACTTGGCCTCCAAATTCCCCAGATCTCAATCCAATCAAGCACCTGTGGGATGTGCTAGAAAAACAAGGCCCCACCTTACAACCTACGAGACTTAAAGGATCTTCTGCTAATGTCTTGGTGCCAGAAGAGTCCATGCCTTCAAGGGTTCAGAGCTGTTTTGGTGGCACAAGGAAGACCTACGCAATATTAGTTAGGTGGTTTTAATGTTGTGGCTGATCAATGCATCTGTTTGGTTTTCAGCTTCTAGCTCTTCCCTCATGCTTATATAATTAGTTCATATAAAAGTGAGGTATTTAAATATTATTTTGATGATTAGAGCATTAGTAGTACAGAATGTATGTGATAAGTTTTTACTTTCTCTAATGCAAAAACTAAAAGTCCCTAATAAATTAAGCCCATAAAATACACTCCGTCACATTACTAGGCTGGTAGTTTCAGTGTTGTGGATTGGTGTATACTTGCCATTCACACTGCAACAAAATGCCAGAGGGAAGCCAACCTTACTAATCTAACACAAACCTTTAACCTTTTTCCCCAAAACTGTAAAACTGCTATATTTTATTTTATTTTACAAAAATCTGAATTAGTAAGAGGTCAAATACAACTGCATTGGGCTGTTGTATAATTTTTCACTTTCGAAATTGACTTCTTGCATACCTTTCACAATGTATAAAACTATACTTCACTTTCAACCACCATTTGTAAATTGTTTTTATTGTGTTTTATATTTTTTTTAGTAAGACCATTTCTACAGTTTAAACGTTCATTTCCAATGGTCTTCTCTTGGAGTGACCCCTTTTGAATAACAAGTACTGTTACTTAACGGTGGCGTGTAAATTTAAAGAACAAAATGTATATCCGACTGCTCTCCAGTGTAAATTTACTTTAGCAGATACTTTACCAGAGACTTGTATTACCACTTTTTTAATATGGAAAAGAGATACATTACTTATTTTATTTGTTAAAAATCGAAAACACCATACCTTATTACTTCTCGACGTGAACGCCCATGTGCTGCACCCGGGTACACGCGTTAGTCTACCGTTTACCGCCCAATTACCTTCTGCAACGCGCAGGCGCTCTCTCTCTCTCTCTCTCTCTCTCTCTCTCTCTCTCTCTCTCTCTCTCTCTCTCTCTCTCTCTCAATGCGTCCGAGGGGAAACGAGCGCGGTTTCTGCTTCTGAAGTCTGGGGTGCTTTCTGGACTGGGCGTTGTCTGGAGGCTTTTTCAAGAAGCGTGGCTAAACAAGCCTGACAGTGTCCCAGACCTGAAAATAGCGACACGTAAAAAGTAGCTGCACATGCTGCTGTCAGGTCGGACAAGTAATGTAAAATTAGCGTAACATTTTCAAACCTGCACAATCCAATTCAGGATCGCTGCCATCCCTCAATGAGTCTAGCAGGAAGCAGCCTTGGAAGGAACATAAGTTCATCGCAGTGCAGTTTCTCGAGGAAACTTACAGCCTTTCTACGCCTACAGTTGAATAGTGTTGTTTAATAACGTACGGTATCAAACTGATCCCCTGTGTCCTGGTATAAAAGAACAGCTGAGGCGGCCTTAGGCGCTTATGCACCTGGAATCGTTTACCAATAGTGATACCCTGGGTTAAAATGTGGTACATTTTATTTAGAAATTTCTAAAAGACTACTTCTTTAACATGGTCACGTTTTCATTTCTTTATTTGTAATAGATGATAATATGCAGTTTAAAATTAGCATCAGTCAGTATACCAATTATTTATTTCTATTTTCTTTTTCTGATCCAAGAATTCCATAATTGCCTTTAATTTGGGAAGGATTTTGATGTTCTGTTCTCTTTTCTAGATCAGTACATCAAAATAATAATAAATAACTAACTGCATTTATTGTATGTACTGTAGAACATAGGTAGGTCTGGGTGGTGTTTTGTCTTAGGAATGCCCACAGGCTTATTTTCTCCAGCATTCTACTAGCTAAAGTTTTTGTCTTCCTCTCCTTGCTGGAAAACTGACCATAGCATCAGACTTTGATCTTTACATGTGGGAGGAAACCGGAGCACCCCGGAGGAAACCCACGCAGACACGAGGAGAACATGCAAACTCCTATATTTATTATCTATCTTTTTATTTGTAACTCTCTCTTCTACTTCTTGTAATGTGCATACTGTATATACTGAAAACATGCAAAATGCATGCATTTTTTGTTAAAATGTTGTTTAATTGCTTCCTCTGGTTAAACAAAAGTAGCCCACAACCAGGAAGCTCTATCACCCGCCTCTCCGCCAATGCATTGGCCAAGAGTCCAGTCTTCAATTCAGAAGCTTAACTCCATGTAAAAGGGCTTCCACATTGTGGATTACTTGTGTTTGATATTTTCCAGCATTGGGCACTATGCACTTCCATTAAAGTATAAACTTTGTAAGCACCGTTACTGTTCTGCTTGAAAACATGAGATTAAAATGTTTTCTCAGCCACCACTTCAAACCACATAAGGTAAGTAACATTTAGAAAATATACATTTTGGGTGGAATAGACCTTTAATAAATGTTTCTGTTGTTGGAAGGTTTAAAAATTGGAATTCCACTGAACGTCTGCTATGCTATGATATTTTAGAAAATTTCCACTATATTAATACATTATCTGCTGGCATCCAAGGAAGATGCTGATTAGAGTATTTGGTGACCTTACATTGCCCCCCATGTGAGTGATTTGTAGGTGTGTGTAAGTGAGCCTGCCTAAAGATAGAGAAGTGCCCGGTGTAGGGATAATTCCTACTTGCAGCCAATCCTGAATGGCCACTGGTCCCTATAACCCTTCATTGAACAGAGCAGGTATGAAAAATGGAAGATTGAATGGATACATATTTCATTTTTCCAGGAAAGTTTACCAGTGACATAATCTTGCAAACAATGGGGCAAGCAGCAACCCTTTTACAGAAGCTCCTTATTTCACACTTTTTCTTTTTACTAACTTATTTACTAAATGTAAAGAGGTTCTGTAAAAAGCCAAATCTTTATCTATCTATAATGCTAAATAATGTTTAAATAAATATTGCAGTTATGTTGCATCTTATTTATAATATATAATTTATATAAACAGAGGCTGTTTCTTCATGATAGCATTAATGTAATGGCCTGTTTTCCTTAACCAGTAATGTCCATCATTCTATCCATTTTTCAAGTCTGCTTTTCCCACTACTGTATAAGGTTATGCAGGCTCAGAACCCTCTCTGGCAGCATTGGGTGCTAGGAAGGATCCAACCCTGGAAGGAATATAAGTCCATCTGAGGTTAGTTAATCAATCATTCACCCATCCATCTATCCATCTTGCAAACCTGCTCCTCCAGTGCAACATCTAGATGTGCCATACACTTTCCTTGCAGAATTCTTGGAAGTATAGACCATTACAGATTAGTCACTCAATTATCTGTCTATTCATTCTCAATACCCACTTTTCCCCAAGCATGTTGTAAGATAAAAGTATTAAAGAAAAGCATAGATAAAGGTTCATGGCAGAACAATTTTCTTAAGAGCTGCTGTTGTTGCAGTCACATAGCAAAGGCTTCTGAGTGTCATTCTTAGCACAAGGATTTTTTTTCCCACATAACTTTTGGTAATTCAGAAGCAACCTTTTCAGATTTCAGATTTGTTCCCTGGGCATTGCTCTCTCAGATTTTCCATGGACAGTAAAAAGGATGATTAGAAAATATTTCTATAACAATTATTATCACAACAGCACAGATACCTGAATATCATTATTACTGTGTGCATTTTATTAAGTTAAATACTTTTGTTCTATTACTATTAGTCTTGCTCTGTTACATTTCTCATATGATTGTTATCTTTAAAGACAAAATGTAAATCATACCATTATTTACAATATTATTTTTTTTAATCTATTTACAGCATTTTTTTTGCTGAAAAATATCTTAGTAGCATTGTGTGCAAGATGGGAAGTGACCCTGAACAGGAAGCCAGTACATCACTATCCTATACTCATAAAGAGATAATTAAAAGCAACCATTCACTCTAAGCTGTACATCTCTGGAGCATAGGAGAAAACCAAAGTACCTGGAGATAACCTATGGAGATATGGAGAGAGCATGAAAAATCCACAGGAACCAGTCTGGAATTTGAAGCCAGCCTGGAGATGTAGCATAGCAGCAATTATCACCATGCCACCCTGTTGCCTGTAGCTAAATAATTCTGCTTTTATCACATTTTGTTGGTTGGATATGTTATTCATGGAATAGTCATATATTCAAAACTGCAATAATTAGAAACTCTCCTTCAATACAGAGATAATGGCTGTAGATTTTTTACATTATAGTCCATCTTAAACCTACAATAGTGTCTCCACTGAGCCCTGTAGGTTTCTCTCTCCTGTGCCTCCAGTATTAACCATTGGCAAGCCTTGCATCTAGTATTAACCTTAATCTTATCTATAATTAAAATCTCTTCATACTCTTGGGGCCAAAAAGTATACCAACCTATTGCATTCCAACTCCCACTGCATGAAAGGTTGCCTAGAGGGAAGTCTCAGTTTTGCAGTAGTACTGTTACTTTTGATATTATGAAAGCTGACCCATTATAGTACCTAAAATTTTTGCCCATGAGTAAATCAGCCCTGCATACAATACCTCAACAATCAAGCCACTATCCTTGTGCCGTTGCTACTGAATATTATCAACCTTGGCCTCCTATATAGTGAGATCTGAAGGGGCTCGTCTTTTGGCTCTACTTGCCATTGACATCCTCCGGCCTGCTGGAGGGGGTGTGATTGGAGGACTTTCTCCTTTCCCAAGGCGCTTGGATTCTGAGCTGGAACCACTCCTTGACTCAGGGCTTCCTGATCGACTGGGCAACTTGCTCTCAGAAACTACTCTTGACATGAAGCTTGCCTTCCTTGTGGAAGGGTAGTGGCCACTGTCTGGGGAGTCACTGCGGTCTTCCCCATAATCCTTGCAAACACTGACACGACTGTGCTTGCGTAATGCATTGCGCACTGCCGCTGGGATTTCCATGTGGCTGGAATGGATGGCTGCCTTGGCTGGGTGAGGTATATTCTTGGAGCCAATGCCATTGACATGTGTTCTGTTATTGTTGGAGTCCTCACTGCTGCAGGAATGATCACGATTCTCTAGGGTATTGCGCCTGTCAGATCCCTTCTCAAGGTGCAAGATGTGATGCTGACTCTGGCTACATTCTGCCAGTTTCCTTGGGTGTTCATCACCTTGACAATGAATGCGCTCAGGTGGGGTTTGTCTAGGCACCTCATCCTTTTCATCAGTTTGCTCATGAATTGTTTGAAAGCCTGCTGGAGGCAGATAAATTGGAAGGGCATCAGCCTGCCCCTCAGGCAATATTTTGTAGCTGGTCTGAGTTAAGGGGATAATTTTATGAGGCGAAGAGTTGCTCAGGATACAGACCTGCTGGACCATGGAATTTTTCTTTGACTTACTGATGATTAGGTCATCCTCTGCACCCTGGCATCGGGAGGTCCCATATAGACTCTGTTTAATTTTCCGAACACCCAGGTGAGATATTTCCAAGAGGTTTAAAAATAGTGAAACAGCAGCAATGCTATGCATAAACACCATGAATATGGTTTTTTCTGTAGGTCTTGACACAAAACAATCCACAGTATTTGGACATGGCATATTGGTGCATTTATAGACAGAATCCAGCTGAAATCCGTATAAAATGTACTGGCCCACCATAAAACCAACTTCAAGAACAGATCTAGTTAGGATATGAAAGATATAGGTACGCAGCAGCGATCCCCTCAGAGGTGCTTTATTAACCTTCTTCTGTTCTTCGAGCTTTCTGAGCTCCCGTTCAAGCTTCCTGTATTCATCCAGTAGAGGTTCAAGTTCTTCCAGTTCTGCTCGCAGTTGTGCTTTCTTCTTCTGTCGCTCTTTTTCCAAAGCTCTTAATCTGTAAAGTGCATGTCCCATGTACACCAAGGAAGGCGATGACACAAAGATGATCTGCAAAACCCAATATCGGATGAGGGAGATGGGGAAAGCTTTATCATAACAGACATTCCTGCAACCTGGCTGCTCTGTGTTACAGATGAACTTAGACTGCTCATCATCCCAGACATCCTCTGCTGCCACCCCCAAGACCAACATACGGAAAACAAAGAGGATTGTTAGCCAGATCTTCCCTACGATGGTGGAGTGAATGTGAACTTCCTCCAAGATACTGCCAAGCAAGTTCCAGTCCCCCATGTTCACTTCCACATCTCTTTGCCCTGTTTAATAATCATTCTATGACTGGATAAACGTCTTTCAAAAACCTTGGTGTTTTTCAAAATTCTCCTCAGCTTTTACATTATTCTAGAATAAGGCAGCCAAAAGCTCTTTCTGCAGTGCTATCTTTTCTGTCTTTCAATGAAGTGATGTTCTTTGTCAAAGCCATCTCCAGCCTGGGAGTTGCTGAACTCACATCATATAAATATCCATTGTCCATTGAGTGACTTTGCCTCGAAGCAAAAATTACTAGCAATCGTTGAGGCAGTGGTTCACATTGTACAAGTCCTGTACTATCAGGCCACTCGCCCTCTGGCTCAAAATGTACTTATTTAAGTCATCAATACTGCTTTATTAACAGCAAATTATTTTGTTTTTGCATTTCAAATGAAGGCAATTCAGGCTCCATACTAAATTAAAAATACACAATTCACAGTAAAGTAACGTGTCAGACAGCAAAACAATGTTGTGGCAACTAAAAATAAACCTTTAGTGGCTCATTATCTATTTGCTAATCCATAATGTTTTTGTAAAACCCGACTGGATGATCAATAAGTCATGTCCGATTTCATAGTCGACTGCCAGTCTATTTTAAGAGTTGTTAACTTCACCTGTTGGAACACTATATACACATGCACATTACTGTATTTTTCTCCTGTAGCATGAGATGCAAAATGCACCTTAAATAAGAGCTCAGTCTAAGTATTCATTTCCTGAACCCATTTTCTTACATTAAACAACAGTCAAACCCCATACCAGCAACGCGGGAAATAAGGAAAGAAACCAACCAGACTGCCAGGACAGTCTACCACATGGTACTCGTATCCAAACTGAGAAAATTCAGAGTCACAACACAACCTAACATACATTGATTTTAGATATGAAACAAAACCAAATCAGAACACTAACAGAACATGCCACCTTCACACAGATAGTACCCAGGCAAAGAGTCAAAACCAGATGTCAGATTTAAGTGCCTACACAGCTTTCCACACTAACATTTGGATTTATAAAAGAAAACTTGACATGAAAGTTTACATATATTTATGCTGATTCTGACCCATCCATACAAAACATTTCATGGAAATTGGTAGTTTATTGCAGCCTTGATCAAGTAGGGAAATGCAGCCAAACCAGCTACATGTTGATTCACACGTATAATAATCCATATCACCGAGCTACTATTATAATGTGTGTTGAAGTGACAAACTTATTAAACCTCAAAAGTGATGAACATGATGTACAAACTCTATTTTAGTTATGATTCAAGAGGGCCAGTGTTGCATATTTGAACCTTTTTGTTTTTACGTCAGCTTAAATCAGCTACCTGTTGTCACTTCTAAGGATTAGAAACCAAAGTGCAGTAAAAAAGCATATAAATAGACTATAGGGCATGAGATTTATAGCTTTCTATGCATCTTATGCCCCATAGCCTATTTATAGCCTAGTGGTTTGACGCAACATGGCTTGTTTGGCACTGGTTCAAGACTATGCAAATAATCATATACAAAGGGAACGAACTTTAGGGACCAGTCACATTTTTTGCCCATTATGATGAAGGACTTATAATCAGCACAATAATCAGTTTTCTTATGGTCTGGTTTTTACAGACCAGCATAAAAAGGAAATTTGCATCATTGTCTGGTTTTCCTAACATAATCATAGCAATTGACAGTACTTGTTTTGTAATACGAGTACCTAGTGAGAATGACACTGCTTTTGCTAACCATAAGACGTTACATTCCATTAACACGTCATCTGTCATAGAAGACAATATAACATTCCCAAAATCATCTTACAAATACAATTTCTGCATAAGCTAGGTAGCAATCCTGGCATGTTTGTTGGTGTCAACGCAAACAAAAACTGACATAATGAGATGGCATTATTAAGAATCAATGGATGCAACCTACTGTTTTAATAATTTTTATATAAAATTACTTGTTCAATTATTATTTCCATATTACACATCCTACTTCCTTTTGTAGGTCTGCACTTCACACGAATGTGCTACAATTAAGGACTGGGACTCATAAACTTAAAAAAAGTTTTCTCAACACATTTTGTTCTGTACAGAGACAGAGACAGAGCAGAAACCTGCATGTGTAGAATAAGATGAATAACTTGCAGCATGAGTATCTGGTTTGTATATTAAAAAAACACACCACCATACATGCGCACATGAACTAACAGGAAGGCAAGTCTTTTTTTTCTTTCTTTTTAAATCAATTAATAAAACATCAGGAAGCAGATCACATTGATAAAGTAATACTTTAAATGGGATGGAAATGGGTCAGGTTAAAATTTCAACAGCCCATCTCTATCAAGTCAAGTTGGGGAGCATGCACTGGTACAGTGCGTTGCCACACCCACTACATGACGAAACAACTGGGGATCCCAGTTTGCAACCCCCCAGGCAGACACGCAGTCCAGTTCCACCCTCCGGAAATGACCCTCTATCTGCCGCAGCCAAGTGTTACTTGGGCAACCCCTTGGCCTGGTCCAGCCACTCGGATCCCCAACAATGACGATCTTTTGAGCCGGATCACCCTCGGGGAAATGCGTGACATGGCCCTAGTGCCATAACTGACACTCCCTCACAATGCAGGTAATGTGCCTCATTTGGGACTCCATGAGCAGCTGCTCATTCGACGCAAAGTCAAACCAACGGTACCCAAGGATTTTCTGGAGAGACGCAGTACCAAAGGAGTCTAGTCTTCGTCTCAGGTCACTGGATATCGTCTATGTCTCGCAACCATATAGCAAGCCAGGAAGCACCATGAATCTAAAGACTTGGACCTTCGTCCTTTTGCATAGATATGGGGAGCGCCACACACTCCCAATCCGTCTACTGACTTAATAGGAAGAGTCACCAGAGACATGAATGTCACTGCCAAGGTAAGTAAATCTCTCAACACTCTCTCCGCAACAGACACACTGCTGATGGCTGTGCCCAAGATGTCATTAAAGGCCTGGATCTTGGTTTTTATTCAAGACACTTGCAAGCCCAGACAGACTCCTCACTCTGTCCTGATCAGAGCCTCCATTGACTCCTTGAAGATCACAGCATTGTCAGCAAAGTGAAAATCTGTGAATCGTTCACCAACAGATGCCCCACAGCCGCTGGACTCCACAACCTTGCCCAAAAACCCAGTCCATACAAGCATCGAATAGGAGTAGGAGCAAGAACACATCCCTGATGAACCCCAGAATCAACTGGGGAAAAACGCAGAGGTCCTGCCTCCACTCTGCACAGACCTCACAATACCAGTGTACAGGCCGGCCATGATATCCAGCAACCTCGAGGGTATACCACAGGGTAGCTCGATCAACTGAGTTGAACGCTCTGCAAAAACCGACAAAGGCTGCAAAGAAACTCTGCCAATATTCGTGTTTGCACTCCATGAGAAACCTCAGTGCCAGGATGCAGTCAATGGTAGACTTCTTAGGGATAAAACCAGACTGCTCTAGTCGCTGGTAGGTGAGCAAGTGATCACGGATCATATTGAGGACGACCCTAGCAAGGACTTTACCCGGCACAAACAGCAGTGTTACCCCCCTATAGTTGCTGCAATCCAGGCGATCACCCTTCCCTTTTCAGATAGGGACAAAAAGTCCAGTTTTCCAGTCTGTTGGGATGATGCCAGTCTCCCAAATAGAAGCAAAGATTGCTTGCAATGCCAAGAGGGCAGCCTTACCACCAGCCTGGAGAAGTTCACCCCGGATACCACAGATCCCTGCAGCCTTTCCTCACCTCTGTTGGTTTACCTCCTGTGCAATCTCAGTGAGATTGGGTGGCTCATAGCTAATTGGAGGATCAGCCTCAAGAACCATGGACCCAGAGATATCCAATGTCCTAGCTGGAGGATCAGCTTTGAACAACTGCTCAAAGTAGCCAGCCCAGGGGGTCACAACTGCAGTGTCATCCGTAAGGACCGTTCCATTAGCTGCCTTGACTGCGACTCTCCGAGGAACAGATTCAAATGTGTAATACTTCGATTCCTCTGTAAGCAGGACGTGGGTCGCTAGACCACAGATGGTGTGTCATTTGCTCACAGGTTCCTCTAACAAACGCCTCTTTACCTGCCCTCAGAGCCCTCCTTCTCAGTTCCCAGTACAGACCAGAGTTACCATTGAGCCGTGTGCTGCGACTCTTCTTGATGATATCCAGGGTGACCTGCAAGATGAAACACCTCCTTCTGGGAACACAGATAACACCAACACAACCCCCAGCAACCTTCAGGGTCTTGTCACGAAAGGTCTCCCACATCACATTAGGATCGGCAGTCTTATCCAAATCTGAAAGTTCCTTACACAAACATCTCTATCCTCATTGTAAATGTCTTAAAAAATTCAGAATGCAAATTAACGGACAAAATGTTACTAATACAGTGAATAATGTGAATTGAACATAGTTGAAGTGATTAGCATTCTATCGATCAAAGAGCCTACAGTACAGCCCCAAAGGACAAAGAACTGTGGCCAGCTGTGGTGCAAAGCTCAACTCATTGACCTGCATGTTGAGAACTCGGAAATGAAAATGCAAAGTGGAAATAAAGATTCAATCAGAAGAAGGTTGGCACAGTTTTATTGGTGTTTTATTTTTTAGTTTTTGCAGTTTCATTGATGTTCAGGCTAAAAATGAAATTGCAAATAGTTTAAATTTTATTTTCAGTTTTTGCAGCATTCTTGCATGTAAGACTTTGAAAATGAAATTGCAAAAGGGAGATTGCATTTTCATTTTATTATTTTAATTTTCATTTCCTTATTTGCAGAAAACACCTCCCATAATGAAAATGTGCATATTGAATGTTAATTCATATTGAACAAAGTTAAAGTCTGATAAAACGGACAGTTACATTGAAAAGAATGGACTGTCATCTTAACATATCATGAAGGTAAATCATAAAGGCAATTTGCAAATTAAGCAGTAAACACAATGGATAGGAGCCGACACTACACGTTAATGATGTCTTATGGATAATTTAAGCGTGCATAGCACAATGCTCTACTGCTAGTCTAGTTGGAACCAAGGTCACATGACTACAGATGCTCCACTGCAGGACTGCATCATTTTCGAACACTGGGGCTGTAATCAGATTTCCTTGGGTACAAGGAGTGAGAAATGCCGAAATTTACTGAAGGATGTTGTCTCAGCAAAGAACTGAAAACATGACTCAATGAAAAGTTTATGAAAGGGTAGAAAGGTTTAAGCAGTAAAAACAAGCATCACTAACAAACCTTGATCTAGTCAACCATCAACATTGTGCACACAAATCCATATTGATGAGGCAAATGCCTTCATCAGAGATGTGTTGCTGCACATTTAGATATTGGCTATATCTAGATCTAGATCTGCACATGATATAGCGCATGTTGATTTGAGGTCCTGTAAAGCTTGTGCAAGATGGGCACCCGAACAGCCTACTGATCTGCACAAGCCAACATTCATAGGTGAATTTCAACAGGTTTCACTCTCTCTGCCTGAAGAAATAATTGTTTAACAATAGTGCCATCCTGCAGCAGGACACCCACATTCATTTGACCTTGGCTTCAGCCAGACTAATGGTGCTGCACTGTGCAATTTCAAGCTACCCATAAGCCATTGCAAACATGTTGCATTAAGTCAGCTCCTATATGTTGCGATTTCCATGTAATTTTCAAATTGCCTTTACTTTTCATTACCCTCATATGAAGCTTTGTTAAAAAGCAGAAATAAGAATCATTTTATATTAATTAGAAAACAGAATTTAGATTTTATATTTAATCTTTAAAAACATAACCAACCGTTTGCTTTAATAGTTCACGATTTCAGTTAGGTAATATGGGAAATCAGTCTGTCAGGGAGAGTTAAAGGTATTTTTAAAGTTATATTTTCCATTAGAACTGTAAATATGACACACACACACACACACACACACAATACTTTGTAATTCTCTCCCACTCTTCACAAAAAGGCACAAGATTTAATGGCATTATTCAATAAAAAATATATATATATATATATTACAAGATTGTTTTCATTTTCAATACAGATATTGGGGGTATTATTTACAAATAAACTGTACAGCTTAATTCCCCAAACAGCCTTAAAGAATAAGGTTGCAAAAAAGTGATCATAAAAATAAAACATATATACATATCTATAAATTAAATCTGGGGATACAGAAAACAATACAAATATGGAGAAACAGGGCACTGAAATATCAATTGTATGTACACTGGTAGCTTCTCACTGCTGCTGCATTTTTCTGGCTATGAAGTAACAGCATTTTTCAAAATGTAAAATACATATTTTGTACCACTTGCAAATTTATTGTTGCTTTAAACAGTCACATCAACACAAATGTCAATATAAAAATTGTTCAGTGAAATGTATAGATCCAGTTTTTGTGCTATTTAAGGCTAAAATTGATTTAAACTTTTATTATCAGAAAATATATATAAAATACGCGGATGATTTCAATTTTGTTTGAAGGACTGATATGAGGTAGATTTTTATTTTTCTTTTGTTTGACCAACCTTAATCTGGCAGGCTACCACATATTCTGAAGTTCTGTGTTTAAGACAGAACAGAAATGCCACCTCAGATCACACAGGATCGTGATCACTCGCTTGATCAAGTTGCTTTACTTTTGTTAAGCCCTCCAAATCTGATGAACACAAACAAACAAAACTTAAGAAAAGAACAATTGTTTTCAGCTTATATCTACAGTGGTTGGAGATCCAGTAGAGCATATGTTCTTTTTAATAACATGAAAAATAAATCCTAGTAAATGCAGCCCAGCTTAACAACCTAGTTTGTATTTTTCTGGCAGCAGCAGAATATGAATTACTGGTTTAAAAACCAAACATTCAGCACCAATGGCCTGCAGTGAGCCCATCTGATTAAATCTGTGAATCACTGTCTTTATAGGCCGCAAGAATGGGCATAAGTTGAGCATTGGATTGCTGTAAACATGACACCAACCTAGCCAAAGTTAGCCATTGTATGTTCCATAACATTTTTGTACACCTGACAGAACCTTCAGAACTAAAAAAGGAACCAAGTTGTGTGCAGGTGTTTCATGTTTTCATCTTTTTAGCCTTCTTGAACAATTTCATTAGTTGGTTGAATCTCTCACAGACCTAAAATGAAAAAAAAAAAAAATTATTGGCTGTACAATTTTATTCAATTACAGGTTTAAGTCAACATTCTGTAGTCAAAAGGAGCTTGCTCAGATGTAATACCTTTACAGTTTTCTTCACAAGAGACCACCCCCAGTGAGCTTTGCTTTCCCTACTCTGACTCCAACAGTAAGTAACAGTAACATTAAGTAACAGTATGCTGGACCCAGAAGTACTTTAGGTACCACAACATTGCATGGAAGCAGCACTTCTGGGTCATGCAGAACCCCTCAAAATAAGACCGTCTACTCTCAGAAGCTCTCTTTGGCAGCACCAACAGCATAGCTGCCTAATGAGACTACAACATCCAGAGTGCCCTGAGGGTGTGCACAGGGGATCCAGTAAGGGACACCACCATCTAGAACACTGGGAAGTATACAGCCCTGATATTCTGTCTTTCCCTGTCCTTCGACTTTACTGTCCCGCTCCACTATATGGAGGACGAGGCTGTTCTTCCGAAACCCCCACTTAAACAGTGATACAATGGGAAACAAACACACCTTTTCATCTCAGCCGCACTGCGGCTGTCCTAGTGTCTCACTGCCTTGTCTCTCTTCCCCCAGACATTCTCTGTTTTATTCTTTATGCTTTATTATGCTGTATTCGAATAAAGTTTCTGTTTCTTGAAAACCCTGAATAAACTTGTGACTTTGTGACCCAAGCGTGACAATGGGCCTTCAAGCCAGGCAAGGGTCCATCCATCTCATTCAGAAACCCAGTTCATCCCCGCCTTCCACTGCATTGTACATAAACTGTCAGCATTAGGAAGTGGAAATTAATAAATACTTATTCCAACTTCAAAGTAACATTTCTTGCCATTTAATTTATAAAAAAAAAAACACTAACCAGTGGGTCACAAATTTCAGCACAGTACCCCTCGTTCTTTTATTCACACCAAATATGCAGCCATTTATGTATGCCAAATTTTCAAGTTGTTTATGTATGTTACAATAAACTCAAAAAGACAAACAAAAGAAATAATGGTATTTCTACATACTCAATGGTGTCTTCTTATAAAGAAATCTTACATTTCCATGTTGTCTGCTCCCTGTCATTATCAAAATATGCAATTTCCGCAAGTATATACCAAGATGAGCAGAGTTTCACAGATGAGTGAATCTGCTTTTAGCCTAGATCACATCTACATCAACACACATACAGCGAAAGGCTCATTACCACTGGACTGCAGAGTTTCTCACCTCTCAAATGATGTATAGTTTTCTATATGTACTACATGTAATAGCTGTGTGTAAAAGGCAGGAAATAATTTTCCTGTATGGCAGCTCATTATTAGGTACTGTTATGCACAAAGCTCGAGTCAGATTCTGACCACAGTTTTGACTCTACTGAGAATGGCACATTTCCTGAAAGACTTGATGCTATGCTTGATTTGTAAGCATTGCTCATAGTAATTTTAGAGTTCAAGTGTCATAGGTTCAATTACAATACCGTTAGCTACATATTCTCCCAATATTAGTTTTTTGAGAACTGGTCTTTTAATTTGAACTTCGAGCACCTGCAATGTTTCTTAGTATACCTGTGAGTACTGTTAGGCTGTGAACCAAATCTACCTCCTAAACCGTTTGAATACCTATGTACCACACAGCTCTTGATGCTGCAAGCACATGAAGAAGAAAAAAAAAAATTGATTGCAAGAACCACCCATCAAGGTGATTGACAATTTAGTGCAATATTTTTTAATATTTTTTTTAAATTAATTTTTTAAATTTTATTTTTTTGGTGGGGTGAAGGAGGTTAAATTGAATGCAAACAAGATAAAAAAAAATTACACGTCACTGTTGATCCCTTCTGAGAGTGAAGAAATTATAAGAACAACATTTATTTTTATAGCATATTTTCATACAAATGGTGTAGCTCAAAGTGATTTACAAGATGAAGAAAGAAAAGCTTATAAAAAAAACAAAATTATTAGGCAATACTAGGTAACAAAGAATAAAGTAAAGTCTGATGACAAAGAGGACAGAAAAAAATGAAACGGACAAAAAGTAATAAAAACTCCAGATGGACTGGAGGAAAAAGCTACCTGCGACCCAAAAATGACTAAAACACGGGTTTTAGTGTTTGTATGGTGTGTATAAATAGCTTGGGGGGTGGGGGGAGGGGGTATTTCTAGGGCTATTTCCTACCCTGCCCTCCATAACTCAGAACAGGAGGAAGCTGGTATGAATATGTAAGTATACACTTAGTTTTCTCTAAAAGTAAAATGCAAGAAAAAAATCAACAAAAATAAAACAAAATAAAAAACACACTAAACCTTTGAGGGGCAACTGCAACAGAAGCAGTACAAAAATCCCAATCTACCATATAAAATGTAAGGTTTCGCAGAATCTAGTGGTAAACAGAAATTGCTTCAAAGACTGGCACGAAAAATTATTTTGAAGGTAAAGGTTTGGTTGAGTACATAATTATATGTGCCATGAGGACTGATCATTTGTGTTAGGTAGAATGCCTAGAGGGGGCTGGGTGGTCTCGTGGCCTGGAACCCCTGCAGATTGTTTTGTTTCTCCAGCTGTTTGGAGTTTTTTTTTTTCCTGTCCTCCCTGGCCATCAGACCTTACTTTATTCTATGCTAATTAGTATTGCCTAATTTTATCTTTTTATATGTTGTCTTTTTTCTTTATCCTGTAAAGCACTTTGAGCTACATCATTTGTATGAAAATATGCTGTATAAATAAATGTTGTTGTTGTACAAAGTTACAAATTCTTTACTTATTGCTTCAGCATGATATATAAAGTGTGGGTGTTAAAAATGTTTTTTTCCCTAAAATATACATAACTGCAACTGCAAAATGACATATTAAATTTGGATGAAAAAACTCACCCAACAATCAAATATACAACCTCTTAAATCCCATGTACTTACCTGAGATGGAGATTTATTTAACTTCATACCAAGAGACATAAATGTTTTTTGAGATGCTCCTTCTTTCTTGAGGTCTGTCAAAATGATTCGGTCATCTTCTCTGCAAAACAAAGAGAAATATGTAGATGTTTTGTTAGAATATTATCATGACACAAAACATGAGGCAACTCAGACTGCTCAACTTGACTTTAATGCAGAATCACATATCAGAAAAATCAATTCAACAGTAAAAGGCCTAGACCATGTTTTTAAACTTTAGATAATAAAAAATTATGACAAATATCATTCAGAAGCAAGATGAACAAACTTGTACAAATGATTAACAAGCAAATTAACCAAGGACTAGGGTAAACCTAAAATTAACTTCTAATCTTAAAGCTCCTGGATAAGTCTTCATTACACCACAATGGCTCAAACATCTACAATAAGAACGTTTGGTTCTCAAGTTTTAAAATATCTACTGTATATTTTTGTTATTTTAAACTGGAAAAATGGAAGTATAGTGGTTAGCCCTGTTGCATCACTACTTTAGAAATATGGCTTAGTTACTGTGTAGACTTTCTATGTTCTCTAATAGTTTGCCTATGGGCTCTCTCCAGAACCTCCAGTAGCCTCACACATGCCAAAAACATGCCTAGTAAATCATGCATGAATATATGGTTTTGTGCAGAAGTGTTCTGTGAGCTAGACTGATGCCCCAGCCAGAGTAGGATCGTGCCTTAACTCCAAAGCAGCTGGAAAAGGCATTGCAATTCTCCCAATACTGTAATAGAAAACAAATAAAGATTTACAAAATGAATGGATGAATCTGTTGTATGCTGTTTTCTGTACTTCATTGTTACCTCTTGTTTAAAGTATTAAATGACATTATGGGAAGCTTTTCCCAGTACATGGATGTGAAGTGCTGGTGTAAGGCTGGAAGCATCCCTGAACAGGATAAAAACACAGTGACACTTAAACACACATAGACACCAGACTTAACATGACACTAAATCACGAGACAACTGTGGACACTTTTCACTGCATGTATTTAGCATCCCCAAATGTAGTACTGCATTACAAAGGTTTTGTTTAATTAAGGTTTGGAATTAACTGCACATGTAACTTATGAACGAACGCTTTCAACTATAAATTCGTGTTCAAAGGATATGACATTGATAAGTCATGTCAAACATCACACTCACTACAGATAGAAAAAACAAAACTTGAGACCACCCTAGATTAAAAATATCAATGAAAAAGATGTTATAGTTTCAGACTATTAAATGATTTCCAAAAAGTCACAAAAGTATACCTTATGCAAGTTGGAATGTGGCGCGATGGTGTGTTAGGAGACAAGAAAGTGCAAGATCATGTTTACGCACTAGAATGACGCTCTGACTTTGTAAGGTAAATGTAATTTTGATTATGGTTAATGCAATGATACAAATAAGAACACCACCATATTAACCAAAACAAAAGCAGTCAATGTTGACCTACAAAATGTGGCCCTTGGCAAATTAAACGTTTTCTGCATACAAACATTCCTCTTGGGATTTCCAATTTTAGTAACACAGAAGTATCTTCTCACACTACAATTTTCTGCCCCTCAAGAGGCCTTAAGTTCTGAAGGAAATCTTTGAAGAGACAAAGCTCGATAAGATTCTAGTTTCAAATACTCTCGCTTCCTGTAGTCATGGTGGCGTTTCCAAATCCACATTCTTCTCTTTACAATAAACATTTTTAATTAACCAACACTGCCCTCACCAAAAATGAGGATCCTGCTGTGGCCTGATGACTTCCTTTAAGGTACTTGTTTGGGTCTGTGTTCATGGGTAGAGTTTAATTGATTAAAAACTGTGTAATATTTATTCTCATCTAATTACTAGAGGTCAATCACATAATCATAAATGCCTCTGGTTTCAAATTAAAAAACTTTTATATATCCTTATTTTTAGTGACGGGTTACTTTAACAGTAGTTCATAGTTAATGGTTGTTTGAGGTACTTTTGAGCTTATTCACATATTAAAAACCATTTGAGTTTGGTTTTGCAGTCCTGTGTATTTGCATTTTACATTTCTTCTTGACTTTAACCAAGGACTTGACATAACAAAAAATAAATAACAGCCTTCAGGGGTTTTCCCTAGTGCTTTCTACTAGATGATTATACCCCATGTGTTTATTCTGTCAGAAGGACAATATACTATATCTTAACACAGAAATGAGCAAAGTTAACAATAGTTTTTTTTTTTTTTTTTACCTGGTCCAGGCTACCAAAATCGCTCCTTTCTTCATGACAACATTCTTAGCAGACAAACTTTTTGGTGAAAGAGACAGGGAAGACTCCTTGTTTTTGTGGCTGGAAAGTTTAAATCTTTTAGGTGAACAAGAAGTTAGATTTTCCTCAGATTTTCTTTTCTTCCTTTCATCTTTACTAGTAAATCTTAATTTTCCCTTCGTTCTTTTAGCCTCAGGTTTACCTTCATCGTTTCTTTTCTTCTTGCTCTTTGACTGACCTTCATCATTTTGACTTGACAAAGCCATGCCTGGAGAATAGCTCTCACATACCAGATTGCTTCCAGTAACTTGCTGGATCGTTGAGCTGTCCGGTTCGGTTTTTGATACTGTCTGAGCTGGTGTGGAGTATAAATCGTCATTTAAATTTGGAGGATGTAACTCCTGATTACAAAGAGAGCTACTGTCAGGAAACAATGCCTTAGAAGTACTGTCATTGGCAACATCAAGACTTGTTTTATCACAGAGATCAGCTGCCCTATCTTTACTGGTGGGACTTTTGCAAGTGATCAGATCAGCATTGCATGCTTCGGAGTCAATCTGCTGGTTGGCCTCCTCACACTCTCCTGGTGTAGTTGATGTATGTCTAATTTTTACTATAAAGTGATCATTTGATTTTTCCATAACCACAGCTTGCATTGGTAAATTGGATCTAAAATGGAAGCCTGGAGATGTATCCTGCTTTGGCCAGTTAGTCCCAGAATCTGATTTACTGCTTGAGTTATCAGAGTCTAATGCCAAGTGTATATCTTGTTCAGTTGCATCTTCACCCTCAAGGAGGGCATCCTCACTATAGTGGGCACTTAAAACACTATCGGGGGCACGAGCTACTTCACCATTCTTGTGCTGCAAAAAACTTAGGTGACTGTCTGATTTAAGAGGTGAGGGGATGGTAAGGGAAACTGCTAGATCTTCTACCAAAACAGACTGTGATGCTACTTTTTCAGGAGGTAAACAACTTTCCCCTGATCTTTCATTACAAGGTATTTCCAACATGCAACTTTCATCAAATGCAGCAGGGTTTAAACACAAACCGATCTGGCTATTGAACACTGGGAATTTTTCAGGAGTTGTAGATGTCCAAGGAAGTCCAACTGAAGATTTAAATGGTGTAAAAGACTTGCCTGGGGTAAGCAGTCCTACCAACTTCTCTTCAACAGCACAGATTTTTCTAGGTGTTCCAATTGGCCAGTTGTGATTATCGCTCTGATCAAGAAAATCAGACCCTTGTAAAAGACATTTGAAGATTTCACCCATCTGTGAATCTGTGACTAGGTTGAAAGTTAAACTAGATGTCTGTTGCTCAGTTAAAAGTTCAAAGCTACAATCAGATTTTTCATTGGCAGAATTATTTGAAAAAGTCCTTGTGATATTTGTTTGATTTTCTACAGAAGACCAATCTTGACTACTTCCCTCTGTTGTTTTACTTGTATTAACTTGGGGCTGGTCTGTTTTTTCTTTAAAACATTTGTTTGCCTCTACTGGGTCCTTTTCAGAATCTGTTTCTTCAAGGATTCTAATATTCTTACCCTTTCCTAATCCAGTCCTCACAGTACTAATGCATGTTGACAGTTCTGGTTTAGCTGCCACCTTAATTACAGGGGGAACATTTTTTTGTGGAAATGTATCTTGCACCTCTTTTCTCTTACAAGAGTAATTCCCTTTGTTCCTTTTATACTTTTTTATTTTATCCTCAGAAGGTGTTCCAGTCTTAGCACTTTCACACATACTAGTTAGTGTCAATTCAAGTTCTCGGAAAAGGAAATTAAACTGATCCTCCACAAACATCCATAGCTTGCTCTTGAGATTTGGAGCCTGCTGTTCAAATATTCGATTTACAATGCCATTGTTAGATATCTTTCGCATAGTTGATGTGACAATTTTACAGAGTTTGGACTTTAAATTTTGCTGTAACTTTGTAAGTTTTGAACAGTTAAGGTTTGTGATAAACTCTGTGAACTCTGAGAGTGACATTTCAATGAAACTGTAGAATGTTTTGGCTGGAAAACTTTTGTGAAGTTTCATATATTTTTTACGAATTTGTTTTCGTATGAATTTTAGCATGTCCATGACCTCATGTATTGTGGAAGGATCAAATACAGGCAGAGATGTTAGAACTGTTCTAAACCGTCTTCTACTGGAAGGAGAACCTGATGTATTTGGAGAACTCGACTTTTTCCTATTCTGTGGGCTGCCTTTACTAGGAGGCTTTACCTTACCAGAAGGATTTTTATGCAAGACTCTGCGCTTTGGACTTTCAACCTTTTTCACAAGTGCTGCTAAATTTTGCTTTCTCCGGTTGGGTTTGACCACAGGTGGGGACTTCTCCTCTTCAGTGTCACTCACAATTTCTCCCTCTTCTATTTCCTCCTCTACTACAGATGACGAAGAACTGTCTTCTCCTGTTCTTTCAGCATGTTCACCACTGGGCTTCTGATTTTCCTTGTTCAGTTCCATAATTTTTGACTCTGAGGTTATAATGTTTGGGCTGCTGGATAACTCTTGAGAGAGAGGGGAAAAAAGACATAAAAATTCAAAATAATTAAACCATAAAACCCATTCTAGAGATTTTTTTTTCAATTTTCAAATTAAGTCTCTAATGAATACGTACCTTAGGTGGAATTAATAGATATTTTAATAGCACTGTATGGTACCTCTGTGTTTAAGAAATTGTTCTTGGAGCTTAGTTTAAAGGTTTTATGTAATATTAACTATTTTAACACAATCTACAGTGGTGTGAAAAACTATTTGCCCCCTTCATGATTTCTTATTCTTTTGCATGTTTGTCACACAAAATGTTTCTGATCATCAAACACATTTAACCATTAGTCAAATATAACACAAGTAAACACAAAATGCAGTTTTTAAATGATGGTTTTATTATTTAGGGAGAAAAAATCCAAACCTACATGGCCCTGTGTGAAAAAGTAATTGCCCCTTGTTAAAAATAACCTAACTGTGGTGTATCACACCTGAGTTCAATTCCGTAGCCACCCCCAGGCCTGATTACTGCCACACCTGTTTCAATCAAGAAATCGCTTAAATAGGAGCTGCCTGACACAGAGAAGTAGACCAAAAGCACCTCAAAAGCTAGACATCATGCCAAGATCCAAAGAAATTCAGGAACAAATGAGAACAGAAGTAATTGAGATCTATCAGTCTGGTAAAGGTTATAAAGCCATTTCTAAAGCTTTGGGACTCCAGCGAACCACAGTGAGAGCCATTATCCACAAATGGCAAAAACATGGAACAGTGGTGAACCTTCCCAGGAATGGCCGGCCGACCAAAATTACCCCAAGAGTGCAGAGACGACTCATCCGAGAGGTCACAAAAGACCCCAGGGCAACGTCTAAAGAACTGCAGGCCTCACTTGCCTCAATTAAGGTCAGTGTTCACGACTCCACCATAAGAAAGAGACTGGGCAAAAACGGCCTGCATGGCAGGTTTCAAGACGCAAACCACTGTTAAGCAAAAGAACATTAGGGCTCGTCTCAATTTTGCTAAGAAACATCTCAATGACTGCCAAGACTTTTGGGAAAATACCTTGTGGACTGATGAGACAAAAGTTGAACTTTTTGGAAAGCAAATGTCCCGTTACATCTGGCGTAAAAGGAACACAGCATTTCAGAAAAAGAACATCATACCAACAGTACAATATGGTGGTGGTAGTGTGATGGTCTGGGGTTGTTTTGCTGCTTCAGGACCTGGAAGGCTTGCTGTGATAGATGGAACCATGAATTCTACTGTCTACCAAAAAATCCTGAAGGAGAATGTCCAGCCACCTGTTCGTCAACTCAAGCTGAAGCGATCTTGGGTGCTGCAACAGGACAATGACCCAAAACACACCAGCAAATCCACCTCTGAATGGCTGAAGAAAAACAAAATGAAGACTTTGGAGTGGCCTAGTCAAAGTCCTGACCTGAATCCAATTGAGATGCTATGGCATGACCTTAAAAAGGCGGTTCATGCTAGAAAACCCTCAAATAAAGCTGAATTACAACAATTCTGCAAAGATGAGTGGGCCAAAATTCCTCCAGAGCGCTGTAAAAGACTCATTGCAAGTTATCGCAAACGCTTGATTGCAGTTATTGCTGCTAAGGGTGGCCCAACCAGTTATTAGGTTCAGGGGGCAATTACTTTTTCACACAGGGCCATATAGGTTTGGATTTTTTTTCTCCCTAAATAATAAAAACCATCATTTAAAAACTGCATTTTGTGTTTACTTGTGTTATATTTCACTAATGGTTAAATGTGTTTGATGATCAGAAACTTTGTGTGACAAACATGCAAAAGAATAAGAAATCAGGAAGGGGGCAAATAGTTTTTCACACCACTATATATTGATGACCAATATTAAAGAATCCATATAAACAATATTTTAACATTTAATCTCTCAGGACTTCAACCAATTTAAAAAGTAAAAAATAAGCCAATTATTAATTGAATTAAATGCCCCGCAAAGGGTCTCTGCAAACGGAGAAACTTCTTTAGCTAATCTGACCTGGTATTGATTGGGGGGGTGCATATTTTCAATGCTTCTGCAAACATCATTTTTGTGAAGATTTCTTCCCACAACCTTAACAGATTCTGATTCCATCATTAAATTAAAAAAAAAAAAAAAAAGTTTTCTGGGATCTAAAGACACTGCACATTCACAAACAAGATATATCATTACATTGATTTAATCATCTAAGGATAGTGTCTGGAAATCATAGTCAAAAATACAGGCCAGGTGTTCATATATGGTTTTAAGTGTATGTCTTGAACTTGGAGTGCTCTTTGTTCACCTCAGTTCAGGAATACAAAGAGTAGTAAATAGTTAACCATGAGAAAATAACCTCTTAAAAAGGTCTGATTTGGAGCATATGTTTCTCTTGTACAACTTCATATACATGAAACAGAATGGCAATCTATAAACATAAAAGTTGGGCGTGAGCGTCAGTAGGCTTTGCACCCTAGGAACCAAGTTACCCAAACTATTCTATAACATTTCAATAATTATTTACCACTCGGATACTGACCTTTGTGGTCATAAAATAAGTCATTAAGATAGCAATTGATGAGAAGAACTCATAATTAATTGCAGAATTACGGTATTTGAGAGTTCCTCTAGAGTGCGTCTTTCTCTTGCACGATTTGGCTCAAAAACTAATCAACTAGTCACTTCACAACAGGCTCAGGTTTTTTGTTTGGCATATTTCCATCTAGCCATTTTAGCTCTAGACTGTCCTCAAGAAACTGACACACAAGACAAACACACACCCATCACTGAGATATGGATGTTTTCAGTATCAGGGGACCCTAAAATGTTGAGATCAGTCGAAAACTGGACATTGAAATTTGTGACTAATCTAAAGCTTTTGCTCCTCCCCCACAGAGGACAGGTTACGGTGGGGGAAGGTGCAAAGCAAAAATTAAATTATATCAGTTTTGCACACTAGTAGTGCACAGGGAACAATTAAACAATTTAAATAATCCATTACAATTACTCACTTATAAAAGAGAAAACAAGAACCATACTAACCCTAAAAGATAAAAAAAAATTACTTTTGATAAATATTATAAACAAAATGCATAGCAAAAACACAACTGAGGAGGATAAATTTATTATAAAATTACTTTGTCATTCATTTATAAAATTTCCTGAAACTTGGAAATTCTATTCAATACAGTCCAAGAGAGAATTGGGTACACCTCTATCACACAACACAAAGTCTAGTGTAAATACCCTCAAAAATAAAACCAATTCAGGTTCACCAATTATCCTAATCGGAGTATTTTTGGGATGTGGATGATACTGGCTTAGGAAAACTCATATGATTACTGGGCAAATGAGTAAACTCCATGCAGGTAGGGCCCAGAGTGGAATTTTTATCCAGAACTTTGAAGGTGTGAGGTACTATTGGCAATACATACAACACTGTGTGCCTCAGCTTACATTTATTTAACCAATCAAATATTACTCAATTCTACAATGCTTTCTTTTTTTTCGGAAAACAAAATCAAGACTTTTTTTCCTCTGTTTAGTTCAACAAAACAGTTTTGTACAGTTTTGCTAGTTTTTGGGTAATACCATTGAAAATTATGACATTCATCATGTGTATTACAAAAAATAGTCCTAATCTTTACCTCCTATGCTCAATGCAAGAAGGCATTTCAGTGCACTATAATATGCGGATTTTATGCCAAACTACGTTTAGCTGGTTCAAATATGCCCAGGCATGTTATAGTATGTATGTAATGAAAATGTTGAAAAATAATTTATTGTGATATACTCTGCTCATTGTAGGCTACAAAAATGAGCAAAAAAAAAAAAAAAAAAAAAAGGAGGAAATACAATCCTAGCCTCCTGTGCAGCAGTTTGTGCAAATGCCAATCTAGTCCATCATTAAAAAAATGTAGATATATGTCATGATGCATCTGTAAGACAATATATATATATTTTTTTTTTTCTGATTTTCGTATTCTGACCAGCTTATACATTTACTTAATAAAACTATGAAATCAATAAAATATTTAACAAAAATATAAAAAAATCACCTGAAATGTTAACTGTAATACTGTTACTATAGCATCACTGCATAATGTCATATCAGAAGAGCAGCCAATTCAGAGATAACATTTCACAATGTACCAAACATAAATTTTATAATTAAAATCCACATTCAAAATAACAAAATATTTAATGGGACTGACTACAAACCTTTACATCCAGTTTTCACTATGGATGGGATTCCAGAATTGCCATGCCTTGGACTTTTTCTTAATTGTCGTACAGGACTCTTCAGAGGGCTGATAACATCTGGAATTTGACGAATGGTTTGTAGGGTAATCAGCATAGAATCTTCATCAAACAATTGGATGTCTTCTGTTTTTTCAGGCAAAGATTCAGAACTAGAAAACTGAACAGCCAAAATATCAGCCCCAGATGAGTCAGAGTCCTCACTATCGCCAGAAACATCTACAGCAACTTCATTTTCAACAGTTTTCTCTATACTATTAGAAGACTTTTCATTCAATACAATTTGTTCATCCTTCTGTTCAGACACATCAGTTTTGCTCTGAAGAACTTCAATATGTGATTCTGTATTACAGCAGCTGGTAATTTCATTGCCATTATGATTTTCAAGATCAATAAAACTCTTTTCAACCAAAGCCTTTTCAGTAAGCGAAACTGTACTGGAAACTGCTTCAATGGAAACATCGTTATCTTGTTGGTTCATGTTTACATCAGGTGGTATGTTTTGTGTTCCACAATCTAATTTATTTTCAGAATCTTTGCCACCATCTAGAAATGAATCAGCCTGGATTTTCAAAGTCTCTAAGAGGTTTTCAGTTTCTAAATTCAGCTTTTCAGATTTTTCAGCAAACTCATTCAAAATAGGACTACAAAGACTATCATCTTTGTGATCTGGAAGAATGCTGCTTGTTGTTCTTTCATCTATCATTTTGGCCTCTGGAGCCAAGTAACTTGAACTAATATTTAAAATACTGGTATCTTCTGGTTTTAAAACAGAGGTAGTGCCTTCTGTACTTTGAGATTCAATCTGAAACACACTATTAACAGTTACATTTAACATACATGAAGACTCACGGCAATTCTCTTCATCTACTGCCACTATGCTTGTAGAATGCTCAGGATTTAAATGCCTTTCAGTATTCGCTTTCGCAGGAATAACATCTTGGGCACCTACAGATGAGGTGTTACTTACATTAACTGATGGGCTTTTTTTTGTTGAAGATTCATCTGCGCTACATGTCTCTAATGTTTCAGCCCTACTGATATGTAACATTTCTAAGTCGTCTTTATTTCCAGAACTTGGCAAACTACTCATGCTATTTTCTTTTTCTAAATTTTTTTCTATAGAGAACCTCTGTGATTCTTCTTGTGAAAGTTCAAGATCCGATGATAAACTTGTCTGAGCCTCATCAAGTACAATAAAGGTATTCTCTGAAAATGGCATGTTGCATATTTCCTCTTCATATTCTGGTGCTTTCTGAACTGAAGTGTCCTTTTCCTTTATCTCCTCTTCAAATGGAACAACTGATTTTTTCACTGGGGAAAGTGTGAGGTTGAGTGTTTCCATAAAGCATAATTTTCTATTCCTGCTTTGTATTTTATCACCCACAATGTTGCAGCTGCTTGTATTTGATTCTTCTGAGCAATCAGTTGTCTGAGTGGTTTGTTTAAAGGATGATTTTAGATTTGATGAATCAGGTGAATCCTGTTTCCTAGAATGATCAGTCATTTGACTGCTTTGTTTACTTGGTGACTTGATACGAGAGTGCATGTATTTCTTTTCTCCACTCTTTCTTGAGCCAGTTGGTGGAGATTTCTGTGATTTACCATGTATATCTTCATTTCTGTTGGATTTGCTTTTTTCTTCTTCCTTTCTTCTCTTTGGGCTTTTTTCTCTCTCTACTTTGTTCCTTCTGCCTTCATCTTTCCTTCTCTCTTCCTTTCTGTGCTCACCTCTCATGCTGCTCTTTGATTTTCTACTTAAAGATGACCCAGAAGATTTGTCAAAGATTTGTGATGAGCTTTTTGAATATTTTCGGTCCTTGCTGTCCCTTTTGTCAGATCTTTCTTGATGTTGTCTGTGTCTTGGATAGTGCCTGCTACTCTTACCAAGATCTTCGTGATCTCTGAGATGACTTTGCAGGCTGTTCACTAGTTCACCGGTCCCATGAAGCTCCTTTAAGTTTTCACTCTGAGGGAGATTCTTAGAGTAGATTGGGCTTTTACTTCTTTCTGACCTTCTTAGTGACAACAGTTCTCGATCACAGTGATTTTTTTTAACCTGCCCTTCCTTTTCATTATCTTTTTTGGAGTCTTTATAGTCTTTACCAGCTTTTTCTCTTTCATTTGCCCTATCATCTTTTCTAAGATCTTCTCTTTCTGAACAAGGCATGTTCAAATTCTCTCCTGTAGAATAATACTTTTTGTCATTTTCCACATACGGTTTACTCCTACTTTGTTGTTGTATATCAGATCTTTCACTGGTTAAGAGCTTATGATCTTTCACACTTGAATTTTCACTATCACATTGTGGTGAAGATCTGACAATGCTTTCATTAGAGTTTGGTCTGAAAGCAGAGTCACATTGTGGAACCCTTGTAGCTTCTGCAGAAAACTGGAAAACAACAGGTTTGTTCAAATTTAAAGGATGAGGAGGCCTAAATTCATTTGATTGGTCAGAGGAATTGATTTTCCTTGTGCAAGTTAACATCCTTTCCTGGGTGTTTCTTTGTTTTGTTATATCAACTGATGGCCGTGGGTAAAAGTGATTATTGTTGCTCCTCAAAGCTCTGTAAACAAAAGAAGAATGTAAAATATAATTGAACATTAAATAATATATGGTATTTTTTATTTAAAAAATGTTTTCATTTACATGTACCATACTTTTAAAACAGTGTGAAAGGTAAAAAGAACAGTTTATGCTTGTTGAATGCAAATAATGCAAGAATGTCTTACAGATTACAGATTTATCATGGGTTCACAGTATTTTACAGGAGAATGTTGAGTCAAGGGCAACCTAAAAATACACATGCTGCTAAGAGGACAAGAGTTAGCATAAAGTGCAGCTGAGGACAACTACAATTGCAAATATATGTGCTCCACTTTTGTTTGCTCTCCAGCCTGCATTTGCTAATTATATTAACTTAAAATGTGCCTGCCATTACATAATGTTGCCTTTTTTTTTTTTTTTAAATATGAAGACCTCCAACTGGTCTAAAATTGGTTCTTCGGAAGGTACAACATATTTTTTTTTATTTGTAACACAAATTGTTCTTTCATTGACCAATAGTTCTAATAATATTGTCCTATTATATTAGCAAAAAGGTTTAAACATAGGAATGGAGCGTTTAAGTTTTTTTTTTTTTGTATGTTTGCCCATCTGCTGTTGAGGGACACATTTGTCCATATTAAGTAGAGGGACAAACAAATAGTGGCTTACCTAAAATAAATATAAAATGACAGGAAATACTTTGAAGTAATAACTCAGTCAAGTATTAATAATGAAAACACACTGTTGACATTATATGTATTTGACATTTTTAGTAACATCCTGTACATTTTTCATCAAATGTAGAATAAAGTGTTACTAGAAATAAAAATATAAGCAAGTGCACATTAAAGCAAAAATTATTTAAATAAATGTCTTTACAGCAAATGTATCCAGATGGTTTATTTTCCACCTATATTCCCACAAGAACAGTTTTCTTGGACTTGTATGTATGAGTGTTATATCATATACTGCTGCTTTAAGCAAGTTCATAGGTTTAACTTAAACTAATCCTAAAGATGTACTTATTGATTACTGAAAAAACAAATGTACAATAACAACATCAGAAGAAACAATCTTAAAATTAAAATCCTCAGATTAATATATGTGTAATTGAATTATTTGACTGTTTTTCTTTTCAGCCTTAAGATAATGCTTATACAATACTATATATGCTTGGAAATGTCTCCTAGAAAATTTATGTCATGCAAACTTCACTTTTACTTCAATTCAGTGTTACAGGATTGCTTCTGCAATGACTGAAGATATTATGGCTTACGTTACAGTGCGTCTTTTGACACTATAGCTAATTCTAGAAACTAAGGCTGAACCATATTATATATACTATATATATATATATATATATATATATATATATATATATATATATATATATATATATATATATATATACCATATTATATTATAACACTACTGTGTCTATATATATATATATATATATATATATATATATATATATATATATATATATATTATATATATATATTATTAGCATGGAAATAATATTTAAATATTTCTCCTTGCGCAGATGAATGCTGCCATAGCTCTTCACTAACTTGATAATATATCTGAAAATGGATTGATTCCATTTGACATGCATAAATTGCACAATTAACAAATTTCACAGGCAAATACAAGGATAATTTCACTCTTGGAAGATATATTTTAAGCAGTATAAACAGTAATTATATAGGCTTAATTTGGCAAAAACATTTCTGTAATACTTTTTGCAGTTACAACTTATCTTTCACCTATTCCTTGTAGAAATTTTGTTAAGTTCTGGTTCTGATATCAGTTACAACTGCCTGTCCTCAATGGTAGTTTGCACCGTTTTCCATAATGAATTTCGCAAATAATGAATAGTAGTTCAAAAACAATCCTTCCACTGCTGTCTTGATAGAAAATCCTCAAAAACTGTCACTTTTAAGCTCTTAAGACGTAGGAAAGTAAAAATCATTTATTTCTAAAACAGGTTTTGATTTGTTACATTTGTGTTCACTATTTCAGAGTTATACCTTAAAATAATAAGCCAAAAATAATAGAAAAATGCATTCAGGTATTGTTGAAATTAATTTATTGGCAAGACACTGTAAATAAATTGAACCTTTACTGACTTTGTACCCTTTTGTTATTCATATTAGATTCAAATAGCAAGCAGAATTGTGACCAAAGTCAAGCAAATCATCTTAATGTCTAAGCTAATAAAATAGCTCAAGCTGTATTATATATGTTTTATTCTCACCTTTGATTTAAACGGCTGATTTCTTCATCTTTACGAATAATTTCCATTCTTGCAGTTTTGATAACTGCAGATATGTTCTTTTTCAAATGCATATTCTCATTATGAAGGTTCATGTTCTATATAAAAATAAAAAAATGTTTACTTTTGTAAACATGAAAAACGTTGATGTCTTAAATAAACAAGTCTATTCAGCATCAACACAATATTTTACAGTGGGTACGGAAAGTATTCAGACCCCCTTCAATTTTTCACTCTTTGTTATATTGCAGCCATTTGCTAAAATCATTTAAATTAATTTTTTTCCTCATTAATTTACACACAGCACCCCATATTGACAGACAAAAAAAAGAATTTTTGAAATTGTTGCAGATTTATTAAAAAAGAAAAACTGAAATATCACATGGTCCTAAGTATTCAGACCCTTTGCTCTGTATTTAGTAGAAGCACCCTTTTGAGCTAATACAGCCACGAGTCTTCTTGGGAAAAATGCAACAAGTTTTTCACACCTGGATTTGGGGATCCTCTGCCATTCCTCCTTGCAGATCCTCTCCAGTTCTGTCAGGTTGGATGGTAAACGTTGGTGGACAGCCATTTTTAGGTCTCTCCAGAGATGCTCAATTGGGTTTAAGTCAGGGCTCTGGCTGGGCCATTCAAGAACAGCCACAGAGTTGTTGTGAAGCCACTCCTTCGTTATTTTAGCTGTGTGCTTAGGGTCATTGTCTTGTTGGAAGGTAAACCTTCGGCCCAGTCTGAGGACCTTAGCACTCTGGAGAAGGTTTTTGTCCAGGATATCCCTGTACATGGCCGTATTCATTTTTCCCTCGATTGCAACCTGTCATCTTGTCCCTGCAGCTGAAAAACACCCCCACAGCATGATGCTGCCACCGCCATGCTTCACTGTGGGGACTGTATTGGACAAGTGATAAGCAGTAACTGGTTGTCTCCACACATACCGCTTAGAATTAAGGCCAAAAAGTTCTATCTTGGTCTCATCAGACCAGAAAATCTTATTTCTCACCATCTCAGAGTCCTTCAAGTGTCTTTTAGCAAACTCCATGCGGGCTGTCATGTGTCTTGCCTCTCATCAGTATGTGGAATAGAAATGGCCGGAGGTGTGGAAAATTGGTTAGGTTCTGTTTAGCAAAACTTCTAATTTGAAAGTAGTGGAAAAACTGTGTTGCTGGGAAGTTAAATCATTGGTATTTTTAAGTACTATTAAGTCCCTTATTTCACAATTATGACTGCATTATTTTTGCAAATGTATTAATTCCTTGCGGTTGGTAATATTGTTTGTGCACGAGTCTTTCCAATTCTATATCAGAAAAGACCCATGTAAAAAGAATCTGTTTACAGTTAATATTTTGATTTAATTTAATAAAACTTTTTCTCAGGTTTTTTGAGTTTAAACAAGTTCATTACTCTGAATGAGCCTGGGGGCATAAACAAGTTTTCTTTGCTTGGGCAACCGCTGCCTTCTGTGTCCATTTGCATGGAGGCTCCTGGGACCAAACATCCCTGTTTTAATTTTTGCCCTGGTCTGCATGCTGAAGATGTAGGGTGTTTTGTAGTAATGCAGGCATATGAAGAGAGAGAGGTTTCTGGTAAGATGCTTATTAATCCAGAGCCAGAAGACTGGCAAAATCAAAAATCACATTAGTCACACAAATCAAATAAGGGTACAAAGAGAATCCAATACACTTAAAGACAGTTCATGGGGACCAAAACATGTGTAAAGAAAAAAATAAAAGTATGTGGCCCTATATTTTCCAGTATACTAGCAGAATTGGGTGCAAAGCAGACAATAAACATGTGGATCACAGGCCTACCAAACAGCACAACTACACTCAGACTAGACACAATTTATGCTTGCTAATCAAAACACTTTTCTGATTTAATGTGTTAGTTTTCCCACAGAGTGAATTCACCAGAGGGAAACAGCTCCCTGCAGAATCATCTATCCATGCTTTTTACAGGCTTCAGAGAAATGCCTAATTAAAACAAATAAACCTTGCACATAAGCTTTCATTTTTATCTTAGCTTGCCAAAAGGCTAAAGTTTTTCACCCTTCAATAATACGAAAAATGTAACCTTACTGTGGCACGACAAATGTGTGGAAGAAAAGATCACTAATGAAAGCGTGTGGTGACAAATGTGCTGAGAAAAAATACACACAGCTATCAAACCCCACCTTGAGGTTAACTAACAAGATTTTTTTATAAAAAAAATATAATTAAAAATGTGGTAAAGTAAAATCTAGAGTGTGAGGAGAAACACTATACACAAATAAAGAGTAACAACAAAACTATAAAATAAAATGGTAACTATACTGCACAATTATTTACACCACATTATGTGCAAATTACTTGCAACAAGTCTAAAACCAGCATGCCTGCATACAAGCATATTTGAATCAGCAGTCGCTGGCAGCAATTAAGCTGGATATAGCTTGACTTAAATGCTGGAATGGGCAATATGATGGAATTTGCAGGCACGATTACAATAGTTTTTAGTCCAACAAAGAGCACATGTATTAATGAGTAATTTACGTAAACAGACGTGCCTCTTCATCTGTTGTAATGCTTGCTAATGCTCTGTTACTAAAATTAATTTGACAGCTAGAATTCACTGCCAAGAAAACTGGACAAAATGCGGCTTTTTACATCATCTCACCCGGTTTCAAACTATTGGCTTGAAACATACATGTAATTGTTTAGGTCACTTAAATCTATGGAAAAATCACAAGATCCCACAGCAAGAATCGATTGACCAATCAAGATGAACTGCATATCACTCTGGCTATTAAAATTTGATAGCCTTATTTTGAGGATTACAACAGGACACATCTACAAACAGCACAGATGTAGCCCTTAAATAACCAACTGTCAATATCAATTGTGAACAACCAATGTATATACATCTAGCCTTTATATTAGACCTATTTTGCTAATGTTAACTGCATAGTTTCTCTAACTGGCAATGAATAATTTCTTTAAATTTACAATAAAAATAATTAATCTTTCTACTCCATTTTAAAATTGCTTTCCACAACAAAGGTTTGGCTACATCAAGTATTTCTAGTCACTTAAAGCTGCTATGCTGGCTGCATATGAAGGGAAAAAGCATAATATTTTAATCAATTTCACAGTAGGACTGATTTACTTTTGGGAACTTTGATCTTGCCCTTTGTCATATCATTTGAATATTCATTATGCAAATTATGCCACTTAAAAACACATACAATCTGGAACAACCCCAGTTATTGGTAGCTTAAAAAATATGTAAGTTGGTGGAATGTCTTCATTCCTAGTGAATACTCCCCACATAACCTCTGTAATGATAAAAATCTATTTACAATGAATATGAAAAAATGCATTTCATTACTTCTGCTCTTTTCACCATAATAAAAACTAACCTGTGACTGAACATCCTGCAGCTTACTGAGGAGCTCTTTAACTTGCAAATGCATGCACTCCAGTTTCATCTTCAGCTGTATGAGAGAGAGAGACAGAAAATGACTAGTGTCAAAAATTTGTTTCCTAAAATGTATTTCTCTATCTAAAAAATAAACACAATTAATATTTGTGGTTTAACATTGTATATTTATATTTTCTAAAACAAACAAGCTGAAACCTAAATGAATGCCTATAAAAAGATTATAGAAGGACTGTGAATCAATTAAAAAAAATTGCATAAATGTATGTAATTAATTGCATCTAACATTAAAACGGTTAATTATTAAATTAATACAAAAAATCATGAAGCAAACACACACTGAATCACAAATTTAATGAAGAATCAACAAAAGGAATTAAAAATTTAGTTTAAACTAAAACAATGATCTTAAATCTGAGCTTTTAACAAAATACTACTTGAGCAAGTACAACCTGAATTTGAATACCTTCCTAAAAGGCAAGTTGTAAAGAAGATAAGAAAACGAGGCCAATGCATTACAGTAATTCTCACATTGGCATATTGTACGAGACACAGAAGTGTCAAAAGTAAAAAAAAAAAAAAGACCAAAATGACAGTTGACTTTGAATGCACTGCTAAAGACTGGCTTAATTGAAAGCATACGCATCTCTTAAATGAGCACATATTAAAACTTGTGTTAAAACTCTGCAAATACTATCTTCAATTGTTCATCACCATTAATGATTGAAAATTACTCTCTACACAAGTGCTGTGTCTAATAACGTCAATCTCCTTGATTGCTTTTTTGACCAACCGCTGTCCCGGACATTTGGATAGTTTAACACGTATGAGACATTATATATTATATTATTTATATAGATATATATAGATATATAAATATACATTTTAGTGATATTTTTAGATAAACTACTGAAAAATCAAAAACATGGAAATTATTCTATAAAAAGGCACTGGTAACTATGAACCATGACTTTCCACTTGTATCAAACAGCAAATAAATATAATAACAGAGAAAAATCACCAAATCATTTGGTTCTCAAAAGTAAGTTCCGTAAAGCATAACTAGGATGCAAGTATAGTAGAATTTTTTTTTTTTATATAAATACCATCATCCCTTCTTAAATTTTCTTATTTCTTGGATTGGTATTGCACCCAGGCTCAAAAAAGGTTTGTGCATTATGAATAACCAAAGTATTATTATTATTTTTTTTTTCCCACAAATGTATTTTACTTTGAACTCACACTATCTAATTACGATTACTTTTTAGCATCAACATGTAGACATGAAACATGCACCAAAATTATCTAATGAAATGAACCAGTACTCTTCAACTCGCAAAATAAATTGTCTTAGTAAAGACTCTCAGCCCATTTACTGAAATCGTTAAGAAAAAGTAGTTTCCAGATATACCATAAAACATCCAAACATGGATATACAGTCAAGTCCTCAACAGTTGCAGGGGTAATGTTGCGAAAAATCAAAGAAGTGAATGTTAATACACTGAACCACTGCGAAACATGTGGTTAGGTTCCTGCGACCAACAAAAACAATAATCCTACACTAGAGATTGCTCAAAATACATTTCTCAGTACAAAATTCTTTATAACAAAACATTATTTCTAAAAATAATTTTCATCACACAGTAACCATCAAATAACCCATGAAATGAAGTACAAAAAAATATGTAACATTCAAAAATTTTGATGCATCCCTAAAAAGAGAGAGAATCTATAAAGAAGTGTACAAAATTTTTAATTGAATAAACTTCTACACCAGAGGTCTAACCCAGGATGTTATCCACATTTTTTCAGTTTGACATATAGCTCAACCTTGTGTAAAAGCATCAAGCCATCTAGCAATATGGTATAACCGACATTTATTTCCCACATACAACTAATCACAGTTAAAGGAAACACTGAACTACTAATTAATGAAAGCTAACACTTCAAATAAATATGGCAACTCCAATCAAGGAGAGTTTATTTTAAATCCAGCTTAAAAATAATAAACCAGATCTAATGTAATACAAATTCCTAAAATATCCCAATTATCCATCCATCTATAGTAAACAATAAATATATTTTAAATACAGTAACTTTAAATTTCTGCAGAGAAAAAATTATTCCAATTTCTAACCAAGAACTCAGATTTTTAAAAAAATATGGCTGATTCTCAGTTCATTCATACCTTAAAAATAAATAAAATTACTTGCAGGACAACATATTTGTATATTATAAAATACCCTGATACTATGTGTTTGAATGCATTAAAACATTTTAACAAGCTAAATTATAAGCATTTTATTAAATAATATTTTACTCAGCTATACTATACCTCATTGTAAGAGGCATCTCGCTCTTTACGTTCTTCAGTAAGTATTTCTTCATACAAATCCAAAGAATCTTTGTGTCTTGAAGGTGAAAAAAGTTTGTTGGCTTTCTCTAAAATTTGAACAAGAAGTCCACATCTTAGTATAAGAACATTAAAAGTTTAAATACAGAGGCAACAATGACTGCTTTGCCATTTGTATTTATACTAGCAAGTTACCTGAATCCAAGTTATATCGTGGACTGTTTTCATTATCAAGTCCAGAATAAATGTCCACTGAATCATCATTGCACAGCAAAGGTGAATCTGCAAGAAAATGAACAAACCGTATAAAACTACAAAATATACTCACTAAAAGTAAAAGTGTTGTTAATCCTGAATTTTCTTGTAGTGTTTACAGATTTCCTTATCGATTACAATTAATCATTGTATAACACATACCCAAAACATTATGATTCCATCGATTTGTCCAACAACCAAAATATAACGTACAACTAGAAAGTTTTAAACAACCTTAAATAGGAGCTTTGCAGCTTGGTAAAGCATGAACAGCTGCTTTTACTGGATTTAACGATGCACAGCAAAAAATATTAACTGAAGTTGTATTATTTTCAGCCAGTGTGTTTGATTTGTGCTGCACTCTTCCTATCCTGAAGGCATTAAAAAATATCTCATGCATCATTTGCATAAAAGTTTGGCATTAACTGAATTCACAGTAAATGAAATACATGCTTTGAAAAATACACTTAACCACGCTACATCTTGCTTACTTTAAGGAAAGAACGAACACAAGCTTTGCGGGAGTGTTTATAAGATTTGTACAATACAACCTAACATTTTGTGCATATAAAACACATGTGAAATTACATTTACATCTTGTCAAATTAATGGTAACCACTGCAATACCTGTTTTTTCTTGCTCTTTCAATTTTCACTTGTCTTAACTTTACGGCATGCTAGTTTGCAATTAACTGGTAGACAGTTACATATTATCAATCAACGTATCGACTGTATATTTGATTAGACTGTGTATTATATATAGTATTTCAAATGGACTTTTACAGTAGTGGATGACTGATTGCTTAGTTATATCTCAATCATTATACTGTAATTTAAAACACCAGTAAGGTATTTATTTTTACTTTTAAGTGCTTAACCATATGAGTATCTTCCTTTTCTGGACAATCTAAGAAGCCAGCCAAAGAATATTAAATACTAGCAGAATACCCACGCTTCGCAGCGGAGAAGTAGTGTGTTAAAGAAGTTATGAAAAAGAAAAGGAAAAATTTTAAAAATAACATAACATGATTGTTAATGTAATTGTTTTGTCATTGATGAGTGTTGTTCTCATATCTATATATCTATATAGCAAAATACCCGCGCTTGGCAGCGGAGAAGTAAAAAGAAAAGGAAACATTTTAATAATAATGTAACATGATTGACAATGTAATTGTTTTGTCATTGTCATGAGTGTTGCTGGCATATATATATTGTCACGCACGCGTGAATGGGAGACCGCGGACGGACCTGAACACGCTTCGGAAGACGATCGCCGGCAGGGAGTGGCGGGGTACTAACCTTTCTCCTTTGCTTTCTTCCAGGAACAAAGACGCTCCGCCACCATAAGACTCATTCCCGAAGTACGTTACTTCCGCCCTTCCTCTGCCATCTTTCCTGACGTCATCAGTCCCATCCTCCCTCACGGTTCCTTCCCAGCATTCCTCCACTTCCGGCTCCTCCCTTATAAAATGGCCGCCGACGCCTAGTATGGCGTCGCAAATATGAACTGTTTTGTTTATATAATTTGACCAGTTTTTGATTGTGGATTTCTCTGCAATATACGGGGCCGGAAACCCCAAACCTTTATGTTGTCTCTTGTTGCATATTTTACAGTGGCCTAGTCGGCAGGATAGAAGTCCGGAAAAGATGACTGAAGGGCAGGACCTCAACACAGTGCTGCAGGGGATGAATGCCCAGATCCTGGCCCTGCAACAAGCACAAGCCGCTACCACCCGGGAGTTGGAGGAAACGAAGGCCAGGTTGGCAGAAGCCCGGAGGGTAAGACCCGACCCGCCTCGACCAACGCCTCCGCCTCTGGTGCCTATGACTGAAGCGGACGATATAGAGTCCTACCTGGGCATTTTCGAAAGGATCGCCACCCGGAACGAGTGGCAGCGGTCCGAGTGGGCGTCCATTCTGGCGCCCTACCTGAAGGGACCCGCGTAGCGGGCTTACTACGACCTCCCCGAGGAGGAGGCTGCGAGTTACGATCTCCTAAAACAGGAGATCCTGGCACGCTACAGCATTACGCAGGGCAAGAAGGCAGCTGAATGGTGGAGCTGGTAGTTTGACCCCGAGAAGCCGACCTGAGCACAGTCCTTCGACTTCTGGGGAAAAATGAGACGTTGGCTACGGCCCGAGGGTCCCCAAGCCCGGAAGGTCGTGGAGCAGGTGGCCTGTGAAGGCCTGGTAAACGCCCTGCCTAGCTCCCTTGCCCAGCAGGTCCGGCGCCACCCCTACAAGGATAAGTCCGGACTCCTGGAAGTCCTGGAGTGTCAGCTTGCGGTCTTCCGAGCCGGGGGGTCGGAAAGGCAAGCTCGTGGGAACCGACAGGGACGGGCGGCCACCCCCAAGCCCTCTCGACGGGCTGCGGAAGCACCGCCAAGGTCCAAGTTACAAGTGCGGTGAGACCGGCCACCTACTGCCGACCTGCCCCCTCAACACAACCTTGGAGCCGATGGACTGCACCTGGGCCACCGCGGAAAGGTACTGTACTCCGTCGCACCCGCTGGCAAGTCCTAACACGGGAGTGGTGTTGTTGAATGGGCACTCGGTGGTGGCTCTGTTTGACTCCGGCAGCAACATTACCATTGTCACTCGCCGCTATGTATTACCGCGACAGTGGCTTAAACAACATTTGCAAGTCACTTGCGTGCATGGGGAGACCAAGTCATATCGTTCAGCTCGCTGTTATATCACCTGGAAGGGGCAGTTATCCAACTTGATGGTTGCGGTGTTGCCCGAACCCCCCTACCCAGTGATTTGGAGACAAGACTGGTCGCACAGAAAATGCGGTAAGACAAACACCGCTCCCGGGGCCTCACTGGGTCTGGTTATGAGAGGGCGAGGCACCGTTCCCGCGGTCTCCACACCATGCTCTAGGGGAAGGCCCTAATGGCGCATGCACATCAGGGGACGCCTCTCTGGCAACGGACCCTAACCCGGAAGTATCCGCCGGGGAAGGGACGAGCCTGGGGACGCTTCTGCTGACCAGCTTACAAGACCCCCTGAGCAATTTGGACCATCAGTTTCGCTCCACGCCTGCCTCATTTAAAAGAGAGCAGTGGAATGACGATTCCCTGCGGTTTGCCCGTAATGCGATTGCTCTGCCAGGCAGCTCATAAGCTGATGAATCCATGCCACGCGAGCCCTTCTTTGTTCCGCACCTCTCCCTCGTGGATCGCCACCCAATACAACAAATCATTCTCCGGAAGTTGTTGCTAGTCCCGCGTACCTTCCGGCGGGAGGTATGTGAACTAGCTCACGCTCACCTCCACCTCGGGGCCGAAAAAAACATTAGAAAGGATTAAACTCCGATTTTACTGGCCCGGGATCAACGAGGAGGTCCGGCGTTTCTGCCAATCCTGTCCGGAATGTCAGATTCGCCAGATTCCTAGGAGGGACCGCGCTCCTCTCGTCCCCATACCCCTGATAGATATTCCCTTTGACAGAATAGGGGTGGACTTAGTCGGACCCCTGGAGCCCTCAAACCGTGGCCACAAATATATATTGGTCATGGTGGACTATGCTACCCGATACCCATTTAATGAGACGCTTAAACAGATGCTTCGCAAGGTAGTCAACGCCGATGGCAGGAATTGGGACCAGCTCTTACCGCTCGTGCTTTTTGCCTACCGAGAAGTGCCCCAGGCCTCTACGGGCTTCTTCCCTTTTGAGTTATTGTACGGGCAACAACCCCGAGGACTTTTGGACATACTAAAAGAGGGCTGGGAGGCTGAGGCCCTTCCCTCCTCCAATATATTGGAGAATGTGGAGCAACTGCACGACAGGCTCGCTAAAATCAGGCCACTCCTAAAGGACCACGTGACTCGTGTGCAGGCAGCGCAGGCCCGATGTTACAACTGCAACTCCGTCCTCCGGGAGTTCCGTGCGGGGGATCGAGTGATGGTGCTCGTTCCTACCTCCCATTCCAAGTTGCTAGCTCACTGGCAGGGGCCATACGAGGTTAAGGAAAGAAAGGGGCTCGTCGACTATTTAGTTAAACAACCTAATCGTCGGCCGAGTGAGAGGATCTACCACATCAATTTGTTAAAACCCTGGAAGGACAGGGAGGAGTCTTCCAACACTTGTAGAGCCCTCTCCCTATTCACTAGCACGTCTGCCCTTAACCTCGGTGACGAGCGGACACCCCTAGAGCGGCAGGAGATAACCCAGGCAATCCGGGCCGTCCCCGAAGTAGTGAGCGAGTCACCGGGCTGGACCTCGCTGATTGCGCACGATATAGTCACGGACCCCGGAGCAATCGTCCGGGAGAGGCCCTATAGACTCCCGGAGGCAAAACACGCTGAAGTGGAACTGGAGGTGCAACGGATGTTGGATATGGACATTATTGAGGAAAGCCACAGTCCTTGGTCCAGTCCTATTGTCCACGTTTCCAAGCCGGACGGCTCCTGGAGGTTCTGTAATGACTTCAGACGTCTGAATCAGGCCTCCAAGTTCGACGCCTACCCGATGCCCCGCATTGATGACCTACTTGAACGGCTGGGTGCGGCTCGATACTTGACTACTCTTGACATTACGAAAGGGTATTGGCAAATTCCCTTAACGGCATCTGCAAAAGAAAAAACGGCCTTTAGCAACCCTAGTGGACATTGGCAATACAAGGTCCTCACACTTGGGCTGCACAGGGCCCCAGCGACATTTCAGCGTCTGGTGGATAGAGTGCTGAAGCCCCACCAGTCCTATAGTGCCGCTTACCTGGATGACGTTGTCATCTATTCCGGCACCTGGGAGGAGCATCTATTGCAGGTCTCCGCTGTCCTCACGACACTAGCTAAAGCCGGCCTCCGCATTAACCCCTGTAAGTGTTTTTTTGGCTTGAAGGAGGCCAAGTATTTAGGCTACCTTGTGGGACGAGGACAGGTGAGACCCCAATGTTCCAAAATCAAAGATATCCTGGAATGGCCCCGTCCGAATACAAAGAGACAGGTGCAGGCTTTCTTGAGGTTGGGGGGTACTACCGACGGTTCGTACCCCGTTTGGTCAAGGGTGCTGCCCTTTCGGAGAATTTAACAAAGAAGGGCGCTCCCCTGCACGTGGTATGGAACGACAAGGCAGAATACACATTCAGTGACCTAAAAAAGGCCCTAACCTCGGCACCTGTATTAAGGACCCCCGATTTTGGGCTCCCTTTTATCCTCCAGACCGACGCTTCGGACACAGGCCTGGGCGCGGTGTTGAGCCAAAGCGTCGATGGTGTCGAACACCCCGTGATGTACTTAAGCCGGAAACTGCTGGACCGAGAGACCAGGTATGCGGCAGTGGAGAGGGAAGCCTTGGCCATTAAGTGGGCTGTTACCCATCTCCGGTACTACCTGTTGGGTCGCGAATTCACTCTAGTGACTGATCACGCTGCGCTTCAGTGGATGTCCCTGCACAAAGAGTCGAATCCGCGGGTCACCAGGTGGTTTCTGGACTTACAACCCTATAAGTTCACGGTCACTTATCGTCGCGCCAACCTTCAGGCCAATGCCGATGCCCTCTCTCGTATCCACGACCTCTCGGTTAGGTCCGCCCGACCTGACGGTCTTTGGCTGGGGCGGGGGGGATGGGCTGTTGTGTCACGCACGCACGAATGGGAGACCGCGGACGGACCTGAACACGCTTCAGAAGACGTTCGCCGGCAGGGAGTGGCGGGGTACTAACCTTTCTCCTTTGCTTTTTTCCAGGAACAAAGACGTTCCGCCACCATAAGCCTCATTCCCGCAGTATGTTACTTCCGCCCTTCCTCCGCCATCTTTCCTGACGTCATCAGTCCCATCCTCCCTCACGGTTCCTTCCCAGCATTCCTCCACTTCCGGCCCCTCTCTTATAAAATGGCCACCGACACCTAGTATGGCGTCGCGCATATGAATGGTTTTGTTTATATAATTTGACTCAGTTTTTGATTGTGGAATTCTCTGCAATATACGGGGCCGGAAACCCCAAACCTTTATGTTGTCTCTTGTTGCATATTTTACAGTATATATATATATATATATACACACACACACACATACATACACATACACACATGCATACATGTGTACATATATACACACACATATATACTATGGGGTGCCAAACAGGCAAATAAATTGATTTTGTGAATATACAAAGTCGGCGTCAGAATATATAAAGTCAAAACTTGAATATATAAAGTCATTCCCGAATATATAAAGTCAAAACTTGAATATATAAAGTCAGCGTCGGTATAGATAAAGTCAAAACTTTTTTCTGAATATATGAAGTCAAAACTTGAATATAGAAAGTCAGCGTCGGTATATATAAAGTCATTCCTGATTATATAAAGTCAACATGGGAGTATATAAACTCATTCCTGAATATATAAAGTCAAAATCTATTGATTGAAACGACTCTGAACTGAACTAAGTGAACAAAAACATATTCAAAAAAATAAATTAAAAAAAACACTGTTCGGTTAATGTTTTGAAAATGATGCATGTGCCCTACCCAGGATTGGTTCCTGCCTTGCGCCCAGTGTTGGTTGGGATTGGCTCCAGCAGACCCCCATGACCCTGTGGTCGGATTCAACGGGTTGGGAAATAGATGGATATTCCAGCGCTGACTTTATATATTCTACCGCTTACTTTATATATTCCGAAATATTCCAACGCTGTCTTTATATACTCAGGTTTTGACTTTATATAGTTAAATGTAGTCATTGCACAACTTTTTCTTTCCCATAGAAATTTAAAGACTAAATTCAACTTCCATTCCTAACAAAGATATTTCTGGCGACTAAATAGAACCTACTTATATCCAAATTCGAGCTATTGAGCTGTCGCCTGCCTGCCTGAATAAGTCACCCTCGTTTCGCTCTTACTTTTTTACCGTTCATTTAATCATGGCTAGTGGCGGAAAAATTATAAAATGGAAGGAGGATTACACCGAGTATGGCTTTATCAAAACAATTATTGATTGCGAATCGATTATTCATAAAGCTTCAACTGGTGATCTGTTTTTCTGTGTTAACCTCATATTTTTTCATACTTCTTCACAAACCAAGGGGGTGCGAGAGTAAAATGAATCTGGAAGCGCTGATCAATGTAATCGTGTACCAGGAAATCATGCATTGAGAGAAGTTCCCCTTTGCTTGGAATGCAAAGTGTGATTAAATGCATGATTTTTTAACGCGTTATGGAGCACATGCATCGAAGCTTCTCAGCTGTGCTTGTGCTAAGAAAAGGAAACATTTTAAAAATAACGTAACACGATTGTCAATGTAATCTTTTGTAAGTAGTGCCTGGAGGATTCAGTGTGGAGAAACTGTAGAGACAGTGTGTGTATTAACTTGTGGATTTTTCTGTGAGCATTTGGTGGCAGCGTCACAAAGTCACTTCCGTAACACTGCGTGTGTTAGCTGCAGAGCTCAGCTCAGAGCGAAATGAGGTGAATGGGAGGGGAGATGATGACGTGACTACCCCACCCGCCTTAACTGTCAATCCCCCACAAACACAGTCTCTCGGAATTTGCATAAGCACAGCCCTTCACGTGCAATTTTAATCTAGTTACAAAGTGATTAAAACTCTCGTTTATATCCTGCGTCCTCTCATTAAACTTGTATCCCGCATTAACCTTGGGCATGACAAACGCCCGCGGCAGCCTATCTATGAACTTAATTTAAACTTTAGGTTTACACCGTGCTTTGTTTCCGAAGTAGCAGCACTCATGAATATGGTTGTATATCTCATTCGCTCGCTTGTTATTGTTTCGCTGCCTTCTCAATTGTATAATGCATGTTTTCTACAGCGCTTTTTGGAGCTCTTCCTGGTTTTCTATGCCCTGCGTTGACAGTCAGTTCACGTGATTACATGGGAGGCGTGATGATGTCACACGAAACTCCGCCCCCCACAGCTTTCGAGCTCAACTCCATTACAGTAAATTGAGAAAAATAGCTTCCTGCTCAACTTTTGTAAGGAAGCTGTAAGGAATAAGCCTACCATCCTCTGACTTTCAACTGTTTTTACTTTCAGTAAACTTAATGTGTAAATATTTGTATGAACACTAAAAGAGTCAACACCATAAGACATAAACTAAAAATGTTTCACAATGTGTCCCTGAATGAAGGGAGGCTCAAAATCAAAAGTACCAGTCAGTATCTGATGTGGCCACCAGTTGCTTGAAGTACTGCAGTGCATCTCCTCCTCGTGGACTGAACCAGATTTGTCAGTTCTTGCTGTGAGATGTTACCCCACTCTTCCACCAAGGCACCTGCAAGTTCCTGGACATTTCTGGGGGGAATGGCCCTAGCCCTCACCCTGCAATCCAACAGGTCCCAGACGTGCTCAATGGGATTGAGATCCGGGCTCTTCCACTGCGAGGATGATCAGCTGTCCTTCCTGTCTCCCTGTAGCGCTGTCTTAGGCGTCTCACAGTGCGGACATGGCAATTTATTGCCCTAGCCACATCAGCAACCTTCATGCCTCCCTCCAGCATGCCTAATGCACGTTCACGCAGATGAGCAGGGACCCTGGGCATCTTTCTTTGGGTGTTTTTCACAGTCGGTAGACAAGTCTCTTTAGTGCCCTGCGTTTTTAGAACTGTGACCTTAAATGCCTACTTTCTGTAAGCTGTTAAGGTCTTAACGACCATTCCACAGGTGTATGTTAATTAATTGATTATGGTTAATTGAACACGCATGGAAAACATTGTTTAAACCCTTTACAATGAAGATCTGTAAATTTATTTGGATTTTTAAAACATTATTGTTGAAATACACAGTCCTGGAAAAAGGAAAGTTTCTTTTTTTGCTGAGTATATATTTTATTCTAACAAGTCAACAACTTTCCTTCATGAAAAATGCTTTTTAATCACTACTCATCTGTATTTTTTATAGATACTGTATGTATTAATAGCATAAATATATACATAAAAATAAATTACACAGACAAAATAATGCATATTTTTGTACTTATGCAGATGAAATATGTTTGGCAGACAAACCCAATGCTGTGAGCAGCAAGTGTACGAATAAAGACACCAAATTCTGCACAAATCCTACCTTTTTTTTCTTGGACCAAATCTCCATACATGTCTTCAAAATTAGCATTTTCCATGCTGTAGCACTGCTACGAATTATCCATGTAGTTTTCCTTGGAGTTCTAAGTTAAAACAAAATAGCTTAATTTGATTTTAAGTTTTATTTTAATTGTAATTGAACTCATTATCACATTAACAGCTAACAAAAGAAAGCTGCATATATGGCAATCCAGTAATACAAATGTATTAACTTGAATAAATCATTTTAAATATAAAAGGGAAAATAAACAAAGGAAATTAGTAAAACACAATGGCAACTGGAAGTCATATTTAAACCATTATTATGTACTTAAAGATTACTTAAGTGTAAAGGAATATCAAACTACAGTGTGCAAACTCATCACATTTTTTACACCCATTATTTTAAATTAAGGAGCATTCTTAATTATAATACTTAATGCACAGTTTAGGCATTGTTAACATTATTGCTTAAGCCTTACTTTTCTATTCATAGCTTATATACATATGACAAAGAACATGGCTGCTCGATGTCTGCATGACAGAGCTTAACACAGTATGGGTTAGTAGTTCCGATTTCTAGATAGAAATGTAGAACACTAATCAGAAACAAAAAACTTATTTAGCCTACTAAATTTACAAGTGGAACATGTCGAAATTGAATCTCTGCTTGCATTTTAAAATGAAAACAGCTTCATTTATATAAAAAAACTTGAAATTCATGGATGGAGTCTACCTTACCCTTTCTAATGAGTCGGCAATAGCAGATATCTACTATATAGTAAAACACCAAGGTCTGTGTATCAAGTTCCTGGTGACACGATCAAAAGGGGAAGTGAAAGTGTGAAGAGACACACAACGAGGGGTATACAAAGCATGCTAAAAACGTCACCTTCAAAGGCAGCATGTATAAAAGCAAACTGGAGGCGAGTAAGACGCCATGAAATTAATGAGAGACTGGGAAGCAGGTTTTAATGGGAATGTGCTTGAGAGAGTGATTACCGGTGAAGAGACATTCACATACGTATGAATACAGAGGTAAAGCTCAGAAGGTACACATAGAAAGAACCTCAGATAGTAAGTATTTTTAAATTATTCAATTACCTGTCCAAGACCATGGCTAGCACTGCATAAATACCAAAGCTTGGCACATAAGAATATAACAAACCACCCTATATTAAAATAATCCACAAACAATAATAAAACAGGCAATGGACTAGACAAACTGGTTGGGTTAAGTACTGGCTTATTTCTAAAATTGTTCTTTCTCACTATGTTGTATTGATGGTTTTTAATAAAAGATTGTCCATTAATACTTCCTAATGGGAAAACCATTATAAGGGCGGCAATGAGTTAAGAGCAGATAAAAACAACAACAAAAAAAAAAGGTTTTGCTGGTGAAATTGCCTGTACATTCTAAAATTTATCCAGTTGTCACGCACGAGCACATCGGGAGCTGTTGAAAGACCCGACGCACAACTCTCTCTCCTTTCTCCCGTAGAAAAGACAAAGCGACATCGCCGTAAAACCCGGAACACACAACGGTCTCTACTTCCGGGTTCCTTTCTTCCCTCTGGTCCCCCAAAGATGATGTCAACCTCCCACAATCCACCACGCCTTCCCAGCAACCATCACGACTGATTTCCGGTCCATTCTGTTATATTGTCACCCCAAACCTGCCATCTTTGTCTTATGATTTTGAGATTTTGTATGTCTGAAAAGACCGACCTAATTTTTGTTACAGTATATGGGGCAATTCCCCAAACCTTTATGATCATGTCTTGTGCTTCCTTTTACACAGTGAAGTGCAAAGAATGTGCTCTGAAGGTTAAGGAACTTTATTTTATCTAAGAGATATAACCCCAAATCAGAAAAAAGTTGGGACATTATGGAAAATGCAAATAAAAAAGGGATTCTTAAATTTACTTTGACTTTTATTTCATTGCAAACAGTACGAACCTAAGACATTTCATGTTTTGTCTGGTAATCTTCATTTCATTTGTTAATAAATACTGCTTACTCAATAAAATATTTCACACATAATTATATCCGTAGCGTAGAATTAGTGAATAATCAAGATAATTCAGAATATTTTAAATTTAAAAAAACCCTTTAAATCTGTTTTAATATAAACATGCTTTTAAAATCTAGTGTATCACAGAATCACTCTGATGGGTTTGTAACATTTGCAATCATAAGATTTATATTTGAACTAGCAAAATACTCACGCCTCATAGTGGAGTTGTAGTGTGTTACAGAAGTTATGAAAAAGAAAAGGAAACATCTTAAAAATATAATAGGATTGTCAATGTAATTGTCGTAGGCTTATTTTAGTATTGAGAGTGAATTTGATGATTGTAAAGAGTTTTGCACATTTTTAGGATGCAAGGATCTTGTAAATGACGTTTGCAGTTCTGCCCCTCGGGCTGTAAAATGACCAAGCTGTCTGCTGAGCTTACTCTTGAGAATGCAACGTACAGTTGGCCATATGAGAAGCAATCTTGTGTCAAGTCAATACTGACCTTTTTTGGAGTCTGGCCCTGTGACTTAATTATTGTTATAGCGAAGCAGACCCTTACTGGAAATTGGAGGAGTTTGAATTTTGATCTGAAGCCTGGTGCCTTTACAGTTAAGTTTTGGTGGTTGTAAGTTTCGTAGTAACATAATTGGAGGGCCGACCTTCAAAAATACAGTATTCAGAGGCATGCCCGGAAGATCAAGAGTGTGAAGAAACTCTACTGGATAGTGCACCGTGTCCTCTAGTTCTACAACAGAGTCACCAGACTTAAATGTTTTTGTTTTGGAGGATAGTTGGTGAAGTAAAATGGTGTTTATATGTGAAGTCATGTCATTTTTTGGTGTTAGATTAGCTCTCTCCCTCAACCATGCGCCGTCCATTTGATGCAGATTTCATTGTTTGGGGTAAACATTTTCAACAAGGGTTTGTAAGGTATTCACCAGGAGATGGAGATTGTTAGGAACATTGATTTTACAGTTCTGTTCAATTACGAGGGATATCCAGAAAAAAAGGTTACAAGTGCCCTGGAGGGTGCAGGGAATTTTTTTTTTTCGAAGGTTGGCATACCTGCGTGTAGGGGGGTCCTAACGGTCAAAATAAGCCCGGGGCAGCGTCAGTCAGTTGTGAAATATCATCACAGCAAGCGAGTTCACCAACCTCTGCTGAGGCCATTTGCTCCACCTACCGCCGATGCGAGATTCGTTCGGTCATCAAGTTCCTCACTTTGCGTCGCGAATCTGCGGCCGAGATCCATCGTCAGCTTGTGGAAACCAAACTGAAAGAATTCTTGGGTGGGAAACATTTTTCCAACGATGAGGAGGTGAAGTAGACAGTGGAGAAGTGGCTTTCGGAGGGTGAGCGGAGCGTATTTGACGAGGGTATAAAAAAGCTCGTGCCCAGGCTGAAGAAGTGCATCGAAGTTGACAGCGATTATGTTGAGAAATACACATATTTTGGAACATACCCTGTAAATGTGGTTGAAATATATTCATTTTTCGATTTTTAACAGCTGTTGTGACCTTTTTTTCTGGATATCCCTCGTAAATTACCATTGCCTATTTTGACGAGGAGAGCAACGCACTCTCAGGCTTTTTGTCACAGTTCAAGTAAACCTTCATGTTTATTCTTAAGGTAAGAACGTTAGTCTTAGGCCATAGGTATGAAGAGTTCAGACATGCTTTATCTTCGTTGGCGCGTGATACTCTTGGGACAACTGGTAAGGTCTGCCGGAAGTCTCCAGCCAGCAAGACTATCAAGCCTCTCTTCATTTTTACCATGTTTCTGATGTCTTGTAGTGTCCTGTCTAAAGCCTCAACACCTGGTCTGCGTGCCATAATGTATTCATCCCATATACTGTAATAGGCTTATAATCACACAGCACTTGCGCCATGGTGCTCTGCTTGGATATGTTACACATGGGGGAAATCAGTATGGGTGGTTTAGAGGAAGCCTGAAAGAAGAATGAGCAGTCCTTCCACCCTTCAGTAACCCGTGGAGTAAAGAAGACAGGAGCAGTGAGCACGACAGACAGCTGAAGTAAGGAAGTGAGTGAGGAGGCAAATGAGCGTGGGATGTCATTAATGTATATAGGCAGGAAGCCAACCATGTGGTAGGTGCGCGGACAGCCGGCGTGCGGAAAAAGCAAGGGGGACCGAGTGTGGCCCTTGTGTGTCTCTGCCGTGAAATAAATTGTTTGTTAACGGAAATAAGGAATGAAACCGCCAAAAGGAGAGGTCAGTTTTGAAAGTTCCTTACGGTATTATGGTGAGAACCACCAATAAGAAGACGTATTTTCGAAAGTTTGTTACGGGGCACGGCTCGAAATTAAACATAAGTAACATTTGTAAGTACAGTGTAAAGGATAAGCATGGGAAATTTGGCTTTTCTACGTATATTGGAAGTCGCAGAAATAATGAGGAGGGGTTTCCCCTATCTTTATATACAGTTTAGGGGGTACACCCGTCTGCGCGATAGGACATGAAACATACCTTACTTTTGCAAGTAAACTACAAGGAATGAGCACGCGAAATTTCACTTTCCCACCTATATGGAAAGTGGGAAAATTATTAATGAGTCAGTGAGGGCTTTGCTAGATAGATAGATAGATAGATAGATAGATAGATAATTAGCTGGTTAAAGACACAATAATGTATAACAGAGTAAACAAACGGATTCAGTTTTCATATGTTACAAAATATTTTTCAAATCTGACCCTCTATTTTTACATTGGATTTAGATTTCCTGCGTGAAATCAATTTTGTGAGCTTCACATTAATCCATTATTTCAGAACTCCATTAAAATTCTCTTTGTTGAGCTGTTTATCAAAGTATCTTATATGACTGATCAGACTGTATTATTGCTTAGCCTGTATATTTGTCTGGAATTAAAGTATTAACTGGATCTGCAGTTTAACTGATAGACTGCATTATACTCACCAACATACCTATTTTGATTTTACGAATGAACATTAATTTGGCTTCAAATACCAATCAAATAACACAAATTTGTATTTGCATATCTATATTTAGCAATGAAGAATGTTGTTTGCCCACCTTGATAACTGGCATAATCACAGTGGTTTGTGCTTCAAAGCACTAAATAAAATTTAATTTGGTATTAATAAATTATGTAACTCATTAAATTGCCAGTGTATATATGCCAAATACCCACTTCATCCAAAACTTTCCTCTACTTTTACATTCTACTGCTGTTCGCACTGCTAGTGCACACATTCCTACATGCACTGCATGTGGCTATCCCCCTTGAACATCAACTGTACAAACCATTTAGAAAACAGAGTGATGGTTCTGTGGATGTGTCCGACGCAAACACGAGAATAAATCAAAAGCTTCCAACCCAAAGCAATTTGTTAAGCTATTATTTTGTCTCCTCTTACAATTTAGTGACACTACAAGTTTAATGATAATAACCCAGTAACATCATTGTGCTCACAAAGCATACAGTTGTGCTTGAAAGTTTGTGAACCCTTTAGAGTTTTCTATGCAGTATTTTTGCATTAAATATGACCTAAAACATCACCAGATTTTCACTCAAGTCCTAAAAGTAGATAAAGAGAAACCAGTTAAACAAATGAGACAAAAATAGTATACTTGGTCATTTATTTATTAAGGAAAATGAATGAATATTACATATTTGTGAGTGGCAAAAGTATGTGAACCTCTAGGATTAGCAGTTAGTTTGAAGGTGAAATTAGAGTCAGGTGTTTTCAATCAATGGGATGACAATCAGGTTTGAGTAGGCACCCTGTGTTATTTAAAGAACAGGGATCTATCAAAGTCTGCTTTTCACAACACATGTTTGTGGAAGTGTATCATGGCACGAACAAAGGAGATTTCTGAGGACCTCAGAAAAACAGTTGTTGATGCTCATCAGGCTGGAAAAGGTTACAAAACCATCTCTAAAGAGTTTGGACTCCACCAATCCACAGTCAGACAGATTGTGTACAAATGGAGGAAATTCGAGACCATTGTTACCCTCCCCAGGAGTGGTCGACCAACAAAGATCACTCTAAGAACAAGGCGTGTAATAGTCGATGAGGTCACAAAGGACCCCAGGGTAACTTCTAAGAAACTGAAGGCCTCTCTAACAGTGGCTAATGTACATGTTCATGAGTCCACCATCAGGAGAACACTGAACAACAATTGTGTGCATGGCAGGGTTGCAGGGAGAAAGCCACTGCTCTCCAAAAAAAACATTGCTGCTCGTCTGCAGTTTGCTAAATATCACGTGGCCAAACCAGGAAGGCTATTGGAAGAATGTTTTGTGGACGGCTGAGACCAAAAGAAAACTTTTTGGTTTAAATAAAAAGCGTTATGTTTGGAGAAAGGAAAAAACTGCATTCCAGCATAAGAACCTTATCCCATCTGTGAAAAATGGTGTTGGTAGTATCATGGTTTGGGCCTGTTTTGCTGCATCTGGGCCACGACGGCTTGCCTTCATTAATGGAACAATGAATTCTGAATTATAGCAGATAATTCTAAAGGAAAATGTCAGGACATCTGTCCAAGAACTGAATCTGAAGAGAAGGTGGGTCATGCAGCAAGACAACGACCCTAAGCACATAAGTCATTCTACCAAAGAATGGTTAAAGAAGAATAAAGTTAATGTTTTGGAATGGCCAAGTCAAAGACCTGACCTTAATCCAATTGAAATGTTGTGGAAGGACCTGAAGCGCGCAGTTAATGTGAGGAAACCCACCAACATCCCAGAGTTGAAGCTGTTCTGTATGGAGGAATGGGCTAAAATTCCTCCAAGCCAGTGTTCAGGAATGATCAAAAGTTACCAGAAATGTTTAGTTACAGTTATTGCTGCAAAGGGGGTCACACCAGATACTGAAAGCAAAGGTTCACATACTTTTGCCACTCACAAATATGTAATATTCGATCATTTTCCTTAATAAATAAATGACCAAGTATAATATTTTTGTCTCATTTGTTTAACTGGTTTCTCTTTATCTACTTTTAGGACTTGAATGAAAATCTGATGTTATTTTAGGTTATATTTATGCAGAAATATCGAAAATTCTAAAGGGTTCACAAATTTTCAAACACAACTGTACATGAATCTATTTATTAACTATCTCCGTAATGGGATAAAAGTGGTGATAATTAAAACTTCTGTTTTTTTTATTATTCTAATTATACATGATTCAAATAATTATGCACTAAAATTCTCCTGCTTTGAAGACAAGGTATTTCAATTCATACTTTTCTTTTTGACATGTCGTGATGTGCTGCTGTATCATCACCAACACGAGTCATTTTTATATGTAGTTCTTATTCACGTCTTTCTCATGTATTACTGTACCTTCTTGAATAATCTTTCGAAGTGCAGTGCTGGCGGTCATTCAATACTACCAATATTGGAAAAATAATAGAACTGTTATGGCACCTAAAGCTTTGGTTATTCTGACATCTTTGCTGGTCATTCTGGCAACCTCTTTTGTGCCTCATGCTGTTATACACACATTTGTGATGTAAATGATCAGAGAGCCTGAGCAATGTGTTTCACTGTTAGTAGACATCACAGCGGTTCTTTTCCTGTCAGCAATGCTGCATACCTGTGCCTCTGTTGTTTTCCTGTCAGCCCTGGCACACAGCTATTTTCCATGGGAATGACCAAAGCCAAATTATGTGGCTGAGGTAGCCTCTACTTGCAATTTGTAGGCTGCATTTCACATACACATTGTAAGTCCTCAGTTAAGGCCAAGATTAATGTTCAAGGTGCAGGGGTTCAGGTGTTTTTGTGTGACGGATGGATAACCCTTAGTATTTTATATATGTAGATTAGTCACCAAAGACTCATGCTCTTGTGCAGATTTTATCCTCAGGACAGAATTCTCACATCTTTCTTCTAATCAATAATATAATCAAACCATTTTCCTACAATTTATGAAGCATACAATTCCAAGAAAGTTTTCAAACAGGTCTTTTAAAAAAAAAAAAAAAAAAGTTAACACATACTGAACATGTAACAGGGTCTTTCTCACATAGACACTTCCGTTGAGACTGTGTGCTGAGTTCTGGGAAGAAAATGTAATATTAGAAAACTGATTGTATCTTGCATGGCATGATTCAGAAATTATTACAGTTTTAGAAAAAAAAATTGACATTTATAACAAACCTTACTTCAGATACCACTAGCCATGGTGTTAAGATCTCTCCAAATGCAAAGGGGAACAAGTGCATGTTTCAAACATATCCCATTTTCTGGCTGTCATTTAGTTTGTATTAGTGAAAATAACACAACCAGTTTTTTAAAGGACGAATATAAAGCATTAACAAACTATAAAACACTATCCTTATCTTCTTGTGTCTTTCCATGTAAAGATGGCTCATTTGACCCCTTGGTGTTAAACTACTTAAATGTATGCATGCAAGCAAAAAGGTTAAGAAAACAAATGGCCATAACCAATTTATTTATGTACATTTGCTGACTGGCAAAACATTTCTACGTGGCGAGCATACATGTAACCCGATGATAAAGTGTCAAAAAAAAAAAAACAAGGTGCTGTACTGCTCAATTGCACACTTTAAACATCCAAAAAATTAATGGCCCCTTCTTGCCACACTTGTTCTAATGTTAAAAGAAACAAACAGACGTATTACTACTCTAAATAAGGCATATTAGACCTCATTCTTTCAGAGTATGTGTGCACGAACCAATTTGAAATTGTAAGCTGATGATGAACCAGTTTAATGTGGAAAACCTTCGCTAACAGTCTGGACATCTTAGAGATCGGCGTGTGACCGTTCAGCTGCGTGCTACGTAAGCCCACTATAACCACCCAAAACCCTCCAACAAAAAGAAACCTAAACGCACGACAATTGACTGAACGATCGCAACCCTTAGAAAGAATACATAAAATAAGCATTACTTTAAGATAATCTGTATTTGCTAAAAAAAAAACAAGCAAGACGTTTTTGTTAAAGATATATACACACGAAAAATTAAAGAGCAATGAAGCCCCACACGTAAACACTCTCTACTGGGGTCTCGAAAACCCCATCTGACAGCCTGAAGTGATCTTTAGGAGCAAGAGGGGTGTTTCGCACGCCAAATTTGCTAAATACAGCCATGCTCCAGAAGTTATATGAAAAGATACTTTTTAAAGAGCATCGTACCTTTGTCAAAAGATGAAATTCAGTCGCCCACAATTCAATTTTGCTTTCTTCTACAGCCCCCAACCGCGCCAATACAAGCACCCTTCCTTGCGGAAATAACGTCATTTTCCCGCGGTCTGCTAAAGAGAAAACATATGCAGTTTCCGGTAATATAATTGGGCGGAGAAATTGACTTTACAGTGTGTCAATAAAGCACCATTTGATTGAACGGACATTTTTAAAAAAATACTTCAGTCTGTAAAACCGTGTAAAGTTGTTAATGCCCTAAGTTAATGGCAAATTTTCTTTTATTAGAAAAGGGGAAGGGCAGCGCAAGACCTTGTATAATCTTGGAAAATCTACATTTAAATTGGAAATGATGTAGTTGAGGCTTAGTACAGTATGATTTTTAGAAGTTGCAGGGAACGTGGTTATAGTTATAAACGAAATCGCTGATAGTCTGTGCAGAACTGGCACAGTTAAAAGACATGTATGATAAAGTACTCTTGAATATGTCCGACGTAAACAACATTATATGAATATAAAAATCAAGAAACTGTGTCAGGAATTATGTGTATGAGAAGATAGAGCTATGCATTAATCACAGTTTCAAAATTCTTTTCACAGGAATCTTTTGCTGAAAAACGCAGAAGGGAAGATATTATAATAAATAAACCTACAATGGGTCACTCTGTATTAAGTGTTTCTTTAAAATTGATTCTTTCATGCTATCTTGACACATACAAATTAAGAGAGAGAATCCTTAAAGCCACAATTTAATTACACAGGGTTTTATAATTTTCGTTAAATAGTATTTCAATAAAGAGTAAGATAAATAATATTATGAATCTTTAAGGCTGACTGCCAGGTTCTTCAGTGATAATCAAGTAAATTATGTGGCAGAGTAAATAAATAACTAGCTGAGGCTATATTTATATTATTTTTTAAATAACTCCAATGAGAAATCATTTTAAACTTTCATGTGCATTATTGTATGCCATCTGCATAAGAATGTCATGTTTTTGCACTACATGGAGGAGATTCACAAATAACAGTCGCCTTTTGTCTGCCAACACAGGTTAAAAAATGTTACTTGACAAATAACCACGCTAAAGAAAACACTCAGTGAATATATTCTATAGTGACAATAAAGTTTCATTAACTTACTAAACATAAACCTCTGACAGGACGGACACAATCCAAAGACATACAGGTTTGGGTGAATTGTCATTGCCATGCTGGCCCATGTGCGTGAGTGCTCACCCTGTAATAGGACTGTCACCCTGTCCAGGGACTGATCCTTCCTTGCACCTGATTCCTGCTGGAATAGCTTCTCCACCACCTTCTCCATGATCCTGCTTGGAATAAGTGTGTTAGGAAAATTGATGGAAACAGCACTGTAAACATGCAAAGAGAGGGTGTTATACTTTGGTGTATACAGAGTTTCATTTAAAAACTGGATAACTTAAAGACAGTGTTTAGCTCAAAATACAATATGCAAGTAGAGTTTTACAAGGCAAAACATTTTAGAAACGCAAAAGTAATCATTTAAATAATTGAGACTCCCTGTGAACTGTGGTTCTGTACTCCATTTACTGCTGAATCTTGACCAGTACATTGATGCCTTGGTAGTTGTCATTAGAAGTTAAGGAAAATGACTCCTTTTATTGGCTAACTAAAACGATTACAATATGCAAGCTTTCGAGGCAACTCAGGCCCCATCTTCAGGATAGATGTAATGAGGTCTGATTTGCCGCGAAATCTTGCATATTGTAATCTTTTTAGTTAGTCAATAAAAGGCGTAATTTTCCTGGACTTCTCATACATAATGGCTAACACAGTACATCACCCTAGTAGTTGTCATTATAAATGATGATTGTTACACTGATATAAACGAAAAAGATTTGATTCTAATCTTGTGACAATAAGATGTCAACTTCACAGAACTCTCTAAGCCAATCACAGCCATGGATTTGCTTTCTTGCTTAGTTGGAACTCTGAATCGAAGTGGAAAAAACAAACTGGTGAGGCATTTAGCCATCAAACCAAAAAACATTCCAACCCCTAGCCAATTATACATGAGCTTCAAGATGAGCAGGCAGAGCAATAAAAGGTGGCTGCTGCAGGATTCAGTATGGTGGTTATTGCTGATTATGCTTTCATCAATCATCTGTGGGTAAGTAAAAATATGGAAGGTGTACGTTACCTAAAAAGACTTATTTTTAAGATTTCGCTCCATGTTGTATTTTTGTTCCACCCATAATGCCACAATGAAGCTCTTTCCTCATGTTTTTCTCTCATGGTCCAGATTCCTACTGACCTGGTAATACTGTATTTGGACGGGACTGATTTAAAGTGTACGTAATGAAAACGTTCGTTAACTCCGCCACACCTGAAGGTGGCAGTAATGTATCACTGTGCGTAAATGTATCTATATTATTTAAAAGCCGATTCGTCCTGATACGCTTTAGAGTAAGAGAAAGAAAGTACAGTGACTGGACGTTATGTGTTGTTTTATTGTCAATGGAGCGATTATTAAAAAAACATGTTAAAATGGCTTGTTACAATGGGCAAGATACTATCCGGTGACCCATGTGGATGTGTACCTTATAATGAACTTCTAAAATCCTTGTGCCTTCTAGTAATATTTGTAAGACGCCTTGAAGAAAGGCGTGCGACAGATAGATAAAACAAACATCAATCAAAAGCTGGATGCCCCTGCTACCCTCCCGTCCCCCTTCGGAACTTACAGTGAAAAATTGGTAAAAGCTAACAAGTTTGGCTTGTGTTTGGTAAGGAAAGAGCGAGGACGAAGGTTTTTACGGATCACCCCATCCGAGCCCAATAGGCAGTGAGCCTTAATATCACTAGTTACATTATTGAAACCCATTTAGGTATACTGTACCACCGTTAGTTTTATCGTTTTACTCACGTTGCAATTACTCATTAATTATTTAACATGTACATACTCCATTTGTTTATGTAGTTAGGACAACCTATTATCAATCGCAAACGGTTAGGTTTACTTTGATATACACGAGAAGTTTAAACAGTTAAATAATGTTACTTTTTAATGCCATATGCGTCCTATAAAACATTTTGACAATAAAATGGTGCAGCCGTTGCAGTGCCAAGAAGAGTGATGTGCCCAAAGAAGAGTGGAGATGGGGTGGCTGTATCTTTTCTCAGTAAACCGGCTTAATTGTTTCTTTTTATCGTTTCACGCGATGGTTTGGGAAGTAGTATCCAATAGATCCAGTCCAGGAATGAACCAACTGGAGATGGGCATAGCGTGAATCCAATTTGGTGTTTTAAATCATCCATGTTTTACCGCCTGCATTACAGCCGCACAAGGGACCCGAAACCTTTTACTATAGGGTGGTCCAGATCTAATAATGCAATTTTCATTACGCTATACTTTATTAAGTTTAATATATAGAATATCACCCGAAAAGTCCCGGACCATCGAGAAGTGTGCGAAATGACGAAATGAAGAATCATCTTCGCGCTGAACTGGAATAGTCCCCGCATAAATCAAAGTCATCCAGACGATTTGGATCTGCATAAGTTAGATCTGGACCATCGTGTACTACATACGGCACTCTGTTTTGTCAGAATTTACACGTAACCAATCAACCTAAATTATAAGCGATTCTTCTTATTCTTGTCTTATTCTTGCTGACAGACTGAGGAGATCGTTCCTCCCCCACCCTATGCGACTATTCAATTCTCCCCGGGGGGTAAACGTTAACATTATACAATGTTATTGTCTGTTATACCTGCTTTGCACTCTCCACCTTGCATTTTTTAACTTGCACTGCATTTTTATTTAATTAATATTGTTTTATCAGTATGCTGCTGCAGGTGTATGTGAATTTCCCCTTGGGAATTAATAAAGTATCTATCTATCTATCTATGGAATTCCGGAGAAATCCATTCGAACACTTGAAAAACGAGCACACGTCACAACAGACAGTTAACAGCACAGGCGTGGAATCCACTGCGTCATCTTGTTGAACGTAAGTTCCGCAACAGGTTTTTTTACTGCGCATTTTTTAGAAGTATTACGGCTTCTCTTTGCTCCGGAAATTCTTCTCACTTTTCTCTCCACATGTGGATTGTGGTGGTGAAGTGTTGCAGGGGCACGATGCGTTGTTGACTGAATTGAAGATATGAAGTAGTCCAACACGTGCCGCATGTAACAGATTCTCCTTTCTTTGGGGCACAATAATAACTTATATTGGAAAACATTCTCAGGGTGATCGTATGGAGCACTTAGAACTCAACGTGTCCTCTTTGGGGACCATCTCAAAGCAAATAGAGGGAAGCCGAAATGAAATCAGCAAGTATCTGACTAAACAGGTCAGTGTTCATTTTATTGTATGTAGTTAAATAAAATGGTAGTCAGTTGTCAATAAAATTAGAATGTCTGTAATATGTCCATATTTTTTAACACATTTGTTAAAACTGTTTCTATGCTGCATATTACAAAATACATAAACTGGAGTCATTGAGTTCAACAAATACTGTAGATGGATGCTTGAGTGTTACAAAATGTATCTCTGAAAACCTTTTAACATGAGAAGCGCTTAATACGTCCATTATACAGCTAACTTATTTTAAACGCCCTATTCAATTAATTCAGGTTGTGATTAATGTTGTACTGATGTTTAGCGTGGGCCTTGCTTTTAAGTTAATTAAAAAAATTGACATAGTTCATTTAATAGTCTTAACACAATTTTTTTAAAGCCTGAATATTTTTGTTGATAATTCAGTAGATTGTCTGAATATATCGCAATTAGATACAAAATAAATTATTGGGCTCAAAACGGACTTTGACATTGTTGGAACCATCTCAGAGGCTGCCTGAGTTTTCTTCTGGTGCATAGTTTTTTTCTCCCACGTCTTTTAAAAACCTGTGGTAGGTAAATTGGCCATCAAGAAGAGTGTATGTGCACGTGCGAATGCGACAGCTTCCCAAATGCTGCGTTGCCAGACAGTAACCTAGACCTACTGTATGTGGCCGCGTGTTTACATCCCATCCACTTTCACAAATAAATGGTTCAGTCTGACTTTTAAATGATGTAGTTGTTTAATCATCATTTTTCCCATCTTATTTTGCATTCAGACATATGCACTAGTATACGGTGTTAGATGTTAATAAAATTCTGATACTGTATTTGCATTTTTTGTGATATCTTTAGATGTTAACTTGCTTTTACCATACTCTTTTTAATCTACCATCCATCCATCCATCCTCTTCCGCTTATCCGAGGTCGTGTCGCGCGGGCAGCAGTTTAAGCAGAGAGGCCCACACTTTCCTCTCCCCGGCCACTTCTTCCAGCTCTTCCCGGAGAATCCCAAGGCGTTCCCAGGCCAGCCAGGAGACAGTCCCTCCAGCGTGTCCTGGGTCTTCCCCGGGGCCTCCTCCAGCTTGGACGTGCCCGGAACACCTCACCAGGGAGGCGTTCAGGAGCCACCTCATCTGACTCCTCTCGATTAACCTTTTCCGGTGAAGTTTAACTCCCATAATTGTACCCAGATACTGACGATTAGTGTTGAGCAGTACAGCCAGTGCAAATGACACCGCACAGGGAAGCAGCACATAAAAAGATCAACCTTTTAAAAAGCAAGAAAAAGAACACTGTCTCGCAAACGTACTTGCTACATTTCCCAATAAATGTAGTACTGTAATCCCATTTTGTAATATTCTGAGTTTACATAAAAAGGAGAAAACTGGGAAATATTAACTTGTTTAATAAGGGCAAAGTCCCTTTAAAAGGATGCGGTGTTTGGGATGAACACCTGCAGCTGAGGTGGTATGGGAGACTGAAACTAAGAGCCACTTAGCTAATAAGCCATTTATTACTAATTAGTACACAAAAGAATATAACATCGAATTAGCAGCTCTACTTTACATTCAGTGTCATTTGTATCTATGTCTTTATTTCTCATCAAAATTGTCATTATTTGGATACAACCCAAGGGGAAAACTGCAAAGAAATAAGACAACTGAAATAAAAATAATAAAGGAAAATTAAGTGGAAAAAAACACATTTTTAAATTCCTCCTAAATGCAAATCTCTTACTAGAGCACTTTTCTGAATAAAGAGAAAGACAAGAAAACCAGTTAAACAATTAAGTTGATAGGATATGAGTGCCCACTAATTTATGAAACTGGTTGCAATTACAGCCTGTACCCTCAGTAGTACACCAATTCTGAACTTGGGGAAACCCTGACTTAAACTATTTGTTATATTTTAAAGTTTCAGGATATTTAAAGATATGTGATTTCTTCCACTGTGCTCCTTTTAACAGTTGCAAAGTATTTTTCCATCTATTTCTCAGCCTCCCTCAATCCAGTTATAGCATGTGTGAAGTGGGGTGCTGTAGCCTGTCTTGACAGCATCCAGTACAGGACAATGTACAACACTGTTTAGGATGCCAGCACATGTGCTCTTTGTTTAGAGTTAAATTGATTTGTTGACTTTCTTTGGGGGGAAACTCTGAAAAAAGCTACCTTGGCTAAGAGGAGAATGTGCATATTTCACTCATACAATGAACAGGGCAAGATTTAAAGCTTTTTTTATGTGCTGCAGTTTTTTTTTTCCCCATTTTCCTCTGTCAAGCCGCATTGTTTTGCATTTGTACCACGTTTCCACTAAATCTAATAATCAGACTAGAGTTTGTTAATGCCTTATTTCAACTACCATTTTTAAGAAGGGGGAATTTATCTGGAGTCCATACTAAGTGGTATGTTTTCAGTAAAGTTGTGACGTGAGCAAACATCATGCATATAGGTGCCATTTTTAAACACACAGTGCTAAGAAAAAAGTTTAAAAAGTGAAAGTTTTATGCAATCATTTTGTTCTGTTTCCCAATGTTAAAAGTGTGAAAAAATTATAAAAAAACATATTAATGTACCAATATATTTGCAGAGTAGAGGACGTTTTAAAGAATATATTGATAGGTTTTATAAGGTGGCATTTATATTTTCAAGTCTTGACTTACCAGTCGACTGGGCTATATCTGGAAAGCAGCAGCAGCAATATTTAGATAGTCCAGCATCAGATAAAGTAACAAATACACTTTAAATAAATCAGATATTTAAAAATGCACTTCAAGATTTTTCCCTCAACTATCCTTTAAACTAGTATTATTATTTTAAAATTTTCTTAGAAAGCTAGATGGCCAAGGAATGTACTATCTGAAATATTTATTTTAGAAATAACAGAGCAGAAAGGAAATTGATTCATGAACATAGCCTGTGCATGAAATTTTACTTGCTAGAAAGTGCACTTGACTCCCCATGGTGTAGAACCTGTATAGAAAATGGGTGGATGGATGCATTAGGATATTATTTGAATTTATTTAGTTGTTATTTTAATCCAAAGCAGTTAACAAATCACAGATGCAACATTTAATTAACACAGTGTTACATGGTACACTACTTATTAATTATTTGCCAATTTCCCTTATCCGTATAGGAAAAGATTTTTTTATTTTGGGGATAGCAAATATGTAAAGTATTATTACTTCTACTTCTCCTTTTTTCCTTTAAAGATCTGGACCCCGTATGATCGTCAGTGCATTCTCAATTCTTTGGCTCAATTGCTTTTGGAGAAAGACTACACTCTTCTTATTGGACGTCATATGCGGCCTTTTGTTTTAGATTTGCTAGAAAGAAATGCAGGCCTTGTTAAAGCTGATGGAAAAATTAACCATGATCGTCATGAAAGACTGTCGGTAGCTTTGAGTAAACTTCTGGATGTCAGTCCTGATGCGCTGCTGTAAGTATTAACAAGCACATTTCAGCTGCTAGAACTGCTTTTTTTATGTTTTGTCACATTTTATTTAAAGTGACCTTCAGCAATTTGTTCTCCCCTGTTGTTTGCTAGTTTCTGTAACTCTTTTTGTTCTTGGGTGTTTAATTTTAGTATTGCCCTTTTATAGAATATTTCATAAACTACCAAACTCATTTGACACATTTTACTTTATTTTATAAGGAAATGTTCCTTAATACACACCAATAACCATTCATTTTACACGTACAGACCTACAATTTGAATGCTGCCATATCTTTATTGCAAGTTGGAAACTGACACGTTGATTGAGTGATTCCTTTTTGCACAGAACAAGTTTATGTCAGAAACTGAGGGGGTGCATTGAGTGTGAATAATAGCATTAATACATAAAGTGGATTGTTTATGATGGGGTTAAGAAAGGATATTGTCATTTTGAATGATTAACATGTCACAGCGTAAAGAGAGAAGTATGAGTTGGATTGTAGGTGGTTCAGAGACAGATATAGAAAAATAATTCCACAGAGGTGTTTTTTTAAGCTGAGCTTGAGGATGATACAGAAAATTTTTAAATAAAGACTAGGGTATTATCAATTTTCTGACAGATTGGTGCATACGGTACTTTTTTTATTGCCATTAGTTTGTTTTTATACATTATATGTATATGGCGTTGGTAAAATGGTCTGTGTGTGTTTTAGCTTGAAATGGACTGGCTTCCTGTCCCGGTATTGTTCCTGACTTTTGCCCAAAAATAGCTTGGATAGGCTGCAGCTGCACCGTGACCCTGCTCTTTGTAAGCAGGTTATGAAAATGGATGGATGGACACTGTATCTATTGATGACTAGATCTACTTGAATTTGATAAAATTAGTTTAGAGTTAATGTATTGGACTAATGTGAGGATGCAGTATAGACTTGTTTGATATATGCCAAGACTCTCAGCACTAATAGACTATAGTCATCCAGTGTCTTGAGTATTTCTGTTAAGTGTTTCAAAATTAGTCATAAGCAATTTTTCTGCATTTGCTGAATATGCAGTATTACTGCTCAGGTGATATGCAAGTAGAAATGTATATTTTGACATTTAGAATTATGGAAACAGGAAAGTCCAAATGTCTTATACATCTTTTAATCTTTCACTTAAGTATTTCACAGAAACCACTGGTCCCTTTTTGAAGTCATTCAACTAGATAAAGTAAACGTTCTCCTTTATCTGATTTTTAAACATGTGCATTACTGAGGGATAAGTGAGACTCTCCACATTCATTACTAGATTGGTGTACTCCCACCTCTTAACATTTAACATGCACTGATCCTATTCCCAGAAGTACTGTTTGAGTTATTTCTGCACTGCCAGCTACTTCCTTGTACTTCATATTGGGTCACATTCACATAAGTACCATACAAGTGATTTCATGCACTACCTAATACTCCACATAAGGAATCAGTATCTTCAGCTCCAGCAATGTACAGGTGTCCCTGAGGCACATGAAGGCTCATACACCTTTTGATTATATGCCACTTGCCAACCAATATTGTCTTACTTCTACCACACTTATTCTTCAAAAGAGATGCAAACTCTCAGCCTGTTAATCCTGCAGGGTTGAGCAAATAGCTATCTTCCCTGCATCAGGTGCCCTAATAATTACTTTATTACTTCAGTCACTCTAAAGATAAAGACAAAGTACAGAACTTTAGAAGCAATGTGGTATTCGCTGCTTCCAAATAACAGACTGGGAAATGGAATGGAATGGAAATGATATTGAGGGACTTGGTCACTGCATCACAGACTATATTAATTTTTGTGTCGAAACATTGATGCCCTCAAAGACCGTATGTTGCTTTCCAAACAACAAAGGTCTCCTGAATGAGAAAAAGAGGACATTCAAAATCTGGTGAGAAAGAGGCACTGAAGGATGCAAGGCGACTGCTAAAGAAAATGTTGAGTGAACACAAAAGATTTCTGGAAATGGGCTCAGGTGCTAGAAGGGGATATGGACAAAGCCAATGCCCTGAACTTTTTTGTAATATATTTTCCCTCCCATTGCCACCTTCTTCCAATCACACCTTCTCTACTACATCATCAACTTCTCTCATGTCAACTGAAATGGCCAGGGGAGAGTCCTCCTCTGACCATAAATGTGGACTGTCCATAACTGAAGACCATGCAAGGATACAACCGAGGAGCCTACACAAAGGAAAAGCTGTGGAACCTGATGGAATCAGTCCTGGAGTTCTTAAGGTCTGTGCTGACCAACTTTGTGGTGTCCTCTGTTACCTGTTCAGTCTATCCCCAAGGCACCAGAAAGCACCAGTGCTGTAGAATCATCCTGCATTATTCCTGTTCCAAAGAAGGCAGGTGCCTTTTCACCTAATAACTATACAGCAGTGGTACTTAAGTCTCACATCATGAAGAACTTTGAGAGACTGGTCGTGGACTTAATGAGTCTTTGTGTAGTCGACCACCTGGACCCACAGCAGTTTGCCTATGGGTCAAATATTTGAAGTGGAGAATTCAGTTATCTATCTGCTTCACAAGGCCTCTTCTCACCATGACAAAGCTGGCAGCACTTGAAGATTGTGGTTTTTAATTTCTCCAGGGCCTTAAGTACAATCCAGCCATCCCTGTTAGGGGGTAAACTCGGAGACATTGCAGGTGGTTGAAACTATGGTCATGTATAATGGACTCTCTGTCAGTCAGACAGCTGTTTGCGAGGCTCAAGAACTCTGTTTTTGATATAGAAGGGTACAATACTGGAGCACCACTAGGAATGTATCCTCTCTCCTTTTCTCTTCATTCTGTATACCTTAGATATAACACCAGTTCATGTCACTTGCAGAAATTCTCAGATGATTCTGTACTTATGTATCAATAACAGGGGAGTCATGTGGAGAACTTTGTTTTTTAGTTGAAAGAAAATTGTCTGCATCCTAACATAAGCAAAACCAAAGAACAGGGGCCTCGTGCATAACAGCATGCATAGAATTCACACTAAAACGTGGTGTACGGACAAAAGTCGAAATAAGCATATGCACAAAAAAATTCAGATGGAGAAAACCGTGTGTAAGCCGACTTCCACGCACTTTCGCTACATAAATCCCGGTCTGCATGAAATTTAACACTCGTGCATGCACCTGCTGCCCCTTCCAGACTCTTCCCAGAATTACCCCTCTTTGAATATGCAAATCAATATAAATATTCCGTTAAGTTCACCGTTCTGTGAAAAGACTATGGCAAAAGCAGGAAAGAAGACGAATATCGGCGAATGCCAAGTGGAGGCAAATAAAAACATACAATTTGTTGGTTTAAGCATTGATATAAACAACAGAAGGAAGTTGATTGAATTTGCATAGTGCCCAAAATAAAAAAGAAGTTGTCAAATATCAAAGTCACTGTGAAAAGGTGAGTCGTAGCCCACTGCCTGAGTGTCATATGGAAGCTTATTCGGGTAGAGAGAAAAGAAAAAAAAATATGGACATAGTGGGGGAAAAAAGATCGAAATGTCAACTTTAATCTCAGAATTTCCACCTTATTTTTTCATTAAAATAGAACGTCATAAACTTAATCTTAAAATCTTTTAATTTACCATTTTCTCAAATCCCATCGTAACTATAGTAGCACATTAAAAGTTCCATATTTTATGTGTTCTATGTGCTCTATGTATGAGAATCACTATGTGCTTCTCTTACATCGACAGGGCACAGAATACATTACATTCATGATATTACAGCGCTCTGAACAATTTAAATACTAAGATGTATACTTGATATAATTGTCATGATGAAATGCATTATTAAACATGGGGCCACTGTGGCAAAATGGTAGTGACGAGCTGGTGCCCTGTCCAGAGATTGTTCCTGCATCCTGCAAGATGCTTGCTGCGTTGTGCGTGACCCTTGATGAAATAATTTAATGCAGCAGTACTGTCTATTTTAAACCTACTAACCCCCAATTCCTGTTCTCCAAGTAACCAATCACCACACTATCAGCTCTTTAATAAATGTCAAGTCATATGTTAGATTAGAATGCTGATTCTTCAAAACCTTTAAGGAACATTGAAATATATTCGCAGTACATATTTAATTTTTCCATCCATCTATCCATCCAGGGTTGCACCAGCCTCATGAAGCATACAGTGCGAGGCAGGAATGATCCTTGAGCGAGGCGCCAGTTCATCGCTACCGCTGCACGTCGTGTCCACATCTTTAATAACAGTATACATTATTTAAATGAAGTTAAAAAAATATCTGTATAATGTAATATATAAAAATATAAAGTATATATATATATACTTTACAGTATTTCATCTGAAAAATGATATCAAGAGCTCCAAGAAGATAGCTAAATCTAAAATCGACTTAAAAGCCAGTCATCATCATCTGTAAATATGTGCTGTCTTCTATTGAACTGAACTGAATTCCTTTATTGTTATTATTGTATGATACAATAAGATTCAATATGCAAAACCTCCATAAAGTTATTTTCCTATAAAATGGTAAAATACCAACAACAAAAACAATAATAATAATAATACGATAAAAAAATGAAAAATATGCAATATAGAAGCATAAGTGGCTCAGGTTGTGCAATAATACAACTGTAATGCAAGTTTACAGTGAGGTAATTGTACTTTAAAGATTGAGTGCATTTATATCTCTTGGGATGAAACTGTTGCTGAACCATGAGGTTCGTGCAGGAAAGGCTCTGAAGCTTTTGCTGAATTGGAGAAGTTCAAATAGACCGTGCTCTTGGCTGAGGCAGCCATGTGCTAGAATCTGTACCCCAATAATTCTCTCCGCTCTTGACACAATCTGTGGTAGAGCTCTCCGATCAGCTTCTATAGAGCTGTGATTCCATACTCCGATACAGTGGGTTAAAATACTTGGTGGTGCACTGAGAGTAACAATGCTAAAGCAGCTATAGTATTTGGAATAGTTTGGCCATTCTGTGCACCATTATGTGGTTACAGGTTGATTACAATCGGAAGCCTTAAACTAAAAAATGATACATGGTTAATGTCAGTGTATTTGATAAAGCTGCGTCAGGGATCTGAATCTAAAAAAATAAAGGGTAACCTCCCAGGAACAGTAGTACTGCTTTAATGCTGGGTGCTGCCAGTTTGCAAAACTGAGCTGAAAGCTTGCGTATGCTATGGTTTGAGCTGGCTTGAGAATGTGCATGGCTTTATGCCAAGTTTAGTTTTTATACATTGTGATGTGAACATGGTTACGGGTGTACACAACATTTTTGTGTGTATGCACCGTTTATATATAAGAGGAGAGGATGAGAGGTTAGGAGCACGCGCTGATATCCAGATTGGGACCTGAGTGTAGCAGTGCAATTGGTAACACCTCGGCATCACACAAGTTGGTTTTATGGTGGCCGGAGTGCCAATTCTGCCACCAACCCCCAGGTTTTTCCCTGCAGGTTGGAGAGCCTAACTGCAGGGCTGGATGCAGATTAACGTCGTACTTGCATATATAAGGCCCCTGGTTATTTTCTTTTGCACACCAAAGAGTGTCTAGGTCCAGTCATTATTCAGGGAGTGGATATCGATGTGATGCACTACTAGAAGTACGTGAGGGTCCACATCAGTTATAGATTGGACTGATCCTGTAGCATAGAATTAGTATATAAGAAAGGGCAGAGCAGGGCCTTTTTTCTTTAAAGACTGCATTCCATTAATGTGATGGCCTGTGCAGTTTATGTTGTGGTATGCTAGGCTCTTTTTAATTTTTCTTTATTTTTAATCATTATGGTGTGTGTTCACACTATAGTTGTGTGTGTGTGTGTGTGTGTGTGTGTGTCTGTGTATCTATGTATTCCATCTCTCTCTCTCTCTCTCTCTCTCTCTCTCTCTCTCTCTCTCCTGTTAAAAGCCAAATTTCCCCTGTGGACAAATAAAGATCATAAATCCATTCTTGCCCTGCTCTGATGATTAACTTCATGTTTGAAGGGGACCAGACACTGCTTATTACCTGTGCAATACCAATCCACTAGTGAAGTGTGATGGCGCTAGCATCATGCTCCAGAGTTGTTTTTCAGCAGCATGGACTTAGAGACCAGCCAGGGTTGAGGGAAAACAAAACAAAGTACAGAGATATCCTTGATGAAAACATGCTCCCGAGCATTCTGAGGGTCTCAGACTTGATTGAAGGTTCACCTTCTAACAGGTCAATGACCATAAGCAAAAATTGAAGACAGCACAGTAGTGGCTTCAGGGCAACTCATGGACATTCCCAGAGTTTTCCAACCTGATCCGGGACTAGAACTTAATTGAACATTAAGAGACCTTAAAGTAAATGTTCACTGACCGTCTCCAACCACTTTAACAGTGCTTCGAAGAATATCCAATAAGATTCAAGGCTGTAATCATTGATGCATTAAGTAAATACTGAGTTAAGGATCTGAATACTGTACTATATATACTAGCAAAATACCCATGCTTTGCAGGGGAGAAGTAGTGCGTTAAAGCAGTTATGAAAAAGAAAAGGAAACATTTTTAAAATAATGTAACATGATTGTCAATTTAATTGTTTTGTCACTGTTATGAGTGTTGCTGTCATCAAGGATTTGATTATCATTATTTCATTCAATCAGGTTCGTATTTGGAGGACGTGTTGTGTTCAAGTTACAGTTCGTGTTTGTCAACTGTTTTAAAGAGAACAGGTTTCATTCATCGAAGTGTTCACTACCCAAATCGCTACTCGTGAATCTAAGATGTTTAACAGGCATTCCTGGTATTAACTTGTGGATTTGCCTGCAAATATTTAGTGGCAGCGTGTCTATAAACTTGTGGAATTGCCTGCGAGTATTTAGCGGCAGCGTCTCTATTAAGTTGTGGATTTGCCTGTGAATATTTAACGACAGCGTCTCTATGAACTTGTGGATTTGCCTGCGAGTATTTAGCGGCAGCATCACAAAGTTGTTTCCGTCTAGCTGTATCAGAAAATGTACCACAACGTCTGACACGCCTCCTTTTTACTGTTTTGTCACAGCTTGGATTGCTGCTGTTATAATCGGTTTGAGTTTCATGGTTTGTTTCAATTACGTTAGTATTTGCCAGACTTCTGTTGAAGTGACATTCGGCATCTGTCAAGCGTTGTAAGCATGCAACCAGCTTCATCGATAACTTCGCATCCAGTTTTTGAGAGTTGAAACATTCATAAACATCAAAGTGTCCACTACTGAAATCGTCACCTGTGAATCTAAGATGTTTAAGAGGCATTGGCAGTTCTCCAAAGGTGTAAAATATTTGGCCATTTCGGTACAGTTGAAAGTGACAACCGAACAGTTCAGCGGCAGCCATCAACTCACGTGCAAAAGCATAGGTGAAGGCTTATTAAGTATTTCACTCTTATAGTGCTCCTGTGTAGTATAATTATCACCTGTACCGTCATCAGTCCACACCTTGAACCTGTCCCAGTCATTCAATACATAAGACACAATGTTCCTCCGAATATCAAGAGTGAGCCTGATATGGCTGTGCAATATGTAACACAGAGAATGGAAAAGGCAGGCGGCATCTCCGGGCTTGGAAACCACTCGGTAAGTGACCTCGATAGACATGTTAATGGGTGTATGGTTGGAATGGTAAAAGAAATGGGTGCCTGAACAATGTAAAGCAAGTCTAAAATACCTACACAATAACTATAAGCGTAATAAACGAAAAATAAAACGGCGGAGAAGCCGTGGATTAAATAAAAAGGCTGCAATTATCAGCGAGGAGACATGAATACCGTGGCGAAGCAAGAAAGGGAATGAAGATACCGTAGCGACGGACGGCCTTATATGGGCAGGCAGCCAGCTAATTACTTGGGAGGCATGGCGATGGGGGATGCAACGGCGACCGAGCTGCAGGCTGTGGACGTATATATGTACGTAAGTAGGATTCAGTTATGACCGTTACGCGTAGAATTTTGAAATGACACCTGCTTACCCTTTGTAAGTAACCTGTAAGGAATTAGCCTGCCAAATTTCAGCCTTCTACCTACATGGGAAGTTGGAGAATTAGTGATGAGTGAGTCAGTAAGGGCTTTGGGTTTATATATATTTATTATATTTATATATATAATAAATAAAATCCAATGCCTGTCTGTCTGCTTTTCACAAGAGAACTACTTAAATGATTTAGATCATGTTTTTTTTTTCTATAATTTGCTTGAACCTTCTGCATGATTTTGTGACTTCTCTCATCACGCTTAATATCATAGTTTGCTTGCGGAAGAGATTTATTCACGCTAATTTGAGACAGAGGCTGTGGACCGAGAGGAGGGCGAAGCATTCTGAGTCAATCTACCTCTTGCTACATTTTGGAGCGTTCCTTTCCTCCACTTAGCTAGCGATACCTGTTTGTTTATTGATTTTTAAAGTTTGTCTTGTTTCACTACTTTGTGGGCTTAGCCATGGGGGACAGCTAGTTTTTAATAAATTTACAATTTTTTACTTTAGCGTTATTGAGTGTTGCTATGATGTAGGGGGAAAATGAATTTACTTAATTTTAGCACAAGGCTGAAAAATAGTAAAATGTTAAAAACGTGAAGATATCTACTTTTTAAGTATATGGGGATTTTTCTGACCAGTGAGGTTAGGAGATAGTGAAGTTGGATATTATAATAGTGCTGAACAGCAGAACTGTGGTAGGATTTATTTTGTCATTTCACCTTTTTGTCCCTAGTTTTCACCCAGAGAAACTATAGACTTTAGTTTGGCCTTCTCAGCCTGTTCCACCTGTAGTTTTACAAGAAGCCACTAACTCATTTTATTAATAGAAGGATTTCAGTCATACACACATTAGCTCATTTTACTTAATTGATGCTGTTCTACATAGTTTAAATTTGTTTTTTATTTTCCCCAGATTTGCAAAAAGATATTTCAAGTATGCACCACCAGTATTTCAAAGACTCTTTTTCACAAGTTCACAGTCTGCCGCAACCCAGTATGGCAGGAAACGTATGAAATTACGAGACTTGATGGAAGCAACATTTAGGTATCTGAAACATGATACAGCATTTTTCAAGAACTTGTGGGACTGGAGTGTATGTTTATCGTTACTTCGTACAAGTGATGTCTTCGTCAGATGGTTTGTATTAATTTAAATCTTGATTAATGTTTGTTAATATGTATGTTTTAGTACATTATTTGTGGAGGCAAACTTGCAAAAGTCTTTTCTGAATGGATGTATACAATATATTGTTTGTTCTGTGGTAAAAATATTTAAAGCCATTTATGTTATTAGTTATGTAGAAAATAACTATTGGTGTTTTGCATATTTTACTTTTTTATAGGTATTCAGCATGTTGTCTGACTGTTATCTCCAATATGGCAGAAGTAGAAAAATATATTTTTTTCCAAAAGTATTTCAACAGTGATGAGATGTTGGATCTTAAAATAAAGTAAGTTACTAGAATTCTTGTTATTACAAGTAAAAAATAATATGGAATGAATGTAAAATGAACTTCTGCTGATCTTGCCAATATAGTGTTTTTCCCCCCTAAATAAAAAAAAACAAACATCTAGTATATGATCAGGATTAAAATTTAGTTAGTCCATCTCTTCCCCTGCTGGCATTAACAACAGCAAATTAATCTAGTATGCTGAATTTTTGTCGTCTAGGCAGTTAAGAATTTTGTATGGTAATGGTATATTTAGATGGGTTACAACATTTGCAACATCAAATTATACTGTTTCAGCTAAATTTATAGAAGACATAAATAGAAAGCATTTTCTTACTCTTAAGATTGATGTTGTTTTGCCAGACATCCTGCATTAAAGAAATTTTGCCCAATAAAGTGGTTTGAGAATATTATGTTTTGCAATATATGCTAGGTAACATGTTTATACAGCAGGTAATGAGGCTGCTTTACATGCTTGCATCTTGTTCTCTTTGCGCCAGGTGGAGTTTGTTTTTTTTCTATTTTTTTGTCTTCCATCCCAATTTTTAAAACTATTTGTTGTCTTTTTTGGATATGTGACCATGAACTACAAAGACCAAACATTTTCTTACCAAAAATTGCTTAATTAGCACTTTAAAAAATACGTATGCTTTAAAAATACTCTAAAAAGTTACAATAAAAATGGATAACGAGTGTAGTCAGTTTTTATTTTGATACACTACTCTGTCTGCAGGGATATACCACTATAGTGCCACTCTACTGTTTTGATAAGCTACTGTGTCTAAATGGAAAGTAGCATAAATTTAATATTGCCATACTCTTGAATGATTGGTTAGGTATTACTTTTTTCAGTTTAAGTTGTAAGATCATCAGCATTAAATACTTGTAGTTCATTTGTGCTCTGGACCTCTTATTACTTTGTTTTCCACAACAATAGTACTGAACAACATAGCTTGTTATTTGTATAAATGTATCTTTATATGGCTTCATTGAAAACGTTGCATTATTTACTTTGAATATGTGGACAGCAGTTTTAAAAGGCAAGTATACTGAATGATCAACATTGTGAAAATTGATTAGGAAACAAATGTAGATCTTTAGTCTTTATATTCAATGCTATAATTAAAGAATTATAATAGGCAATAGGTGATAATTTATTTAAATAGTGAATGTCAGCCTAACCCTAGATAATAAATCTCCATGCCTCTAAGTTCCCTGACCTTCTTGCAGCTCTCTTTAGGCAGTCAGATACCATTTAATTCAATCAAACCCTGTTCAGACCACCTGAAGACGTTGTCCTTTTCCTGTTTCTACTCTTTTGCTATTTTTATTTTTTCCACAATTAAATGTATTTTCACCATTTGTGTATTCATAGTGTTCAAACATAAGAGTGGGACTTTTTTTTTTCTTTAATTTTTTTTTTTATTACAATATTTAAACAGATTGTTTGATCTAGTGGTTCTAATCGGGAATATCAAAAATGGTTTCTTTGTAAAGGTTGTAGTTATAGTTAAAGTGAAACCTGTAACTGTAAATATGCAAATATGTCTAACTTTGAGCTTTTTTTCTGATAGCCATTCCCTGTTTGTTTTTAATTTTTTATTTATTTTACATATATAACATTTCTCAAATCCTCTTGCAGTTTTTATTGTTGATTTTTTGCTTCTTTTGTAAAACCAATAACAGTCATTTTTTTTTATATTTAGGACACTTGAAGAATCACAACAATTAAATCTTGAAAAAGCCTTAACTCTGGCAAACGCAGAAAGTGCCTTTTGGCATTGCGAAGAAAAACAGAAACCTACCAGATGTCAAATTGCGTCTGATGACCTTTCTAAAAATGTTGTTGCTGTATGTGGTGTAGTTTTGACGAAAATAAATCCACCTGAATCAGAAAAAGTAAGTATTTGTAATGTAATCTCAACAGTTGTTTGATAAAGGTTGGATTTCTGTCAAAACAGGCCAAACTCACAATTTAAATGTAAATTAACGCTCTAAAATATTGCAGTGCTATAGTGTGAGGCATTTGCTTACGACACCATTAAAACTAAATGTGACAGCAGTGAGATTTGCTAAAAGCATTTAATTTATAATTAGTTTCATCTGCTTAAAAACTTTTTTGTGCTTGCATTCAGCATTCCTTATAGGACACAAATAAAGATATTTGCCCTATTTTGTTTTTTTTTTTTTTTTGTTTATTTTGTTGATTCTGGTTTCTCATTCACGGCACATACCTCTTGATATTACTGTAATGATGTTTTAATTATGTGGAAAGTGAATGATTTAAGAAGTGCTTGTTTTTCAGATTCAAGTGAGTCTTTTCAGTTATGTTATCCATATATACTACTGATGAAAGATATTGCAATTTTATAGTAACTGGTACAGAACATAATTATTATGTCTCTTACCGTTCTAAGATATACCCTTGAATAACAAATCATACTTCAGGCCTTTTTTTTTTTTTTTTTTAAATTATTATTTTTTTTTTTTTTTGCTATTAATTGTTCCCAAGCTTAAATCCTACAGAGGATATTAGGCTTTAGCCTAAAATTATATATACACCAGTATTATTTAAGGCCTTGTTTGCTTATTAACGCAAGTGTTTTGCTCTGTGTTTAGAGAAAAAAAATGTAAAAAGCACAAAAAATTCCATTCATTATCTGTTTGTTTAACAGGAGATTGCTAATCTTGTGTTAGTTGATTCTACCTGTCGGAGCCTTCAAAGTCTGGCTATGGCTGTTGCTTCTCAGAAGCCTGTCTTATTGGAAGGGCCCATAGGCAGTGGCAAAACTGTGATTCTTGAACACCTGGCTGCTGTTACAGGCCGGGGGAAGACTCCCCACTTTCTGAAAGTGCAACTAGGAGACCAAACAGACAGCAAAGTAAGAAAATTGCATGTAAATGATAAATGTAGTAAGTATAGCAATTGGTAAAGTATGCAAATGGGATATATTGCTGTAGATATCAAAATATTCAATATTAAGTAATTTACTACACAATTAGGAGATAAACTGGACTCTGCGTCCAACCTTAGTTTTGTTTATTTTTACTAGGTATTTTCTCTTTTTAAAACCATATCCTTCAATAATTCTTTTTGAGAAAGAACATTGTTTTGTAGTGTTCATTTTGTTTACAATAATAACCGATTCAGAGATAGTGAGAACCGTGTAGACTTTAGGTCATGCATCACATAATACATAAATGTTCTAACATTGTTAAAAAAAATTTTGAAGTTGCCACAGCATAACAACTGGTCTCCTTGGGAGACTATTATATAAAGGGCAAATCACAGGTAATCTGATGTTACTTAAGCAGAAGTACCACAAAGAAGAATCCAAAAGGTTTTGAATTTGTTCATTCATCAATTTATTGTGTTGAATGCTTAGTTCAATAAACAGTAACAGGACTTTGGATCCTCTTACCACAGCAATAGATGCCAAGCTTATTAAGGGGTACACTTGGTAACACTAGATCAGTTTAGAAATGGCAATTAACTTTATAACCTAGTTGTGTGTGAGATGTGAAGGAAAACTGTCACACCAAGAAAACGTCAGTACTGACATGGGGCAAATGAGCAAATTCCACATTCTCTTGGAATCATACCTGGTTTTCTGGGAGCTGATAGGTAAATATATTAACCGCTGCATCACTGGGATCCCCCAAACAGATTTTCTTTTTCTCTAAATAGATGCTCCTTGGAATGTATCGTTGTACAAGTGTTCCTGGAGAATTTGTCTGGCAACCTGGTACACTGACTCAAGCTGTTACACTTGGACACTGGATAGTACTAGAAGATATTGACTATGCACCTTTGGATGTGGTGGGTATTTAGTTTTAGTACTGTTTTTTTTAATTTTGTAACAATCTTGCTGTCCAAAAGACTGTATAATACTACATTTGTACATGTATCTTTTGGTCAGGAAATTGCTACACATTATATTTTCCTATTTTCTCGCTGTGAATGTTTGCTTTAAGACAAAATGTAAATATACACTTAATAATACTTTTATCTTAATCAGCCTAGTGGTCAGTAAGGTCTAATGCATAATGAAATTTGTTGAATCTGCATTTTTGCAGAAAAAGCTGTAACTATAAGATTTTATTATTTATTTTAGATTTCCGTACTAATTCCTCTTCTGGAAAGTGGAAACCTTTTAATCCCAGGAAGGGGTGATTGCATTCCAGTGTCTCCAGGGTTTCAGTTCTTTGCTACTCGCAGGTACGGTATAAGTTAAGCTGTCTAATAAAGCTTCTGTTTCTTCATGATGTACGTTTGGTTTGTCTTCTGTAGCTTTTTTAGTTCTGACATTTTGCTGTTTAAATTACTTCTAATCTATTACCAACAACAATGTACTCTTTGTTCTTGCAAGAGTAGCAAACCTTGTTTATTCGTCAAATTTTGGAAATTCTTATTAGGTTAGGCAGGTGACATAATTAAGCATGTCTAACTTCTGTTTTGTGCTTTGAAATCATTTCAGTTTTTATGTCTGGTGTCGTCTGACTCACCAATGCAAGAAGATCCCTACATATGATAAACTGTTCAACTCGTCTTGATGTCTGGTCATGCAAGACATCAAGCTTTTTGGGGTTCCACCCATTTCTGGCTTCACAATCTATTCTAACCCCCAAAATCCTCATGTTTAGGCATTTTTGTATCATATTTTGTGTAGGAAATTACACCCTTATGATAAAAAGTCAATCAATAGGTGTCTTCATCAAAATTAATCAGAAGGACCTGAAACTTTGAATACCAAATTAACCAACCCTTTTGGTTCACCCATCAAGGGTAATGGGGGGAGGTTGTCAATATTTACTCGTTTTCACAAAACTTCGAAAAAAATTAGGATTGGCAACATAGGGATGTGAGAACTGTCATTTTATGCTATCACAAATATGGTAGAATTTTTGACATTTGATTCTTTACCCGTTGATCCTAGCCCTATAAGAGTTAAAAATTTCAAATTTCAAACATGAATATGTGGGGTATCAGCTTAGATAATTTCAAAGTCTGTATTTATGAAGATTGATTATTTTTGATTTTTTACTAGGTTTCTCGTCTTCCCTGGATCTCTTATCAGTGGGTGTAAAATGACAAATGTCTGTTAAAATTGAGAATAGTTAGACTTTACATTTATATTGAAACACAGATTTTAATATTTAAATATTTAATGCAGCTGTTCTGGTTTATTTTTACTTCTACCTCATGAAGTATATCATTACATTTCTATGAAAAACTATGCTAATTCAAATTTCTTTTTCAAGATTGTATAGCAGTGCAAGTGGTCTGTATAGACAGCAGAATACCAATGCAAGTTTGCTGGACAAACTCTGGAAAAAAATTCATTTGGACAACATGAGTCGTGATGAACTTAAAGAAGTAGGTATTTTATATCTTTTACTTTTTTCAGCTTATTGTTTAAAGGGTTACATTAGGTAATTAAATGTGATTTTGTTTTGGAATCACACCACAAGCCATCCCAGTTCACACATTTACGTTGTGGTAATTGCAGGATGTGAGCCAAAAACTTTGCATTTCTAGAAGCAGCTCATTACAGTGTGAGCTAAAGTAGAACTCCTAGTCTCAACTATGCAAAGACTGCTTCTAAGCACTGTTAGCAGAGAGTTTGTAATATCAAATGAGCTTTCCACTCAGCCTCTACCTTTTCTGACATGCACCACCTTACAGTTTCCTCAAAACATATGCTTTTAAGTATTCATTTTTTTTCTACTCTGAGTATTGACACACAAAATGCTGCTTTTATTTAGAAATTTTTGGGGGCCGCTTTCATATCTGACACCTGCCTACCTCTGAAAATCCAGATCTTCACTGGATGTTTTACCATAATGCGATTTTATTTATATTTTTTTTGTTCCCTTCTAGTTCTGTTCTGTGTTCTTACCAATATGCTTGCAGTACAGAGTAATTTGTTTGACAAGTGCACTGAAAATGCAGTCTTTCTTTGTAGCACTATAAGCAAATGTCAAGTATTAGCTGTCATGTTGTTTCAGGGATTATCATGGTTTCTACGCAATTCATTCTTTCCTCCCTGCAAGTTAGTAGAGAGCTGCAGTCTGAAGGCAATGTGTATGCATTTTGCAGCCTACACAGTGTTCAAAGAAGAATTTTCTGCTGTCTGTCTGTTGCATATCATTAGATCTACTGTAGCAAAATTTAAAAATTTGTAGCAAAGATTAGAATTGATCGTCTTTTCTAACCTCTGATTCAAAATAGCCCTAGCCTTACTCTTTGACTAGCTTATTTAACACACTGCACTTGATAGGAATGGTCTTGGAAGTGTCCTGTGAAGAGAGATGCTCTGGCCACTATTCTACCACTTCTTCCAGGTCAAATAATGATGCTCATTTCTGGATGTTAGCCAGCATTTTAGAAAAAAAAATTTTGGCAGTATTGGAAATGAGGATACTCTACTTAGAATAACAAATATGAATGTTATTCAGGTAGCTACTATATATGTTTTATCATTGACAAAGCCAAATGGTAATAAATCTTTCAGTAGGACATCTATAATATTTAGTTAACTTTCTTAGTGGACTAAGGCTGTAGCAGTTAATGTTTAAATCGGAGTAACTGAACTGTAGATTGTTTAAGAAATTGAAAAGTACAATTAAATGATAAATACATTTCATTTCTTTTTCTTCTCCATTCATCTCTATTGTTTATCAAACTCATCAATTTAGGTATATTTACAAGCCTTAGGTTTTACCCCATTGGCCATGCTCTCTCTCAGGGGTGAGGGTCGACTTGTTCTCAATCCTACTTTTTGTAAAAATTGAATAATTTGTATGGAATGATTACAATAAAATTAATAATAAATAAATAAATGATAAATACAAGGATTGTAGAAGTATTCTGCTTGGTTATATCACAAAAGACTGAACAGAAGATTGATGAGACAAAATAAGAGTGATTTCACGAAATACATTTAGTTTGTCTGTAATTAGTTTTTTGAGAAGTTCTGAAGTGTTGACTTGGTGCCATCTTTTTCAGTTCCATAGTAGTGTTTGCTTTAGTTTGCATTTGCTGCTTCTGTAGCTGTAAATAAACATCTTTTAGAAGGAAGTGCAGGATGTTGTGTCATGAGATGTAATTCTATTTATGGTGTTTGAATTCAGAAAGTGTACAAAAGGTAAAACTTGACAGTTTTGACACAGTTGTTGCTGATATTTAAAATCATCTTGTTTAATCTGTGTTCCACTGAAGAACTGAAGGTAGTACATGCTTGCTGCTGATCTCGGTCTTGTTTTATCTGTGCCCTTCTGTACGGTGTTTATCTGATCTTCTTAAGCTCGTCATGGCTGATGATCTTTTTGCATTGTGCTCTCTAGCTTCTTGGATAAAGCAATGGCCCATTCAATGTCACCCGCAGATCAGAAGTAGAAAGGACCAAAAATAAATAATATGATTGGTTATATTTGTATTCTAGACTGTGCTCAATCAAAGCCTACTCTTAGAAGCTCGTAGATGCCTGAACATGCTCAACAGAGCTGCTGAGAAGTTAGCCAATGGTCAAAAGTAGCGTCTTGGGTTGTAGGCTCACACATCTAGTTCAGACAACTTTCTTTTCCTGATGCAACATTAAGTGCCTCTCACTTGAGTAGTAAATCTCAGTAAAAATGTTGGTCATTGAATGATGTGCACTGCAAAACGTTCTGTCCTTAGTTCTCCCTAGTATCTCAAGACAACTTCAGTTTCTTTTGTCCAATGTGAAGTGCGTTTTAATTGTGGTGTTTGAGCAGGAAGCACCCTTTTGGGTGAAATGTATAATTATTTTAAAAGTTTTGCTGTATTTGCTAAGAAAGTTAGCTCATTTCTACATAGGAGTCAGTATATTACTGTGTCAGAGTGCATCTGCAGAGGAAGAAAAAATTAAAAAGTAATTTTCACGATGAAAAGGAAAGAAGGAACGTTAAAGACACAACATTTAACTTATTCGATTTCACTTTTAACAAAGATTTTTTTGATTATTTGTTCATGATTCCTGGATAAGCATTTTAAGATTATGGATGGGTTGATAAAGATACATTCTGTACTTCTCAGACGAGTCACAATATCTTCAAACCAACGTTTTTTTTTTTTATTTAATAAATCTAAGTTTTTATTTTTTTCAACTTTTACTTGCATTTCCTTTTTACGTTTATACATGTTAAATTTGTCACAAATTTGGATTATTTCAAAATTTGTTCTTTTTTTTTTCTTTCTTCTAACAAAGGTTCTCCTTCAGAAGTATTCCAGTTTAGGTGTTGTGGTAGATCGACTTTTGGACATTTATTGTCAGCTGACTGGAGATAAACATCTAAAATCAAACTGTTTTAACAATAAAGAACTCATTCCTGCTAATGACCTTGTTTCCTTAAAACTTGAGGAGAAATCCCTGACCCTGGAAGGGAGGGGGTTGTCATTAAGGTATGAAGTGGTATTGCATATGTTGTGTTTTATTTTTGCTTTTTAAGATTTTAATCAGTAGAGCTGCTTCAAGACAACATCTCTTAATGCTAATTCAAATTTTTCTATTAAAAAAGCTGATTTGGAGTGGAGTATTAAAGTACATGCAGACTTTAAAAAAAGAAATGTAGTGTTCATTTTTGCACCCCACTCTGAGTAACCATACTTCCTTTTGGCTGTTATTATCCTTTCACTGAATAGTCATAAAATTACTGAAGAATTGAATTTTTTTACCAGGGTGGAAGGGTTAGTGCTAGACATGTTGTAAGAGGCCAAGCTGTAGTTAAATAATAACATTGTATTTTATCTTCTTTCCCCTATTAAGAGACTTACTGAAGTGGTGTGACAGAATTGTAAATTGTTCCAGTAGTACTTCATCCTCAGCTGCTCTCATTGTTTTTCTGGAGGTGAGACTAAGTAGCCTTTTTGATCATGACATTTTTTTTTTTATCCATCCATCCATCCATCCATCCATCCACCCACCCACTTCCGCTTATCCGAGGTCCGGTCGCGGGGGGAACAAAGCAAACAAGCCCAGACTTCCCTCTCCCGGCCACTTCTTCCAGCTCTTCTGGGAGAATCCCAAGGCGTTCCCAAGCCAGCCGGGAGACATAGTCCCTCCAGCGTGTCCTGGGTCTTCCCGGGCCTCCTCCCGGTTGGGCGTGCCGGAACACCTCACCAGGGAGGCGTCCAGGAGGCATCCTGATCAGATGCCCGAGCCACCTCATCTGACTCCTCTCGATGCGGAGGAGCAGCGGCTCTACTCTGAGCCCCTCCCCGATGACTGAGCTCCTCACCCTATCTTTAAGGGAAAGCCCAGACACCCTGCGGAGGAAACTCATTTCAGCCGCTTGTATTCGCGATCTCGTTCTTTCGGTCACTACCCATAGCTCATGACCATAGGTGAGGGTAGGAGCGTAGATCGACTGGTAAATTGAGAGCTTTGCCTTACGGCTCAGCTCCTTTTTCACCACGACAGACCGATGCAGAGCCCGCATCACTGCGGATGCCGCACCGATCCGCCTGTCGATCTCACGCTCCATTCTTCCCTCACTCGTGAACAAGACCCGAGATACTTGAACTCCTCCACTTGGGGCAGGATCTCTCCCCAACCCTGAGAGGGCACTCCACCCTTTTCGGCTGAGGACCATGCTCTCGGATTTGGAGGTGCTGATTCTCATCCCAGCCGCTTCACACTCAGCTGCGAACCGATCCAGAGAGCTGAAGATCACGGCCTGATGAAGCAAACAGGACAACATCATCTGCAAAAGCAGTGACCCAATCCTGAGTCCACCAAACGGACCCCTTCAACACCCTGGCTGCGCCTAGAAATTCTGTCCATAAAAGTTATGAACAGAATGGTGACAAAGGGCAGCCCTGGCGAGTCCAACTCTCACTGGAAGCGGGCTCGACTTACTGCGGCAATGCGGACCAAGCTCTGACACGGTTGTACAGGACCGAACAGCTCTTATCAGGGGTCCGGTACCCCATACTCCCGGAGCACCCCACAGGATTCCCGAGGGACACGGTCGAATGCCTTTTCCAAGTCCACAAAACACATGTAGACTGGTTGGGCAAACTCCCATGCACCCTCAGGACTCTGCTAAGGGTGAAGAGCTGGTCCACTGTTCCGACCAGGGCGAAAACCACACTGTTCCTCCTGAATCCGAGGTTGACTATCCGGCGGACCCTCCTCTCCAGAACCCCGAATAGACTTTTCCAGGGAGGCTGAGGAGTGTGATCCCTCTATAGTTGGAACACACCCTCCGGTCCCCTTTTAAAGAGGGGACCACCACCCGTCTGCCAATCCAGAGGCACTGTCCCGATGTCCATGCGATGTTGCAGAGGCGTGTCAACCAAGACAGTCCTACAACATCCAGAGCCTTAAGGAACTCGGTATCTCATCCACCCGGGGCCCTGCCACCAAGGAGTTTTTGACCACCTCGGTGACTTCAGTCCCAGAGATGGGAGAGCCCACCTCAGAGTCCCCAGGCTCTGCTTCCTCGTGGAAGGCATGTTAGTGGGATTGAGGAGGTCTTGAAGTACTCCCCCCCGACCCACAGCGTCGAGTGAGGTCAGCAGCGCACCATCCCACCATATACGGTGTTGACACTGCACTGCTTCCCCTCCTGAGGCGCGGACGGTGGACCAGAATCTCCTCGAAGCCGTCCGAAGTGTTCTCCATGGCCTCTCAAACTCCTCCCATGCCCGAGTTTTGCCTCAGCAACAACGAAGCCGTTCAGCTTGGCCTGCGGTACCTATCAGCTGCCTCCAGAGACCCACAGGACAAAAAGTCCTATAGGACTCCTTCTTCAGCTTGGCGGCATCCCTCACGCGGTGTCCACCAGCGGGTTGGGGATTGCCCGCGACAGGCACCGACCACCTTGCGGCCACAGCTCCGGTCAGCCGCCTCAACAATAGAGGCGCGGAACATGGCCCATTGGACTCAATGTCCCCACCTCCCTCGGGGCGTGGTTGAAGTTCTGCGGAGGTGGGAGTTGAAGCTACTTCTGACAGGGGACTCTGCCAGCCGTTCCCAGCAGACCCTCACAACACGTTTGGGCCTACCAGGTCTGACCGGCATCTTCCCCCACCATCGAAGCCAACTCACCACCAGGTGGTGATCAGTTGACAGCTCCGCCCCTCTCTTCACCCGAGTGTCCAAGACATATGGCGCAAGTCCGGCGACACACCACAAAGTCGATCATCGACCTGAGGCCTAGGATGATCCTGGTGCCAAGTGCACATATGAACACCCTTATGCTTGAACATGGTGTTCGTTATGGACAATCCGTGGCGAGCACAGAAGTCCAATAACAAAACACCTCTCGGGTTCAGATCGGGGGGGCCATTCCTCCCAATCACGCCCTTCCAGGTCTCACTGTCATTGCCCGTGAGCATTGAAGTCTCCCAGCAAAGCGAGGGAATCCCAGAAGGTATGCCCTCTAGCACCCCTCAGAGACTCCAAAAGGGTGGATACTCCAAACTGCTGTTGGCATACGCACAAACAAAAGTCAGGACCCTTCCCCCCACCCGAAGGCGGAGGGAGGCCACCCTCTCGTCCACCGGGGTAAACCCCAAACCACAGGCTCCAGTGGGGGCAATAAGTATGCCCACACCTGCTCGCCTCTCACGGGGCAACTCCAGAGTGGTAGAGAGTCCAGCCCCTCTCAAGGAGATTGGTTCCAGAGTCCAAGCTGTGCGTCGAGGTGTGTCCGACTATATCTAGCGGAACCTCTCACCTGCGCACTAGCTCAGGCTCCTTCCCTTCAGAGGTGACATTCCCGTCCCAAGAGCCAGTTTCTGTAGCCGAGGATCAGACCGCCAAGGTCCCGCCTCGGCCACCACCCAACTCACACTGCACCCAACCTCCTTGGCCCCTCCCATAGGTGGTGAGCCCATGGGAGGAGGACCCACGTTACCTCTTGGGCTGTGCCCGGCGAGCCCATGGGTGCAGGCCTGGCCACAAGGCGCTCGCCATCGATCCCCACCCCCAGGCCTGGCTCCAGAGGGGGGCCCCGGTGACCAGCGTCGGGCAAGGGAAAGCGTCGTCCAAGTTTTATTCTTCATTGGAGGTGTTGAACCGTTCTTTGTCTCATCCCTCACCTAGGACCAGTTTGCCTTGGGTGGCTCTACCAGGGGCATAAAACTCTGGAAAACATAGCTTCTAGGATCATTGGGACACGCAAACCCCTCCACCACGATAAGGTGACGGCTCAAGGAAGGATATAATATATGTTTAGCTTCCTTCCGTATAACTTTTTTTCATTTTAAAAGTAGATATTATGATGCACATCAACATATGTCTTTAATTCCATAAACAGTGGCATAAATGTGTAAAATCCAACCTTTTACATACTACCATTGTATCTGTCATTGGTAAAGACAACATCCATTCCAAAGAAGGTGATAAAAGACAGCTGAAAAAAAAAAAAAACTCTGGAAAATGTGTCTTGGACTATTGCTTAATTCATTATATTAAGTATTTATTTTTCTGGGTTACAGTTCAGATGAGATCAGCTTCTATCTTGTTAATGTTTTCCCTTTGCTAAAAATCTTTATGCTATATATATTCTAAAGAAAACTTACTTTTTTGCTATCAATAGGCACTTGATTGTTTTACAGCAATGTTATCTAATCAAGACAATCGGCAAAAAATGGCAGAGATCATCGGGAGTAAATTGAACATTTCAAAAGAGCAGGTATAAAGTTTTTTGTTTATTTGCAGCTGATTTACTTTTATTTTTGTGCAAATCCTGCAGTGTTTTAATCTATACATTTTGAGGCAGATTTAAAGTAATGTAGATGCATTTGAAGACATTCAATAATTGTTGTGAATGACAGAGGACTTTTTTTTTTAACAGATTTAAAACTGACCTTAGTCAGTTTTATCTGACAGCCCTTTACCATCTACAGTACTTTAACATTGTTTCCACATATGTATTACTTGTGATTTAGAATTAAATCCACTATTTGCTTATGTTTTCAGACTGCATTATTTAAGTAAATTCTGAAAGTAACTTGCAATGCTATATACAGTGCATCCGGAAAGTATTCACAGCAAATCACTTTTTCCACATTTTGTTATGTTACAGCCTTATTCCAAAATGGATTAAATTCATTTTTTTTCTCAGAATTCTAAACACAACACCCCATAATGACAACGTGAAAAACGTTTACTTAAAGTTTTTGCAAATGTATTAAAAATAAAAAAAACTGAGAAATCACATGTACATAAGTATTCACAGCCTTTGCTCAATACTTTGTTGATGCACCTTTGGCAGCAATTACAGCCTCAAGTCTTTTTGAATATGATGCCACAAGCTTGGCACACCTATACTTGGCCAGTTTTGCCAATTCCTCTTTGCAGCACCTCTCAAGCTCCATCAGGTTGGATGGGAAGCGTCGGTGCACAGCCATTTAAGATCTCTCCAGAGATGTTCAATCGGATTCAAATCTGGGCTCTGGCTGGGCCACTCAAGGACATTCACAGAGTTGTCCTGAAGCCATTCCTTTGATATCTTGGCTGTGTGCTTAGGGTCGTTGTCCTGCTGAAAGATGAACCGTCGCCCCAATCTGAGGTTAAGAGTGCTGTGGAGCAGGTTTTCATCAAGGATGTCTCTGTACATTGCTGCAGTCATCTTTCCCTTTATCTTGACTAGTCTCCCAGTTCCTGCCGCTGAAAAACATCCTCATAGCATGATGCTGCCACCACCATGCTTCACTGTAGGGATGGTATTGGCCTGGTGATGAGCGGTGCCTGGTTTCTTCCAAATGTGACGCCTGGCATTCACACCAAAGAGTTCAATCTTTGTCTCGTCAGACCAGAGAATTTTGTTTCTCATGGTCTTAGAGTCCTTCAGGTGCCTTTTGGCAAACTCCAGGCAGGCTGCCATGTGCCTTTTACTAAGGAGTGGCTTCCGTCTGGCCACTCTACCATACAGGCCTGATTGGTGGATTGCTGCAGAGATGGTTGTCCTTCCTTAAGGTTCTCCTCTCTCCACAGAGGACCTCTGGAGCTCTGACAGAGTGACCATCGGATTTTTGGTCACCTCCTTGACTAAGGCCCTTCTCTCCCGATCGCTCAGTTTAGATGGCCGGCCAGCTCTAGGAAGAGTTCTGGTGGTTTCGAACTTCTTCCACTTACGGATGATGGAGGCCACTGTGCTCATTGGGACCTTCAAAGCAGCAGAAATTTTTCTGTAACCTTCCCCAGATTTGTGCCTCGAGACAATCCTGTCTTGGAGGTCTACAGACAATTCCTTTGACTTCATGCTTGGTTTGTGCTCTGACATGAACTGTCAACTGTGGGACTTTATATAGACAGGCGTGTACCTTTCCAAATTATGTCCAATCAACTGGATTTACCACAGGTGGACTCCAATTAAGCTGCAGAAACATCTCAAGGATGATCAGGGGAAACAGGATGCACCTGAGCTCCATTTTGAGCTTCATGGCAAAGGCTGTGAATACTTACGTACATGTGCTTTCTCGGTTTATTTATTTTTAATAAATTTGCAAAAATTTCAAGTAAACTTTTTTCATGTTGTCATTATAGGGTGTTGTGTGTTGAATTCTGAGGAAAAAAATGAATTTAATCCATTTTGGAATAAGGCTGTAACATAACAAAATGTGGAAAAAGTGATGCGCTGTGAATATTTTCCGGATGCACTGTATCTTACTAAAATATATGCAATGTAATGTATTTTAATTTAACCTTTTTCACTCACATTACCAGTTAACATGCAGTCCTATTTTTTGTTAGTATTTTTTTTCTTTATACCTTCATTTAATATAATTTGGATTCCAAACATTTTAATCCTTAGCTTTTTTTGCAAACAAATTGAATATAAAAATAAAAAATTAAAATTTACTTTTATCCAAATACTGTTGACTTTTTGTCAATAAGGATTTTATTTATTTTTTTTTTTTTACAGGCAGAACATTACTGTCAAATGTATAAACCACAGATTAATTTAACAGAGACTGAAGTCACCATGGGCAGGACCACTATTCCAAGAAAGCAAAGTTGTGTAGTTGGCCTAAGCATGTAAGTTTAAATGCAACATATTGAATGAAGGAATATTTGTGTCATAGCTGCCTTGTTGTTTTGATAGGTAATAATCATTTAAGTTGCTTGCATTATAACTAGTATAATATACAATTTTAAATTTAGAATTTTGATTATAACAGCTAAACAACTAAAAAAACCCTGCAATTTAAGTTTATTAGTTTCTTTTTTTTTCCCTTCAGTAGAACAGACATTTCTGTTTGTGATTATTGTAGGAATTCTGTATTATGTTTGGATCTCCTACATGTTTGTTTATTTTAGGTCCACTGTTCCTCTGTTTTTTGAGCTTGTACTGCTGATACAAAAATTCTCCAAAAAAAATTTTCTGTCTTTTAATAAAAGGTTAATTAAACTTCAAACCTGTTCAAATATTTTTGTTCACAAAACTATATTTTTCCCTTTCTGTATGCATCTTTTGGGGAAAAAAGAAAAAAATATCTTAATGCCAATAGATTAAATGGGTATCACAGCAGAGTACTGTCGATTTACATCTGAATCTGCTTAATAAATTAACAAAATGATGGATAATATCTACAGATAATAAATGTAGTCCTATGGAGTAAATCATCACACTGTATTAACATAGTTTTACCTATTTTCATTAAAATGTCTTAAACAGAAAAACAATAAAGCAATAAGTCAAACTAAGTCAGAAGTAATGTCCATGAGTTAATTATGTTGTTAAAGTATTTGGAGTGAAATCCTGGTTTACTTTGCCACTCTTCATTGTTTAAATGGAGTACCCGTGATTTACAACCTGAGTTCTAAAACCTTGTTCCGCATTAAATCCGGAATTTTGAATCTGAATTAAACTCTGTTTATTTAAAATGCTTTAGTTAAATTGGTGGTTTGTTCTAGGTCATGTTCTCCAGAGGATTTCTTCCTAAATGTCCTAAAGTCCAAATTTTCATTTCTCGTGACTTAACTTCTCAGCACCTTGCTAAATGCAGTTGTATTATGTTTTCATTTCATTAATGCACACATATGCAAAGCTTCATTTTCTTTCTTTTAAAACTCTAGTGGTTAATTCATGAAAAGTAAGAACTGGCATAATAATTAAATGTAATTAATCATCTTATCTTGGCTACATGTATATCTAAATTAGAATTTTATTTAAATAGTTGCTTAATTAGTTAGAAATTACAGAATAAACGTAATGAGGAGAGTTAAATTCTTCTGCTTACAATTGAAGAAAATAGACATAAGAGAAACACAGGGTGATTTTAATTAATTCAAACACTTTCCAAATCAAATTTTGATACTCTTGTGTGTGTCAGTTTTATGGGCTCTCACTCTGATTGTGTTTTTCGTGAATGCATTTTATTGCTTTGTTTAGTTTTGCACCAGTTGGCTGCTTTTTAGTATGTACACAAAAATGTAACCATGCACAAAGTTAATTTTTTTTCTTTGTAATGAATACCAGCTTATATTGCTACAGATCACATCTCAGGTTTATTAAAAATCTAAAAACAAAATGTTTTATCTGTAGGGAGAAGCAAACTTTTGCAGCTACACGTCCATCACTTGTACTACTTGAGCAACTCTCTGTCTGTGTAAATCGAGGAGAGCCGGTTCTGTTAGTGGGAGAAACTGGAACTGGAAAGACTTCAACTGTCCAGTTTCTTGCAAGAATCACAGGTAGGTTTGGTTGATATTTACTGTGTTTAGCAGTAAATGCTGTAAGGTATGGTGTGTATAGCAAATAAATGGTAATTCTAAAACATAAATGTATAAATATACAGCTGATGTTCTGTCATGTATGTTTTGGTCTATAATATGGCTAAATTGTGTTGGTATGTTTTTTAAACTGAAAAAGCATTAGACTTAAATGCACATAAAAATCATTATATTTAAAAAATGCACAGGGATGAAAAGAAGCTAAGATAAACTAAACAGTAAGTATTCCTCCGTTCTCCTGCATTAGCACATTTTATCCAACCCCAAATGACTCTCTGATGGAGTAGTTAAGGTTTCTTGAAATAAGCATCTCCTGACAGCCTCAAAAGAGAGAGTTGAAAAAACTTCTTGTTATGCTCATACTGAGGCTACATATAGAACATGCTCAGTTTACCAGCAAAATATTAGCTAGCACCAAAGTAACTCTTTGCATGTTATCAATTCAGTGTTTGTTTGTGTGTTTCTATATATATATATATATATATATATTATGTATATATTATTATATATATAGAATGTGTGTCCCTTTGTGTGTTGTATTGTTTTCATTTGATTTTTATTCATATTTATACAAGATGCACAGAATTCCCCAGAGTTAAATTCTACTTCACCGAAAGTTTGAACTGAGATCCATGATGAATATTTTGATCTTTAAATAGGAAATCTAACTATGAAATTTTTCTTTTTTTCCCCCTTTCCTTAACTCTAGTATGCCTAGAATGCATTTAAATACAATTACTTTGGCTTCCCATAAATCTTTGGCAGGTTGCCAAAAAGTACTTATTACATTTATACTGGATAAAATACTTCATACAAGCCACCAACAGTTTCAGAGATGAACAATTTATAAACATATTCCTGTCTACTCCTCAATTTTCCTGCCTGATTTTTCTCTTTCAGTGTTACAGGGAACTAGGATGTATTCCAAGAATGTAAGGCACAATATTACCACACATGAGCCAATAATGGTCTTGGAAGCCAGTCGTTCGTAGAGTACACCATTTCTTTCTCACACACATGAACAGATACACATACTGTATTCTCTCACCTCATACTCTATTCAACTGAACATCTGTGTCTTTCTGATACAAGAGTATTACTGTCAGTACAGGAAAAATGATGCAAAATGTAGAATTTGCAAATTTCACAGTGATGATCGCTGTACTAAGAATCAAATCTAGCCATACAGCTGTGAAGCAGCAACATTAATCACAATACTACTATGCTGTTTGACTTAAATGTTATGTTGTGACGAGTTTTTTCAAGTGTTACCAGTGACACCAAGATAATGAGCAAGTTTGCAATTTGCACCCATAGATTTATTGTGTTATATTGATTTAGGGCTAAATGTATTTTATATATTTGCTAATTCATGGAAGCAATAATTGTGCTGATTTTTCTTTGTAGGCCATAAGCTACGGGTTGTTAATATGAACCAGCAAAGTGACACGGCAGATCTTTTAGGAGGGTAAGAAGTGGCTGTCATGTTTTTAATTAATATTCGTGTTTGTGTGTGTGCACACATGCGCACGTGCACTTAGTATTGTTAATTTTTGCTTTCCTTGTGCCCGATGCTGACGGAACAAACATTAGCTCTTTACTACCATAAGCTGGTTAAAAACATTCAGAAAATGAAGTAATGGGTTTGAATGCCATGGATGATGGACTGGCACTCCAGATGTGCCACTATCCATGAACTCCTTACATAATGGCCTCCAGGCCAGGTAAGGAATCGCCCTTAGATATCCATCAGGATGCCAGTCCATCCTTCATGACACTTACAGGTGGTTGGATAGTAAAGTACTGTCTCTTTCTCCTTCATCTCTATGTATGTAAAATCCAACGTCTGTCTGTCTATCTGCATGTCTGCCTGCTTTTCACAAGACAACTACTTAACAGATATAGATTGGGTTTTTTTCTATAATTTGCTTGAACATTCTGGTTTAATTTGTGACTTCTCTCATCGTGCTAAGTATCATATTTTGTTTGCAGGAGTGATTTATTTGCGCTAATCCGAGACAGAGGCTGCGGACCGAAGGGAGGGAGAAGCATGGTGTCTGGAGTAGGGAGCAGGGCAGAGCCCTTCTCACTCATGCACCAGCCCCCATTCGTTTCGGTCTACCTATTACCACGTTTTGGAGCGTGCCCTACCTCTGCTTAGCTAGCGATACTTGTTTGTTTATTAATTTTTAACGTTTGTTGTGTTTCACTACTACGCGGGACGTCAGGAGTGGGGAGCTGGGCAGGGCCCTCCTCACTCATGCGCCAGCCTCTGTTTGAATCGGCCTACCTCTCGTGACGTGTTCGAGCGTACCTTGCAACCACTTAGCTAGTGATACCTGTTTGTTTATTGTTATTTAAAGTTTGTCCTGTTTCACTACTACACAGGCAGAGCCACGGGGGACAGCTAGCTAAAAATAAAGAAACTTAAGTGTATTGTACAGTACATTAAGCAAGTAAATTGGATCAAAAGTTCAGGCTACTAGTAATTTTTACCCTTGTCTTTAAGGTATAAACCTGTGGATCACAAGTTAATTTTGCTACCGTTACATGAAGCCTTTGAAGATTTGTTCTCCCAGACATTTTCAAGAAAACAGAATACCACTTTCTTGGGCCACGTGAATACCTGCTTCAGAGAAAGGCGATGGGAAGATCTGTTAAAACTTATGGAGCATGTTTCTAAATCTGCCATCAACAAGGAACTGCATAAAAATAAACAGGGTAAATGACCTTTCTTTTATTCTCTATTGAAATGTAAGGATTCAGTTTTAGCTTTTTGACAAACTATGGGACATTCTTGAAATAACTGAACATATGACTGTGCATGTTTTCTATGCATTTTATTTACTGCATGTTGTACGTTAATAAAAAGATTATACTGAATATAATGTACACATTCTCAACATGAGCAGCATGCTTTTTCTTTTCAGCATCCTATATGTACTGCATAATTGGCAACATTTTTTTTTCATATATTATTTATTTCCTTTCAGCAGTTGAATTACATTTCTAAATTAGAGAGAGAATGTGCATTCCTAAAATGGCACAGGAAGAGATTATGGATGAGACAGTTAGAGAGATGTGGGTCACGGTCACAGGCAGAAATTAGAGTACACACTGTTCTCTGTCATCAACCCCAGAATTGGAAGTGTCAAACTGTTTTCAACTCCTTGTGGAGCTGGATGGTGTCTCTGAAGATTCTGAGATGTTAGGCAGGTATGAAAAGCCCCAATGGGCCACCTCAAAAACAGTTCCCAGAAAGAGAGAGGTAGTAAGAGTTTGGGACTCAGTCATCAGAGGGGTTGGAGCACAGCTTTACTCCAGAGACAGAGAAGTTTGCATGTTATATTGCTTTCCAGGTGCACATGTGGGAGACCTCCCTGGGATGGTGGATAGGGTCTTGGCCAGAGCAGAAGTGGATCCAGTTTTCATTGTCCATGTCAGAACAAATGAGATACATAAGGGTAGTCGGTCAGTTCTGTGATCCAAATTTAAAGAGAACTGACATGGTGGTATTCCCCAAAGTTCTTCATGTGCCATTATGCCAGTCCAGGTGAGACTGAGAAGATTAGGAGGCTTAATTCTGGGCTGAAATCTTGGTGTCGGGTGGAAAGGTATAGGTTTATGGGGAATTGGGACTCCTTTTGGAACAGATGGGACCTGTTCTGCTGTGATGGGTTACATCTGAACTAGAGGGGCACCAATGTGTTGGGGAGACGTATGAGTAGGTTAGTCGAAGATTGTTTAAACTAGGCTATGGGAGAGCAGGGAGTTTAGGATATGCCAGGTTTAGCAGTGAACATGGAGGCACAAACAATAGTGTTAAATTAGAAATGCATAGTAATGTAATTTCTAACTGAACATTTAAATGCAAAAGGAAAACGGGAAACACATTAAAAATAGCCTGCCTTAATGATAGAAGTATCAAAAATAAAACACGTGTGTTGGAGTTGTATATATTAAAGCATGGTTATTATATCAATAACAAAAATCTGGCTAAATAACAAAGATGGAAAGGAGTATGACATTGAGGGATACGCTTTTTTTCTTCTTAGACAGATTAGAAAAGGAGAAGGGGATGCTGTTCATGTCAAACAGAATTTAAACACAAGTCCTATTCAGTTGGTCGATGAGCCCCATCTTAGTGAGGACTTGTTGCTTTGCCTACAAAACATTATGGAAAGCGGCCTGATTTTAGGAGTGTGATGTAGACTGCTTAATACAGACAGTAATTTCAATGCACACCTTTTTAGTAATATTAAAAAGGCAAGTTTTACAGAAGAATATTATAGTCATGGGGGACTTCAACTACCTGAATAGCACCTGGGAAAACTTTGCATATAGCAGATTACAAGAGCAGGAGTTTTTAGACTTAATTGGTGACTACTGTATTTTGTAATACAGTATTTTAAAGCATCAACATGCAGGGAACTGTCAATTTCCACACAGTGTTATAAAGCTATTAAAAAGGCTAATGGAATGTTAGGTTACATAGCACAGTGTGTAGAGTACAAATCCAAAGAGGTTATGCTCAAGCTTTATAACGCACTGGTGAGGCCTCAGCTAGAGTACTGTGTACAGTTTTGGCCTCCATGCTACAAAAAAGGACATAGCAGCACTAGAAAAAATCCAGAGAAGATCAACTTGATTGATTCCAAGAGTACTGTGTACAGTTTTGGCCTCCATGCTACAAAAAAGGACATAGCAGCACTAGAAAAAATCCAGAGAAGATCAACTTGATTGATTCCATGGCTACAGGGGATGAATAATGAAGAAAGATTAAAAGAGCTGAGCCTTTTCAGTTTAAGCAACAGAAGATTAAGAAGTGACATGATTGAAGTGTTTAAATTTATGAGTTAGTACAGTGGATTGAGACTATTATTTTAAAATTAGTTCATCAAGATCGTGGCGACACAGTTGGAAACTTGTTAAGGGTATATGTTACATAAACATTAGGAAGTTTTTCTTTACACAGAGAACAATAGACATTTGGAATAAGCTACCAAGAATTGCGGTAGGCAGCAGGACTTTATGGACTTTTAAAATTAGATTTGGTGATTTTTTTTTTTTTTTTTAGAGGAATTAAGTGGATAGGAAGGACTGGTGAGCTTTTTTTGGGCTGAATGGCCCGTTCTCGTTTAGATTGTTCTAATATTCTAAAAGTTGACGGAATTAATGTTTTAAAAGTGTATGCAAAAACATTTTTTTGCTTTTTTAATTTATTATGATTATGCTGACAAAGAGCAATGCATTTTTATTTTCAGAACTGAGACCGATCACTGGGTCATTTTTTATTTAAAGATATTACTTACTCATCTGACCCAGTTGTATGATTAATATATGATTAAAGGGGTTTAAAATATTAAACATATGACTGGGATGCACACTATTTCATTTATAATGTTCCAGTAATACCTTTTGAGAACCTAGCTGTGCTGCCCCTTGTATTGAATTCTAAATAATCAACATAGACCTCAAGATTAACGTTTGAAGTGCACCATCTTTTGGAATGTATTTTTTTAAATGCATGTAGTAATAAAATGCAATACATTTTACCTTCCAACAGATGGTGCATCACAAACATTACCAATGCTTTGACCAATCCCATACCAAATTGAATATAACAGATGTTGCAACTTGAAAGACACACAAACGTATACACACTTTTCCTTTTATTAAGGTGGATGCCCTTTGGTTTTTAGGACACAAAAAGGTGTAATTTCACTTTAAACATTGTCAACAAAAGCATGTCTTAGTCTGTGGACATTGGTAGTCTTTCATTTGCTGAGGAATCTTTATAGAGCGTATTTTTTAAACTATGGATTGCTGGTTACTGCCTTTTGGTGTGTGGTTTGTGAAGCCGTGGCATGGCCAAATGGAGATGCAGCTAGATGGATGAGGTCTCCAGGACTCTAAAAATATCCAAACCTAATTATGTCATATCATCTACTGTTAAACCGTAATTCTAAAATTTTTATTATGCTGTCTTAAGGAATTGTTCTGTTGTGTATATTGTATTGTATTGACCCCCTACTTTTGACACCTACTGCACGCCCAACCTACCTGGAAAGGGGTCTCTCTTTGAACTGCCTTTCGAGGTTTCTTCCATTTTCCTACAAGGTTTTATTGGGAGTTTTTCCTTGTCTTCTCAGAGAGTCAAGGCTGGGGGCTGTCAAAGGCAGGGCCTGTTAAAGCCCATTGCGGCACTTCCTGTGTGATTTTGGGCTATACAAAAATAAACTGTATTGTATTGTATTGTATTGTGAAGTGTTTTGCAATTGGTTGTCAGGGCAGTTTAAGAAATTGGCATTGCTCTGGTATAACTGTCGACGGCAATTCTCCAAGGGGATGCCAATGCTGACTGACATTTTTTAATATCATGGGACACACTCTCCTAGCAGAGTAACTGTGTTGAGTTCTGAGTATATTTATAAAACTTTTGAAGCTGTAGTTAGCCAAATATTCGACTATGCTTTAGGCAGATATTTTCAGAAAGTAATAACATAATATAATGGTCAAAAAAGCTGAATCATTTTAGTTTTTTTATATTCATTTGTTCAGTTTTTGAACCTGCTTATCCTAATACACCTTGAAGGAGGTGCCATTATAATGGAGAGTAGACTAACTCATACAGCCACTTTACTCATACCTTTCTAGTTTAGAATCCACAGTTGACCCAACCTGCATATATTTAGTATTATGCATTTAGAAAAAAATAATTCTATGATTATGCTAGTTTAAAAAAATATATTTTTTTCCTGTCTGTTTAATAAAAAAAAAACTTATTTCCACTCAAGACATAAAACAAATACTGCAAAACGCGGAAGTTTCTTTTGAGTGGTCTCTTTGTAGATGCTTTATTCAAAATTCTTTGAGGTAATATTCCAAACATTTCATTTATTATGTTATCCCTGGAAAACCTATTTATACTTGCCTTTTTTTAAGATGATAAAATACAATGCTGTATTTTCTACTCCTCCAGCAACATAAAATCATTTTTTATGAAGTTTTAATATTCGTTTGACATTTTAATGTTTCTGCTTTTTCTAGAAACTTTGAAGGACAAATGGGAAGCTCTTTGCCTCAGATTAAGCCATGCTCGACACCAGATTAAATGTGCTGAGTCTGCACTTCTTTTTGCCTTTGTAGAGGTATTTCTTTTATTTAATCTTTTTTGTTTTAAAAATGTATTCTAACTTCCAGAAATACTGAATTATTGAACATGTTCACTAAATATTTTTCAAGGGGTCTGCATGTGTTTTTATTTAATTCCACTCCATCCTTTAACCTTGCATCTCCCTCCCGCTACAACATTTTCATTCTGCATTCCACACTGCTCAGTCTTCCCTTTCAGGCTACTTCTGTCTGCTCTCCCATAATATTATAACGGTATACTTCATACAAGCCTTTTCAGTGCAGCAGTTTTCAGTACAACTGTATTGTCTGAATATTCAGGAATTACTATTGCATTCATATTTGCAGATCTAAAAGCTAACCTATTTTATTATGAGGAATTAAATAACACCAACACCTTCTGGAAAAGAAGTGCTGTACATTTACATTAGAAATAATTGGTTTGTTTAATATATCAACTGAGGTATTCCCCAGAATCTTCCCAGAGAAAATCAGATCATGTTAATCAACTCATAAGTTATGTATACAGTATGTACAGATCAACAAAGTTCCCTGTGTGTTTAAAGTAAATATAAACATATATGATACAGTTTTTGTTGATTAGAGTTTTTTGACAAAACAAACATGACAAATTGCAATCACAACAGGAGATAGTTATTAAAATATCATTAACACTTATGTTTTGGATAAAGTCTATTGGACATATTTTTTGGTCGCGCACAGGAGATGAAGAAACAGGCTGACTGAGGAGCCCTCTATTTGCCCTCCCACAGTATGTTTAGAAAGTCTGCTGCTAGGCTAATTGGAGGATTAACCACTATACAGCTGCTGTATAAGCAGGCAAGCTATTATGCATAGTCTTTTCAGCAATCGTCAACATGACACATTGTAGCTATTATAAGGCACTTTTGGTTATTCTTCTGTTTACTGCTTCATAAAGAACAATACAACAAAAATATAGTTTTTTCAAATAACTAAATTTGAAGTGATAGGCTGTTTCTAAGCCACACAATACTTCAAATGTACTTTAATTCTTGATAAATTAATTGTTTTCTATGGTCCTGCAGGATGTGTGCAATTACATTTTTTATATAGATATTGTTTGTATTTTTAATTTTTTACTTTTGGTAAATGTTGCATAAATAAATAAAATAATAGAATTTACTGACTCCATCTTTCTTAAAAATAGCGAGTACTGCACTATCGGAGTTTTATTGAATTTACATTTAGTTTTTTATGTATTCATTTAGGGTACATTGGCACAGGCTGTGAAGAAAGGTGAATGGATTTTGCTGGATGAAATTAATTTAGCTGCAGCAGAAACATTAGAATGTTTGAGTAGTCTTCTGGAAAGCCATGCTGGCTCACTTGTGTTGCTGGATCGAGGAGACACAGGTAATTTTCAAATGATAATTAACTGCTAGTATTCCAGACCAAACTGACAAAACTCAAAATTAATGTCATCTTTCGAGTTGGCCACATTAATAAGACACACGTATGCCAAAAAAGAAAGAAAGAAAGAAATAAACAATAGGCTACAAGTAACTGATTAAAAAAAAAAAAAAAGTACTAAAGTAATTCAGACATAATTTTTAGACAAATAAAAATACAGAAAATTTTATTTTAGCTACAATTAGGAGTTTGCGATATGTATTGTCTACAATAATACTTTTAATTGTTGTTTTAATTTCAGCTTACACATCTTTATCGAGCATGTCACTTACTTTGTAAGAAATAATTAAAAACAAGCCTTGAGAGTCCACACATTCACTGTCTCATGTAACCTAACAGGCTCTACATCTAACTTGTTTAACCATCTACAAAGTGAAGTTGATCTAGTATGCAGCCCTATGGGTGTCAGGCAAAAAAAAATCTTTTGAACAAATTACGTCATTTGTTCAAACAGATTATTTTTATTTCCCTAAGATGCAATGGCCTATTGCGTCTTATTTCACAAGCTGTCTTGGCTGCTTTTTTTACTGATTCCAAAGCACTTTTTTTTTCATTCATTATGTGAAACACTCTTACAGATCCCACCTTCTCGCCACAGTCTGATGACACAAGGGCGGGAGCAACAAATGAGAAAAAAAAAGCTTTTTAGCTTTAATTATAACAGCAGTTCAGAGAAGGCAAGTCTCTGCACAAAGCCATTGAAAAAGAGATAAAGAGTTCCTTTGTGATACCAAAGGTGAACAGTGATGTAAATCCACTTTAGTGATGGAAAACAATAGAAGCACATTTGGCCGTATGAAAATGTAATTTGTAACCATGCTGCTCTGATGGCAGCTGCTCTGGACAGACTGGTGATTCTGTCACATAACTTGAAGTTCCCTCAGCAGAATTTTACAATTTCTTATTTTTTCTGATATCTTTGTGCAATATTGGACAGAATTTGAAGTTAGTAATTTGTTAAAAAATGTCTTTACGTTGTTTTTTTTGTATTTTTATGCAATATATGACAGAACTTGTTTACAATTCTAGTTTATAGTTTTTTTTCCCCATGTGCAGTGTTTGACAGAACCATGGATTTTTACACAATAGTACTGTATGTTTGATTTTTGTTCTTGCTTGTATGCTACACAGTTCACTTAACAGAGCAGTTTGTTTATCATACTGTAATGTTCATGCACTGTATTTCAGTTATGATTAGTATTTTATTCCCTTTAGATTCATATCTTGTTTACATTAAGGTTTACAGTAAGGTTAAGAGTCTGTTTAAAATGTAGTCATTATAATACTGTAGTTTTTTGGTCTTAGTTTAGTTTTTTGTGTAAATCCAGAAATTGAAATTGTTTATTCATTCTTGCATTGTTTGATCTCAGTAATACTTCGGTGGTTTTAATGTTTTTGTGTTGTTTTACTTCAGTTTTAAGTAAGTAAATAACATCTGTTTTCCTTAATTGTTGCTTCCATTAATCCTATTAGTAAGCTACAGTTCATATCCTGTTATCAGGACTAAGCTAAATTAATAAGACTTTTATAAACACGTTTTTAAAGGATGCAAAATATTGTCAAATTATCCTTCTCGTCAAAGTCCCAGAGAATCTTTTGTTAGTACAGGTAGTCCGCTCCATCATCTTTGGCCTGGGGACGCTGCAAGCAGTGGCTGAAGGAGGGACAATTTCGCTGCTCATGCAGTGTAGTGTCCCTCGGGTGACTCCTGGCAGCAAGCGGTGACCCGTGGTCTATAGTCACTGCGGCCACAGCTATCACTCGTGTGCAGGACGGAGGCTTGATGGGGCAGTTCGCTGTCCGCCCACTATGACGCCACAGTTACTGCTCCTGATTGGATGCAGGCTGAATGGAGCAGAGGGGGGCGTTTCACTGCCCGCCCACTACACACGGCTTTCCCGTTCATTCTCGGTGGGCGGTTGGTAATGCAGCAAGCGGTGACCTGGTTGTGGCTGAATGGAGGCCATTGAGTGTGAACGGGGCGGCGGAGGGTAGCATTGTAGTGTGCTTCGGGTGGCTGCCTGTTGAATGGGGGTGGTGGTGGGCAATTTACTACACGCCTTTGGCCGCACTGTGTTCGTTCTTGGTGGGCGGACGCTGCGGGCAGCATACTGTAGTGGAGATGACAGCCTGCTTACTTGAACTGTTACGTACATACCAGGAAGTTGTCTCTTGTCAGTACACCAGATGTGCTGACGAGGGATGCCTGCCTGCTGTGATACCGTGTACAGTGCTGTGCAGAAGATTTCATCTTAACCTTTTTGTCTTCACCCTTCAAGGATGTCTCTGAAATACAAATCTGATGCAAGTGCTGGTGATACAGTAAAGAGAAAAACTGTCACCATTGAAAATAAAGTAGAAATAATAAAAAGGTCACAGAGAGGTGAAACTCCATCATTCATTGGCAGAGCACTTGGTTACAGTCGGTCAACAATAGCATTTATTAAAATAATGTACCTGTTCTGACTTGCATACAAATTCAACTTAAGTACAAACCCACAGTCTCTATCTTGTACGTAACCCGGGGACTGCCCGTATTGCATACTTTAGCTACAAAGTATACTTTTGGATCTGTTAAACCATACAAATTCTGATTAATATTTTTAACTAGATGACAATATATTTTATGACATTTGTTAAGGTAAATGTGACTTTGTTTTTTTTTTTCCAAAATTGGGGGTTATGTACCATTAAGACTATAGTTGACCACCTACAAAATTTCAAGAAAATGAATATGTGAAGTCACCAAGCATGTTTATTTTGAACTGAATCAATTTAAGATAGCTGTGTAATGGGAATATATTCCAAGAGTTATTGTTTTATTCTTTATTCTTCAGATAGATCATAGAATATTGAATTCTAAATGGATTTCTATTTTTAGCAATTACTTTAAGCCTCCTTTCAGTTTACCTTACCTTTTTTAATTCTGTAATAGCTTTCCCATCAAAAACCTGCATTAAAAAATAATAATAGCACACACATTGATAAGTCATAGAAAATACATTGGAAAAATAAATAAAAATGAAATAGTATGCATTGTGCTGTTCTGTATATGATGGTAATATGTTTTTGTGGGGTGTTTTGAGATGGTCCCCCACACACAGCCCATCATTGTAATTGGGACAGGAGATGTGTGTTTCTTTGTGCACTTTTCTTATAATAATTTTTTCTGTTGCTTTGGTGTTAGAATATAGAATGTCATTGTCTGATCCACATGATCAATGCATCCCTTGTGTTTTTGTAAATTGCCACAGTGCAAGGCTTAGTGACTTTCACTATCCCTTTCACATGAACATTGATGGTTGCTGCATTGTGAATAATGGCTAACGTCCGTCTTGTCCTTCCACATGATTGTAGTCATTTTGTCCTTTTGTTATGCACCGTTTTACCCCATGATGAACCTTCAGGCGACTGAATTCAGCAGGTTTATTACCAAGGTTCAGTTGTACAATGCCATTGGCATCAGTTTCATTATCCATGTCAATGTCTGATGACCAATTCACATTGTCATCAGTAACGCTTGACTAAACTGATTATCCACTTCAGTTTGTGCTAAAACTGGCTTTACAACTTCTCTTTTACACGCCAATGTGTTCTGATTGAGGGCTATACTTATGAGTATTGATGAGTTAACCTAGAGTGGCAAAGCGCATTTAAATATGTTTCATTCCGTCATATATATGGGAATAGAATACTGTCCTGAGAGTTTTTAACGTTGTAAAGCAGATCATTATACATTAGCACTCATCTGACTTGGGAATAACCATATTTACATTAAATTCTGAGCCTCAGTAATGCTCAGGGTTAATGCTATGGATCTTAATCATTAAATAGAGAAAGCTTTTGTTATATTTATGATTTCACTTTTGTTTTCCTTTTAATAGTTGTTATTTGGGAAAACAAAATTAATTTTTAAATTTTTGTAGATATTTTTTGCAGTAAATGCAATCATTGGTTCCATCGTTATTAAAGGTACAGTGATTTAGGAGTTCAATAAAACAGATGTATTGTTCAGTAATATAATGTTTGACATTTTATTAATATAGTTCAGAAATAGGCTTAACGATCTCTCTTGTAACTTTTGCATTTAACCATATCACATGGAAATATCATGCAGCATTATTTTTACTAAAATTTGTAGTTATATAATAATAAGTTATACTGGAAATAACTATAATAGTTCAAGTCTTTAGGGATTTTATCTGAGAGAGAGCCAGGCAAGTATTTGACTGAGAAAAAGAGTCCTTGTGGTCCGGAGATGCTGGCAGATGTGGTTTATGCATGTGAAATAAAATAGAAAACAACTGACAACAAATTGTGATGAAGGTACAGCAAATGATGCAAGTATAAATGGATTTCTGACAAAAGTAATACACAGAATTGGTCTTACCCCTAACCATCCCAAATACATTGGATAATGGAGTAAGAAAGTTTGGGAGAAACTGGCCAACTTAAGGATATGCAAGCTGATAGCAGTTAAGCTGATGATAGTGGTGTTCATGTTGTTTTTTTTTGCTTTTGCGAAACACTTGGCTGAATTAATCTATGATTAACATTACATTTCCTCTAATAAAATCATTAAGACAATTTTCATGTATACTTTATTTACACATTTTGATTAAACAGTTAAAGAAATTGCTGTCTCTTGTATATCAGTCTTGTACAAATGTTAGCATCTGTATCTCAACAGACATACTGTATCTGTTTAATACAGGATGTTGATTTAAGCCAAGTGATATATTGTAGACCGTGAAACTGGTAACATTTAATGGTATTATTTTTTAGCTAAGACATAATTTATACTGAAAACGGAGAAATGTTTTAAAAATAGTGTATGGATTGTTCTTCTATGTAAAACATAAATCATGCCCTCATTTGTGTTTAGAGCCTATAGTACGTCATCCAGAATTCCGTCTGTTTGCCTGCATGAATCCAGCCACTGATGTTGGAAAGAGAAATTTGCCTCCTGGAATAAGAAACAGGTAATTCAGTGATATTTGGTAAAATGAATTAAATAATTTCAAGTACTTTAAAGTGACTGTAGAGCGGCATAGTTTTTTTTTTTTAAATCATTTTTATTTAATTTTTCATGCAAGTCATTAAAAACCACTACAACTTTCTCCTAAACTAAATAAACTGAGTGTATATTTGTCATTAACGAAAAATCTTGGTATGTTGATCATGATGTATATCGTCTTCCCTTAAATGTAATTCATGCATTTAATTGTGTGTGGAAAGATTCTATATTATTGTTATTTCATGTTGAACAGGAAACTTTCAATCTATTGCTATGACTGACCATTAAATGGTGTGCTTTTAGAGTTTTAGACATTTTAGAGTGGTTTTCTGCATTTATAATTTTCTCCACAGAAATATTGCTTAGTTTGGATAATGTCAAGTTGCATCCAGAGGGTTTCCTTCATTCACATGGTAGTTTTTATGAAGAAGTTCAGAACTAACATTTTTAATCTAAATTTCTCAATACCTGCAGCTATTCTTACTGTTGCCTAATGCAATTACCTATTGAAAAATGGATTTTTTTCCAATTCCAGTCTAAATTACATTTATCAATATTCAAACTGCCACAGATCAGTATGCAAATATAAGCAAAGATCATAGTATAAAACCATATTTATGGCAAATGAAAATTATTACATTGATATTTTTCCTTTATTTTTTTAAATAAATAGGAAGTTAAGATCAGAGAACATTTTATATTGTTTATCTTTGAGGCGACAGATTTTCTTTTGTTAAAGTTTTCATTCAAAGTCTTGCTTTATATTTGTCCTCAAATCTGTCAGGTGAAAATGACTCCCAAGATTAATCTTAAAAGAAATGTGTTTTTTATTTTTTCATTCACAAATTTAAACAATTTTCTAAAATTGTTTTTTATGTTTTAAATTTTCACTTGTGAAAAGATCTGGAATGGTTCCAGTGGTACTTCGTTACTGCTTTGTTTTTATTACACATTATAAAATGTCAGTAAATAAGCAATTCCCAGTAATGGCTATTATTTTTATTATTTGTAGACAACCTGAATGTGTTATAACTTATGCATTTCTGTTTGTGTAAATTTTTTTAATGTAATGTTTTATCATATACTTTTTATCAGGTTTACTGAAGTTTATGTGGAAGAATTAGAAGATCAAGGAGATTTAAGAATTTTAATATTAGATTATCTTAAAGGTCTTAATCTAAGCAAGACAATTGTTTCTGGGATTATAAGGTAATTTGTTTCTGTGCAATACATTTTTATGCTTAATTTTGTTATACTTCCATTTTCTGTCATAGTATATTTTTTATTATTGAAATGATTACTTTGAAACCGCTGCTCTGTATGCAGAGATTTATTTTTTTCCCTGAAACTTTGCTCTTTAATTTTGCTTTGTTCCCTTGTTCTGCATCTGTTTTTCATTTCATGTCTGCATTTTATTCCCCAAATGCATAACTAAGGGAGAAACGAACTTTGTCATGTGTTGTTAAGCTTATTCTGTGTACAGTAGCTGTGTAGCAATGATTACTTATTTACTCTTGTTGATTGGGTTTTATTTTCATCATGTTGAGTTGGTATCTTGCATACTTTCATAACTCACTTATGAATGTGAGTGTTAATTTGAATAGCACATATTTAGAGGTATGGTTATAGTCATCAACTTTGTTTAACCCTTGTTTGAAAAAAAAATTATTTTTGTGCTCTGCTAAAACATGTGTAAATAAGATTGGAGTAAACATAATTCTAAAAATACTAACAGCCCTTTTGTCATATTTTAACTTATGTATGTGCTAATGTTACAAGAATGGCTTATGCATTTATATTGGCATATACAATTTGCCTTTTTATTTTACCATTTGCCTGGCAAACTTAAGCTAGAAAGATTCAAACTCCCATACAGGGTTAAAATGATGCTGTAGTTATAAAATGACCTTGAAGCCAGTTATGCTATATGAAAGCATTTTCCTGTAAGTTTGAGCTGCATGTGAATGGGGATTCAGACAGAAATTTGTTATCTAAATCAATTTTAGACATCTTTGTTCAGTATATTTGAAATGTTTACATTGCCAGCCATATTAATAGTCTTTACCCAAGTTTGTTAATCACTGTAGAAGTATGAATACAAGTTATGCAAACATTTTGAAAAATACTAAGAATTAAAGAACATATGCTAGAAATGTAATACTATGCATTGTTTTGGCTGTGATGTCACAGCAAAGTGCTACCTGCCAGTCCTGATCTAGAAGCCTTCAGATTACAAAGTAGGGGTCTCATCTTGGTGAGCCATATAGGAGACCTCCCCCCTGCTCTAGCACTTCCATGAGTGTGACATCAGACTGGACTGTTATAATTGTCTGCTAATGTCTGTTAACGCGCAGATATTGAAACCCTCCCAAACATATGCTTTTCAAAACTTCTTTTAAGTAAAAGTAGATGTGTAAGAAAATAATTCGAAAGAAACATTTTTCTTTCATCACTGGGGAAAACAAATTAGACAAAGTTAACAATATGCTTTTTAAATTAGTTGCATAAACTTTAGTCTGATACATGCAGCTCTGGCTACAAAATTTCCATTTTGCCTCATTATGCTCAGCAGTCAGTTATTTCTATGCTATGTTATGCATGCACTTTGTTTTCTTTTAAACTTATTTAGAACATGCATTTATAAACCTCAGCTTCTAAACTGCTGCAACTTAAAATTTAAACGTTAAATTAATCCTTGAATAGTAACATGCTTGGATCTCATACATGTGTTGCGTTTTTGTTATATAAACATTTATGTAGTCGTTTTAATTCAGCTCCTAAAAAATTCTTTTTTTTTTTTTTTTGTTTGCCATTAGTTTTTATTTAGCAGTGCGCAAAGAAGCAAATTGTAAGCTGGTTGACGGAACTGGACATAAGCCTCACTATAGCCTCCGGACACTTTGCAGAGCATTGAGATTTGCAGCTGGGAACCCCTGCCACAGTAGTCAGCGCTCTCTATATGAAGTATGTTTTTTTTTTTTGGCTTTTTCCTAGTTGTGGTACAGTTACTGAATATGAGAAAAATTGTACATATTCTGTCTAACAAAACACAATTGTTTTTATTATGCTAATCAGTTTTGTTAGTAATGGGTGCCAGCTCTTTAAAATCTGTGATGCATGACTTCTTGTGTCACTTACTAGAAACATTACAGGATTTTTGAAATATCTTATGGTTTTATTTAATTTATTGTCCTTTTATTAGTTAGGACAAAGAAACAAAGATGTATATTTATATCTAGACTAATGTTATCAATTGATACAATCTGTAATTGCTTTAGAATGTCACTGTTCTTTTTAAGCACATCAGTGATTAATGTCTTGTAATATTTTAGGGTTTCTGTTTAAGTTTTCTGACACAGCTGGACCGATCATCTTATCCTATTGTTCAGAAACTGATCTGCAAACACATTTTGGGTGGTAACACAAAAAGCCTGAAAGAGGTAATGATAAACTGAATATTTGATTGAAGCTTTAAAAATACATATATAATCCTAATCATGTGGATCTTGAATTGGAAACACTGTAAACAAGGGGGATAAATGTTTTGGCAATGCGGGATTGATCTTGAAAGATTGTACATTATATAATATTCAGTAGCTTGAATTCAGAACCTTTTATCCATGATTCATGCAATGCAATTATACATTATTGAAATATAAAAAGAAATACAAAGTCAAGTAACAAGTAAGATCATGCAGTATTAAAACTGAATAAACTTCTTTAAATAATAATAATTTTAAATTGCAATTACAATATAGCATAAAACATGCAGTGTCACTATAATTATTTCTAGGGCTTTTTTAATGGATTGTGCTTGACTGTATTTTATTGAACATTAACACCTTCCTCAGTTTAACTGTGGAATATATACTTAAGTTTCATACTGAACTGTCTTGTTTGCATAGTGTCAACTGATTAAAACTTTGCAGCCTGTACACATTTGTTCTCGGCTTACTGTAGGAGATAGCTATGTCATATACTGGAAGCTAGTTTAACAGTTTTTTTTTTGTTTTGTTTTTAGGTTTCAATGATGGTCTTATATGATCTCCTATTAGAGCACTTCACTTTATAGAGTTGCTACCAAATATAAACAATAACCAGAAATATGTGGTGGAGTGAAAAATCTTTCAATATAAAAACATTTATTTCCTCTTTGAAGCATTGAGTAATTATTAAGGTTGCATTAAAGGTAGTAACAAACCCTGTTATTAAAACTGCTCACCCCCATATATATATATATATATATATACATATATATATATATATATATATACAGTTTTGTTAAATGTCCTTTTGCTCCTGACTGGCTTACAAAGTATTACCTAGGTAAAGTTATCTGATGATAGGGAAACAGCAATTATTTCAAGTAACAACAAATTCATTATGTTTCTGGTTTTTAGTAGTTGTTTTGTTTAATTTTTAGTCCATCCCTGAGCCTACTGATAAGAAATGCTTTCAAGTGGAAGATTATTGGATTTCAAGAGGGGAGCTTCCTCCAGTGACTGATAGCAGTTATATCCTGACTCCTACAGTGAAGCTTAATCTGAGGGATCTTGCCAGAGTAGTGTCTGCAGGGTAAGGCTGATAGTCTCTTTCATCCATTTATCAAACAAAACATGAACATGTAATTTAGGAAAATGATGTATAATAATCACTGACTTGTTTTTTTCATGTTATATTTGAGCAGTTAACTTGTTACTATTTTTTTAAATGTTCATTAAATATTGTGCTGTTCTTCCAAGTTTTCAGTTGCTGCTGTTCTGTTAGCCATTAGTTATAGGCAATGTTGATTTCATTTTGCATTTTTATGTATCACTCTGGTGTTGTTTTGTTTCAGTAAAGGTTTAGGTTAATATATCAGGGCTCCAGACAGAAAAAAAAAATTTGGGAGCCATTGGCTCCAAACCCCAAAATATTTAGGAGCCAAATGCTTTTTTTGGGAGCCATAATCTCTACCGCATGCCAAATGTGAAATAAATAAATAATATTTACTTGTATTGTTTGTTTGTTTCTTTGGTCTACCTCACACTGCTTTCCTTTCTCCTGTCTGAGCTATTTGACCTGCCTACTAATGTCCTCTGCAAGGTCTTATAGATATTAATAACAGAAGAATAAATGACACATAAATGTGTACAGTGCAAATGTTTACTAATAAGCAATACTTCAAGTCCAGAGTCTTATACACAACATGTGTAAGGAACACTACAAATACAAACACTGAAAATGTCTTACACATAATACCACAAGAATTAACACAATAACAAACATTATAAACAATTATTTCTGAAATAATCATTTTGCAATGAGTGTACAAATATAAAGAAATTAATTACTCTTCAAGTTCACTGTCACTAACTGTTACAATGTCAGCATCATTTTTGCTGACTGACAACCAGCGCTTTACACTGGGCTCTGGGTCTAAAAGTTCAAGTGTAGGGCCCTCTGTACTGATCCTTACCAAGTCTTCCAGTGTTTCTTCACTTAGGGAGTTGCTCACTTTTGATTTTATTCTGTTTTGTGCTGAAAATCCTCACTCGTGCTGAGCTGCAGATATCTGAAGCACCAGCATTATTTCGACTAAGTGAAGCAGATTTTTAAAATCTGTACGGAAAGGCTCCTTGCTCAGCATCACTGTCCATAGGCCATCGTAAGTCTTATCCATAAACTGACCCTTCACTAATATTTTCAACATTAGGCATTCCTTCTGCACAGCTGTGACATCGCAGCCATTGTTTGATAAGAGCTCCCTGTACCATTTAACAAGTGTGTCTATCTCACACTTGCCATAGCTATCAATGTCCTCTGGCCATGCATCATGACAAAACACTGAAAATGACTTGATGATTTCTGATCCCTTTGAATGTCCGTGCTGTGTAGCACTTGACATCATGTTTGCAAACCTGATCTCCAATTCTTTAACAGTAATGTCAACTGTTTTTTCAATTACGGCCTTTAGATCACTTCTGAATGTGGCCTGATTTTGGGGGCCTTTCAATTTAACATTTTGGAAGGTTATGACTGTGTGGCTACTTGCAGCCCTCTCATTCCTGGTTGTTGATGGCCCTTCCTGTTGAACTGAACCTTCAGGCTGAGAACCTATGTGCTGTAAGAATTCCTGCAGCTTCCCTTCTCTCAAAGCATTTTCCTTCAATCCTTTAATTGTTACCACACAGCCCACAATTGCAGCAACTGCCTGAGGAAGTATATAAGAATTTGTTTTGAAGTGTAAGGCTCAGCTTTGAGACCTCTGAAAAAAGGTCATGTAAAATGTGACAAAAGGCAACGAAAGACAGGCTTTCCATTTGCTGAACAATGTGTTTGGCTCTTCCCTTTATGTCTATCTTTTTGGAGATGACTGCAAGGTGCTCCATATGATGATGCACAGCAGTGTACTGCCCCTGACCTGTTGCATAGTTTGAATGGAGAAAAACTGAGAGTGCCCGATAAATGTGTGGCAACCAGCGCTGAGTTTTTACTGCTGATGGGTTTCGTACTGTACATCCTAACTCTACTTCTATAGCCTTCAGCTCCCACTTGCTTTTGGGACTAAAATGATACGTTTTCCACACTAGTTGTAGAAGGTCATAAACTTTTTCAATCATTGGCACTGACCTTTGTGTGTTAAGCATTGCCAGTTCCAGTCGATGGGGTAGACCGTGGAAAGGCAGAGCATGTTCACCTATCTCTTTTCTGAAAAGTGCCCCGGTTCTCCCTGTTGCACCTGTGTTCACGCTTGCACCATCTGCTCCGAAAGCACTCATTTTATGTACCCACCAATTTGGGTTGGTTGGGTCAGCATTCTGAAGCAGTGATTTAATGGTGTTTTGAATCTCTTCTGCATGACCATAATCAATCTCAGCCAAACCTACTAGATGAGTCTTAGGTGTTCCATCAGATACATACCTACAGTATGTGATGACATTGTCTTTCCCTGAGACATCTGTTCCACAATCAGTTATAACAGAGATGTAGTTTACCTTTAAAGCTTCTTCCAGCACATTACTTTTTAATTCATCTGCAATGCAACCTACAAACTCTGCACATGCTGTATCATTATCGTATGCTTTTGACACATCCATGCCATTCTTCTTCATCAGCAGAAATTGAGATTTAAACTTTGTGAACGGTATTTCTTCCAGTGCAATCATATATACTGCATTGAATTTTTTTTTTTTTTCTTTCATCTCATTTTCTGTCACTTTCTCACAAGCACGTTGCACTGCCTTAGCTATGGGGGTGTCATGAGGAGCAGACCTAGCAATCACACAGTCTCTGGCATTCTTGTGTTTCTAACTCTCACCATGCTTTTTTCAGTTTCCTTTTTAAAATGGCTCGTACCACAAATTAATTCTGTTTTACCAGCAATTTCTTGTCCAGCTTGTGCACAAAAGCTGCAATACATCTTTCCCTTGTCATACCGTAACCAAGCGATGTCCTTTAACCAAGCCGCTTTAAACTGTCTTCCAGGCATCGGTTTTGCAGGTGCAGAAGACTTTGCTAACGGGACGGAGTTGTCATCCTTTAATAACACTACATTTTCGGATGCCTGTGGCTGTACCTCAGATAACCCACTGACTGAATTATCTTCGGTTCGTTCAGAAGTAGACAAGGCAGGATTTGGATGAGTGGGCATTGAGAAAAAGTCTGAAATTTTTCGTTTGGCCATTTCGCGTGTTACATGGAAACTTAGAACATTTCGTGTGTTACGTGGAAAGTTAGGACGGAATTCGAGGAGTAGTCATGGCCCGATTCTCTTCTATTTCAGATCCCTATCCGCAGCAGTTAGCGAGATGACGTTTGAAGTAGAGTGGGCGTGTCAGATGATGCCTCGCTTCGGTTTGGCTTGAATCACATGATAATTTAATAGGAAATGCAGACGCTGACTGAGAGTGTTCGCACATAATTAAAAGCCGTTTTTGCTGCTTTAAATTTAAAATTTTTCTTAGATTGAGAGAGAGAGTCGCCACCGGCGACTGGAATGAAAAACCTAGTTGCAAAATAGAAAATCAAGTCGCATTGGCGACCATTTTAGTCACCATCTGGAGCCCTGTATATTTGTATTGTTTGTGCCATAAGTATATACCTGTGCTGCATAAATATTTTGCTGAACACTCAAATTACTAATTTTTTGTCCTGCTTTTTCGAATGTCTGTAAATTTAATGTGGGTATATAATGTTGATCAGTTCCACTCAAAGTGTTCTTTTTCATATTATTAGATCCCATCCAGTTTTAATTCAGGGAGAGACCTCTGTTGGTAAGACTAGTCTCATTAAGTGGCTAGCATCATCAACTGGAAACCATTGTGTTCGAATCAACAACCATGAACATACAGACATCCAAGAGTATATTGGCTGTTACGCTTCCAGTGAGACAGGAAAACTTGTTTTCAAAGAAGGTAATTAACTGTTTATGCTTATTTATTGGGTAAGTTCTGAAAGAAAATCAGTGGGCCACATGCATCCGCACACATTTATAATTGTTTTTCTGTGTGTGTGTGTGTGTGTGTATATATACATATGTATATGTATATAAACTGCTCAAAAAAATTAAACAATCACTTTGAAAACACATCAGATCTCAATGAGAAAAAAAGTCATGCTGGATATCTGTACTGAAATGGACTGGGCAATGTGTTAGGAATGAAAGAATGCCACATTGTTTGATTGAAATGAAAATGATCAACCTACAGAAGGCTGAACTCAAAGACAAACTGAAAATCAAAGGGAAAAAATGATGCAGAAGGCTAGTCCATTTTGCTGAAATTTCATTGCAGCAACTCAGAATTGTACTCGGTAGTTTGTATGGCCCCCACGTGCTTGTATGCATGCTTGACAACGTCGGGGCATGCTCCTAATGAGACAACTGATGATCTCCTCCCAGATCTGGACCAGGGCAACACTGAGCTCCTCGACTGTCCGAGGTGCAACCTGGCGGCATCGGATGGACCAAAATATAATGTCCAGAGGTGTTCTATTGGATTTAGGTCAGGTGAGCATGGGTGCCAGTTAATGGTATCAGTTCCTTTCATCCTCCAGGAACAGCCTGCATTCTCTCACCACATAAGGGCCGGGCGTTGTCATGCACCAGGAGGAACCCAGGACCCACTGCACCAGCATAGGGTCTGACAATGGGTCCAAGGATTTCATCTCAATACCTAATAGCAATCAAGGTGCCATTGTCTAGCCTGTATAGGTCTGTGCATCTGTCCATGGATATGCCTCCCAAGACCATCATTGACCCACCACCAACCCGGTAATGCTGAACGGTTTTACAGGAAACATAACATTCTCCACGACTTCTCCAGACCCTTTCACGTCTGTAACATGTGTTCAGGGTGAACCTGCTCTCATCTGTGAAAAGCACAGGGTGGACCTGTCAATTCTGGTATTCTGTGGTAAATGCCAATCTAGCTCCATGGTGCCGGGCAGTGAGCATAGGAGGATGTCGTGCCCTCAGGCCACCTTCATGAAGTCTGTGTCTGATTATTTGGTCAAAGACATTCACACCACTGTCCTGATGGAGGTCATTCTGTAGAGCTCTGGCAGTGCTCATCCTTTTCCTACTTGCCCAAAGAAGCAGTTACTAGTCCTGCTGATGTCCCTCTGTCCAGCTCTCCTAGAGTTACTGCCTGTCTCCTGGAAACTCCTCCATTTTCTTGAGACTGTGCTGGGAGACACAGCAAACCCTCTGGCAATGACACATATTTACAGTATGTGCCATCCTGGAGAAATTGGACTACCAATGCAAATTGGCAGATTGTCCTCCATTGCGGTGGAACATCAGCTGGGTGAGCAGGAGGCACAAAAACGTAATTATGGGAAAACAAGTAAACTTGTGCAAGTTTAAAGAAGGTTGATAGCATGCTGGTGTTGATCCCATCCAATCCACAGAAATTTTGGGCCGAATGGCAAGGGCCGGCAGTGATAGAAGGGCGTATGTACCCAGTGAATTATAAAGTTAGAATTCCTGTGTGGCGGAAACCCATACAAATTTTGCATGTTAATCTTTTAAAGGAGTGGCGTGACCGTCACAAAGTCCTGGTCACGGCTGTAGCAGTCCCCCAGACTGAGATTGCTATTAGGTATGATTTAACTGATACCCAAAAGGCAGAATTGCTATCGCTGACGCCTGGCCGGACAACAATTGCAGAACACAAGATTGTCTCTCCACCTGGTGTTACTCCCATATTGCCAACCAGAGGCAAACGAGGAAAATGATACATGAGGAAGTCTAACAGATGCTCCAATTAGGCGTTATTCAGCCAAGCAAAGGTGAATGGCGAAATGCAGTTGTACTCGTCTCAAAGTCTGATGGTTTGGTTCTGTATTGATTTTAGGTGTTTGAAGATTTCCATATTTGATGCACACCTGATGCCACGTGTGGATGAGCTGTTTTTAAAGTTCGGGCAGGCTTCATACAGTGCACCTGGAAAGTATTCACAGCGCATCACTTTTTCCACATTTTGTTATGTTACAGCCTTATTCCAAAATGGATTAAATTCATTTTTTTCCTCAGAATTCTACACACAACACCCTATAACGAAAACGTGAAAAAAGTTTACTTGAGATTTTTGCAAATTTATTAAAAATAAAAAAAAAAACTGAGAAATCACATGTACATAAATATTCACAGCCTTTGCCATGAAGCTCAAAATTGAGCTCAGGTGCATCCTGTTTCCCTTGATCATCCTTGAGATGTTTCTGCAGCTTAATTGGAGTCCACCTGTGGTAAATTCAGTTGATTGGACATGATTTGGAAAGGCACACACCTGTGTATATAATCTGGTCCCACAGTTGACAGTTCATGTCAGAGCACAAACCAAGCATGAAGTCAAAGGAATTGTCTGTAGACCTCCGAGACAGGATTGTCTCGAGGCACAAATCTGGGGAAGTTTACTGAAAAATTTCTGCTGCTTTGAAGGTCCCAATAAGCGCAGTGGCCTCCATCATCCGTAAGTGGAAGAAGTTCGAAACCACCAGAGCTGAGCGATCAGGAGAGAAGGGCCTTAGTCAGGGAGGTGATCAAGAACCTGATGGTCACTCTTTCAGAGCTCCAGAGGTCCTCTGTGGAGAGAGGAGAACCTTCCAGAAGGACAACCATCTCTGCAGCAATCCACCAATCGGGGCTGTATGGAAGAGGGGCCCGACGGAAGCCACTCCTTAGTAAAAGGCACATGGCAGCCCGCCTGGAGTTTGCCAAAAGGCACCTGAAGGACTCTCAGACCATGAGAAACAAAATTTTCTGGTCTGATGAGACAAAGATTGAACTCTTTAGTGTGAATGCCAGGCATCATGTTTGGAGGAAACCAGGCACCGCTCATCACCAGGCCCTGCTCCAGAGCGCTCTTGACCTCAGACTGGGGCGACGGTTAATCTTTCAGCAGGGCAATGACCCTAAGCACACAGCCAAGATATCTAAGGAATGGCTTCAGGACAACTCTGTGAATGTCCTTGAGTGGCCCAGCCAGAGCCCAGACTTGAATCCGATTGAACATCTCTGGAGAGATCTTAAAATGGCTGTGCACCGACGCTTCCCATCCAACCTGATGGAGCTTGAGAGGTGCTACAAAGAGGAATAGGCGAAACTGGCCAAGGATAGGTGTGTCAAGCTTGTGACATTATATTCAAAAAGACTTGAGGCTGTAATTGCTGCCAAAGGTGCATCGACAAAGTATTGAGCAAAGGCTGTGAATACTTATGTACATGTGATTTCTCAGTTTTTTTATTTTTAATAAATTTGCAAAAACCTCAAGTAAACTTTTCTCATGTTGTCGTTATAGGGTGTTGTGAGTAGAATTCTGAGGAAAAAAATGAATTTAATCCATTTTGGAATAAGGCTGTAACATAACAGAATGTGGAAAAAGTGATGCGCTGTGAATACTTTCCGGATGCACTGTACATCTCCACCCTTGACCTTACAAAGAGTTATTGGCTAGTACCCTTGGAGGAGTCTGATTTTGAGAAGACCATATTTGCCACTCCGGACGGGTTGTTTGAATTTATGGTACTCCCTTTTGGTCTCCAAGGTGCACAGCTGACCTTTCAGCAAATGATGGACCAGATCCTGTGTCCTCATTCCACGTATGCAGGTTCCTATCTTGACAATGTGGTCGTTTTCAGTAATGACTATGAATCTCATCTCGTCTGCCTTTGGGCGGAGCTTGACAGTTTACGGCTGCCAGGGTTGATGGCCAACCTTGAGAAGTGCACGCTAGGTAGGTATGTCGGAAACCCACTATCTGGGATATTTCATGGGGAAGGGTTTACTGATGCCTAATATGGACATTGTGGGGGAGGTGCTTGCATATTGCCATCCCAAAACATGGGCAGGTTCAGTAGTAATTGAACAGGACATACTTTGTGGCAGAAAAGGGGCAAAGGAAAGTCCAAATATTTTTTTAGAATTCTAATGCAATAAAGCAATTGACAAAACAACATAGGTGAGACAGAATTCAGTACGACATTAATATAGTTGTCTATTAGGAAGTTAAGTCAAATGTTAAAAATATCATTGTTTATGCATATTAAATCAATTGGTAAATTCTTCAAATGCACTGTAGAATGAGATGGAAAGAGGGTGTCTGCTTAAACCGTTGCCTAAAGAAAGCAGTTCTTTTTTGTAGGTAGCACACTTAACTCCTAGAAAGTAGGACCTTTACCTTGTGGTCTAATTCTAGCATAAAACACCCCCATACACCATAACAAATGTAGCGGAGAAAAAAACACTCCCAACATTTTTGAAAAATAGCATTTAGCCTGACTTTTACTCATTATTTAACTTTTTTAAACAAACAGTGAGTGCATGGTATTAATGTCACCAAACAATAGACTTTAGCACAACAGGGACACAGCAACTTTCGTGTCAACAGTTCAGGGGCCTCACGTATAAATGGTGTGTATGCACAGAAATGTTGCGTAAGAACATTTCCACTTTCAAATTGTGATGTATAAAACCTAAACTTGGTGTAAAGCCACGGACATTTCCACGGTACCTCATACCCTGTCCTATGCAAGTTTTCTGCTCGGTTTTGCAGACTGGCGGCACCCAGCGTCAAAGCAATGCTACTGTTCCTGTGTGGTCTATCTTTCTTTTTCAGATCCATGTCCCTGACGCGGCTTTATAAATACACTGAAATTAACCGCATATTGTTTATTAGTTTGAGGCATCTGCTTGTAATTAACCTGTAACAATATAATGGTCCACGGAATGGTCAAACTATTCCACATACCATAACTGCTTTAACGTTGTTACTCTCACTGCACCACCTTCTTCTTTCAGCTGCTCCCGTTAGGGGTTGCCACAGCATATCATCTTTTTCCATATTACTCTCACTGCACCACTCGGAGCAGCTGATTGGAAAGAGAGTTATCGGTATACAGCATCAAGCATACGCTGCCTCAGCCATGCTTCCTATTTGAGCTGCTTCTCACATGGCAAACGCTTCAAACCTTTCCTGTACGGACCTCACGGTTCAGAAAGAGTTTCATCCGAAGAGTTATAAACGCACTCAATCAGTCCATCAACTGCTCCTTGTAGAACTGTTGATACTTATAAGTACAGTCACCTCACTGTAAACTTGTACTACAGTTATAATATTGCACAACCTGAGCCACTTTATAAAGCGCGGATTTACATTATTATACAGATAAAACTAACTTCATTTAAATAATCTATATTGTTAATAATTAAAGGACAAGTTGTTGCTACGCTAGCAAGGATCTGGCGCTCTGTTTACGGATTGTTCCTGCCTTGGACTGTATGCTTCACTGGGACTGGCGTGAAGGATAGAATAATTAAACATATACTACGAAGATATTTTAATGTTCCTTAAAAGTTTTTGAAGAATCGGCGTTATAAGCTTATAGATGGCTTAACGAGCTGATTGTGTGATGATCAGTTACTTGGAGAAATAAAAGTAAGAACAGGAATTGGAGGTTAGTACGTTTGAAAGAGACAGTACTGCAGGGGCAGCCTTAGGCATGTGGAAACTGTGCACCTGCACAGGGCTGCCAAATCCCAGGGGCCACCACGGCAATATATATTGAATATAAAACAGAATGAGAAAATAACGACACAGCTAAAAACGCAGTACAAATTTTGGCTAAAGTTAAATGCTTGTGTCATGAGCATGAGGCAGCTATGCAGTGTCCGCAACGGATATGGCCATCCGCCGTGCATAAGATACCATATTGACATTGGCGGGCGAAGGGGCCACCGATTGTTTCTCTGCCCAGGGCTGCCACGAACCTAGAGCCACCCCTGAGTACTGCTGCAATAAATCATTTCATCGAAGGTCACACACAATCGCTGCGCCACCGTGTTTCCATGTTTAATAACGTGCTTTAACTCCTTTCATCATGAAAATGATATCACGTATACATCTCAGTATTTTAGTTATTCAGAGAGCTGTAATATCACGAATGTAATGGATTCTGTGTCCTGTCGGAGAGAAAGCCGGTTTAAGAAGCACCTAGTGATTCACACACACAGAGCACATAGCAGAACACGTACAAAACGAAGCATTTAACGTACTACTTTAATTACGATGTGATTTGAGAAACTGGTTAATTTTAAGATGAAGTTTATGATCTACTTTAATGACAAAATAAACTATGTGATTAAAGTGGAAATTTCAAGATTTAAGTTGAGATTTTGTGCTTTTTTCCCCACTGTGTGCCTTTTTTTTTCACTGTACCCTAGTAAGCTTTCATATGACACTCAGATGGTGGGCTACGACTCGCCTTTTCACGGCGACTTTGATATCTGACAACTTCTTTTTTTATTTCGGGCACTGTGCGACTTGAGCTTTCAGGTTTCTCTAACATGCTATGTCAGTCGATCAACTTCCTTTTGTTGTTTATACCACTGTTTAAACCAAGAGTTCCCAAACTTTTTTCGGCTGCATACCCCTTTACCAAAAACTTTTAAAATCATCGACCCCCTAGTCATTTACTTTACTTACTCAAATTAATAAATTTGTACAGTACTCGATATTAAATATTTCACTAGATATCAAACTTTTCATTTTAATCACTTGTAATTAATGATTGAAAAAGATAAAAGGACTACGGAATATGGCCTTATCTTGTGCAACATTTAATATCGAAACCTGCACTAATGAAAATGAAAGCAAATAAATACGAGCAGAGGTTTTTTACATTTTTGACATTTATGAAATAAATATGTAATTTCAAATTAAGTAGAAATAGTCCAAGCTGTACTGTCTGCATTTCTTTTTTTGTTCAGTCATATTATTATCTACAGAAATAAAAACTTTTATTAACAAACAGTTTCGACAGCTCCTGTGATTAAAAAAAAAAAACAATAAAGTATGTACTTGCTTGAAACAGAAGATTTTTGTTCAAACTTGAATAAATAAACTGTGTCCTCTGATTTTCTTTTTCGTAGTACTCCTCCTCAATAAATAATTATATTCAAAGTTCAAATCACAAATAAGTACATGTCACATCAAACAAACCAATTTATACTGTTTTATGAAAGCATGACCATACAAGACTAATAGATTCTGCTAATATCGAATATCCATTGTCTCGTCCCACCGCGAGCAAGTGTGGACATGTAACAGTTTTTCAGTCTGCACTTGCTTTGATACGTTTGATAAGACAATGCACAGACATGTTTGTGCTACATGTATTTTCATGCATTCTTACATGTGACTCTTTTAATGACACATTTTACCTTTTCGTTCGCAAGTTTGGTATGTAATGTGTTTTTATCAAAAAAGTGTTTTTTTGAATTATTTTACTTAATTAGGTAGGTACCTATTGGAATCTTAGATACTATATTTTGAAGTAATAAACAAATAACAGTAGTAAGGGGGTCTCTTTTTGCTGTTGTCGACCCCCAAATTTTTTTATTGAAACTATCGACCACTAGAAAGTTCAAAGCAACCCCGGGGGTCAATTTCGACCACTTTGGGAACTCTTGGTTTAAACCAACAAATAGTACGTTTTTCCTTGCCTCCACTTGGTATTCGCTGAAATTCTTCTATTTTCCCCTCTTGCTTTTCCTATTGTCTTTTCACAGAACACTGAGCTTAAGGGCTATTTATATTCATTTGCATATTCAAAGAGACATAATTCTGGGAGGAGTTGAGGCGGGACAGCAGGCGTGTGCACGAGTGTTACTTTTCACGCTGACCGGGATTTACAGTGGTGTGAAAACTGTTTGCCCCCTTCCTGATTTCTTATTCTTTTGCATGTTTGTCACACAAAATGTTTCTGATCATCAAACACATTTAACCATTAGTCAAATATAACACAAGTAAACACAAAATGCAGTTTTTAAATGATGGTTTTATTATTTAGGGATAAAAAATCCAAACCTACATGGCCCTGTGTGAAAAAGTAATTGTCCCCTGAACCTAATAACTGGTTGGGCCACCCTTAGCAGCAATAACTGCAATCAAGCGTTTGCGATAACTTGCAATGAGTCTTTTACAGCGCTCTGGAGGAATTTTGGCCCACTCATCTTTGCAGAATTGTTGTAATTCAGCTTTTTTGAGGGTTTTCTAGCATGAACCGCCTTTTTAAGGTCATGCCATAGCATCTCAATTGGATTCAGGTCAGGACTTTGACTAGGCCACTCCAAAGTCTTCATTTTGTTTTTCTTCAGCCATTCAGAGGTGGATTTGCTGGTGTGTTTTGGGTCATTGTCCTGTTGCAGCACCCAAGATCGCTTCAGCTTGAGTTGACGAACAGATGGCGGACATTCTCCTTCAGGATTTTTTGGTAGACAGTAGAATTCATGGTTCCATCTATCACAGCAAGCCTTCCAGGTCCTGAAGCAGCAAAACAACCCCAGACCATCACACTACCACCACCATATTTTACTGTTGGTATGATGTTCTTTTTCTGAAATGCTGTGTTCCTTTTACGCCAGATGTAACGGACATTTGCCTTCCAAAAAGTTCAACTTTTGTCTCATCAGTCCACAAGGTATTTTCCCAAAAGTCTTGGCAATCATTGACATGTTTCTTAGCAAAATTGAGACGAGCCCTAATGTTCTTTTGCTTAACAGTGGTTTGTGTCTTGGAAATCTGCCATGCAGGCCGTTTTTGCCCAGTCTCTTTCTTATGGTGGAGTCGTGAACACTGACCTTAATTGAGGCAAGTGAGGCCTGCAGTTCTTTAGACGTTGTCCTGGGGTCTTTTGTGACCTCTCGGATGAGTCGTCTCTGCACTCTTGGGGTAATTTTGGTCGGCCGGCCACTCCTGGGAAGGTTCACCACTGTTCCATGTTTTTGCCATTTGTGGATAATGGCTCTCACTGTGGTTCGCTGGAGTCCCAAAGCTTTAGAAATGGCTTTATAACCTTGACCAGACTGATAGATCTCAATTACTTCTGTTCTCATTTGTTCCTGAATTTCTTTGGATCTTGGCATGATGTCTAGCTTTTGAGGTGCTTTTGGTCTACTTCTCTGTGTCAGGCAGCTCCTATTTAAGTGATTTCTTGATTGAAACAGGTGTGGCAGTAATCAGGCCTGGGGTTTGCTACGGAAATTGAACTCAGGTGTGATACACCACAGTTAGGTTATTTTTTAACAAGGGGGCAATTACTTTTTCACACAGGGCCATGTAGGTTTGGATTTTTTTTCTCCCTAAATAATAAAAACCATCATTTAAAAACTGCATTTTGTGTTTACTTGTGTTATATTTGACTAATGGTTAAATGTGTTTGATGATCAGAAACATTTTGTGTGACAAACATGCAAAAGAATAAGAAATCAGGAAGGGGGCAAATAGTTCTTCACACCACTGTATGTAGCGGAAGAATGTGGAAGTTGGCAAACGCCCAGATTTATGCATCTTGATTTTTTGTGCGTAAGCACATTTTAGCTTTTGTGCTTATGTCGTTCTATTGTGTGAGTTCTATGCACAGCGTTATGCATTAGGGCCCCAGGTGAGCTCTTTTTAACAGTGTTCAGGTGGCTTGGTTTAGACAAAAGGTTCAAAAGCTGAATGGCTTCAGATAGGAGCAAGCCCTTTTTTAGTCTTATTCAAATGTTAAAAATATTCTAATAAATAATTCAGTACCCCTTCTTCTCTCTCCTTTACTCTGTATCTACAATGTTCTAGCAAGCTTCTTTTGACTTTCCGTCCTAATCTTATTTATCTCCTCTGTTTACACTTCATAAACGAATAGTGTTCATCGTTCATACAGTGTCTCATACTCCTTCTACAAGCTAAAATACTTAAATATTGATGTGTACATGAAAAATTTGCATGTAAATGTAGCAAAAAAATCGCATACATGTCTGCATTTCTATTGTGAAAGAATATATGCTCAGTTTGTATTTTAAATCCTATCACTAGGAAAACATTTTGTTATTTAACAATATGTAATTAACTGGATTTCATGCATGTTAAATAGTTTCATCAGAATCATTTTCTTTAACTTTTAACCAGTCTGTTTCTTTATAGGTACTTATTAAGTATATCATACCAATAAAATATTTCTACATGCGGTTATTAGTGTTAGTGTGAATATGATGTGACATATGTCATGTTTGTGTTAAAGGAGTATCTTGTACTTTAAGCACAGGCTGTTACTGATGAGACAATTAATGATCTCTGTAAGCAATAAAACTGATAATATCTTTGCTAAGTAAGGTTCACCACTAAGTCACTAGACATGGCCTAAGTCTTGTTTGGTATGAACTAAGCAGTTTGGAATTGATTTATGGTGTGGCTGAGAGAAGGGCGGGACAATTTGCAAGCTATATGGAGTGCCACACTGTGTTTTGTTAATTGGGTACTCAGCTTTAATATTAAAGTTCTGGATCAACACAAATACTAATAAAGATCTCCTTTTGTTAAATTAAAATGTTGTCACTTATTTTTTCTTCCCCACAATATAAAACATAAATGTCAGGGAAGGCATAATTATTATTAAAAAAATTATATTTGGGATCTACAAAGTATTATGGTAATGAGAAATTGACATTTGTTGGTCATTTTTTGAGAAGAGGGGTATAAAACCAGAGTGTTATCAGAACACTCAGAATGTGGATGAAAATAGTGTTGTATAACGTGAGAAGAATGAATAAATCTAAGGAAACTGGTTTTGAAAGCTATATAGAATATAAACTATAACTGTGTAAAACCAGATTGTTTGCGGTGGTGATAGCTGTTGCCTCTTTAGCAGCTTTCTGCTTTCCCATTACTCACATAATCATTTTGTTGGGCCCTATTATTTAAACTTTGATTGTAAATTTCAAATGTTCTACTGGAATTATCTCTGGAGCAGTTCATCGGTACATATTTTTATATTCTGTCTTTAATTTGGTGTGCAGTTTTTCTTTTGGAATATAGTTGGGTAAAACTGAGTTTCTTCAGTATATCTTATTCAATGGGATTATTTTCTGAAATGGACCAGATAACTTTAAAGCTCTTGCATAGATATCAAATCAAGTCGTGGATGATGCACTGGTACAGTGCATTCCCGCACCAACTACACAGTGAAACAACTCTGGATCCTGGTTGGCAACCCCCCAGGTCGACACGCGGTCCAGTCCTACCCTCCTGAAATGACCCTCTATCAGCCGCAGTCAGGTGTTATGTGGGCGACCCCTTGGCCTGGTCCAGCCGCTAGGGTTCCCAAAAATGAGTATCTTACGAGCTGGATCACCTTCAGGGAAACACGCCACATGGCCGTAGTGCCGTATCTGATGCTCCCTCATAATGCAGGTAATGCGCCTCATTCCGGACTCCATGAACAACTGTTCATTCGACACAAAGTCAAACCAACGGTACCCAAGGATTTTCCAGAGAGACACAGTACCAAAGGAGTCTAGTCTTCGTCTCAGGTCACTGGATAGCATCCATGTCTCACAAGACATGAAGCACCAGGACTCTAAAGACTTGGACCTTCGTCCTTTTGTATAGATATCGGGGGCGCCACACACCCCTTTCCAGCGACCTCATGGACCCCCCTATGCTCTCCCAATCCGTCTACTGACTTCATAGGAAGAGTCACCAGAGACATGAATGTCACTGCCAAGGTAAGTAAACCTCTCGTAAAGGTCGACACTGTCTCCGTAGATGGACACACTGCTGCTGACTGTGCCCAAGAGGTCATAAAGGCCTGGATCTTGGTTTTTATCCAAAACACTCGCCAGCCCAGACACTCAAGACTCCTCACTCAGTCTCTCAAGCGCCCCGATCAGAGCCTCAATTGACTCCACGAAGATCACAGCATCGTCAGCAAAGTCAAGATCCATGAACCTTTGAATAAGACTAAAAGACATCAGTGACAATTCAAATCTGTAAATCCAAAGGAAATTAATTTTGTATCGGACGAGTGCTTTTTGAAAATAAAATCACTCGCAATGTAAAAAAAAAAAAGTTGATTCTTTTTTGTACAATGTATTAATGTTTTTGTCTGTTTACTTCAGTTTTCTTTTTTAATTAAATAAAACTGAACCAAATGGTTCTTATTTTTGGCATCAAAATAACTTAATATTTTTAATCATATTGCGTATATGTATTTTTTTGTTTCTTTATTCAAGGTGTCCTCATTGATGCCATGCGAAAAGGTTACTGGATCATTCTGGATGAGCTCAATCTTGCACCCACTGATGTACTGGAAGCTCTGAATAGACTCCTGGATGATAATCGTGAACTTTTTGTAACTGAGACACAGGAAACCGTAAAAGCACATCCAAGGTTCATGCTTTTTGCTACACAAAATCCTCCTGGTCTTTATGGAGGCAGAAAGGTATTATATACTTATGTAAAATATATGTAATATTTAAGTTTATTTAGATAATGATCTGTGTTGAATCAACTCCTACAATAACTGTGTTTACATTGTACACATTTTATTGTATTGTTTTTATTCTCCTTTTCCATTCAATTTGTAGTACAGAAAATTTACTCAGTGTATTTTATTGCACAGATAAAGTATTGTATTCTGCAGCACCATGATTTTTAAAACACCCATCATAATATCAAGTCTTATTTTTTTCTTTCAGAAACTATTGTGTTGCTTTTTTGCATCAACTCCTACAATAACTGTGTTTACATTTTACACATTTTATTGTATTGTTTTTATTCTCCTTTTCCATTCAATTTGTAGTACAGAAAATTTACTCAAAGTGTATTTTATTGCACAGATAAAGTATTGTATTCTGCAGCACCATGATTTTTAAAACACCCATCATAATATCAAGTCTTATTTTTTTCTTTCAGAAACTATTGTGTTGCTCTGTTTATTCTCTGTTTCAGTTAGTAGTTATTTAAGTGATTTCCTCTACCTATGAAACAAATGAAAGGTAATGAAATTCTGTAAAACATTTTCCACTAGCTATAGAGAACGTGTTTTATATTATAGGTGTTATCAAGAGCCTTCAGGAATCGTTTTGTTGAGCTCCACTTCAGTGAACTGCCAAGTGCAGAATTGGAAACAATTCTTCACCAGCGATGCAGTCTACCCCCCTCTTACTGTAGCAAACTGGTTAAAGTAATGCTGGATTTACAGGTTGGCTTTTTTTATTATGTTACTGCTTGTGGGAATGACAGATACTTTTGTTCATCTACATATAACCGCTGTTGTAGATGGTTAGGTATCACTCAATTTTTTCTGTTTTAAACTTTTGAGTAGTTAAAACAATGGCAACTCTGTTATATAGGAGTTCCCCAGAAATTTACACCACGTTTTTATTATAGTTATTTATTATAGAGTTCTTTTTATATTTATATATTTATATTTATTAGACAGTTAGGTACTGTTGCCATACCTTTTTTGTTTTTCTTCATCTCAGTTAAATTCAGTGTCCTTCCTAACAACCCATAATTTGTAAAGCATTGTAAGTAACACCATGTAAATTTGTTAAATGCATGTAAATGTAAATTACTCATTACTTATCTGAGATAATAAAATTAAATTAAAGCCCATTGTTTAAAAGGTATATCTTTTCAAAACTCTGTTTTGAGGGGCAACTACAATGCACCAGGAATTGCATTATGCTGCAATACCAAGCTGAACATTTCCAATTAGCCACAGCTAATCAGATTTAATTAGCCACTCCTTCCTTTTAATTTTAACTGAAGTATAGAATGCATTGTAAATATTTTTGGGCAGTACTCATGTTTGGTGGTATTGTTATCATTTTTTGCATGGTGTACTAATAATTTGGACCACAGAGCATCTGTAGGTGGGACTGTTTAAGCAACCCATTTCAGAGTATTATAATGGCAATTTTATTTTCATTGCTGTTTTGTTTTGAATTGATGATACCTTCTCTAAGGAATATGAGGTGAAAGTAGTACACAAACATGTTCTTTTAGAATTATTTCTGTCTTTATAATAATGGTAGTTTTCGTGAAACAAGTGGGCAATCTATAATAGAATTTAATGGAAATTTGTATCTATTAACCAACCATTAGTTTATTGATGGAATGTTTATGTTACAAATTCAAAAAGCTTTTCATTCTGTTTATTTCAGTCTCATCGTAGAGGATCCACTGTATTTGCAGGCAAACATGGCTTTATCACTTTGAGAGATCTCTTTAGATGGGCTGAGCGATATAGGCTCACCGCTGATATTGATGGCAGCTATGACTGGCTTCAACATTTGGCAGATGATGGTATGCTGATTCATGTTTCTTTTAACAAAAAAATGTATGGCTCTTCCATTTTAGCTTTACATGTTGCTTTGTATCTCTTTTCCAAATAATCCATCCATCTATTCATCCATTTGTTCATTCATTCTTTCAATGGCTAAACTTTCTTAATTCAATCATTTAGTACAGGTAGGGGTAAAACTGATAAGTAGTAATTCTTACCACAAAATATTAAAAACATCAGAAAGAAAAGTTGAAAAAGACATGTCTTAACAATATGACTGTTTACCTGTTCCTATTAAGTGCATTTGTAGCTATTGTTTTAAGCAAGAAACCCTAATATTTTCAAAAAACAAGACAAAAATATGATACTTGTTATTTACATGCATAGTTGTTTGTTTTTTTAAAATAAAAAAACATTACAGTAAAGAAGAGAAAAAATCCATCCATATCACACTTGCCAAACATTTAGGAACAAGGAGATGGTGTGGGGGTTGTGGCATCACTCCTGTGGGCATATTGTTGATTACTGTGGTGAGTGAGAGGGTAATGGAGAACGAAGAGATGAAGGAAGAAACACCAAATTCTTTGAGCTCCGTTGCTCTGTCGACCACGTCTTCTGCCTCTTCCTGTCTTCCATTGGAGCAGGAGGGTGAATGAACCAAGAGGTTGTAGGTTGTAAGGGCCCAGAGGTGGATTCTGTACATAAAAGAACAATAAGATGCTATCCTCTTTGTCTTCTCTTGCCTTTTTTTTTGTATAGCTCCCTGAAGCACTCAATATAACATGCCACATTGATTCTTAAAGTAATACTATACCAAAAATTATAAGGTTCTTCAGTTGTGTTTGTGGAGAACAAAACTAACAAAGTTTTTGGTAGAAATAGACCCAATGTTGACCAGTGTTGGGCAGCAGCAAACATACCCATGAAAAAAATCTCATGTTACTCCTGTTGTATAATCTACTTGTTAGTCCACCCTGTTGTGTTTTCACAATGTACAAAACACTTTTTGCTAAAATATTGTTAAATAATTAACTTTGGAAAATGAAAGGAAGCCTGCTCACACAAGAGTGCGTCTTTTGAAGACTTCACCTAGTCACTGTCTTCATATACCTGCACATTGTTTCCTTGTCTGCATTTTTTTTCCTCCAGGAAATTTGTTTCCACCCACTTCCCAAAGATGTGTGAAAATAATCTGCAGTTCTAAATTAATGCTGTGCAAGTTTCAATGTGTTATGTCTGTTAGCCAAGTGATGGACTGTTACTAGGTTTGGTTGAGGTGTATTTTTAAACATGCTTATTAATCCAGTTTAAGGGTTATGGGGACCTGTATATGTCTTGGCAGCATTATGATGCTAGTCCTTAAATCATACTGCTTTACTGCACACTGTGAACATTAATATCATTACTACGTACATCATACATGCCTACAGCATTTGGAAGCTAATTTCTTGTCTGCAGATTTTCTGACATTCAAAAAGATGAAATTGAGACACAGTTTTGGCCATGATGGCAATCACTGTCTTGCTTACATACTTGTTTATTGGAACAGAAAGTATTAATTTGTTTTCTGCTTTGCTGCTTCAGTATGGACAAGGGACTATATGCTTCATGGTGCACTTTTCTGCAGATTCCAAAGAAATTAATTTGTTAAAGCATTCTAAACTGTTTATTTTTATTTTTGTTAATTTAATAGTAGAATTTTTAAATGCAATTCTGTTGCTATATGGCTTATAGAAAATGTTAATGAAAATGATTATTAATTTCCATTTATCAGAAAATTTTATTTTGTTTTTTAAAAATAATGGTATCCGATTTCTTATTGGTCTGATCTGTAATATATTATGTGTTTTTTATGTTTATTACTGATTTAATTAAAAAATGTTTTCATTTTACTTTATTCATGTCTTACAAAAGAATATATATATTTTTCAATTTCAGGATTTATGCTTCTTGCTGGTCGAGTAAGGAGACCAGAAGAAGCCATGATTATTAGGACAGTGTTAGAGAAACATTTTAAGAGGAAAATAAACCCGGATTCGATGTTTTCCATTGACAATATAAAAAGGCAATTGAGTAAGTAATTAGTTTTGAAACCCTTAAGTTTATGGTGAATATTTTGTTTTTAATATTGAATTACAGTTTTACATATAGTCATTGCTTTTTGGTAGTTAAAGCAAATTGCATTATTACTATTTTAAATAAATGAAAATATTTTTAAAATAAATAAAGTATCCATCAGTTAATGCATTACTACCAATTTGTTAAAGAAATTAGTCTTAAAATATATTTGTCAAATATTTATACAGCCGTTCATTTAAAAGCTGACTGTATTTTCTGTTTTAAGACTTTTACGTCTATGCTTTTATTTTTAATACCAAATGTAAACTCTTTAATATACTATATTTTATTTCATTTCGTATGCTTTTTTCAGTGTTGTTGGTTGTGGTATTGTAGTATAGCGGATCCGCAGCTTAACATTCTAGTGGCCACGTTTTTAATAAATAAATAAGTTAATAGCCGGCTCGATATCCATAGGTTTTCACTCTTGGGCAGCTGTGGGAGGTTGGTGAGGTGACTGAGGTGAGACGCACCTGCATGTGAGGGTACGGTCTGTTTTGAATGCTTCATTGACTTTCTGAGGTGTGCAATTGAGGTGATGTGCCCACGGAGGCATATAAGGGAGAGCCAGCACGAGAAAAAAAATGAAGACAAAAGGAGGAAAAATAGAATGCCCAGGGAGACAAAAGGACAAGCAAGATCCAGAGTTTAATTGGAAAGGAGAGAGAGAGAGAGAGTGAGCAAGAGTGCCTGTGCTGCAAGGAGCGAGAGGTAGGTGGTTGGGAATGAGCTTTAGGGCTGTAGAAGCCTGATGTGGAAGAAAGGGCACTCCTACTGAATGATTCTCAGGGAGTCTGAGAGGCCTGACATGCAGTGTCTCCCATAGATGCTGAGGAACTGGCAGCAAGGGACGTATGTGGCTCAGCGTGGTGCCCCGGGATTGCTGATTGCTGGGCAGTGGGGACATGAGCCAATGAGCCAGTGTGTGATGATTGACTGCACCCATCGGGTGGTATCTCCTCCTTCTGTGAAGTCTGAATAGGTTAAAGGAAGGAGGCTCCATATTTAAAAAGAGTCATATTTAGGGCTGAAAGTTTTGAGGATCGTCTCTGGCTTTTAACCTCTGATTTTAATGGAGATTTACCGGATTTTAACCACCTTCACTTCTTTTTATCGGATTATATACTTATTGAGCATTTTGCACTGCACTGTTTTGAACAGTTTTCGATTTGGATTGAAATTAATAAAAGCACTTATCACTTTCACACCTACCCCTTACTTTGTGTGTTGTCCTCATATGGTAGCTCATCCTTGTGTATGTTATTGGCGGTACGAGAGGCTCCGTACAGCAACTGGGAGTGTGGAGCCGACCTGTATCATCACAGGTATCATATAGTAAAACTTGCTTGGATGCACTGCACTGTTTCGAACACTTTGGTTTGGACTGATTTTATTAAAATCACTTTCACACCTAACCCTTGCTTTGTGTGTTGTGTCCTCATCCACTGGCTCATCCTTGGGTATGTTATTGGCGGTAGCAGGTGCAAGAGGCTCCCAAGAGCAACTGGGAGAGTGGAGCCTACCTGCACCATCACGGATATCCTATAATTAAACTTGTTTATACAAAAATGCTTGAAGAAGCTTTTTGTATTTTTTTCATTTTCTTTATGACAGAATTAACTCTTAGTACTAATACTTGGAGATGTTGCAAGAACTGATTTTTTTGTTAATAACTTGGTTCCAAAGTCCCAAAAACCATAATGTTTCCAGCTCTTTTGCTTTATTGGTAGCATAGAGAAAGTCAGTACTATAGTCATGCATGCAAGTAGACGAATTACTCCAGATGGCACAATAATACATTTGAAACACATACGTAAAAACTACACATAAAAATAGCTCAAAATGGTGATGCAATAGTTTCAACTCGTATCGAAAAGGAAAATAGCAGTTGCCATGTTTGGAAATGCATTTGAGTTTATAAAAGAAACTTTCAGTACATGAGTGCAGGCATCATACTTGTTAGTATAATTTGAAAATGGGAGCACACATTTCTCAACCCTGTGACTGCTGGGAGTAGAGGCCGCTATTGAGGCCCTTCAGGCTTGTCTGGCCCTTTGGTTAAAAATGGACCAGCAGCCTGGCATGGATGCCTGTGACTGAAGGAGAGAGCTCTGGGCAGACTATCCTAGGGATTTTGCAAGGAAAGGCCTGACCGGTGGTGGGTACTTCAGAGAAGAGCAAAAGTGACCTCAAATTAGTCCAGGGATCAGTTATAAAAGAGGCATGTGGCCATTGCTTTGGTGAACTTGGAATCTGGAGTGTGGATGAGCGTTCACTTGGAAGGAGAAAATGAGAAGGGCACGAAGACAAGAGGATAGAAGATTATACCATGAGGGAATGTGTGAAGTGTCCTTTCATTTTTGTATTACTGCTTTATTTGTTGAGTTTTGCCCCTAAAGTATTGTAACCTTCTTTATTCAGTTGTAATAAAACCTTTCTTCCCTTGTATTAATAGTTTGTGTGGCATTTTTTTCACAGGTTATGTATAAGACACCCCACTTGACAAACTCCTGTACCCCTGATTATACAATAGCATAGTTTTTGCTTTGTTTGTCTATTTGTTGAATTACATTTAACAAAGTGAAAAAGGTTTAAGAATTGAGAAAACAAATTAATGATTATAAACATCAGTGCCCCTGTTAACTTTAATTTATCTAGTTTTTTGGTGGAAGTGGAGCGTGTCCTCATATGCAAATTGTACTAAATCTCAAAAGGAAACTTATTTGACATAGTGCATTTGTACACTTTATGTTGTTTTCCACCAACCTATACATAATAGTTTATTATGTAAACGTTTTTTATTGTTAGACTTTAAATGGGTATCATTTAGTTATCGTTTAGTTAAATTTTCAAAACTTATATTAGTACACAATTTTTTTCCCCATTGTGCTACAAGTATCACAAAAAAACTAATTCCACAGAATTTAACTTGGGTAGTTAAGTGGTAAAACCCTGCGTCTCTTTCACAATTGGTTATTCCCAACTTTAGCCAATTACAGAAATAAATAGGTGTTGTTCTGTGCAAGCTTTGAGAGTGTGATGATGTAATTAATCAGTTGTGAGTTGTAACCATTTTTCCTTTTAACATCTTGGAATATGAGAGATGCGTTATTGGCTATCTACATACAGTGGTGTGAAAAACTATTTGCCCCCTTCCTGATTTCTTATTCTTTTGCATGTTTGTCACACAAAATGTTTCTGATCATCAAAGACATTTAACCATTAGTCAAATATAACACAAGTAAACACAAAATGCAGTTTTTAAATGATGATTTTTATTATTTAGGGAGAAAAAAAAAATCCAAACCTACATGGCCCTGTGTGAACAAGTAATTGCCCCCTGAACCTAATAACTGGTTGGACCACCCTTAGCAGCAATAACTGCAATCAAGCGTTTGCGATAACTTGCAATGAGTTTTTTGCAGCGCTGTGGAGGAATTTTGGCCCACTCATCTTTTCAGAATTGTTGTAATTCAGCTTTATTTGAGGGTTTTCTAGCATGAACCGCCTTTTTAAGGTCATGCCATAGCATCTCAATTGGATTCAGGTCAGGACTTTGACTAGGCCACTGCAAAGTCTTCATTTTGTTTTTCTTCAGCCATTCAGAGGTGGATTTGCTGGTGTGTTTTGGGTCATTGTCCTGTTGCAGCATCCAAGATCGCTTCAGCTTGAGTTGACGAACAGATGGCTGGACATTCTCCTTCAGGATTTTTTGGTAGTCAGTAGAATTCATGGTTCCATCTATCACAGCAAGCCTTCCAGGTCCTGAAGCAGCAAAACAACCCCAGACCATCACACTACCACCACCATATTTTACTGTTGGTATGATGTTCTTTTTCTGAAATGCTGTGTTCCTTTTACGCCAGATGTAACGGGATATTTGCCTTCCAAAAAGTTCAACTTTTGTCTCATCAGTCCACAAGGTATTTTCCCAAAAGTCTTGGCAATCATTGAGATGTTTCTTAGCATTGAGACGAGCCCTAAAGTTCTTTTTGCTTAACAGTGGTTTGCGTCTTGGAAATCTGCCATGCAGGCCGTTTTTACCCAGTCTCTTTCTTATGGTGGAGTCGTGAACACTGACCTTAATTGAGGCAAGTGAGGCCTGCAGTTCTTTAGACGTTGTCCTGGGGTCTTTTGTGACCTCTCGGATGAGTCGTCTCTGCGCTCTTGGGGGTAATTTTGGTCAGCCAGCCACTACTGGGAAGGTTCACCACTGTTCCATGTTTTTGCCATTTGTGGATAATGGCTCTCACTGTGGTTCGCTGGAGTCCCAAAGCTTTAGAAATGGCTTTATCACCTTTACCAGACTGATAGATCTCAATTACTTCTGTTCTCATTTGTTCCTGAATTTCTTTGGATCTTGGCATGATGTCTAGCTTTTGAGGTGCTTTTGGTCTACTTCTCTGTGTCAGGCAGCTCCTATTTAAGTGATTTCTTGATTGAAACAGGTGTGGCAGTAATCAGGCCTGGGGGTGGCTACGGAAATTGAACTCCGGTGTGATACACCACAGTTAGGTTATTTTTTAACAAGGGGGCAATTACTTTTTCACACAGGGCCATTTGGTTTGGATTTTTTTTCTCCCTAAATAATAAAAACCATCATTTAAAAACTGCATTTTGTGTTTACTTGTGTTATATTTGACTAATGGTTAAATGTGTTTGATGATCAGAAACATTTTGTGTGACAAACATACAAAAGAATAAGAAATCAGGAAGGGGGCAAATAGTTTTTCACACCACTGTAATCCTGATATGAAAGATGAATCTCATTTTCATCAAATTTTAAACCATAGTTTGTCAATATGCAGATTTTATAGTTGTGATGAAATAAAGCTGCTGTATACAGTGGTGTTTTTGCATGAAATTCTAGTGCGACAATACCTGTGTTTCCATTTTTGTACTGTATATCGACTTCTCAAATGTTAAAACACTTTGAAATGGAAGTACTGTATGTGGCAGACCAGTCTGATTTTGGTGGTGATAATAAGTAATGATGACCTAACTAGTGATTGTTCCACATATAATTAATATGGTTGCTAAAATAGGTAACTTCATTTGAAGTTTGCATTTAAAATTTGCATTTTAAAGGAAAAAATAGTTAAAATGTAATTTGAAAAATGGAAATGCTCATGCAGCATAAAATAATAGTATGTGAGTGACTAAGTTGCAGTCAGCAGTTTTACGTACATTAACTGATAACTGAATTAATGCATTTAAGGTCAGTCTTATTAGAGAGCTAATTTTAAGCATCCACAGGGACGTAAGCTGTAGCAGTAAATGTCAGATACTTGATAAAGTGACTTAATGACAGTTTGATTTGTATAACAATAATAAATAGTTTCAAAAATGGGGGAAAATTATTTGATCCATCAAGTTTCTGCGGTTAGCTAAGTCATTCAAATATCACATCCAGGTAGTTCATTCTTCTCAAGACTAAAGGTATTTTTCTTTTCCTGTTGTTGTACAGTATGCCTTGAAGTCCTTGAATAATTTTGTTTGTCTTTACTGCCCATGCTAATACTGTGTCTTGTTGCAGACTGATTTTTAGAATTGCACATCATAATCCAAAAGAAGTCTTACTTGCCAAGTACAGAACTTTGGAATAATTTCCTTTTATTTATACTAAGCAGTTTTTACAGTATACTGTAGCTAAAATTGTATTTGTCTTAATTGTTTCTGCCTGGAAGGATGAGAATAATGTGGATTATAAACCAATATCTCAATGTTTGATTCCTGCTTGTTAGAGTCACCTGTCTGGTATTTTCAGTTCATGTACTTTTGTTTTCCTGCGTGTAACACAAGTGTTGAGACATTTCTCCAATATAATAATCTATTAAGCAATTAATTTCATGAATAACACATAACATGAACAATTATTTTATTAATATTTCTTTATACCACATTAAATCAGTTTTGCTCATTTTAATAGGCTTAGAAAACTGATTAATGTAATTTCTCTGAATCCTTTTTCCCAGATCTTTGTGATCTTCCTACCCAATTTAAGCATGTCGTTTGGACAAATGGAATGAGGAGGCTTGCTATTCTGGTGGGACGTGCATTGCAGTTTGGAGAACCTGTCCTCCTTGTTGGGGATACAGGGTAATGTATCTTCAAGGCCTTTTTTGTTTTTGTGGTAAATGAATCAGTGCATAAACGAGTCAGTAGTATTGTTATTCATTGTGTCCTTGTCCATTGTGTCAAGTGTCCTTTGGCCATCATCATCATTAAAAGGAATTTTGGCTAAATCTGTTTGAATGCCATAAGTTGTGCTTCTGCACTTTCTCTGGCAGATGATAAATGATGAAGGATAAGTGACATCTTCAAGGGAATAAATTTGCTTTGAATTTGTAATGTTTCCTTAATTGAAAGCATTCTAGCTTTGGTTTGGGCAACCTTGCCCCTGAATACTTTCAGGGACACTCATATATAAAATACGTTCTGCTCAGAATTTCTTAATCTTTATAGAACTATCAGGGTTAACAGAATTCTTTTTTGAAAATGTTTTAGCAGCTGTCATTGTGTGCTAATTAAGAAATACATTAAAAAAAACACTTCTCTGTTACTCCTGTCTACTTTTATAGTATAATTATCATAGTATTTTTTGGCTGTTATTTGAGCTTAATTTTTGCTTTGTTGTTTCCTACAAAACATTTAAGAAAGTTGGTCAAGTAGATTGTCTTGTCAAAATGCTGTTTTTGTTTTTTCTGGTATATTCATCATACTTTCTCTTTTTTCTTTGTGCACCCTTTACATATTCATGTAATCTAATCAGTTTTAAAAATAAAACTGAGTATGGTGTGTTTTTTGTAAATTAAAGAGTATTCTTAATCTTGCAGTCACAGAAAGCATATTAATATTTCACAGATGCGGAAAAACAACAATTTGCCAGCTCTTTGCTGCTCTGGCTGGCCAAGAATTATTTGTTTTGAACTGCCATCTGCACATGGAAACATCTGACTTTCTTGGAGGACTGAGGCCAGTGAGGCATAAAAGTAAAGAGGTGTGTAGACAAAGCTGAACTTTAGCTATGCACATCATTGGCTAATAACCTGTGTAAATTAACATACATTTTGTGTTTCATTTTGACTTGAAACTAGGTAATGGTTGCTGTGGTTTTCAAATGATATTTTTCTCTTATTTTTTGTTTGCAATAATTAACAGTTAATATGAATTAAAATGAATCCATCATGTAACCTGTTTTAGAAGGCTATTTGATTTACATAATATTATTTTAATATTAGCACATAGAAGTAAATATTGACATTAACTTACTTAGGAAAGTGATGAAAACATGAAGCTTTTTGAATGGCGTGATGGTCCACTTGTATTAGCTATGAAAGAAGATGGGTTCTTCCTGATGGATGAGATTTCTTTAGCAGATGACTCTGTTCTGGAGCGACTTAACAGGTAAAAAAAGTCTTTTTTATTTCCCAAAAACATTTCCAAAGGCAATAATAAGGATTATGTTCTTTATACACTTTAAAGATTTAAATTTGGAATGTTGTTTATTAACTCACTGAAAATTATATAGCAAAAGTTTTTGCTCCGTCAGTTTTTTCCACATTATTCATTTTTTGTAAATATTTTCAGATCCCCAATCTAAACTAATTGTTAGGTAAGGGATCTTGACTGAAAAAAATACAGAAATTTGACATTATTTCTTTAGACTTTAAATGTGTGAAATGCTTAATACATCATGTGAAAACCTATTTCACCATTAGCTGCATGTTTCATAATAAGTAGCAGTAGCTTAATGTAATACATGGACTCTTAAGTAGGAAATCAAAGTAAAACATTCCAAAACTTTCTTTTTAATGCTTTCATACAGGGCAGGGCATTGACTGAAGTTCCAGAGTTTCTTAATTTGCATTATATGGATTTAATTTTCTTTCATTTGAGCCCAAAATCATTTTAGATGATGATGTATCACTTCCCTTGCTGACAGTCATAAACTACTTTTATCTAAAGGTTCTAATGAACTTCTTTTGATCTTTGAATGACAGCTTCATTGTTCAATCATATGTGTAGTAGAGCAGGTATGACATTAGTCAGGCCTAAATGTTAACCAGTTTATCTAGACAGTTAACTGGAATTATGCTTTGAACTAGCTTTAGCTCAGTAGTACGTAGAGGATTTCATGTTTTTGTTTGCATGAACATCTGATTCTTCTCTATATACTACTACAAATCGCTAAAATATCTGGTCAAATTTTCAGTGAGTATAATGAAGAAAATAAGATAAGGCTCATACTTTGGCACAGTATTCTTAATTTGCATTTAATGGAGTAATAATACAGTGTCATGTGTTATCACGTTAAGATCTAAGGGTTAACCAGTTCCTTTCATAAAAGAATAAACAATGGAAACCTGTGTTTTAAAGAGGTACTACAATGAGTGATACTTAAATTGGGATATTAGAGCAGTTCAGTGTCTTACCAGTTTTCGTTTACTTATGTCACTCTAAATTGCTTTGCTTTGCTGTTAGTCTGCAGCCTCAACTGCAATGAATGTAAAATGACTATTATTGGGTATTTTTATTATGGGTTTAACAAATTGATGTTTGATTGTATGTTTCTGATGTCATCGCTTGTGGTGAAAGCAGTCAGGCTAAACATTACATTTTTTATTACTGGGGGGTTTCGCTTGCCAACTATCTCTCCCAGACCCCCCAGCTCCTCCCCCCCGGCCAGCGCTACACACCGTTGTGAAGAGGGGTGCTGAACGCACCCCAAGGAGATGCAGTCGCTCCTCCGAAACCCCCTCTGAAACTGTGACACAATGGGAAATAAATACAGTGCTGGCTTGCTGCCGTGCCACGTGATCAGTATCTCGTGCAGCGCCTCGAACATTTAAAAGCATGTACAGCAGCTGTCTTTGTCATCTACTTTTTGTGTCTTGTTTCCAGCCCCGGGTGTGGTTAAATCTCTTGGCACAAATTCTCATCTTGCGGTGATGTGAGTTTTTGATATTTTTTAGTTTATAATTTAAAAACTGAATAGGAATCTGAAAATCTAACAACATCACAGTAAAGTTCGATAAATTCTGAAAAGAATGATACTAAACATATATATGTAGGTTTTAAAATAAGCCCGATTTAAAGCGTGATAAATAAAAATGTGACAGTCACCTAAAATCATTGCACAACATTGTTGCACTTTTAGGCTTAGGATTTTATATATATATATATATATATATATATATATATATATATATATATATATATATATATATATATATATATATATATATATATATATATATATATATATATATATATATATATTATAAATAAACACACAGCGCATCACTTTTTCCATATTTTGATATGTTACAGCCTTATTCCAAAATGGATTAAATTATTTTTTTTCCTCAGAATTCTACACACAACACCCCATAATGACAATGTGAAAAAAGTTTACTTGGGATTTTTGCAAATTTATTAAAAATAAAAAAATTGAGAGAGCACATGTACATAAGTATTCACAGCCTTTGCCATGAAGCTCAAAATTGAGCTCAGGTGCATCCTGTTTCCCCTGATCTTCCTTGAGATTTTTCTGCAGCTTAATTGGAGTCCAACTGTGGTAAATTCAGTTGATTGGACATGATTTGGAAAGGCACACACCTGTCTCTCTCTCTCTTCTATATCTATATCTATATCTATATCTATATCTATATCTATATCTATATCTATATCTATATCTATATATATATATATATATATATATATATATATATATATATATATATATATATATATATATATATATATAAAACCAAGCATGAAATCAAAGGAATTATTTGTAGATCTCCGAGACAGGATTGCCTTGAGGCACAAATCTGGGGAAGGTTGCAGAAAAATTTCTGCCGCTTTGAGGGTCCCAATGAGCACAGTGGCCCCCATTATCTGTAAGTGGAAGAAGTTTGAAACCACCAGGACTCTTCCTAGAGCTGGCTGGCCATCAAAACTGAGCGATCGTGGGAGAAGGGCCTTAGTCAGGGAGGTGACCAAGAACCCGATGGTCACTCTGTCATAGCTCCAGAGGTCCTCTGTGGAGAAAGGAGAACCTTCCAGAAGGGCAACCATCTCTGCAGCAATCCACTAATCAGGCCTGGATGGTAGAGTGGCCAGACGGAAGCCACTGCTTAGTAAAAGGCACATGGCAATCGCCTGGAGTTTGCCAAAAGGCACCTGAAGGACTCTCAGACCATGAGAAACAAAATTCTCTGGTATGATGAGACAAAGATTGTATGAAGTATGATGTGTCTATACAGTGGTGTGAAAAACTATTTGCCCCCTTCCTGATTACTTATTCTTTTGCATGTTTGTCACTCAAAATGTTTCTGATCATCAAACACATTTAACCATTAATCAAATATAACATAAGTAAACACAAAATGCAGTTTTTAAATGATGGTTTTTATTATTTAGGGAGAAGAAAAATCCAAACCTACATGGCCCTGTGTGAAATATAGAGATATACACATATACACAGTACAGGCAAAATGTTTGGATACACCTCCTCATTCAATGTGTTTTCTTTATTTTCATGACTATTTACAGCACTCCATTACTCTCCTTCTTGGTCAAATAGCCCTTACACAGCCTGGAGGTGTGTTTGGGGTCATTGTCCTGTTGAAAAATAAATGATCGTCCAACTAACCTGACTGCTGCACAACACAATTGCTGGTCGAAACACCATTGATAAAGCAAGAAATTCCACTAAATAACCCTGATAAGGCACACCTGTGAAGTGAAAACCATTTCAGGTGACTACCTGTTGAAGCTCATCGAGAGAATGCCAAGAGTGTGCAAAGCAGTAATCAGAGCAAAGGGTGGCTATTTTGAAGAAACTAGAATATAAAACATGTTTTCAGTTATTTCACCTTTTTTGTTAAGTACATAACTCCACATGTGTTCATTTATAGTTTTGATGCCTTCAGTCATGAAAATAAAGGAAACGCATTGAATGAGGAGGTGTGTCCAAGCTTTTGGCCTGTACTGTATGTGGCCATTTAGGAATATTTTCTGTTCAACATTTATGCTTCTTTGTTAACTAGCATCCTTGAGCCAGAAAGAATGTTGGTGTTAGCTGAAAAAGGCAGTGGAGACACAGAAGATGTGGAGCTTATAACGGCTAGTAAAAAATTTCGAATCCTTGCCACAATGAATCCAGGGGGAGATTTTGGTAAAAAGGAGGTATGTATCTACATACTTGTATGTTAAAAACATATTTACTCTTAATTTTAAGATTGTTAATGCTCAGAGAAAATCAATAAGGAAGTTTTGATTTGAAATAAATGTTCAAATGTATCATTTTATAAGTGACTTAGATTAATAAATTGCTTATTGTAATAAATATACCACGTGATTGTTGAATAAATGGGTTACCATCATCCCTTTCACCTTGGTGCTTTTTATTACTTAGTGTCAACACTTACTTATTAGACTGCAGGTTTTTGGGGCTACTTTAAAGTGCCCTGCAGCCTGTGTGCGTGTGGGTCTGTGTTTATATGTGCAGTATCTGCTTGAAAGAGTAAGTTAAACTCACTCAATCTGTATCCAGAGAAGTTATATACTTCATATTTACACTAAAGGTGGCTGTATGAAATATTAATTTGTTGGGATTGAATAATTTATACATATGGTATACTTTCTTTTTTTTGTTTCATAGAATCAATTTACGTATGAATTTTTTTCCCTAAAATATTATGCAGTGTACATTTTATAAAATGTTAAAACTTGACCATGTAATTCAATTCTACTTCTGATATGAATAACATTTTAAACTTGTGTTGTATTTTTTTTTTAAGTTGTCACCTGCCCTAAGGAATAGATTTACAGAGATTTGGTGCCCCCAGAGTAACAGTCGAACTGATTTACTCAGCATTGTTCAGCATAATCTTAATCCCGGGCTGTCATTAGATGGAGCTGATCTCAAAGGTCTGGTCTGGTATATTTGTTTTCTTTTTATAATATTGTTTCATTTTTTTTGGTATTTGGTGCACAATATTAATCCCTGAGGTTAAATTTCTTGCATTATTTTCTTCTACTAATGTACCATGACACTTTTAATTCTGTATTATAGTTAATAATTTTGCTAAAATTTTTATTGGTAAAATAAATGCTTGCCACATGGTATATATTTATTTTATTAGTGAATTTATCTTAGATTATTTATTTATTTATTTTGGTAATGGTCCGAGTATGCATGCCAGTCCTCCTTATCCCTGGCCAGAGTTTCCAATTCCTTCATGGTCATTTGAGAGACATAACGACTCTACTGAGTGCAATTTTATCCTTTTAAATCCATGCCCAATGCTGATGTCCAGAGGTTGGGATTGGCTGATTGGTAGATGGTATTAATTTGATGCAGCATTAAATATTCAATAAAGTGGTAACAAGAACTCATGAATCCAGGAAGCCAGGACTTACAGGCACTTTAATCTGGTAGTGAAAGTGGGGTAATTGGCTCAGTTTTTGCATTCAGATAGCAGGTCACTCTTGTAAATGAAAGCTATCACCTGGACCTGGACTTGCAGTTTCTCACCTCTCCTTTGATGCTTAAATGCAGCTTACTGCAATCCTAACCAGAAATCAGGGCAACCCTTAAATTAATTTTATACTGTGGTCAAACTTTGATATGTATCAGCAAAAACAATAAAAAATCTCTATGTCAGGATTTCTCATTTCCTAAAGACAGTTAAGACACCCGCCTTTATTCCATCATCTCAGGGGGCTGCTTGGTGCTTTCATCGGGTGGTGGTGGTGCAGATTCCCACCACAGAAGAACTGGAAAAGACCAAAGAGAATAGTGGGGATTGTTGAGGATTCCTGAAGAATATGATAATTCTATCCCCATATAGTCTATTAGGAATACAAATGAAGTGTAGCTTCAAAAAAAGCCTTATTAAAAAAATGGCTTTTCAGCAGTTTTTCAAAATGTTCCACAGTATTTGCCTGGCGAATTTCTTTGGCTGAAGAATTCCAGGTTTTAGGTGCATAAAACCAAAAGGCTGCCTCACCACTTTTAAACTTGGCTCTTGGAATTAAAAGCTGACTTCAGTTTGAAGATATATGGTTATGGCTTGGAGTGTAGGAGGATAAGCATTTCAAAATATAGGATGGAGCAAGATTATTAAAGGCTTTATACACCATTAGTAGTATTTTAAAATCAATTCTGAATGACATAGGTAACCAATGTAATGACGCTAAAACTGGTGAGATGTGCTCAGATTTTCTTTTTCTAGATAAGATTCTGGCTGCTGCATTCTGCACTAATTTCAACCGATTAATGTCTTTCTTAGGTAGTCCTGTTACGAATGCATTACAGTAATCTAGTTGACTAAAAACAAAACTGTGAATTTTTCAACATCTTGTTAAGTTGTAAGAGGTGTAAATTTTTTGCTGTATTCTTTAAGTGAAAGAATGCAGTCCTAGTAATCTGGTTAATATGTGATTTAAAGTTCATAGTCAATACTTACTCCTTAATCCTTTACCTCCACCTTGATTTTTAAACTTAAGGACATAAGGCTTTAAAAAAAGCCTGTTGGTACTGCGTTAAGAACACGAGTGAAGGGTTTCAGCTGACAAATTATTCTACTTTGTTCATGTCAATCTCTTCCATTGAAAGAATTTAATTTGCTTAAAAGGACATGCTGGTAATTTATTTGGATTAACTTTGGGGGAATGTACTATATTATTTCAAATATTTATTTTGTGTGTAAAAAAATACAGCAAAAGCTTCAAGTTTCACTAGTAGTTTTTAGGAGACATTGTACTGAGTGAGCTGGGTTTAAAAGATGATCAATAGTTGAAAATAAAACTCTTCGATTTCTAGCATTATTTATAATTTTATAATTATAAATAATTACAATTCTCAATGACTTTTTCTCTTTTTATCATATCATTGTTTTAAATAAGTAAAGTTATGAGTAAATGGTGTACTTTTATCAGTTCTTTACATATTTATCTCTCAGATGATGTGTTTTAAAAAAAAACTGGTTTTGGCTTAATTTGTGAGCCATTTATTTTTTTGTTCCTCACATGTGTATAGTAGTCTGCTTCTTTTGGATATCAATATTTATGTTCTTGGCATCCTTCATAGGGTACCACCTCAATAAATAGTAGTTAAAGAATTTGACTTAAGACATAGTTGTGCCTGTTATGGTACGGCTAGACCTTTATGTTACAGTGACCAAGGTATTTGCTGTACTGCAGTACTTTGAACATATTACTTTATCATTACTTTAAGTGGTACCATAAATAAATGAAGAATAAATGTACATACACATCATAGATGTGATGGTGAATTTTTATCTTTGTGCTTAATGCTAAATTATTTCCTTAATACACATAGTTTTCAAATATAAATTCGAAGATGAAGTCATTTGTTTCTGCTAGTAAGCCAGAAACAAACTTTCTCCTTGTAATATATTCTGAATTCAAAAAATGGCAGAGTATTTAATATGTATATTAAACATTGTTTTCTTAGAATTTTGCAAATATTCTGCCTAAATGATAACTGAATTTCTTTGTCCAGGTAAAGACATTGCTGAGCTCATGCTTGATTTTATTGACTGGCTAACCAATCAAGAATTTGGACACCAATCAATCCTCACTGTGCGTGATATTCTGTCATGGGTTCATTTCCTGAACTTAATGGTTAAAGGTGACACTGTGAAGAATTTTGAAGCACTTCATCATTTCTACCTTGATCCAATTACAGCTTTCGTACATGGTGCTTGTTTGGTTTTTATTGATGGCATTGGTTCAGGTAAGTGAAGTAACAGAAAATATTTATATTTCTTAATGCCTAGCCATCTTTATTACTTCAGCACCACATTCATTTTTTAATATGTTTATATTATTGTCAAAGTTTTAATAGTTTTTATTATGACACCATTGTTGCTCACAGTAAAATGGATCGTGCTGCTCAGTGATTTTTTTGAAAATGACTACTATCCCTGACTATATCTTTCTACAGTGGTGTGAAAAACTATTTGCCCCCTTCTTGATTTCTTATTCTTTTGCATGTTTGTCACACAAAATGTTTCTGATCATCAAACACATTTAACCATTAGTCAAATATAACACAGGTAAAAACAAAGTGCAGTTTTTAAATGATGGTTTTTATTATTTAGGGAGAAAAAGTCTGTCAGCCTGTACTGTAGCAACAACAAATTGTTTCTTATGACAGTGGGCAGTTTCTCTCTTTTTGTGTCACAATTAACAGTATTATGATTTCCTTTACAGGCACAACAGTCAGTGTTGCAGATAATGTTCTTGCAGCCCGAAAGGCTTGCTTAGATTTTCTCCATAAAAAGTTTACCAGGTTAACAAATCTCAATGAAGAAAGAAGCAAAGCATTTAACATTTATGATGTCACTGTTAAAAAGGATGTTGTTTGGGGAGCTGACTACTTTGGAATTGATCCATTTTACATAGTTACAGGTAGGAAGAAATGGCCTGGTGTCATTTTACTTGAACACTGTGGTTATTGTATTTGTATATTCTCATTAATTTTTTTTTTTTTGGTTTTTTAAGTTATTTTTTGATTTATTTTAGAAGAGTCTTTGGATCTGCTTTATTATAATTGGGTTTTGACAGAATGTTTTAATACTCTAAATTGTCATATTTTAGTATCGGAAGTTATTTTTTTCAAATATTGCGAGTATTGGACTGTCTTCTTTGCAAATAATGAAATATAAAATTCTCCTGTGTTATCTTTCTTTCCTTTGCCTTCAATTGATTATTATATAGATTTACTTCATTGTCTGTCAAGGTTGGGTCTGTATTATTGTTTAACACTAGAATCACAAAAGCCTACGAAAAAACTTGTAAACCCGGCCTGCCTTAAGTCCCTTTGCACCTCTCCGTTAGCATCTTTTGTCTTGCTAATGTGTCAATCAACAAAAGCAGCAAGCAGCCTGCTATACCACACACCCCCAACCCACTACTACAGAAGAAGAGGGGAAATAATAGCTCATTATTTGGAACACATATATTTTATGCGTGTTCCGTGTCTACAACAATCTATATAAACACATCCTTAAAACAGAAACGTTTTTATGTTGTAGTAATAAATGACAAAATGTCGACATGAACTGTATAATGTGGGAATACTGAAGTCCAAATCTATGCTAATAAAAGGCAAAGCCCTCACTGACTCATTCACTCTCTGACTCACTCACTCACTGACTGACTGACTGACTCACTCATCACTAATTCTCCAACTTCCCGTTTAGGTAGAAGGCTGAAATTTGGCAGGCTTATTCCTTACAGTTTACTTACAAAAGTTAAGCAGTTTTCATTTCGAAATTCTACACGTAACGGTCATAACGGTCGACAACGTCCGCCATATTGAACTTTCTTATTTATGGCCCCATCTTCACGAATTTTGGTAGGCGGCTTCCCTGCGCTAACCAAAACCAATGTACGTACTTATTTCGGTGGTATGACACCACTGTCTGCTGCCATATTGAACTTTCCAACGTCACTAATTCTCCAACTTCCCCTGTAGGTAGAAGGCTGAAATTTGGCAGGCTCATTCCTTACAGCTTACTTACAAAACTTAAGCAGGTTTCATTTCGAAATTCTACTCTTAACGGTCAACAACGTCCGCCATGTTTAACTTTCTTATTCATGGCCCAATCTTCACGAAATTTGGTAGGCGGCTTCCCTGCGCTAACCGAAACCAATGTACGTACTTATTTCGGTGGTATGACGCCACTGTCAGCCGCCATATTGAACTTTCCAACGTCACTAATTCTCCAACTTCCCATGTAGGTAGAAGGTTGAAATTTGGTACTTATTTCGGTGGTATGATGCCACTGTCGGCTGCCATATTGAACTTTTCAACAGTCTTTGTTACTTATGGGCCCATCTTCAAGAAATTTGTTACGCGGGTTCCCAGTGCTAACTGAATCCTTCTTACGTACATATAAATACGTCCATAGCTTGCAGATCGGTCGCCATTTGTAGGCGGTGTTGGGTCCCCCATCCCAACGCCTCCCACGTTGTTGGCTGGATGCTTATATAAGGCCGTCCATTGCTCCAGTCTCTACATTCCCATTTTATTGTTCATTTATTACGATTATAGTTATTGTTTAGGTATTTTAGACTTACTTTACATTGTTCATGTACCCATTTCCTTTATCATTCCAACCGTACCCCCATTAACATGTCTATCAAGATGATCACCATCGATCAAAGAACTGTCACTTACCGAGTGGTTTCCATGTCCAGAGATGGCACCTGCCTTTTCCATTCTCTTTGTTACTTATTGCACGGCCAGATCAGGCTCACTCTTGATATCCGGAGGAACATTGTGTCTTATGTATTGAATGACAGGTTCAAGGTGTGGACTGATGATGATACAGGTGATAATTATACTACACAGGAGTACTATAAAAGTGAAATGCTTAAGAACTTCACCTATGCATCTACATGTGAGTTGATGGCTGCCGCTGAGTTGTTCGGTTGTCGCTTTCAAGTGTACCGAAATGGCCAAATATTTTACACCTTTCGACAACCGCCAATGCATCTTAAACATCTTAGATTGACATGTGACGATTTCAGTAGTGGACACTTTGAAAACATTGTGGCACTGATGACATTATTCATATTTTTCATATTCATTCTCATGCCTTCTTGCGATTGTAATCAGTGACCGTATTTTTTTTTTCAATTTTGGTGCATGGTGGTGTTTCTTTTGTACTCCAGGACATGCAGAGGAAAGAATTGTACTGAGAGGTCAGTTCTGCGCTATATGCAATCATTAAATTCAAATGTTTGCAGTTCCCACACACCCAAGGACTGTCCTTCCTACATTTATGACATGTGTACCTGTTGCAATATACACACTTTTCTCTGTGCTGTGGTTCCTATTACATTGAAGGGGCACCTGACACTGACTGAGTTTGCTTTGCTGGGGGAAGGTGGCGGTCTTGGAACACAAGCTTGTCGATGTTGCATCGTATCTTTCTTTTTCCATCGCCTTTTCTTGTAAGAAGCGACAACTAAGGAAGTTCCTCTGCAAGGTGAGCAAAGAACACTCTTCTTTTCTCAGTGGATCCGTGCATGCCTTGTACAATACATGTGTGTTCATCGCTGCCAGGTCAAGCATGTTATAGCACACAGCAAACGGCCACCTGCGTGCTCCTGCTAGCACTGAATAAGCTCACGCCTTCTGGTCCATGCTGTCAACGCAGCACCGTGAGAAAAAAGAAAGAGACAAATATATGTGACATTTTGAAGAAATTATTTTATGACCTGAATAGTACCAATCAGAAAACATTGTCGTGGTAATGCAGTATTATTTGAAAACTAACAGCCTCAGATCAGGTTTAAATTTATGTTGACGCTGTTAGTTAGGGTCAGATCTGGCGGGAGTTGGAGGGAGAGCATGAATGTGTCTGAGAGAATCATACTGGAAAAAAAAAAAGCTTAACTTTTACAAGTACTATAAATTTACACCCGATCTGATCTAAAACTCCAACACTTCACTCCAAGATAATCAAGGCTTGAGCTGAGAGAACTTCTTGCCCTTTCTGCATTATGGATTGCTGCTTGTGTTCGACACATTTACAGGACAAAAGACACTGATGTAGAGGTGCGAACAGATTTAAGGTGGGCTGGGTTTATGAATTTTATTGTATGCTTTGGTAATTTTAGTGTTAAGTTACATTATAAGAATATCCAGTGTAAGTTTAGATTTTTTTTCAACTCCTATTTAGAGATGATACTTCAAATTTTAATTTAGAAGCTGATTAGAAGTACTCTGTGCTGTTCACTCTAGTTGTATTACAGCATGCGTATCTCTCTGCAGATTCTGCCATTTGAAATCCAAAATACCTTATTTATTGTTTATGTCTCAACTGCTAGGATCTTTTGAAACAAGTGAACTTACTGATTATGCCCTAAATGCTGGTACTACATCAGTCAATGCACAAAGGCTACTACGTGCCATTAAAATGAACAGACCAGTATTATTAGAGGGATCTCCTGGTGTTGGTAAAACAAGTTTGGTAGCTGCTTTGGCAAAGGCATCAAAAAATCATCTTGTGAGGATTAATCTGTCAGAGCAAACAGTAAGTTGACTTTACTTATCCAGAGTTTTGTCCCACTGTAACATGAGATTGATCATCTTGTTCTTAGTTTATAAGTGTGTTTTTATGGTTTTTGGTGTAATTATTATTTTTTTAAGTTCATTTTATTTGCAGATTTGTAGCTGTGCTGTTAATATGTTAAGACAAAAATAACAGCCAAGCTTCTGTCATCTTCTACACTGCGTCCATGCCGGTTATAAAGCTTCCTGCACTTCTCTCAATCCTGTGCCACTCTTCCCCTTCCCCTGTCTCCCTCTGAAACTCCTGTAGCTCCTCAATGCTGAGCTTTTCTTTATGCTCCTCAGCTAACTCCTCCACATCATCAGCATTGACCTACAGGCCCATAGACTATCCCAAAGATACAATACCTGTAGGCCTTGGCTCAGTCTCCAAAGCCTTCAAAATCTCTCTTGAGTCACAGTTTCTGGTTGCAGTTTCCTCCAGGCAGAGTTCATAGTCCTATAAGAGACATTCCCCCAGCCCTTATCAATAAGATTTATGTGGAAGATGTGAAAATGGTTCTTCCAGAATTCTCTCTAGGTCAACTGTGTATCTGAGGTCACTTCAGAGCACTTCTGGAAAAGTACCTTTGTGTACAGTTTTTTTTTTTTAAATTAGAGATGACCTTCTGGCCCATGAGCTGCATCAGAAAGGTTGTGTTAGGGGACAAGAATCTCACAGAGATGAAGTTAAACATCTCCAACAAGTCGTCTTCCAAGCAGAGCTTAACAAGCAAAATAAACAGAGCCTTCAGAGGTAAATCTTTCTCCTGTAAATATTTTTTCTAAGATGGGCCAAATGTTTCGTTCATCCACTCTGTGAAGAAATGCAGGGTGACCTAAGCTTTACTATAAGCCCTCCACATCACATGTAGCTTGTTTTTATCACATTATTTTTCTTGAAAATTCACTGGTTCTTACTGTGCTAGATTAGCAAAGATTTAAGTTTTAAATCCCAACTTGCATTCCTACACAACTTGTTTTTCATTGGCTTGTGCCCATGTAATGCCTTCTCCTCTCTAGTGATGTAGGTGGTCTTATGCATTTTTTTCCAGAACAAGCATGCCTCATCACACTTGAACACTTGGTCGGGGAATAAAACCCTTAGTGTCTGCTTACAGCAGTGGTTAAACTCATGAACAAATTCATCAGCATCTTTTTTTTTTTTTTTTCCCCCTCCCTGGCTGCCTGTCCACGGCTTACCACACTATGTATGCCACTTCTCTTTATAGTTATCAAACCACCTGTGACTGGCTTTAAACACTAAAGCTATTAACAAGTCTGGAAAGGGTGCTATCACCAACCTTATTGGGACCCAAGATTAGACTGTACTTATTTGCACAAGGAATGGAGCAGAAATTTAAAAACGCCCAAGAAGGTGTACAGCTGACCAAATGGGGTTCTGAGAGCTATACTGAGACTAACACATAGTCCTTTGTTTTTCCTGAAAGGGGCACGCGCGTCACAGCGTCTCAGCGCATGCAAGTTCTAGGGAACCTGGCTAGTGCCAAACAATAACAGGTACTGCAACAATATTTTGTCATCAAAATGCAACAAATACCAAATTTGAAGCCGACAAGTACCAAGTTTTGACCAAATACTGTATATTTTTTTTTAATATACCAGAATTCTATATGTTTGGAACATAAAATATAGAGAGAAATGTACAATTTTTCCCCTAATTGTACAGAAGTTTGTTTTTTTTCTTTTATTTGATTGCGTGTAGAACAGTTTTCTTTTAATTATTTGTTGTCTACTGTGTGCACATAACTAAAGGGTAGATATAATGCTGTAAAAACTACCTTACAGGATGTGACAGACTTATTTGGGACAGACCTGCCTGTTGAGGGCGGAAAAGGAGGAGAATTTTCTTGGCGGGATGGACCTTTATTGGCAGCTTTAAAAGCTGGATACTGGATTGTACTAGATGAGGTACTGTAATGTTTTATGTATCATTCATTGACTTTTATACTGTTAATTACATTTGATAGAATTTGTGTATACTTTCTGTATAATTTGTCTTCACTAACTTTTTTATTAACTGAAGAAAATATATAAATATATATATATATATATATATAAAAATATCTCTCTCTCTCTCTGTTGACAGATTGCCTGTTTTTTCTCCTTAGTAATGCATCTAATTATTTCAGAAATAACATCTTTTTAATGTATTCTGATTGTGTTTGTGGTATTAGTGGAAATATGCATTAGTTAATATACTAATCTTTTCCCAAACACTCTGTTTTAGTTGAATCTGGCCTCTCAGTCTGTGCTAGAGGGGTTAAATGCCTGCTTTGACCACCGTGCAGAAATTTACATACCTGAATTGGGCATGACTTTCAAAGTACAGCATGAAAGGACAAAAATCTTTGGCTGCCAAAACCCATATTCACAAGGAGGAGGGCGTAAAGGTCTTCCTAAGTCTTTCCTTAACAGATTTACCCAGGTAAACAATTATTCTTGAGTCATTATTAAAATTAGTATGCTTTTGATACAGTGCTTTTACACAAGTTCCAACCCTAACTAAAATATCCTTGCTGTATTGTTGTTTTTACCACATCATTATTTTTTTAATTTTGGAATTATATTTACACATTTAGGTTTATGTAGACCAGCTTTCTGTTGAAGACATGATGGTTATTGGAGCTTCAGTCTTTCCAGCAATTGAAAAGCATATCATTACAAAAATGGTGTCCTTCAATAACAAGGTGAGAAAATAAAGATTTTAATATATTTTCCATTCTGAGTAAGCAACTTGAATTATTTTCTAAGAAGTGAATGATTTAGATATACAGTACAACATATTTGTAGTCCAAGTTGTCTCAAGTGAAATCATGCAGGATGGGTAATAATGTAATGTTTCTGTCAGTAAACAAATGACCCTCAGTTAAAATGCAAAAATATTTCTTGTATGCTGCATGAATGCCACTGTTTGATTACTCCTTCACCCCCTAACTCACTGAGAAGATTGTCCATACTTTTTCCGTTAATTTTAGTATTGAATACTGCTATTTTCTGTTGGCAGGTGCCCTTTTAAATCCATTTGATTCAAAACCCTGCTACAAAATCCTCACGCAGACTCACTCCAGTGATCATTGGCCCCTTGTTCTGTAGCCCATTTCATCACTACAGATCTGTCTTCCCACTCCAGTTCACTCGTATTGACAATCTTGTCATACTCCAAATTAATCTCTCCTATATAGGTTACAGAGCTTTCATCTTTATTGAACTGAGACTTTGGGATGACCTTCCATGAATGATTTAGTTCTGCTGACAAAATCCATTCTTAAAGGCAATTTAAAACACATTTGTTCAGGAAGGTCTTTGTCTGAGCCTGACATTCTTAGCCTTTCTCTCATTTTTTCTATTTCCTGATCCTTATGATTGAACTCTGTTTTACAAACTATATTGTTTGCTTTTATCTTTTTGCTCTGTGTATTTTATTCCTGTTTTTTTTTTTTTTGTGTTTCAAGTATTTAACTTATCGTTTATATGGTGCTTATTCTGTTCATACTACTTTTTATCCATTGAATTTTATTTAACTGTTTTTGAAACAGCATCATGTTTGATGCTTCTAAATAGTTGTGAAGGTTCAGTAAAATTATAATTTATTATTAATATTACTACTATTATTAATTATGATCATTTTTACTTATATTTTAAACACAGTTGATTTACAATCCCTGTAAGTTCAATGATATTGTCAGTTTACCAACAAATTATTACCTTTGATTACTGAAAGAATATAGAGGTGGTTCTATCATTATAACTTTTTATCACTTAAGAAAATGAATGTTCAGAAAATGGATATTCTTTTGATATTTATATGCTTTGGGTTGTGATTTGCAGGAAACTGCATTTAAAAGTAAAAAGTTAATATGACTGTAAATATTTCCACATTCTCAGGGAAGTAATGTAAATAAAGTTTAGAGGACTAAAGCTCTTCATTATTTTTTGTATGCCTGCAAAGTATGTTTTTGGCAACAGATCAGTGTTAGAACTAACTGTTGTTTATATGCCAAGGAGCCATTATCTCTTTTTCTCTCTCGCTCACACACACATATAAATATCATAGTTTGTAGGAAGTGAGGTTATGAGTTTCATTGTTTAATTTTGGGATGCCTCATATCTTTTTTTTATCTATGGATTGAGGCTGTGATTGCTGGATTGAAATTGAACTAACTTAAGAATCAAAATAATGCACAGAACAAAGGATACACTCTTTTATAATGTCAGCTTTTACACCAAAATAGCAACTCGTGCAACTCTGCCTGTTTAGCTTATTTAGACAAAGCTGGATACATTTGTTCTTGGAATAGCATAAATGGGCTAGTAATCATTTGCAGTCTATCCATTTGTGAGCTTCAAAATTTTCACAGTGTATGGCTGCCTTTTTGTAATCTCAAGGCCGTCTTTGTTTTGAGACAAACTGATGAAGTGCAGAATCATTATGCAAGAGGCTGCATTCTGTTCTAGCTAACATTTGGTCCTTCCCCTCTTTTTGTGAGCAAACATTTGACAATGGCCCCCTATTCTGCACATATCTTTTAACCTCTTACAGTATCGCAAAGACCCCTGAACATACCTACATACACAAACAGATGCATGCAATTCAGTTAAATTAAACTCACAGACCACATTGGGTGTATACATTACAATTTATGCATTTGACCACATAGTGATCTTCTCTTATTGTGTGATGCCATGATTTCTTCTTTAAGCTTGGCTTAATGCTCCTTTCAGGTTGCTTTCTTGGCACAGAGCCAGAAATTAAGAACACACATGCATATAACGTATCTGCATGCTGGTTTTTAAAGGAAGGGGGCCAATTGCATGAGTTTGGCTTTCAGTCTTAGCAAGAAATCAACTGCTGGTCATATTAAACCTAGTATTCATAGCTAATCCAATCTGTACTCATTTTATCTACTTAGTTATTAGGTAATGGTCTGCATATAGATTATGCAAACTAAGAGGGCATTGCCACCAGTTCTTCACCAAGGCTCCCATCTTGTGATTTTCTTAAGAAATTCTGTTTGCCTGTGGTTATTAGAATTAATTGCGAAGTATAGATGTATCTTTACACACCCTTTCAATGAAATTAATAACTGTTTTGGCTGTGACAAAAAAGACAGTGTCACCTTGGACCTAACATTGTGAAATGCTCTAATTTAAAAGACCTACTTAAACAAATATGTAATTTCTGTGAATTGAATACTTGAGCTGTGTACAGTATATGAATTTAATTAATGAATGTGTATATATAGTATAAATCATGAAAAAGTGCAAGGCAAAATGTGACCTTGAAATGTTAAGTAAATATGACTTGTCCTGCTTTGTGGGCCATAATTAGAGCTAAGTTTAAAATTTTGGGATTACTAATAGCACTGAATTTCATGTGATACTCATGCTTTTATGCTGCTCATGCTAGATTACACCTCAGTGAGGTTGTTTAAGACCTAGCCAAGCTAACGACTGCCTGTTATTTTAGTAGGCACAAATTTATAAGCATAAAAGATTATATTGTGTGTTGTCTGTTTGTTTTTACTAGTTTTATGTTAAAAAATCAAGCCTGAAATTTTTTCTTTACCAGCCAGTATACTGAAGCATACAATTACATATATATGTATGTGTGTATATTTCACTTTTTGCTGTGTTCTACTCTGAGTCCTTTTAAGTCCCTTTTATTTTTTGTAGTATGTAGAAAGGAGAATGAAAAAAAGTTGCAATTAACTACATGTGAAGTTTTTTTTTTTTTTGTATAAATGGAATATGCATCAATTTTTTAACATACTTTTTCCATTTCGGTATTGTGAGTAGCCCAAACTTTGCTATCCTGGCTGCATCACCTGTAAGGTTAGAGTTTCACCATTTGAAACACTGTGTCACCATGTTTACTTTTTATGAAAGGGTTTTTTTTATCCTTTTTTTCACAGATTATTGTTTTTTTAGGACAATACTGATCTGAGAAACATTTATGTGGTTTCTTGTAACATTTTACCTGAAGTAATGGTGGGGAGGTGAGGGGAACTCCCTCAGGCTTCACTTTGTAATACTATCTCTGCATCTTAAATTCTGAAAACGGGCCATTTGTATAACATGGTTTCTACTTCAATTGTATTTAATATCAGGTTTGTTTCTGCTTGTTGTAGCTTGTACATGCAGTGTCTAAAGAAAAAAAGTGGGGTTATAAAGGAGCTCCATGGGAGTTTAACCTTCGAGATATTTTTCGCTGGTGTCAGCTGATGCAAACTGACCAGTCTCCAGGATATTATGATCCAGGACAACATGTATGGCTGGTGTATGCTGACAGGATGAGAACTACTTTTGATAAAGAACAGGTAATTTTTTTAAACATTTTATATTTTTACATCCTCTGTGTTCAAATCCTTTATCAATGAAAAATGAATTAGCAACCCTCCCTGTAAAATAAATTTATGAATAGCCTGAATTCAGTTATACATTATTGTATTTCTAAAATTCCATTATGAAAAAAAAACTGCCAGTTTATATCAACCGTAACTAGGACAGTGGCAGTATAGGAGGTTCTGCAATTGCAACCTATTCTTTAAGAAAAAAAAAATCCTGTATGTGCCAATGCTTACTGGCTGTTCTCATGAAAGCTAGCTGTGCAAGCTGCATTTTTAATAAATCGTTGCATGAAGTTATTTGGTTAAGTTATTTTGTAATTATTCAATGTTAAAATTATTTTAAACCTGTGCTGAGATGATGTATAAATAAAGTAATTGATAATTGCATAAGTACAATTACGAAATAAACAACAAATTCTTGTATTAAGATGCTTAAGAGTCCTTTTTAAATTGCTAGTTAAAATAAATGTATTGTTATAATAAAGAATTCTACCTTGCTGCTATATTTGTCACAAAAGAATTGTAATGTGTACCTTTTGTCTTAATTTTAACTATTTGTGCAAAAAACAGTAATTATTATTTTTTTATTATTTATTTTAGATTGTTTCTGTTTTTAAAGAGGTTTTTGGGGAAGAATTCAATATTTATATTGGATCAAGGCAGTTTCATATCACCCCTCATCAGGTCCAGGTGCGTATTTAACTCTCTTTTACTTGTTATATAACAGCATTGACTGTATTAAAATTTGCAAAAATAATTTATAAATTGCAGTGTGAAAAAGGTGGACAGTGTGATTTAGTTAAAGCTGTGGTTTAGGTATTCTTTTAAAAAAATTAATAGATGATACTTTTACATTAAAAGTCGTGATAAATCACAGCTATAATTATTTATCAACTGTATTCTTCTTGGTACTAAAATATTTTTATTAACCTGCTGGAAGTAGAGTCATCCATACTCTGATTTTAAATCAAAATTTATTTTCATGTCTTAAAAATTACAATTCACATTGGAAAATGTATACTTTTTTGTGCATTGAGTAGAACTCCTAGATGTTTGCATTAATAGTTTTTCAGCTATATCATTTATTTAAAGTATGGCCACTAGGGGACATTACAGATCCTCTCCAAACCCCAGGCACAATTACTCAGACTTTAGTCAGAGTTAAAACAAATGTTTTTATTTAAAGAAAATACCTCGCTTAGGTCTGCTTTCCTTAAAATCCATGTAATTACAAAATATACATATATGTGTGCACAAAAGTACATGCAAACATACACACATTAGGCTAGATTAGATAAACTTTATTAACCCCATGGGGAAATTCAAATGCACACACTGAAAGTAACGTACAAGAGAAGATAGCTGTTCATTTTGATCTGCATTTATTTGTGTGTATTATAAATATTGTATAAGTTAATGTTTCTGATTGCATGTTATTATACAGTACAATTGGTTGTATTGTATAATAAAATCTGTTGAGTGATTTCCTGCGGTATCACTAAAGTAGAATTTATATGGAAGTACTGTGTGGACTATTCCATACAGATATTTTTAAATAATGAAATATTCTTTCCCAAATTATTTAATAAAAAAATATTCTTTCCTTAGGTGGGATATTCAATCCTTTCCCGCAAAGGCCCTGCATCAGTGTCATCAAATACACAACTGTCTCTGCTCCATCAAACCTTACAACCTCTGGAATCTGTTATGAAATGTATTCAAATGGGCTGGATGGTTATCCTTGTGGGTCCGGCCGCTAGTGGTAAAACCAGCCTGGTACAGTTAATTTCCCTGCTTTCTGGTCATAAGTTAAAAGTTATGGCCATGAACAGTGCCATGGATACCACTGAGCTTTTAGGTGGTTTTGAACAGGTAATTTTTTGAATTTATTTTGAATTATTTTGGCTTGACAGAGGCTAATATATGAAACATTTTTGCTACAGGAGAAATTTTACTCTCTTCATTTTATTCAGCTTCATTTATATATTTGAAATTCATTGTAAGTAACAGTTGTTTTGGAATATTTAACATACAGTGCTTTTTTACATTTTTATTCATATGCTTTTGATATAGTTTACAGGAATAGCATATTTGTCATTGTTTTGCTCTTTAATTTTCTGCAGGTTGAAATCATGCGTCCATGGAAGCGTGTATTGGAAACTGTAGAGAATACATTTTCCATGCTTATGCAGAAAGGCCTATTATTGTTAGAGGTGGCAACTCAGGAAATAGAGGGGTTGTTACATAACTGGAATGTCTTAAGAAAAAACTGTGGTCATTCTTGTGCAGCTGAGGAGGGTAAAGGAATCAGTTCTGAGACTGTTAAGATCGTTGAGTCCATTATTGTACTTTTACAGAAATTGGATGTTAAACTTAAATCACCAATAGGTATGTATAACAGATAATAGTGGTTTTACATTTAAAAAAATATTTTACTTGGTAATTATACAGACAGGCTTAGCTCCAGAAACAGATTTTTAAATAATTCAGTGTAATTGTTGTTATGCTTCAGTGAGGTAAGGTGTGTAGCTCTATTTTCAAGATTAGGTATGTTCTATAATAATTTACCAGAATGTGAATGTTTATTTAAAATCTAATATACAGGTGCCCGTCATAATATTAGAATATCATGACAAAGTTGATTTATTTCAGTAATTCCATTCAAAAAGTGAAACTTGTATATTAGATTCATTCATTACACACAGACTGATGTATTTCAAATGTTTTAATTTTGATGATTATAACTGACAACTAATGAAAGTCCCAAATTCAGTATCTCAGAAAATTAGAAAATCAATTAAGACCAATGCAAAAAAAGGATTTTTAGAAATGTTGGCCAACTGAAAGGTATGAACATGAAAAGTATGAGCATGTACAGCACTCAGTATTTAGTTGGGGCTCATTTGGCCTGGATTACTGCAGCAATGCGGCGTGGCATGTAGTCGATCAGTCTGTGGCAATGCTCAGGTGTTGTGAGAGCCCATGTTGCTCTGATAGTTGTCTTCAGCCCTTCTGAATTGTTGGGTCTGGCGTATTGCATCTTCCTCTTCACAATACCCCATACATTTTCTATGGGGTTAAGGTCAGGCGAGTTTGCTGGCCAATCAAGAACAGGGATACCATGGTCCTTAAACCAGGTACTGGTAGTTTTGGCACTTTGTGCAGGTGCCAGGTCCTGTTGGAAAATGAAATCTGCATCTCCATAAAGTTCATCAGCAGCAGGAAGCATGAAGTGCTCTAAAACTTCCTGGTAGACGGCTGCGTTGACCTTGGACCTCAGAAAACACAATGGACCAACACCAGCAGATGACATGGCACCCCAAACCATCACTGACTGTGGAAACTTTACACTGGACCTCAAGCAACGTGGATTCTGTGCCTCTCCTCTCTTCCTTCAGACTCTGGGACCTTGATTTCCAAAGGAAATGCAAAATTTACTTTCATCAGAGAACATAACTTTGGACCACTCAGCAGCAGTTTTGTCTTTAGCCCAGGCGAGACGCTTCTGACGCTGTCTCTTGTTCAAGAGTGGCTTGACACAAGGAATGCGACAGCTGAAACCCATGTCTTGCATACGTCTGTGCATGGTGGTTCTTGAAGCACTGACTCCAGCTGCAGTCCACTCTTTGTGAATCTCCCCCACAGTTTTGAATTGGTTTTGTTTCACAATCCAGGTTGTGTTTATCCCTATTGCTTGTACACTTTTTTCTACCACATCTTGTCCTTCCCTTCGCCTCTCTATTAATGTGCTTGGACACAGAGCTCTGTGAACAGCCAGCCTCTTTAGCAATGACCTTTTGTGTCTTGCCCTCCTTGTGCAAGGTATCAATGGTCGTCTTTTGGACAACTGTCAAGTCAGCAGTCTTCCCCGTGATTGTGTAGCCTACAGAACTAGACTGAGAGACCATTGAAAGGCTTTTGCAGGTGTTTTGAGTTAATTAGCTGATTAGAGTGTGGCACCAGGGGCCTCATGTATAACGCTGTGTGTAGAACTCGCACTATAACATGGCGTAAGCACAAAAGCCGAAATGTGCTTACGCACAGAAAAATCCAGATGCAGGAATCTGTGCCTACTCCAACTTCCACGTTCTTCCGCTACATAAATCCCAATCAGCGTGAAAAGTAACGCTCATGCACGCGCTTTATGTAATGCCCCAACTCCTCCCAGAATTACGCCTCTTTGAATATGCAAATCAATATAAATCGCCCTTAAGCGCAGCCTTCTGTGAAAAGACAATGGGAAAAGCATGGGGGAAAATATAAGAATTTCAGCGAATACCAAATGGAGGCAAAGGAAAAACATACTATTTGTTTAATTAAACCGTGGTATAATCAACAAAAGGAAGTTGATCGAGTGACATAGCGTGTTGGAGAAACTTGAAAGCTCACGTTCACAAAATCGCACTGTGCTGGAAATAAAAAAAAGAAGTCACATATCAAAGTTGTCGTGAAAAGACGAGTTGTAGCCCACTGCCTGAGTGTCATATGAAAGCTTATTATAGTACAGAGAAAAAAAAAGGTACACAGTGGGGAAAAAGCACGAAATGTCAACTTCAATCTCGAAATTTCCACTTTAATCATGTAGTTTATTTTGTCATTAAAGTAGAACATCATAAACTTCATCTTAAAATCATTTAATTAACCAGTTTCTCAAATCACATCATAATTAAAGTAGCATGTTAAATGCTTTATTTTGTATGTGATCTTCTGTGTGTTCTATGTGTGTGAATCACTACTTGCTTCTTAAACCGGCTCTCTTCCTCCAACTGGACACAGAATCCATGACATTTGTGATATTACAGCTCTCTGAATAACTAAAATACTGAGATGTATACGTGATATCATTTTCATGATGATAGGAGATAAAGCACGTTATTAAACATGGGTTTCACGGCGCAGTGATTGTATGTGACCTTCGATGAAATAATTTATTGCAGCAGTACTCGGGGGCAGCTCAAGGCTTGTGGTGGCCCTGGGCAGAGGAAGAATCAGTGGCTCCTTCACCCGCCAGTGTCAGTAAGGTAGCTTATGCACGGTGGATGGCCACGTCCGTTGCGGACACTGCATAGCCACCTCGTGCTCATGACACAAGCATTTAACTTTTGCCGAAATTTGTCGCTGCGTTTTTAGCTGTGTTATTTTCAAAACCGAGCGGAGAACTTGCGTACGACAAGGTATGAGGTACCGTGGAAAAGTGCGTGGCTTTACGGCAAGTTTAGGTTTTATACATCGCGATTTGAACGTGGAAAAGTTATTACGCAACATTTCTGTGAGTACGCACCGTTTATACATGAGGCCCTAGGTGTTTTCAATATTGAACCTTTTCACAATATTCTAATTTTCCGAGATACTGAATTTGGGACTTTCATTAGTTGTCAGTTGTAATCATCAAAATTAAAAGAAATAAACATTTGAAATACATCAGTCTGTGTGTAGTGAATGAATCTAATATACAAGTTTCACTTTTTGAATGGAATTAATGAAATGAGTCAACTTTGTCATGATATTCTAATTTTATGACTGGCACCTGTATACAGTTTATTAATACGTCTCAGGTGCATTCTTTTCTTCTTCCAAAGAAAGATTTCCAGACATTATAGTTAACTCCTTTCATTCATTCTATTCATTAGGTTAACCACAATCCTTCTCATTTCACACATTCGCACTGTGGTCACTGGTGGTGATCAGCTGTGAATCTGTGACGTCTGGATCAGAAGAAACTGCTTACAGTTTGAGCTAATAGAGCTCCTGTACTCAGTGAGCAAGGACTTTACTGAAGCCAGCGTGCTTCCTATTGATGTCAGCTGAACTTTCTCTCACTTGCCCCCACCTTTTCTGTGCAGCACTGCCACATTCTGTTAATTTCCCTTCCCTGTAGAGTAAACAGACAAAATTGAAATTTTAATTTAAAATTAGAATTGTAAATTACCTTATGTATATGTAGAAAAATTATACACTAATATTTGGCATAATGTAGTACTGCTGAACTATTTAGAGCTGCAACATCAAAAACTGTTTAAAAGTTTTTTTTTTCTGCTGCCATTTTCTCTGAGTGATTGAGGGCATCATGTGCAATGCTTAGTGCAACTGCCTAAGTGCACAATGATGGTAGGTTTAAAACCCACCCTAGTCGCAGGGTTAAATCAGCTCTGGAAGATGGATGAAAAAATATCTGTATAAAATACTGAGGGCTGGCTGTGTGTCACAAAAAAAAAACACTTGCAAACCAATGGGCCTTTAGCCTTGATCTTGACCTAAATCAAGCACTTATGCTGTGATACACATAACACAACCCATAAATTGGACATGCTGGTTAACTCAGCCGTGGAATTCGGCTTCAGGTCCATCTCACTTCAGGCAGTGAGCGATATGTGGCTGTGCCCTACATGTCAAACAGCGATATGGTGCACACCGCTGTGTGGAATAGTTCAATGCTGCAACAGTGAGGCACATTTTATAGGCCAATTGTCATACACGACCACATCTTTGTGGGTTTAGAGTCCATCAAGCAAGTGGTATGTCTATTAGAAAAACAGTTGTGGCATACATCGGATGGCTGTAAAGGATATTGCAGCCCTTTTGCCAGAGTGATCTATGGTGCTATGTTTTCTTAGATGCACATGTACCACCTTTGTTTGAGGACGGGTGGTCTGAGGGTTACTAGTTCTAAGAAAAGTACTTTGTTTTTAATCTTGTAATACATTTACACGTGATAAGATTTATAGTATGGAAGAAAGTAGAAGTGAAATATACTTTAATTTTGCTGCAGACTTGACCAAACTGATTGATGATTTTAAGGAGTTTAGAGAGCAGTGGACTAGAGCGAAGGATGGTCAAAGCCGTGGAACTTTTGAGTGGATTGATGGAATGTTAGTACAAGCTCTACAGTCAGGTGACTGGCTTCTCATGGATAATGTTAACTTCTGCAGGTCAGTAATGCTATATTGTCTGAATTTTAGCTATAAATTACCTGTACATTTTCTAGCTTGAGCATCCATTAAATAACATTTGCCTGATTACAGCATACACGTTTCTTTTTATACTGGTTAACTATATTTTTTTTTGTTTTTTCTTATGATCTGTCTTGTTCTAATCTGACCTCTAAACTTTCTTGTGTGCCTGAGCCAATTTTTGCTTTTGTCCATTTAAGAATATGCTCAAAAGTATTGTGTACATTTTATGTGAGATATTTGTTCACCTTGTGGTTCCGTCACTTGATTCCCTCCTCCTCGTTGCCCTTTTTTCAGACTTCCATTCTTCAACATGCATATTTTTAAACTATCTAATACTTGTGTTAATGTCTTTATGATCATTTTTGTAACTCCACCTTCTTAGTCATTAGTATCATTAATGTTAAATATGTTTGTTTACATTGCAGCTTAAGGATTTAAGCTTGTTAAATGGATGTCTCCATACATTATTACAATTGGTTTTCATGCAGAAAGGTGCTATGCAGTATACTTTTTGCCAGTGTGTGCTTACAACAGCAACAACAACATTTATTTATATAGCACATTTTCATACAAATGATGTAGCTCAAAGTGCTTTACAAGGTGAAGAATCAAAAAAGAAAAATATAAAAATAAGATTAGGGAATACTAAGTAACAAAGAATAAAGTGGGGTTCCAAGGCCATTAGACCACCTACCCCCAACTGGGCATTCAACTTAACATAAATGATCTAGATCAGTCCTCATGATTATCAGGCTTCATGTGGAAGAAATTAGATGATCTGGCCTTCAATGCATCAATGTAGGGACTACATGGTGCCTTGATCAGTTGGTGGTGGCGCAGATTGGCAGCAGAGAAAAAGGAAAAAGAACAGCAGAGAAAGTATGGGTTAGTACGGATTGTGGAGATATGCAGAGATATGATAAAAATGATAATTAAATGCATATACAGAATATCGGGGTTAGACTTAAAAGAAGTGGTGAGGCAGCCTTCTGCTGTTATGCATCTGAAATCTGGAATAGCTTACCAATGGGTTTACAAATGATCAATAGTAGAGAATAAAACTCTCGGATTACTAGCCTTGTTATTTATAATTTTATAGAAATAGCGCCACCTCTCAAGATGGATTATGTTGTTGTATTCTGTTATTTTAGCCTTCGATATCTCATAGTGGACAACCAATTTAGTTTTTCTCCATTTATGCTCAGCTGTCCAGTATGGTTTTTTTTTTAAATCAGACACTCTTTGGGTATTCCATGATGTAGCAGTGCTGGAGGATTTTTTAACTGTCTTTTCAGGAGCTACTATTTCAGCGGCACCTCTCACTCCAACATTAAAATTTACCTCCTTATTATTTACATTATCATCTCTATTATAGTAAGCACTACAAACAGACTGGTTGTTAAAATGTTTGTAAACTTTGAAGCTGCCGATGAATAAAAGAAGCGTTTTTTAACAATACGCTTCTCATTTATTTTATCTGTCAGTATTTCTATATTAAATAGTAAGTGAAAATGGTCAGATAAACAGATATCCAGATATCACTAAATGCAGAGTGTGCCCTTCCTTTGTTTGTTGGCTGGCTAAAGTGCTGGCTCAGAATTCATCTAGCCATGAGACATTACCTAATTAGCTGTGTAATCCGCTAAGAAACCACACGCTATCACAAACTCTGATACTTGAATTGTAACACCTTTGTTGTGACATGTACACAACAGGCACTATGGTGTTAAATTTCAAGTCAAGGTTAACACAGCTTTTTTATGTGTTATATACTAGGGGGCTTCGCTCGCCCACTCCCGTGTTTGGTTTACAGGATATACAATTTAAAGGGATTGTTATTTTCATGGGAATTGTTACATATGCATTATTTTCACTTTTACCGTAAAAACAATACTTGTCCTTTATTTCCGTCCCTGTGCGTGGTTACATCTCTTTCTCGCCAGACGTATAATGCTGCTCGCATTGTGAAGCGGGGGGGCGGCTGAACCCACGCTTAGGAGGTGCCGTCAGATAATCTTCTGTCTTTTTGCTGCTTGCGAGCTGCCTATTCTTCTTGTCGCATGTTGTTGTTTTAAGAGCTGGGAGCACATGATGCTTGTCTGCCAAGTGCAATCCAACAACTGCTAGGTTAGATTTCTGTGGACTTGTTTTAAATGATGGCTCACTGCCTTGTGTCGCGTGACATTGTAAAAACAATTTGTCCTTTATTTCTGGCCCCGGGCATGGTTAAATCTCTTTCTTGCAGGACGTATAACGCTGCTCGCGTTGTGATGGGAGGGCAGCTGCAGTTGTGCTGCCCTTCAATCATTTTAAAGCCTGTACTGCCGCTCTCCTTTTTTGCCACTTCATGTCTCTGCTGCTCGCGTTGTGCTCGCTTCTCCATGATCATAAATATACACCTGATTGAATTGTATCCAAATAGTGTTTCCTTTGAAATTAAACTTGTTATTGCTTTAACTGTTGCGGGACCGCAGATTTTCATAGTGTATGTTTCATTATTGTGTAAATCTACGTTTTGTGCATTGAATGATGCGAATGCAAAAAGACTTTGTTTTCTGCTATTTGCCTTTTATTTCTGACCTTGCTTTGTCCTGCTATATTTTCAATTACACCTGGTCCTGATGATTAATTTCCTTTTGTTTGCACTAATGCGATTCTTTTTTAATCGTCGATGTTTCATTTATAACGTATTGTCCTTTATATGCTTTATATGCACTGAGACACCTGTATCTGTGTGTGCTGCTTCTCTTTACACTACTGATTTTTATTTTGTTTTTACTGGTTGTGCTCTGATATTGCTTGTAAGTAGGGCGTGTCTTGCAAGAATCTCATGTTCTGTATCCCCGTGATCTTTTGTCTTGTGGGTCTTTTATTTGTCATCCGTGATCTTAACATGAAGATCACGTATTATCTCCTAGTCATTCCCTGCCACAGGATTTTTTATTTTATATATACACACACACACACCCATACTGTGTAGTATTTCTGTTTGCACAAATATTTGTGTTTACATTTTGTTTCCCATGTATGCATTTAAAAAAAATGATGTAAAGGTGTCTTATTATCAACAAAAGCCAAGTCACTAGAAAAAGAGGAATAACAAAAACGGAATTGATCTATTGCAGGTGTGTTTTCCTCCTGTAATATTGTGTACAGCGTAAGAAGCTCCAGTAACCTAATAACATTATTATTGCTTATTATTTGACTGATTTCTTTATTCAAGGCAACTTACAACATTTGCAACTGTTTGCATTTCTTGTGTTTTTTGTAATTGGAGCACAGGCAGATGAAGTGACTTGCTCATTGTCACACAGTGTCAGTAACTGAATTAAACCCACAGCTTCAGTGTTTGAAGACCAAAGCCTTAACCACTACAACACACTGCCTGCCAGTTGCATCACACCTAGGTGAAAAAAAAAGAAACCAAAAAAACTGCTAGTGGATCGTTATTCTGTATCAGAAGTATTATCTAACTCACGCAAACCCATTGTCTTAAGAAATTCCATGGGTGAAGCTGGGTAAAGCAGCTAATCAATTAAATAAAATAGAATTGAGTAAAACATTTGTATGAAATTATTTGCATCTTTATAGGGTTACACTTAGGGAAAATATTTTACTTTTAAGGGGGTCACTGTAGAATAGTGGCGGTACTGCTGCCTGACAGTACAGAAACTGGGGTTTGTGGCCCATGTGTTCCATACGTAGAGTTTGCATGTTTTACCCATATCTGCGTGGATTTCCTTTGGGTGCTCTGGTTTTCTGCCACAGTCCAAAGCCATGCAGGTTAGGTTTAGTAGCACTACAAAATTGGCCTTAATGTATGCGTGTGCACGTTTGTGCCCAGCGATGGACAGGATTTCTGTCCACCTGGTGTTGCTGCATTGTACCTTATAATTGCTGGGATAGATTACAGCTGCCTTATTAAACTGCCCTGGGTAAGTGGGTTTGGAAGATGGAAACATGGATAAATTTTACTTTTACCGTTACTACAAAGTTGACACATGCATTCTGTTTACAAACTGCCTTTTAATGAATCATTAATGCAGTTTTCCCCTGTACTGAATTGCTGTAATTGCAATATGTGGAAATGTAAATTTTTTTGCTGTATTGTGAAATGTTTTTATGTAGGGAATTTCAGATTTTGACTTAGGTTTTGCAAAGGTAAGTGAATAGGGCTGGGTTAATTGGAAACTCTAAATTGATCTTGTGTGTGTGTGTGTGTGAGTGTGAGAGTATGCCCTGCAGTAGACTACTGCCTCAGTCAGAGTGAGAGTCTTCATTGTGCTTGATGCAGCTAGGATAGGCTTTGTACCTCAGTAAACTAGATTACATGGACTTGATGAATGATCTGTCCTCATCAAAACTTGTTTTTTTTCTAGCCCTTCTGTATTGGACCGTTTGAATGCACTTCTGGAGCCAGGTGGTACTCTAACTATTAGTGAAAGAGGGGTCATTGATGGAAGAACCCCAAGTATTGTGCCTCACCCTGATTTCAGGTACACTGGCTTAATTTTAATACTTTTATGTTTTCCTTTACCGATCACTTCATTTTCATTTCACTTCTGCCTACACAAAACTACTTGCATATTTTCTTTGACATCTCCAGATCATGTGTTATATTTTTATAATTATAAATATTTCTCATCATCCTTGGCCAGGAAACTACAAATTTTATACCTGTTACTCTATTTTTCAATGGCTATATAATAAATCAACATTTATTTTTTTACAATTGTAATGAGAAAGTGTATCAAAGCAGACTAAAAAGCATATAGTATGTGCTGTACCACATATTGTTGGAAATATTTTTACCAGATTATTTAAAAAGAATGTGCTGTTACAATTTTTAAAGTGTTCCAGTATAAAGATTATCAAGCAGGGTAAACACCTGGGATTTGACAAACTGCTCACCCTTCCAAATATAGTGCTATCGTTCATTGTCTATTGTTCAATCCAAAATGCAAAAAAAAAACAAAATAAAAAAAAACGTTTACACATAGTGACATTCTTGAATATAGGAGATTTCAATAACACAACAACTAATGACATTTTCAGTGTATGTCAAGTGTGTTTTGTTTAACAGTTTGAATGAAACCTGAAATCCTGAAAGTTCAGGATTAATGTGCTCTCTAGTAGTAGTTGACTCCAAGATCAGGCTGTTTCTAATGAGTTTGCACGCAGTTTGTGTGAGGAACTTTCAGATTTGGATACGACTGCCAATCCTAATGTGATGTGGGAGACCTTCCGTGACAAGACCCTGAAGGTTGCTGTGGGTTGTGTTGCTGTTACCGGTGTTCCCAGAAGGAGGTGTTTCATCTCACAGGACACCCTGGATATCATTGAGAGGAGTCGCAGCGCATGGCTCAATGGCATCTCTGGTCTCTACCGGGAACTGAGAAGGATGGCTGCGAGGGCTCTGAGGGTAGATAAAGAGGCGTTTGTTAGAGGAATCTGTGAGCAAGTGACACACCATGTGTGGTCTAGCGACCCACGTCCTGCCTACAGAGGAATCAAAGCATTACGCACATCTGAATCTGTTCCTCAGAGAGTCGCAGTCAGGGTGGCTGATGGAACGGTCCTTACAGATGTTACTCTAGTTGTGACCCGCTGCGCTGGCTACTTTGAGCAGTTGTTCAAAACTGATCCTCCGGCTAGGACGTTGGATATCTCTGGGTCCACGGTTCTTGAGGCTGATCCTCCGATTAGCTGTGAACCACCCAATCTCACTGAGATTGCACAGGTGGTGAACCAGCTGAGGTGGGGAAAAGCTGCAGGGATCTGTGGTATCCGGGGTGAACTTCTCCAGGCTGGTGGTAAGGCTGTCCTCCTGGCATTGCAAGCAGTCAGCTTCCATTTGGGAGACTGGCATCATCCCAACAGACTGGAAAACTGGACTTGTTGTCCCTATCTGGAAAGGGAAGGGTGATCGCCTAGATTGCAGCAACTACAGGGGGATAACACTGCTCTTGGTGCCAGGTAAGGTCCTTGCTAGGGTTGTCCTCAATAGGATCCATGATCACTTGCTCATCTACCAGTGACCGGAGCAGTCGGGTTTTATGCCTAAGAAGTCTACCATTGATTGCATCCTGGCACTGAGGGTTCTCATGGAGCACAAACGTGAATATCATCAGAGTTTCTTTGTAGCCTTTGTCGATTTTCGACTAAGTTGATCGAGCTGCCCTGTGGGACATCCTGAGGGTTCGCGGGATCCCCTAGAGGTTGCTGGATATCATGGCCAACCTGTACACTGGTACTGTGTGTGCTGTGCAGAGTGGAGGCAGGACTTCTGCGTTTTTCCCAGTTGATTCTGGGGTTCGTCAGGGGTGTGTTCTTGCTCCTACTCTGTTCAATGCTTGTATGGACTGGGTTTTGCGCAAGGTCGTGGGGTCCAAAGGCTGTGGGGCATCTGTTGATGAAGAAAAATTCACAGATCTTGATTTTGCTGACGACACTTTGATCTTCGCGGAGTTAATGGAGGCTCTGATTGGGGCGCTTGAGAGACTGAGCACGGCGTCTGAGTGTCTGGGCTTGCGAGTGTCTTGGATAAAAACCAAGATCCAGGCCTTTAATGACCTCTTGGGCACAGACTTCAGCAGTGTGTCTGTTTGCGGAGAGATTTACTGTACCTTGGCAGTGACATTCATGTCTCTGGTGACTCTTCCTATGAAGTCATTTGATGGATTGGGAGAGCATAGGGGTGTGTGGCGCTCCTGGCATCTATGCAAAAGGACTAAGGTCCAAGTCTTCAGAGTCCTGGTGCTTCCTGTCTTGCTATATGGTTGCGAGAGATGGACGCTATCCAGTGACCTGAGGTGAAGACTGGACTCCTTTGGTACTATGTCTCCCCCGAAAATCCTTGGGTACCGTTGGTTTGACTTCGTGTCGAATGAGCGGTTGCTCATGGAGTCCCGAATGAGGCATATTGCCTGCATTGTGAGGGAGTGTCAGTTTCGGCACTACAGCCATGTGGTACGTTTCCCAGAGGGTGATCTGGCTCGTAAGATCCTCATTGTTGGGGACCCAAGCGGCTGGATCAGGCCAAGGGGTTGCCCACATAGCACCTGGCTGCAGCAGATAGAGGGTCATTTCCAGAGGGTGGGACTGGACCGTGCATCTGCCTGGGGGGTTGTAAACTGGGATCCAGAGTTGTTTCGTTGTGTAGTGGGTGCGGCTACGCACTGTACCAGACCAGTGCATGCTCCCCGACTTGACTTGACTAGCAGTAGTTGAATGAAGAAAAGATTTATTCATTTTTGACATTTTTCTCATGTGAAAATCAGTACTTGTATAATATATTTTAAATTATGTAAAGTATGATTAACCAAAGGTATCCAAGAATTAGACAAACATAAAAATTGCAAATTCATCCCCCCCATTTTGGTAATGTGATCTTCAATGTAAATAAACCTTTGCACAGTGGTACTGAATCTTGATAGGAGTATTACAGACTGCCAAAGAGAGATTTTCGGGATCTCTTAGTATCGATCAAGTATTAAATTTAATCCTTAATTCATTTTTGTTGCTGGATGTTAATTTATGATTTGGATATGAAGCAGATCTAATTTATAACCATTCAATAGTATTGTATTTAATAATAAACAAAAACCTTTGAACTATTTGAAATGACATTTTTTGTTTTTATGTTTCAGGCTTTTCTTAGCAATGGACCCAACTCATGGTGAAATCTCTCGTGCCATGCGCAATCGTGGTGTGGAAATTTATGTCCATGGTGAAAGTGAAATATTTTCTGTGGATTCTTTGGATTTCAGGACATTGCTTCAGGCACAGGGCATTACTGGTGACAGTATTTGCACCTGTTTACTTGCTATATACACTGAGATCAAAGAAACTATTTTAGGTAATTTAAGTACATTTTTTGATGTAACTGGATGATAGAATTAACTTTTTTTTTTTTTTCCTTTTTGACCTAATTGGAAAATGTTTTCCGTCAGTTACCAGCCAAAGAATATAAACATGTATAACTAGTGAGTCTGCTATATAAAACTAGATGACTTGCCATCATACATTTATGGGATTAAACCAAAAAAAAGTAAAGTTAATGAACTCCTGTTTCAGGATTGTTGTATCAAAAATATCAAAAATGATAAATACTTCAAAGATTGGCACAACACATTTTGTGAAAGCAGCTGAAAGAGTACACTATTGATCTAGAAGAATAAAATGTAATTTTGTGTGTGTTTTGTTTTTTTTTTTTAGAAAATTGTAGCATTTTACAGAATAACACTTATTGTTATTTCTATAGGCTGTCCAGTAAGTTCAGTTTCTGCACTTCTTCATGCTGCTACTCTTTTGGTTAATCATCTTCAGCGGGGGTCATCTTTGTATTTTGCACTTCAGCAAGCCTGTTGGGAAGTCTTTGTGCTTTCTCAGTGTTACTCATCTAATCAAAAGGTGACTTGTTTTTGTTTTTGCCAATTGAAATTTTGTTTTATTGTTTTTGGAAAGCAGTATAATTACCTATTTGATTGAAGAGTGTAAACAACTGATCATCAACTTAATGTTTCTGTTTAGTATGAACATAAATAATTTTTGTTTTTGGTTGGTATAACTCAAGTCTTAGCATGTAATACAAAAAGTCAGAGTTAATTCTGTGGATGTTTAATAGTGGACAGTTAAAAAGTCCATTGTTGACTTTTTCAGTATGGATTTACTATATCAAGAAGAAGTGCTTTAGTCTGAGTCACAAAAATCAACCTTTGCCAATTTATCAGACAACTGATTACTTTCTTTGAGAATGATTGCTTTTGTCATTTTCTTTATGGTCTCTTTGTACAGATATTGCTCATTAACTTTTTATATTTTTACTTTTGTGCAAGTTAGTTTGAGCATACCTTCACAATGATCAATAATTGGAAAGCGGATACTGTTTGTATATAGTGTAATATCTTATATGCTTTTGTCTTCATTTAGTAGGGCAATGATATTAAAAGTACATTGAGTAGCTGCTGGCCCCTTTTGGTTCCAACCTGTGTCACTTAGATTAGTGGATTTCCTAGTGTGTGATTGTTTTCATTCATTCAAATCTACTTTATGTCCACATCAGGTTATGTTTTATAGTGACAGAATCATAAATTTCAAGCACCATGATAACTATGGTATGTAAAGAAGCTTTTGTTTCTAATTAAGCATTTTACTTCCAGCAAGTGCAAGAGATTGTGGAAAAACATCTCTCATCCCTGAAATCCAGCAAAACTTGGGAATGGAAATTGCTATCACCAGGACTTTGGCCGGATCCAGTACCTTCTGCTCTCCAGTCAACTGAAGATTCCTGCCTTTCCACCATCATCAGAGATGGGCAAGTGCTTACCTATTGCCTGAATATGTTAAGTTTGAGTACTAACAGGTGAGTAATAAGTTCCATTGCCGTCATATCAAAACTCCATCTTATGAGTTGCACCTTTTTGTGATGTTATGTTTGTATATCATTATGTAAATTGGAAAAATTCAAAAATGTTGCTGCTTCATGAAACCAGTGTTTAATTTCTTATTTATGTAGCCAATGTCAACCTCTATTGCAAGAATATTGTCCATTGTTTACACTGTAATTAACAATAACTTGATTTTTTTCATATTTGATTTTTTTTCTTCTCTCACTGTTCAACTTATTTTTTGTATTGAACTTTGCTTAATTGCAAGAGTCTACAGACATCTATCCTGAATGTTGTCTGCTCACCTATATACTGTATAAGTAATGCAAATTTCATTCACTCATTTATCAACAAAAACACAATTGCATTTAGCTAAAAAACTAAACTTTGGTAAGGTGGTACATCTATGGCAGTAGATATCCATTAAGAAAGAATATGTCAATATATCAATATTTAAAGGTAGATCCCCAACAAAAGAACTAAATACCCAAAGTATTAAAAATGCCTTGATGGATTTGATTGAATTTCGGTGACATTGTAGAAAAAAGAAAATCAGCCAACACATTTTTTTTTTTATTTGTAGACATTTGTAATTAATGCTGTAGCCAGTGGGGTATTCTAATGTACCTCGTCCCTCATTTTGCGATCACACAGAGAAACTGGGCATGCCAGTTTATGCAAATGAGGGCTGTCTGTAGAAGCAAAGTGAAACATGCAAAGTTTGGTGAAGCTAAACGATAATCTTTTTTGTTAGTGCTTGCTGGGCACTGTGTTTATGAATATAGTCAGTTTTGCTCAATTGTTTCAGTAAGAAAGATATTTAATAAATGCAAACTCTTATCCCCTTCATCTTATCTGCAGCCTTTGGAAAGTACAATTCCCATCAACGCTCACAAAGTTTAAATAAGAGCATTGATAAAAGTACTGTTGCATCAAAAGTAGCAACTGTCTGCATTTTTTTCCTTAATCACTTTGGAATAACACTTTATTTGTCTCACTGGATTATAGCGTTTATTTTTGAGTTTTTCTCAACTTTTCTGGCCTTGGGATCCAGTTTTATCTTTTAACAGCAAAATGAGTAGCATGTTAGACTTTTGTTTTCTTGATAAACAACATATGAACATTGGATACATTTGTGGCTTCTTTAAAGATTTCTACTGTGTTAGTTGTTGCTATGTTTCATACAGTATAGGATTTGATAAGAAACAAGTACTGCATTATTAAAATGGTAATACATACAGGTATTTATAATTACACTTAACACTAGAATTACCAGAGCCTATGAAAAAACTCGTAAATCCGTCCCACCTTAAATCGCTTCTTAAAACCGTTCTCACCTCTCCGCCAGCGTCTTTTGTTAATCTAAATGTGCTGATAAAAGAAAAGCTGCAAGCAGCCGGCTATTCCATCCCGCCACCGACTTGGAACGTGCACAAACTTCTCCCAACTCATGCCTTGATTGATTTTCTTGGAGTGAAGTGGAGTTTTAGAGTGGAAATAATAGACCGTTGTTTGGAACACACGCATTTCATGTCTGTTCCGTTTCTACAGTAATCTGTGTAAATACATTGTTAAAACAGAAACATTTTTTATATTCTAGTAGTAGATGACAAAATGTAGGCATAAACTATATAATGTATGAAGCCTGAAGTTCAAATATCAAAGAAATATTTTCACAGAAGGTACAAATCTAACACAACAATTGCGCTTTTATTCAAAAATATAACTGCAGAAACAAAAAGCCGCCTTAACATGCGACATTGATACTTGTTTATTATGACTGCCTCCGTGGCGCAATAGATTCAGCTGCTGACTGGGAATCAAAAAGTCGTGACTTCGATCCTGCACCACTCCGATTTGAGAAGTAAACTGCTCTTAGTCTTACTAATTTAGAATAAAAACATACATTTGATTTCGGTCTGTAACAGCCGGTGTCATTTATGATACTTGTAATTGTTAGCTTTGGTTTTTTTTAGTCTGTTTTATTATCTCGGCCGAGTTCACAAGCCCAAACACACCCCACCCCCGCATCTGACACTGCAGTTTTCACATAGACGCGTTATAACAGGTAAACTCCGCTCCCTTCTACATCGGAGCAAGAATGCACATACTATTGCTTGCATACTAAAGTGTCAGCAGACATTTTTCGTGGCATTACACACATTTTTGAGCATGCCCTCTGCACACTACTTGTGACTTTAGGCTTTAGGAAGTAAGTAAATAAATAAAGGTAAATCATGTCATAAAATGATTTCTTCAAAACGTCACATATATTTGGCTCGCTCTTTTTTTAAAATGTGCGTTGATCACCGCCAACATGTTGTAGCATACAGCATCTGGCCACCTGCATGTTCTTGCGTGCACTGAATAAGAGACAAATATACAGTCTGACTGAGAGAATCAGACTGAAAATAGCAAACATTTAGTAATGGCATACTTTTACAGCTGATTGGACGCTGTTCATTTTCAAATAATATTGCATTTGTGCGATGATATTTTCACATATATTGTCTCTTTCTTTCAGGTGTTTAATAGAAACCACAGCATAGAGAGAGATGCAAAACGACTTCTGATAGGAGTTGAAAGCTCAGGAATAATAAAACCATTTTAACATGTGCAATTAATTTTTTTCCATTTGTGGATTTCCAGTTACAAATAAGTAAACCATATCACACACCTTTGCCTCCATATATATATATATATATATATATATATATATATATATATATATATATATATATACACTCACCTAAAGGATTATTAGGAACACCATACTAATACGGTGTTTAACCCCCTTTCGCCTTTAGAACTGCCTCAATTCTACGTGCCATTGATTCAACAAGGTGCTGAAAGCATTCTTTAGAAATGTTGGCCCATATTGATAGGATAGCATCTTGCAGTTGATGGAGATTTGTGGGATGCACATCCAGGGCATGAAGCTCCCGTTCCACCACATCCCAAAGATGCTCTATTGGGTTGAGATCTGGTGACTGTGGGGGACATTTTAGTACAGTGAACTCATTGTCATGTTCAAGAAACCAATTTGAAATGATTCGAGCTTTGTGACATGGTGTATTATCCTGCTGGAAGTAGCCATCAGAGGATGGGTACATGGTGGTCATGAAGGGATGGACATGGTCAGAAACAATGCTCAGGTAGCCCGTGGCATTTAAACGATGCCCAATTGGCACCAAGGAGCCTAAAGTGTGCCAAGAAAACATCCCCCACACCATTACACCACCACCACCACCACCAGCCTGCACAGTAGTAACAAGGCATGATGGATCCATGTTCTCATTCTGTTTACGCCAAATTCTGACTCCACCATTTGAATGTCTCAACAGAAATCGAGACTCATCAGACCAGGCAACATTTATCCAATCTTCAACTGTCCAATTTTTGTGAGCTCGTGCAAATTGTAGCCTCTTTTTCCTATTTGTAGTGGAGATGAGTGGTACCCGGTGGGGTCTTCTGCTGTTGTAGCCCATCCGCCTCAAGGTTGTGCGTGCTGTGGCTTCACAAATGCTTTGCTGCATACCTTGGTTGTAACGAGTGGTTATTTCAGTCAAAGTTGCTCTTCTATCAGCTTGAATCAGTCGGCCCCTTCTCCTCTGACCTCTAGCATCAATAAGGCATTTTCGCCCACAGGACTGCCGCATACTGGATGTTTTTCCCTTTTCACACCATTCTTTTTAAACCGTGGAAATGGTTGTGCGTGAAAATCCCAGTAACTGAGCAGATTGTGAAATACTCAGACTGGCCCATCTGGCACCAACAACCATGCCACGCTCAAAATTGCTTAAATCGCCTTTCTTTCCCATTCTGACATTCAGTTTGGTGTTCAGGAGATTGTCTTGACCAGGACCACACCCTTAAATTCATTGAAGCAACTGCCATGTGATTGGTTGATTAGATAATTGCATTAATGAGAAATTGAACAGGTGTTCCTAATAATCCTTTAGGTGAGTGTGTGTGTATATATATATATATATATATATATATATATATATATATATATATATATATATATATACACACATACATACATACATACATACATATATACATACATACACACACACACACACTAAGTGGTATCTGCTTTCTGAACAAGAGCCGCCAAGGCTACAATAGATGCAATTGCACTGCTCATGCCTTTTTTTCTTCCGACTTTGGCTGATCAGTCTGTGTGTGTGTATATATATATATATATATATATATATATATATTATTAGTATTAAGATTTCCACAGGCAGTGCAGCTGTCTAGAGTTGGGATTGAAGAGCTGTTTCCTAAAATCTCCCTCCCTCTCTCTCTCTCTTTCTTCAGATGTCGACCTTTAATATTGTCTGATTTGCAACAAGTGCTTCAGTCAAGGTCTTTAGACAACTTAACATTCATGTCCACCAACTTGGAAGAAAATTTTCATGAGATGATGTGCTTGATCAGTCCTGCTGTGTGGCTTGTAACTGAAAGGGCATCACATGAAGACTGGGTTCTCCGGGCTATTTGGCTGAACAACTTATCCAAGTGCTATAAACACGTAAAAGGTTTCTACTTTTCTAAAATTGGGCATTATGTCAAAAAGTGTTCTTATTAGTAATATGATAGGAATAGGTAATAATAGAGTGTAAATCATACACTCTGTTTGTTCATTTAGAGATTTAATTTTGTAAAAACAAGCTGCATCCTTAAAGGAAAACATTAATTGGTTTTATCAGAGCTATTGAGTTTTCAAAGTAATGTATAGTCTTTAAAATGGACAAGTTGTTTAAGATATAGTTTAAATAGCATTTTACAATTCTAGGCTTGGAAGCAGTCTACTGTCTTCTGTTTTTTATTGCTAAAATTGGTTTTTAAGAGATGTACTATTAATCACATACTTGTATGTAAAGCTTAATGCCTTATGTGTTTTTTTTGGGTAAGAACTGTTGAAGTGAACATAAAACTGCTCATCCTGACTAGATAAATATGGCAATTGATGCATAATCTGTTCTGCATTCAAGATTAGATTCTAGATTTCAAACACTTTCATATAGGAGGAGGAAGGTTAAAAACATATTTTTTGCAGTTCTATAGTATTCATTCTTGGCATAAATAAATCAACACAGTGCCTCATGGGTTAGGTGGCTGACCACCCATACCATAAATTCTTATTCTGTAAACCCACCCAATCCAAGTTTACAGCTGTAGTTGACTTAAATCTCCTACTTACACCTGACACACAATGCTGAAGGTGCACACCAACCCTGAACATTATCATTGCTCAGAAAAGTTTCATGAAAATGTACTTACTTGCACTTGTCAGATTAATTAGATTAGATTTGATAAATTAATTCTATGGGGAAATGTAGATGCATACAGAAGTAGAAATGTAAAAAAGGAAGAATACATATTCACAAGACAAATAATACAGCCAATTCATCCATCAATCAAATGATAAATAAATAAGAATAAATAAATACATACATACATACATAACTGTATATTTTGCAGATATTTCAGAATGAATTTGAAGAGTGCCCTGAGAGGAAGCATTGAATTGCCTGATAAGGAATGGGCAGAAAAGACCTCCAGAAGCGGTTCTTAGCACACTGTGATTGAATGAGCCTTTGGCTAAAAGTGCTCCTAGATAGTGACTCATGGAGGGGTTTTTCATGATGGCGTCCAGTTTTGCCACCAGCATCTTTTCTACAACAGCTTCCAGCGTGTTCAGGGTTCACCCGTTGATAGAGCAGGCTTTCCTGTTAAATTTGTTCAGGCATTGTACTAGTTTTGAAATTAGGTTGCGTTCCCAGGAGACTACAGGGTAGAACAACATACTGGCTACTGTGGGCTGTTAGAAGTTTTCTAGCAGCTTACTACAGACATCAAAAGATCTAAATGTTAAACACCTTTAAGTGTTACTTTTTGTCTTGCAGTGATATCATGGGATTTTTGGTTTATCTAAATTTAGTTATGTATTTATTTGTTGCTGTAGATATTGTTCATTTTCACTTGGATGCTGGTTCCAAAGCCCTAAGATCAGTATTTTCTACTAAGCTGAGTGGAATAATATGGAAGTACATTAAAGAAATGCAGCACCAAACATCCGGTGAGTGTATTCTTTTATGAATACCTTTCAAAAATAAAATCTAAGTTACTGTGTTAACCATCTCATTAATTTGTGAAATTTACATATAACATTTAGCAGAATTTCACAGATCGGTAACATTAACACTTGTAAGTAAGTCCTAATATATTTGTAAGGGACAATGAAAACTGCATCTATCCTGCTTTTGTTATTGTCTAAAAATGTTTGGTGAGCAAATGTCTACTGTTTTCATAGTATTTTATGCTAAAGATCAATTCAAGAGATATTTGCAACTGTACATAAATAGGGCAAGTATTTATCAATAAAAATCAACTTTTAGTGTTTACAAAAGCTGCTCAAAGCATATTTTCTGGACCTGTTCATTTCTGTAATTTTACCCTGGCTGGCAAAAATTGCTATTAATAAGATGTTGTCATGCTTTCTTTATCTTGGAGAGTAGCTTATACTGCCTCTGAGTCTGTCCTATTTGTCAGCATTTTTCAAATATCCACAGGTCTTGGATCCTAACACACTTTTTTGAAGTGCTGAAATGGGCTGATGTTATATTCTCTGAAATAAATCATGAACAGAGAACTGATTTTACGGTGGTGTTGGGTTAAAAGAAAAAAAACAAATCTTAAAGTATTTGAAGGGAAGAAGTAAATACAGCAGCTTAGACAAGTTATGAGTATAAACAGCTAGTTCCTTTAAACTTTAATTTTTAATAAAAGAAGATTTAAGCAGTTCACTATTAATTTTAAAATGAGGGTAAAGCAATGGAGTCCTGTTTGATGTTAAACTATCAGGATGCTTGCTTCAATGATATATGTGAATGTTGCCAGGTAATCCAGCACTGTGAGCTCATGGTCAGTGAACTTGAAAAGTAGGAAGAGAACATAGATAGCATGTATTATAGTAGAGAATTGGCTGTGGTGTTCATGGAAAATCCAGGTCTGGATATGAGAAGGTATAACGCCGCGTCCTGTCAAACTAATGTTGCTGCTTTGTAGGTGAAGACGGGGAACCTCCTGCACAACACGACGTTTGCATATATCCAAGGGGAGATGCTTCCAAGTTCTGTTCTCAATATGAACTGTGACCCCATTGTTTTTCCACTGCTATTCCCTTACGGAGATCCAGGCTGGCACATACAATTTACCCATGTTGAGTTAAAGCGAACTGCGAAAAGAACGCGAGTCACACAGCTCCAATTTTATGCTTTCAGGCTTGCCATGAGATCTTCATTTAGTGTCTTGCATTCCAGTGGCCAACTCTTCCAGCAATACATCGTCGACGCATATGTCAGAACAGAAGGCGCACGTCTACATTACCTTCGCTCACATCAACAAGATTGGTCCGCCAGTTTTGAGTCACGGACGATTGTGTGTTGGTTCGTTCCGTGCATTGTTACAATGTTGCATTTCTTGCTGATTTATTACATTACCGATTTTTCAAATGTTAATTTTCTCCCTGTGCTTAAAAATCATTTAAAAACTGGCCTGATTATGCGGTGTATGGTACGCCGCGGGTTGGCTAGTATTAACAATAAGGGCAGCTCACTATTAAAAACAGTAAATATAGTAGGCAGTCAGGATCAAACGGGGACTCTTGATTACAAGTCAGCAATTCTTACCACTATGCCACGGAAGCTGTTGTATCGTCCTTGATCCTTTTGTGAAAGTGTTTATTTGATCTTTGGACTTTAGGCTTCACACATTATATAGTTTATGCCTACATTTTGTCATTTATTACTAAAATATGAAAAACATTTCTGTTTTAACAATGTGTTTACACAGGTTATTATAGAAATGGAACACACATGAAATGCATGTGTTCCAAATAATCTGTTATTTCCACTCTAAAACTCCAGCACTTCACGCCCAGATAATCAATGCATGTACTCGGAAAACTTTGTGCACGTACTGCGGCGGTGGGGGGATGGAATAGCAGGCTACTTGCTGCTTGTCTTTATCGGCACATTTACAGGACAAAAGACGCTGATGGAGAGGTGGGCCAGATTTACAAGTTTTTTCGTAGGGTTTGGTAATTTTAGTGTTAAAGGCTTATTGAGGTGTTCAGAATTATGAAGGAAGTTAGCATGGTGGATCCCAGCTGTTGTTTTATTATGTTCATCTGGGACATGTGGACATAGCTGGAAATCTGGTACTGGTAAATCATATACAAATGTTAAAAAGCATGTTTTCACTTGGAGAATTACAGAGATGACATGAAGTAATTTATCAAATAGTGCCATAGAGAGTTGGACTTTAAGGACCATTGGAACTCAACTTAATGTTATTTTGGAGAAGTAAGATGAATATATTTGATGAGATTTGCTGAGCTGGATCTCCCATTTTAATTAAAATTGTTCTGATAGTCTAATTCTTTAATACTCAGTCTTAGGGTATGACAGTTTTGAAAGATATATTACAATGCTCTAGTTTTTGCATTATTAGGAAGTCATTGTCAAGTTTATAACAATTAAAGTGAAACTGCTGCTTTGTTTTCTTTCTTCCCTTAAGATGAATATATAATTTCAATGGATGTACGTTGGAATCTACAGTATTTGGATATTTTAAAAAACTCTATAACCTTTGACTCAGTAGAGGAATTTCAGCATTATATGGATGGCTTGAATTCAATGGTTAACAGGTATATCGTTGATTTCTAATCATTTTTGAGTTTTTTGAGGTTTGATATAGTAGTATAACTTCTGCTTGTTTACTTCTTCTTAGAGTGAGACTTCTGATGGACCGTGTGAAGCAGGTGCACATTGAAGAAGCTGTCTTATACAGAGAGAAAAAAAAAGGAAACAATAGTATTTTAAGACTATGTAAAGCCTTTCAAAAAGGTAATATGTTGAATATTATAGAATATTTACACTAGTAAATGCCATGTATTACAACTGCTATTTTTGTGTATTTGCTGATGTAAAGTTGTACAATATGCAACTGCAGGACAGTTGAAATACAAAATTATATAATACTCATATGTTTGGTAATTTCTTACATTTTAAAACATTAAAAAATGTGTTTCCATTATATTAGTTTCAGGAAAAAATAGTTGCCTTAGAATTCACATTTTTAACAATAGTGTAAGTTGTACCTTTAATGCCTACATTTCTTATTATACTATATGATGTGTTACTGTTACCTACCTTTTTATTTATAAATAATCTTTGGAATTTTACTGAATAACAAATTTTACATTTTGTGTCATGTCAGTTACATTGTTATGGACAAATGAATGGTTTTATGTGATTTATTTTAGTATCAGTTGTATTTTCTTTCTTTTATGTTTTATTTGGTCTTGTTTTGGATATTTCTCTATTAAAAAAAATCCTGGAGAGAAACAGTAGGGAGACGATACGTGATCTTATAAGATCATGGAAGACACTTAAAAGACCCGCGAGACTAAAGAGATTGGCCACTGAGCATCTCTTGGGGACCTTAAACATGAGACTTTGTGCCAAGAGATTGACCCAGGACTGTCTCGTGATGACGTTCAACATGGGATTCTTGCAAGACACGTCCTACTTACAACCAAATAACAGCACAGGGAGGAACACACTCAGTCGTGTTTTGGTTTTGAGCGCACACAGATCCAGGGTTCTCAGCGCATATAAAGCGTATAAGGACAATACGTTGTAAATGAAACTTAGACGACTAAGCGAAGAAGAAAGCAGCGAAAGAGAGAAAGCAGAGAAAACAGACCCATGTTGGAGAGGCAAAAAAGAAAAAGAATAATCTAGGTGCAAATTCAGAAAATAAGAAAAGTAATTATCAGCCCGGAACAAGTGGAATTGAAATGAAACACGTGCATTTCGGATGTTGGTGCCATACACATGCAGAGCAGGTTAGATATTATGAAAGTAGTGATAAGTAATTACTGTGGTGGGCTGGTGGCCTGCCCGAGGTTTGTTTCCTGCCTTGCACCCTGTGCTGGCTGGGATTGGCTCTGGCAGACCCCCGTGACCCTGTAGTTAGGATATACCAGGTTGGATAATGGATGGATGATAAGTAACTATCAGCCCGGAACAAATGGAATTGAAAAAAAAAAAAAGCACGTCCAAACCATGCAGAGCAGGTTAGAGATTATGAAAGCAGTGGAATTCGAAAAGCTAAAAAAATTAAAAAAAAAAAAAAAAGTTGGTGCGATACATATTTGGAGAAAGTTAAAGAATATGAAAGTAGGAAAAGTAGAAAATAGAAAAGTAGAAAAGTAGAAAATATAAAAAAAAGAAAGTAAAGATCACAGTAGCGGAAACAAATGTAAATTATTACTCAAAAAAGGGAAAATAATCACCACGGACCAGGTGTCATTGAAACAAAAGCAGGATAAAGCAAGGTCTGAAATAAGACAGAGTAGAAAACAAAGTAAAACATCATAAAGAGTTTAAAAAATAAGGGGCTAAACACATTCAGAGCAGGTTAGAGATAACCATAGAAACACATGCAGAGGAAGATACAGAATATGAAAGCAGAAAAAAACAACAGTGTCAAAACAAACAAAGTAAACATTGCATTAGCACAAAGAAAGAGAAATTATTACTCAGAGAAATAACGAAAAGGTGAATAGAGATCAAATATATGGATATAGGTGATGTGTCAGAAGTATGTAAATATTGTAAGGCTTTGAAGTTTAAGTCAAGAGAATTTCAAAAACTGAGTTTACCTCTCATGCATTTATTGGTTAATTTGCAAAAAAATGATTAACTGCTGATGATGTAGATAATTTTGTCTGTACTGAAATTCCAAACAGAGAAACCTTTCCTAAATCATGGTACAAAGTCATTAAACACGTCTCACTGAAAAGATTCAGCACATTTGGACTCAAAAGATTCCAAATATTGATTTTACAGAAGTTCTGGAAAAACAAAAATGGGGGTTGGTGAGCAAAGCGAGCAGGGGGTAAAACCCCCTAGTGGTTTTTAAAGATAGTGTCCATAATGGTTCCTAAATTAAGTGTTCCAAAGTTTAAGTTTAAGATATCAAAATTATAATTATAAAAGTGAGGTTCTGTAATTGATGTGATTGTTACTGTTATTTGTCCCTAAAAGGTTCCCTAGAGTTTGAAGATTTACCTTATCCAGTTCTGGCTCACATTGCAAAATTCTTTGCACACTGGGATTGCCATATGGAGCAGATACTACAGACTGGAAAGTCATTGATACTGGACGAAAATCTGTCTGATGTTAGTAGTTCTTTCCTTCCATTATTTCAGGCAAATTAAGAAACATAGGCGAATTATAACTACTTGTGCTCATGTATTTCTCCCCTGGTTTCTTGCTTTAGTTACAGTGCCGTGTTCTGTGGAGAGACAGACTTCGGGATATTTCAGACCGTATTCAAGCAGATTCTCATGGTTTAGCAGTATTTGCCTTGCACTGGCATTGGGTTCAGAAGCATCTTATTTCTAAAATACCTACAATACTCATTGGAGGCGAATCACAAGCGTAAGTAACAAAATGTAATATATTTCTCAGTACCAGAGTTTATAACTTTGGCATGTTTAATTCATGATACTCTGAACTTTATTATTGTTTGCTATTTGGTTATAAAATACTAAACAAAAATTAAAAGGATTTATGTTGGCTAAGTTTCTTACCAGTTTCTGTTGACGTTCTTATTGGATGATGTTCTAGCTTCCTGACATCTAATAGGTGATGGGGAACACAAGCACATCTCTATTGTTATGCTTGCCTGGTGCTGTTGTTTATTCAGGTGTACAACATTGGAAATTATGGTTTGGTACACCCATATCATAGATATAAGCCCTCTTTCTACTCACTGTATAAACATTATCCAACTAAACAATTCATGACATACATTGTGAGCAGGACATTTGGCAGGAAGATGGTTACAGGTTGAAAGCTGTGTTGACATTGTCTCTCTATGATAGAAAACAATCTTGGAAGGGAGACTAGGGAGACGAGACATGATCTTCTCGGAAGACACTTTGATGTCCCACAAGAGACACTTTAACGTCACGCGAGACAAGGCAGTGAGACAAGTTCACGGACATCTAACCTAGCAGTTGTTAGAATGCTTTTGGCAGACACATTTCATGTGCTCCCTGCTCTTAAAACAACGACAAGCGAGAAGGAAAACACGCAGCCCGCCAGCAGATTATCCGACCACTTCTCCTTACAGTAGTGTGCGTTCAGCCCCCCTTCACAACGCAAGCGGCAGAGACGCGAAGTGGCAAAAGAACAGCTGCTGTACAGGCTTTTAAATGATCGACACGCAGCGCGACAACACACAGCTTGCCAGCAACAGCAGAAAGACAGCAGCTAATCCGACGGCATCTCCTTAGCGTGCGTTCAGCCGCCCCCCCCCCTTCACAACGCGAGCAGTGTTATACATCCTGCGAGAAAGAGATTTAACCACACCCAGGGCCGGAAATAAAGGACAAGTATTGTTTTTACAGAAGTTTTAAAGTAAAAGTGAAAATACTGCATATGTAAAAATTCCCATGAAAATAACAATCTCTTTAAATTGTGTATCCGGTAAACCAAATTCGGGCGTGGGAGAGTGAAGCAAGCAGGGGGCAGAGCCCTCTAGTATTACATAAAAAAAAAATATAATAAGTTCAAAACTGCAATAAAGTCTGGTTTTGGCTGAATTATTCATTCACAAATTCACTGTGACAGCTAAGTCTCTGCTTTCCTAAACAGTTTATCTACCTTCTTGTAGCTTGTTTCTTTTTAATATGTAATTAATGAAAATCTTGTGTGTCTACATTTTTCTAGTTACTACTGACTAAAACACCAGTGTGGGTGGATGTGTGCATATGCATATATAATATATATGCTGTTTAAGTAGTTTACACTATTGGTCAACGATTTTAGAACAGCCTCAATTTTCCAGTTTTTATTGACATTTAAGTAGTTTAAATCCATTGAATGACATGATATGGCACAAAGGAAATAAAGTGCCAGAGGTTAAAACAACATTTAAGGATAACAAGAAAAAAAAAATAAAGATCAGAGTTATACATAAAAGCCTTTTTCAGGGAACAATTAATGTATTAACAACTTGCAGCTTTTCTTCAGCAATGGACGTTAATTAAGCCTTGAAAGATAATGTAAACAATTTGTATGGGTGTCCCAACTTTTGTCAGTTACTTGCAAACATTCGGTCTGTGTAAAACCAGTACTGGAACAAGCTGTGTTGCTACACACATTGAAGCATTATTTTCATGATATTGCATTGTATATTGCTATCAAAATGATCAGAAAAGTCAATTCACAAAGAAAGACAGTTACATACTTTAGAAGTGAAGGCCATTCCTTTAAAGAAGTTACAAAGAACGGCAAGTTATTGGTAAGTTCAGTTTCCTACATCTACAGGAACCTGGAAACTGGAGGAACCTCTATGACAGGAACAGGTCTGGCAGACCCAAAGCCGGAATAGAATCAGAACACAGAACTAGATATAAAAAAACCTTTCAAAATATATTGTATATAATTATGTTTATATGTGTGTTTGTTCAATTAACACATTAAAACATTTCTGCAATTCAGATTTTTAGTCATTAATTTGTAAGTGAATCACAAGTAATGCAGCAATGCCAAATTAATCGTGCCTGTTAATAGCAGAAGCGGGTCACTAGCACTTGACAGTTGCTTATGTTGTTTCTTGATAATGCACTTCATCCACACTCCCCAGTAGTTTTAGTACCCTTCTCTTATAATATGGAATCTACTCATATTGGAAAGTGCTGTGTACCATATTCAATCAATAAGCGATGTGATATGTCCTGTATTTTTGTATATATTGTTTAATATAATACTTATGGTATTGTTTTCCACAATTTAAATCAATCCAGTTAATACAAGTGGTGTGGATGAGTTTAATTTTGGTACTGTACTGATGTTTCAGACAGACAAACACTGCATGCTGAGTGAGATTTGGTAATGTCTGTTAATCCAAGTCTGCACATAAGAGAGGCTTTTGAGGTATAGGTGTGAGTGGAAGACAGAATGCCAGTAGGTCAGCCCTGGCCCTGGTGTTGAATAAAGTTGCTGTCAAGCTTTTTTGATCATCCATGGAGGGGTATCTGACCAAGCAGCCAAAGAGCAGATGACACAGAATGAACTTGCTTGATTCCTTATACTCACTCACGCATCCCCCAAAGCTTACATGGTATGTTGTTGTTTAATCAGTTGTATGTTACCTACTGTAGTCTACATTTTCTGTACTATATCGTTACCAATAATACTAGGCATTAATCAGTGAAAATTAAACATACTAATATTTTCATCCATTTGGAATGAAGGTAAAGACTTATTTTCTAATTCGTAAATGATACATTCTATGACAATGTGCAATTTGAAATATCTAAATAAACAACCCTATCAGATACATATTTAGAAGTTTTTTTCTCAGCCTCTCCTTTGTTGTTTAAAGCTTGATTTATACACATTTTTAATTTAACAGCTGCCAGTTAGCTTGTGTGCATCATGGCATTAAGCACAAACTTGGCTATAGCAGGGCTATTTGTACACAAAAGGTGAACCATGATTTTATGTTTCTGTTTTTTAATATCTGTGTAATTTCTAGTGTTTCTGGTACTGTATATTGTCTTGCAACATAGAAATTCAAACCATACGTATTAATTTTCCCAAATATTGTGGGGGAGGTGTGTTTGGTGGTCATTGGATGTTCTTGCTAAACTATTTAATAAACAAACTGGAATAATTTAAGTGTTTATTAAAACTGTTTTGCATTAGAAATTAATCACTGAGGTAGTTCTGTTTTATAGAAAAAAAATAATGTGCTTAAATGAAATATAATAAATAGAGATTAATATGCAGTTGATTTTGATAAACATTCAATTATGCGATTGCGATTGAATTTTTTAATCAAGTATGTATGTGTGTATATATGTGTGTATAAGTGTATGTATGTGTATGTGTGTAAGCTGTTGTGCTGTGAGTCACTTCTCACACAAGCTGGTGACCCTCAGAAGCTTGTCTTCTGATTGGGTTGTGACTTTGGGTCTGCCAGATCTCTTCCTATTCAAGTTTGTTCCAGTGTCCAATTGCCTTTGGATTGTGTAGGATGCCTTACTCACTAAATGAAAGGCCTACACATCTAATGGTGATAATGCTGTGCCTCATTTAATTTGTTAATTGATGTTTTCTTGTCATTATAACTGGAATATTGTCCGAGTAGTACCTCGGAGGGTGTAGTAACACAATTGGTTCCAACTCAGTTTTAAGACAGCTGGGGGTTTTAAGTAATCAATTGAAGTAATGACACCTGTGCACATTGTTTGCTTTAACTGGCAAGGGTTAATTTACTTTACTTGATGCAGAACCATCTGTAGGTTTTAACCTATTAGTTGTTCCCTGGTGAATGCTCACACACTGCTGCCATACTGTGTGTGTATGTGTGTGTATTATATATGTGTGTATGTGTATATATGTATCGACGATATGAGAACCTAACATTGCAAACTAACAAGCCATAAAATGAAATGAGGTCTGAGATTGGCATGGATTGGTTTCTAATTAAGCAATTGGGTTGGAACGAAAAACTGCAACCACTGTGGTCTTCCAGGTTCAACATTACCAACGCCTGACCTAGATGCTATTTCCAACAGCCTACATGGCTATCTTTATGATCCTTCTTTTGTTGGTCCCACATATGACAAGGACAGTAAGTGTCTTGTAGAATGTCTGGTCACCACCTTGATCGTTCTTCATTCAGCTCACGCCTTTTCTCCGCCACCCATTCTGTCTGCACTGCTCCTCCAGCTAGGCAGGTCTCACTTTCTTCCATTCGTTGGGCTCAAGGATCTGATCTTCCCATAGAATAGTAAGCTTAATAAGTAAAACCTAACTGAATGATCAGGAGATCTGGTCTCAGTGATGTTGCTGAAACCTCTTCTTGAGTTGTCTATCTAGATTGGTTCTCAGTTCCTAGTCAAGTGCTGTGGCCAGTAAACTTGCAAAGGTGGAGTTAGAGAGTCCCAGTTATTGTTGGTGACTTCTCCCCTGTTCTGATAAAGGTGGCAGTTTACTTGGTATTGACCACCTGCACTTATTTGAGGTGATGGCGCTGCAGATAGTGTCAGCTATAGCTCTCAAGACTTGATCGTTCCTCAACTGCCATCTCCCTTCACTCAAAACCATTTTGCTGCCACTTAAGGTGTGCTATAGCTTGACTTTCTTTAGGTAGAGCAAACATGCTGGGTTCTCCAACATAACCAATTAGAACAGGTTGGAAGGACTAGGTAAAACATTGTAGATAGCCTGGATCAAGAAGTTCAAACAATGGGGCTCATGCTACCTGTTGTCCCTGCCCTTTCTTTTGCATTGCACATCCTTCACAGGTGTGTTGTCATAGCACAAAATTGTGTTGTACATTATGCTTCTTATTTTTGCCATACAAAGTGATATTACTCAGGCTTTTTGGTAAACCCAGCCACTTGCACAGGTATCTTTTGATTCTTCTTTTTTTTTTTTTTAAAAGCCTCGATGGTGGACATTGGCACTTCATATTAACCAGTCGCATGATAAAATTCTCAAACACACATCATTGCCAGACATACCTTGTGGTGCTGTATTATCACCACTGTTTAGCTTTTTTCATATGTAGTTTTTACTCGCATTTTTGTCACATATTATTGTGCCATTTGAAATTATTTGTATCTTTGTGGTCACATAAGAGTGCAGTACTGACCATACTATCGATGTGACAGCCCTACTAGCAGCACACCTAAAATTAACTTGATGGTTTAGTATTAGCAAGGTGAAGGAAAGCCAGAGGTAAAGGACATGCCTGATGCAGATACATTACCTAGATAATATTACATACCTTGGCATGAATCTCAGGATGGTATGCCTGTAGAAGCCTCTCAAGTTTGTGGAGTTTTTTCCTGTGAGCTTTATTCTACATGGCCTACACTTGGCTTTATTTTTGTCAGCATCGTAATTAAAGTTGGTCCATATGTCTGACCCCTATATTCACCTGAGAATCACGTTGGTTGACATACCGGATTGGTGTGGATCAGGATTCTGGCTTACATGATGATTTCCTAATGGAGCCTAAACCAGTGTTAGCTGATTACATACGTGTGTTACGTACGTCAAAATTTAACCTCTGCATTCATGCTTGTTATTTGTTTGCTCATTGTCCAGTTGTCTGTTTCTAACATTTTCGCATTGTTTAGTTTTGCTCAACAGTGATTTTAAAAGCATTCATCTTAATTTTTGTCATTAGTAGAACATTTTAATTTAGTTTTTGTTCTGTTTTCATCACACAAAAAATGTCGTCGTTGAGTATTTTTCATCTTAGTTTTTATCAACAAAATTAACACTGCTTCCTGAGATCAATAGTTTTGTCACAGTGAGGTCACTTATAAAAGCCCTAATGGGCGGTTGATGTATGCCAGACTTTGAGAGAGGGCATTTGTATATTACCTCAGAGGACTGCAATAGGATATTCATGGTGAGTGCAAAGAGGATTAGTGAAATAATGCATCCAGTGATAATCCCTTTCTCAAACCTGTGCAAGTTAAATCTTATTTATCCATTGGAGACTCTCAAGCTAAAATTGTTATAATAATCCAGCAAAGATCTTTAACTTTTCCTGGAATGTACTCCAGGAATGTAATGTGGATAGTACTGATTGAGAGTTTCCGCAACAAGCTTGCAGGGTATGGACCTATAGATGCTGGTGAGGTCCAATCACAGTACAGGCTGGTCCTCATTGTTCTCCCTATGTTTCCTGATCAGCAGAGTTGTTACACTAGTATGTTTCAAATATTTTGGGCCTTTTGGAATTCCACTTTTCTCCACATTGGTATCAAGATAAGCATTCTGAAAGCGGTAGTCAGTCAGGTACATGGCAAGAATACTAAAGAAAATCTTACCTTCTGCAATGAGAAGTGAGATCTTTCTAAACTGGCTGATATTCTTTGAGTCCTCCATTTGAAATACAAGCCCCTTCCACACATCTCCATTGGTCTGCAACCTTGCTTCTCTTCAAGAACACACTAATGATCTTTCACTTGAGTCTCCTCAAAACTCTTTAGCAGTGTTTATAGACCTTAGATAGCTTTCCTCACTATCTACTGGATCTCCTTGACAGTGAGCTACATCTCTTCAAAATCCTTGTTTGGTGAAAATGGTCTAAACAAGGACTCGCACAGCTCTTGCTCTCCTTGATCATTTCCTCAAGATTATCCTGAGGTGCTCATCCATTTTAGTTCTTGAGCCTATGAGATGCCCACTCTGCTTCTGCCCTGATAGCTGTTTCATAAACTTCATTAGGCTTGCTAAAAATGCAATTCTTTTCTATCCCTTCTCCTTCAGTGCCTTTCTTATACATATATATATATCTCTATTATAAAAAAAAAAATCTGGAGACAAGACTATTTTTAAGAGATTTCTTCAAGTCCCATGAGACGAGACTAATGCCAAGAGATTTTATCAAGTCCCGCCTTCCTCTCAACCATTTAAGGTTAACGGGCCATGCCCACAGTCCTCACCTCTCATTCGAGTAAATGCTTTTGTCAAACACAGTTCTTGCGCTCTCAGCTCTTACAAATTTTTTACGTTTTCCTTAATATAATTTTCTCAATAAAAGAAGACTTATTATGTCCAAATCTTAATGAAGAATTTCATCATGTAGGGTTATCAACAAAAGAAATGAGTACACGGACAATCCTAGCACCAAGAAACGATGAAGTTAAACAAATATATGCGAAAATTGTCAATACAGCAAATTGGTTAAATGCGTATCAATAGGCTATGCTGAAACAGTTGGTGGTGATTGTGCAGAAGATGAAAACATCAACTTACAATATCCCATAGAATATCTACAACCGTTAACACCATCCAGTCTTCCACCGGCCAAATTACTGTTGAAAGAAGAATGCATCATAATGTTATTGCCCAGAGGGGACTGGGCGGTCTCTTGGTCTGGAATCCCTGCAGATTTTATTTTTTTTCTCCAGCCGTCTGGAGTTTTTTTTTTGTTTTGTTTTTTCTGTCCACCCGGGCCATCGGACCTTACTTATTCTATGTTAATTAATGTTGACTTATTTTTATTTTTTATTGTGTCTTCTATTTTTCTACATTTTGTAAAGCACTTTGCGCTACATTTTTTCTTGTATGAAAATGTGCTATATAAATAAATAAATGTTGTTGTTGTTATTGCGTAATTTATGTATGAGTAATGGGCTACGCAATAGGACAAGATTAGTTGTATTCAAAACTCGTCGAACAATTCTGACATGTAACCATTTAACAGGCGACAAGAAAGGTAATGTAGTACATCTTCCGCGGAAAACAGACAGCAAAGGAAATCTTGATATGCCATTCGTATGAAATGTTTACAGTTTCCCGTTAGAATAGCTTTTGCTGTGACATTTAACAAATCTCAGGGACAACCATTCAAAAAAGTTGGTTTATTTATTAGAGAGAAAGAAACAATATTCATTCATGGGCAGTTATACATTGCATTTTCTATAATTACTTGCTGTAATGTAAAATTGTTAGGTCTATTATTCATATTTAACAATTCCCATGAAAATAACGATCTGTTTAAATTGCAGAGCCACGAAGTGGCTAGTGCATAGCGCCCGCACGGGATTTGGCTAGCGAATCGAGCAGGGGGCAGAGCCCCCTAGTATAATAAATGAAAAAAAATGTTAGATTATTCCAATGCTGAAAAGGAAAAAAGGTTAAAGACACAACATAAAGGCTACACAGTTGAAACATTGCATCTATAACCTTTTATGCTTTTCAGGTTGGAAATATCGTTTAAACTTTTTTACTTTGCAGGAGCAAGCTGATGCAGCCCTAAATTCAATTTTCATATATTTTTTGTGTGTATATAGATTTGTGTATATGATTTATTTTTTATGTTTGGGTATTGTACATTTTGTCAGGTGTTCTGAGGAGACACACTAGTAAGAATTTAGTGTTTTTTGTAAGCTATATTTTTTAATCATAGGTGTGGGTTGTACGCATGGCAGTACCCATGCAAGGTGTAGCTGAGCAATGAATGAAACTGGAGATGCGTGGAGTTATTTCTGATGTTTCTGCGGAATATGTGGTAAATAGTATTGAAAAAGTGTGATACAGTGTTATTTGCCCTTTTAGGCCAGTGGATTATTTTTGCTATAACATTCTAGTATCCAGAAAGCCTCTAGCTTATGTTAGTGGTGTTACCAGTAGAGTTCATAATCAATAACAAAAAAAAAAAAAAGCAATGCTTTGCAAAATTTCCATGCTGTCTCAGTTTAGTCAACATCCATTCTAAAGCTTTTCTTGGGCACTGGAAAACCAAAATACCACTATACTGAGGTATAATGTCTTTAATTTCAGGGGCTCTGTACAATGACTGACCCAGTGTTCTGACCCCAAAACATCATGCAAAAAGACAATTTCCTCTCTGGGATTAACAAAGCATACCAAAAAAAAAAATTCCATGTTTACTTCATTGTCTTCCCTCAACTAAATTGAAAAGTGCCTTCTTGTGTACTCGTGTTGTAAAAAGAAAAACATTATGGCATTTGCATGTCATCTATTTTTATAACATAAAAATGAAATGTAATATTCAAATTGCAAACTCATTTTTCATTATATTTTATTGATGTCTTGTTATTTCAGCACATACTGTACTTGAGGATGTGAGAGATAAACTAAAGTACTCAGGAGAAAATCACCTTAGACATAGAGAATATGCAAACCCCACACGTAAAACAACCAGAATTTTGTTCAGATTTCTGAAATAAAAGGAAGAATGATAAATACTGTGCTCTGTGTTTTTTTTTTGTTTGTTTTTAATAGTTCACAGATTTAATTTTTTCTTTTTTGACAGATATTTCAGTGAAATTCAATGTGTTGTGATGAACATTGAGAATTCTTTATGCAATTCTGATGTCTCATTTTCCGTGGCAACTAAACTGCAGAATGTTCTTGGAAAACCACTTCCGTTTAAGGTATATAAAAAAAAACTTATGTGCTTTTGTGTATAGAAATGGTTTGGCATGAGTTAAGTTTAGTAAATAGTCTTAATTTACACGTTTATTGTAATTGTTTCACTGTTGCAATGCAGAATAAGCAAAAATTATTCAGTTTCAAACCTTTGGCTAGCAGAAGCTTTTTATGGCCTTTATGTGTATCTGAATATTGTGTACTATAATATCATCAATAATAATAATAATAATAATAATAATAGCATAATTTTAGTGTCTACAAAATGTTAATGAATTGACAAAATAGGCTTCCCATACAACCAGACACACACCATGAACTCAACAAATTTAATGGTCTTGGATACTGGCATAACCTAATAAATGATGAAATGGTAACTTACTTTATTAAAAGCATGTGACATACACAAGAACATGTAATTGCATATGTTTAAATATTTTGTTTGCGCCACGCAAAACATATTTTGAATTCAGAAAATTATAAAATTAGTGGGAGGTCTGTTGCACATTAATTATGTGATCAATTACAAAATAAGTTACTAGGAAACATTTTGATCTCTAGTATTCTAAGATGGTTCACATACTGTAGAGCAAGCCGAACTTTTTAATTTTGGCAAGAAAGTCTTTTGTTTTCACCATGAAAAAATGTTTTTGTACTGATCATATTGGTGATGAAATTGTCCAAAGTAGTGCTCATTTGTCGGCACACATTTCTTTTTTTTTTTTGTTGTTCTTGCATTCTGCATCCTGTATTATGCACCTTTCCTGATGTGTCTGGCACGTCGCAGATGTCGCTGCTCTTCTTTCATCATGGTGAATGATCAATAAACACAATACTTATCCTTGATTATGAATTTTGAAGACGTATGTTGCGTTTGTTGGGTAATTATGAAAAATGGGCTTCCAAAGATAGAGCTTTTATTTCAGTTCACTTTTCAGCCCATCAGTAAGACATTCAGCAGATGGTGTCAGTTTTCTTTTTGTCATATCAATTTATCAGTCACATTACTTTTTTGAGGTTGCCAAGCCCTCAAATTTTTCAACTTTCCAAAGCGTATTAGGTCATAAGCTTTCAATTGAGACTAAGATCAGGGTTGTACCCACAGTAATTTGTGAGTACCAGAAGGTTGCTGCCCCATATGTGTTTGACACTCTGCAGATGTTGCTGGGTTTTCTTTTTCATTCTGGCATGTCAGCCTTTCTATCAGTTTGCCATAAGAAACGCATGAACCTAGCTCACTTTGCTGAGGTGAGCTCTACATCAGATTTAATTCACCAGTACATATCACGTCATAAACTTTCAATTACATCAAGATCAAGGTTCTAGCTCCCATAGTTTGTAATTAATCATGTGACATGATTAATCATGGCCAGGTCTTAGCTTTTTATATACACTAACCAGCAACTTTATTAGGTACACCTGTTCAACAGCTTGTTAATGCAAATATCTAATCGTCCAATCACATGGCAGCAACTCAAATGTATTTAGGCATGTAGACATTGTCAAGATGACATGCTGAAATTCAAAGGTGATCTGAGTGACTTTGAACGTGGCATGGCTGTTAGTGCCAGATGGGCTAGCATAAGTATTTCAGAAACTGATGATCTACTAGAATTTTCCCACACAACCATCTCTAGGATTTTCAGAGAATGGTCCAAAAAAGGGAAAATATCCAGTGAGCAGCAGTGTTCTGGATGAAAATGCCGTGTTCATGCCAGAGATCAGAGGAGAATGGCCGAAGTGGTTTTGAGCTGATAGAAAGACAACAATAACTCAAATACACCCTTGTTACAACTGAGGTATTCAGAAGAGCATCTCTGAACGTACAACATGCTGAGTGCCACTTCTGTCAGCTAAGAACAAGCAATTGAGGCAATAATTTGCACGCACTCACCAAAATTGGACAATAGAAGATAGGAAAAACATTGCCTGGTCTGATGAGTCTCGATTTCTGCTGTGACATTTGGACGGTAGGGTCAGAATTTGGCTTCAACAAAATGAAAGCATGGATCCACCCTGCTTTGTATCAATGGTTCACGGTGGTAGTGGTTTTGGTGTAATGGTGTGGGGGGATATGGGATATTTTCATGGCACACTTTGGGCCTCTTAGTACCAATTGAGCATTGTTCATGTTCCACAGCCTACACTGAGTATTATTGCTGACCATGTCCATCCCTTTATGACTGCAGTGTACACATGTTCTGATGGCTACTTATAGCAGGATAACACGCCATGTCACAAAGCTCAAATCATTTCAAATTGGTTTCTTGAACATGACAGTGAGTTCACTGTACTCTAGTGGCCTCCATAGTCACCAGATCTCAATCCAATAGAGAACCTTTGGAATTTGGTGGAACAGGAGATTCGCATTATGGATGTGCAGGCAGCAGATCTGCAGCAACTGCATGATGCTGCCATATCAATATGGACTAAAATCCCTGAGTAATATTTCCAGCATGTTGTTTAATTTATGCCATGAAGAATTATAGTAGCTCTGAAGGCAAAAGGGGGTCCAACCCAGTACTGGCAAGGTGTACCTTACCTTATAAAGAGGGTAGTGAGTGTGAAACTTGGCATCAATAAACTAGCTTGGAGAAAAAAAGAGGCCTGTAGAAATATGGTGAACATGAGAGAGAGAGAAGCAGTGGGTGTGGGAAACAAAAAACAAAAAAGTATGTGAAGGAAGATGCAGATGTGGCATGTAAATGTCTCTTAAAAGGTTTTTGTTAAAAGCTGGAGTAAAGAAGAAAATGACACAGGTGGTGATGTTGATGGTATGGACACCAGTTCTGCTCTGGGCCTTTCACCCTTTCAAGTGACCCTGCCTCTTTAAATTAGTAAGCATTTTACAGTTCAATACTTTGATAAATTATTCTTCAACTGATTTTATCCATAGTATGTGGGATTTGAACCCCAGGTGTCGGAACTCTGGCCACAAACTTCTAATCAGTCATTTTCCCAAACCTGCTTATTCTGCATTTTTAGAGTAGAGGGATCATGGAGGATCTAGAACCTATTCCAGCAGTATAAAGAGCAAGGCAAAAACCAGCTTTGGTTATATTGCCAGTCCATCGTAGTCCAAATGTATCCACGTGTTATTTCTAGGCAATGTTTAGAAAATGTTTTCAAAATTAGGAATTTCAGTCATAATTATTGTTAATTAGCTAGTGTTATAGATCTGCATAGTTGACATTTTGACATTTCAAAATAGTGGAAATGCATAATATAAACATATCAATAGCAATATCATAACATAATGAGTGTTTCCATGTTGTAATATGTAAATATAACTGTTATATACAGTGGTGTGAAAAATTATTTGCCCCCTTCCTGATTTCTTATTCTTTTGCATGTTTGTCACACAAAATGTTTCTGATCATCAAACACATTTAACCATTAGTCAAATATAACACAAGTAAACACAAAATGTAGTTTTTAAATGATGGTTTTTATTATATAGGGAGAAAAACAATCCAAACCTACATGGCCCTGTGTGAAAAAGTAATTGCCCCTTGTTAAAAAATAACCTAAATGTGGTGTATCACACCTGAGCCACCCCCAGGCCTGATTACTGCCACACCTGTTTCAATCAAGAAATCACTTAAATAGGAGCTGCCTGACACAGAGAAGTAGACCAAAAGCACCTCAAAAGCTAGACATCATGCCAAGATCCAAAGAAATTCAGGAACAAATGAGAACAAAGGTAATTGAGATCTATCAGTCTGGTAAAGGTTATAAAGCCATTTTGTAAAGCTTTGGGACTCCAGCGAACCACATTGAGAGCCATTATCCAGAAATGGCAAAAACATGGAACAGTGGTGAACCTTCCCAGGAGTGGCCGGCCGACCAAAATTACCCCAAGAGCGCAGAGACGACTCATCCGAGAGGTCACAAAAGACCCCAGGACAACGTCTAAAGAACTGCAGGCCTCACTTGCCTCAATTAAGGTCAGTGTTCACGACTCCACCATAAGAAAGAGACTGAGCATAAACGGCCTGCATGGCAGATTTCCAAGACGCAAACCACTGTTAAGCAAAAGAACATTAGGGCTTGTCTCAATTTTGCTAAGAAACATCTCAATGATTGCCAAGACTTTTGGGGAAAATACCTTGTGGACTGATGAGACAAAAGTTGAACTTTTTGGAAGGCAAATGTCCCGTTACATCTGGCGTAAAAGGAACACAGCATTTCAGAAAATGAACATCATACCAACAGTATAATATAGTGTTGGTAGTGTGATGGTCTGGGATTGTTTTGCTGCTTCAGGACCTGGAAGGCTTGCTGTGATACATGGAACCATGAATTCTACTGTCTACCAAAAAATCCTGAAGGAGAATGTCCGGCCATCTGTTCGTCAACTCAAGCTGAAGCGATCTTGGGTGCTGCAACAGGACAATGACCCAAAACACACCAGCAAATCCACCTCTGAATGGCTGAAGAAAAAGAAAATGAAGACTTTGGAGTGGCCTAGTCAAAGTCCTGACCTGAATCCAATTGAGATGCTATGGCATGACCTTAAAAAGGCGGTTCATGCTAGAAAACCCTCAAATAAAGCTGAATTACAACAATTCTGCAAAGATGAGTGGGCCAAAATTCCTCCAGGCTGTAAAGACTCATTGCAAGTTATCGCAAACGCTTGATTGCAGTTATTGCTGCTAAGGGTTGCCCAAACAGTTATTAGGTCCAGGGGGCAATTACTTTTTCACACAGGGCCATGTAGGTTTGGATTTTTTTTTCTCCGTAAATAATAAAAACCATCATTTAAAAACTGCATTTTGTGTTTACTTGTGTTATATTTAACTAATGGTTAAATGTGTTTGATGATCAGAAACATTTTGTGTGACAAACATGCAAAAGAATAAGAAATCAGGAAGGGGGCAAATAGTTTTTCACACCACTGTAAATGATGCACTATATGTCTGTGTGAAGAAATAAATACTAGTAATAAAAATGTACCTTTCTCTCAACATACAGGTCCTTCTCAAAAAATTAGCATATTGTGATAAAGTTCATTATTTTCTGTAATGTACTGATAAACATTAGACTTTCATATATTTTAGATTCATTACACACAACTGAAGTAGTTTAGGCCTTTTATTGTTTTAATATTGTTGATTTTGGCATACAGCTCATGAAAACCCAAAATTCCTATCTCAAAAAATTAGCATATCATGAAAAGGTTCTCGAAACGAGCTATTAACCTAATCATCTGAATCAACTAATTAACTCTATAAACACCTGCAAAAGATTCCTGAGGCATTTAAAAACTCCCAGCCTGGTTCATTACTCAAAACCGCAATCATGGGTAAGACTGCCGACCTGACTGCTGGCCAGAAGGCCATCATTGACACCCTCAAGCAAGAGGGTAAGACACAGAAAGAAATTTCTGAACGAATAGGCTGTTCCCAGAGTGCTGTATCAAGGCACCTCAGTGGGAAGAAAAAAGTGTGGCAGAAAACGCTGCACAATGAGAAGAGGTGACCGGACCCTGAGGAAGATTGTGGAGAAGGGCCGATTACAGACCTTGGGGGACCTGCGGAAGCAGTGGACTGAGTCTGGAGTAGAAACATCCAGAGCCACCGTGTACAGGCGTGTGCAGGAAATGGGCTACAGGTGCCGCATTCCCCAGGTCAAGCCACTTTTGAACCAGAAACAGCGGCAGAAGCGCCTGACCTGGGCTACAGAGAAGCAGCACTGGACTGTTGCTCAGTGGTCCAAAGTACTTTTTTCTTATGAAAGCAAATTTTGCATGTCATTTGGAAATCAAGGTGCCAGAGTCTGGAGGAAGACTGGGGAGAGGGAAATGCCAAGATGCCTGAAGTCCAGTGTCAAGTACCCACAGTCAGTGATGGTCTGGGGTGCCATATCAGCTGCTGGTGTTGGTCCACTGTGTTTTATCAAGGGCAGGGTCAATGCAACTAGCTATCAGGAGATTTTGGAGCACTTCATGCTTCCATCTGCTGAAAAGCTTTATGGAGATGAAGATTTCATTTTTCAGCACGACCTGGCACCTGCTCACAGTGCCAAAACCAATGGTAAATGGTTTACTGACCATGGTATTACTGTGCTCAATTGGCTTGCCAACTCTCCTGACCTGAACCCCATAGAGAATCTGTGGGATATTGTGAAGAGAAAGTTGAGAGACACAAGACCCAACACTCTGGATGAGCTTAAGGCCGCTATGGAAGCATCCTGGGCCCCCATAACACCTCAGCAGTGCCACAGGCTGATTGCCTCCATGCCACGCCGCATTGAAGCAGTCATTTCTGCAAAAGGATTCCCGACCAAGTATTGAGTGCATAACTGAACATAATTATTTGAAGGTTGACTTTTTTTGTATTAAAAGCACTTTTTTTTTTATTGGTCGGATGAAATATGCTAATTTTTTGAGATAGGAATTTTGGGTTTTCATGAGCTGTATGCCAAAATCATCAATATTAAAACAATAAAAGGCTTGAACTACTTCAGTTGTGTGTAATGAATCTAAAATATATGAAAGTCTAATGTTTATCAGTACATTACAGAAAATAATGAACTTTATCACAATATGCAAATTTTTTGAGAAGGACCTGTACTAACTAGTTTGCACAGCTCCTGTTCTGCAGCACTAAACCAAGGTTTCTTGACCTTCTTTAATAAACTGTAAGGGATGGATGGGGGGGGGGATGGCAAGTAATTATTTGTTCTGCTCTACTCAAAATTAATTGGAATGGCTAATGATTGAATATAAAATATTGCTTAGTTTTATGCAAAGTGAAAGATACTATAAAATATCAATACAGTACAAATTTATTTAATAGCAATTGGAATGTTTTTAAATGATGCCAAATGTAGTTGATGAGCCAGATACATTTTCTAGGTTTCGTGCAGTTGCCCATTTCTATTTTTAGAAGTGACCTCTATGTGGTTCATTCCGTTTTGAGTTCTTTAAGGTTCCCATTTAGTTTGTAGCCTGTGTATGGCTAAAATCAACTTCAGTGCTTCAGCTTTTTGGTGGTATCTATCTTGAGCATGATAAACCATTTGCCACTTAGTATGTCTAAATAAATATACAAGTTGCATTGACATCCTAAAATGCTAGATTACCGAGCTTCATCAAAATGAAAATAGTGTTTCATGCAGCATTATACATGTCGTATATTAAACAGAAATGATATATACTTCACCTACCCATTTTTAATCAACTTAATTCATTCAAGGCAGGGTCTATCCTTGCATCCTGTATTATGGAGATTGTTTAATTTAATCCTTATTTTAAACTTTTGAATGTCATTTTAACCTCCTTAGCATTAGACCCAAGTGTCACTTGAGAAATAGTATAGACGCATCCTGCGTAAGACCCGAGGATTACTCTGGCTGTAAAAGTGGCAACAATGTTAGGGCTGAGCATTACTTGTGCAACAGTATAGGCATGTTTTATGTAAGTGTCAGACCTGAGTGTTATCTGGAAATCGGTTTAGACACATCTTCTTCTAGCCTTATAATGGCGTCTCGTAAGAAATGCCTCTCCTCAGCAGTGATGACGAAGTGAATTTGTCTTCAGGAAACTGTCAGTGAAACAGAAAGTGATTCTGGGAATCTGAAAGTGACACTTGCGCATTTGCAGTGTGCTGTTCATATTATTATTTATCATTATTATACTTTCTACACTTCTGACTTTGTACTCATAGTGTTTTATACGTTTTACAGTAGAATGATGAGATTTAAAAAAAAAAAAGTCATTTTTCAAGCTAAAAAATGCAACACTTTTTACGTGCTTTTTTTTTTGAGAAAAAATGTAAGTTCCATGAAAATTCTATGATTTAAAGCTGCTATTGCAAAATTGTTGTATATTTTCTGTAATGCCCTTTTTATGTACAGTAGTGAAATTGTTTCAGAGTCTTGAATTTTGTTTAATTTCCATAAGAATTTTGATGTTCCTTGTAATGTGTGGAATATTTGCTATATTTAGTGTTAACAGAAACTTAACACAAGCATCAGTTTTAATTTTTTAAGAGATACTAATATAACTGTTTATTTATCAACAATGTACACTTGTATATTTCTTTTGTAGGTTGAGTCTGTTGCTACAGTTGCATCCCAGCTAAAAACATTCTGCAGCATTTTGGATGTATTACATCTTAACCCAAAGAGGGAAGACTCCCGCTGGAAGTATAAGTTAAACCTTGTAAAAGCTGCTGCTGATGGAGTACTCCTTAAAAAGAAGCTTCTTAACATCTGGTGTCTAGTTCTGCAAGCAAACTACAAGATGGAATACACTGATACTGGTAATCTATTGTGACAGATCGATTATTAGCTCCACTTTGAATCTATTAAGTATCCATTTTTGTTTTCAAGCATGATATTACATTTTAATTTGCTCTCCACAGTCCTCATGTATAAATGGTGCGTATGCACAAAAATGTTGCGTACTTCAGTTTCCACGCTCACATCGTGATGTATAAAAACTAAACTTGGCATAAAGCCACACACATTCTCACGGCAGCCTTCCCCTTTGCGTACACACTTTTCTGCTTGGTTTTGCAAACTAACGGCACCCACTGTCAAAGCAGCGCTACTGATTCTGTGCGGTTTCCCTTTTTTCAGATTCGCATCAGTGAGGCAGGATTTATGAAATACACTGAAATTAACTGCATATAGTTTAACAATTTAATTCACTTGATTGTAATCATTCTGTAACAGTATAATGGTGCACAGAATGAACAAACTATTCAAAATAACACAGCTGCTTTAGCGTCGTTACTCTTGGTATCATAGCTGCACAGCAGCTGATCGGAAAGCTCTTCGGCAGGTTGTGTTGAGAGCACAGAGGATTATTGGGGTACAGCTTCCAGCCCTGGAGGATTTCTATAGCACATTCTGCCTAAGGAAAGCAACCATCATCTGCATGGGCTCAACTTAGCCATGCTGCAGCCTATTTGAACTTCATAGACCTCGAGGCTCAAAAACAGTTTCATCCCAAGAGCTATATACCCCCTCAATCAGTCCAAGTGCTCCCGGTAGAACTGTTAGTACTTATAATTAAAATTACCTCACAGTAAACTTGCACTACAACTGTAATACTGCACAACCTGAGCCACTTTGTGAACAATTGGCACTATCTGCACTATATGTACATGTTTATTATACTTAGACGTTCATATTGGTTTTTGTATTGTACATGTTTCATTGTTTTTTTTTATAGTATTATTATTATTGTTATTTTATATAATTTTATAGGAAAATAAGTTTATGGAGGGTATGCATATTGAATCTCATTGTACCATACAGTGACAATAAAAGCATTCATTTCAATTCAGTAGAAGAGAGCACATATTTTCAGATGATTATAACTGGTTTCTAAGTTGATTTAGATTTCCAGTAGCTGTCCTCTTGGAGCTGTGTGCTTTTAGAATACTAGGATGTATACTTAATATGATTTTTATGATGAAATCCATTAAAGTATGCATATTACATTTTACAGATAAATTGTTAACTTAATGTAATAATGTATACTGTTAATTAACATGCAAGTAGCAATGTTTAATAACATACTTTATTGCATTTCATCATGAAAATGATATCTAGTATACATCTTACTACTCTAAAATTTTCATAGAGCTGTAATATCTTGAATTTAATGTATTCTGTTTTGTGATCACTGCCTGTGCGCTTCTGTCTTCGAAAGAGAAAGCCTGTTAAGAAGTATAAAGTGATTAATGACTGGGTTGGGGAACACAGAATACAGATTTAGTACCCGGTGTTGCAATCAAGACAGTAGAGTTGTATGCACTTAGAATCATTTTTCTGTTGGCTGCAGTGTGGAATGTCGGTACCTGATTTACACAATCGATGTGCCTATTGTGTTATTATATGCTACTTCTACATTAGGCTTATTGAATTCCACATTTCCCCTGAAATGAACATTGGCAGTTGCTGCGCTGTGAACAGTTCTTAGAGGGCTAGTGTCTTTGTCGTTTTGCCTTTTTGCCATACAGCTACTGTCACACCGCAATGACCAAAGTCACCAGACATATCACAGCGGTTCATCATAAAGTGCCATATGTATCAATTTCATTATTCATGTCCATGTCTGATGACCAATTCACATCATCAATAGCGCTCAAGATCAAGAAGATACTGGCCCCTGTATCATCTAGTATTGGATTGAAAAAGAAAGTGAGCAATATTGCCACCACTACATTGCAACTAGGGAATCCATTCCCGGGAATTTGGGAATCCCGCATGTCATTCCCGGGAATGACACAGTGCACGGGCATCTCACATGTGAACGGTTTTAGAACGACCGACACTTATTTTTAGTAAAAGTACTGCAATATGTTGACACCAATAAAGACTAACCTTATCTACAAGCAGTTGATGCTGTCATATAAGTACATGTATTTAGTTCTGGGGTGCCCACACTTTTTCGGCTTGCAAGCTACTTTTAAAATGACCAAGTCAAAATGATCTACCTACATTAAAAATGCTATATATATAGCATAGTTTTACTGTCAAATAATGCAGAGTATGCGACATGTGTTTCGCCTTTTACGTTGCGCCACGGCGTGTGGTTCGTTTATTTGACAGCATGTAGATCGGGTAATTACATTCATGGCATTCGTAGTCTGAATCACAATCTGATTGTATGGGTGGTTACCTACCAGGTAACGCTTGTGTCGGCAAACATCCGCCACGGTGCCCTCTTCAGTTGCGAGAAGCGGATCATAGAATGTTGCATATTTTCGCTGTCAAATAATGCAAAAGCACGCAGCACATGTTTCGCCCTAATTCTGGGCTCATCGGGTGTACACACTCACTGCACCCCCCCTTGGGAATCGAACCTAGGACGTCCGCGTCAGAGGCGAAGCCACTGCGTGTGGTTTATTTACTTGACAGAATGTAGATCGGTGTAATTACATTCATGGCATTCGTAGTCTGAATCACAATCTGATTGTATAGGTGCATGTGGGATGACCAGTGTGTTAGAAGGAAAGAGATCTCATACTGGCCACCCTGTATGTCAATCAAGTGGCAAATGCCATAGGGAAGATATATGGTAGACTAACGTTTAAAAAATTTTTTTTTTGAATGCAACGCGATCTACCTGATCAGATATTGATACACTTGTTCTAAACAATGCCCGCGCTTGCTGTTGCTCTGAAACACCGCCATTTCAGCTTTTACTGATGCATCCAGTTTCTTGTCATTGTTCTGTGATGGCAAGTTTCTTGGCACAGAAAATGCGGATGCAACAGACTCACGCATTGCAATTTCAAGTTGCTGTTCAAAGCTGTTGTCTGACAGACGTCAATGAAGTCTGCTCTGTCCCAGCATTCGTGAGCTGCTGAGTGCAGACTCCTCCCAGTCCACTATACTCAGTCTTAGTCGGAGCCGGGAGACTGACGACTGAATTAATCTGCAAAACACTACACCATGGGCCAAAAAACCGTGCCACTTAATTATTTTCAACTATAACTCTGTTATTTCTTGATCGATTTTTACACTTTTACACGCTATATATGCGAGCTTTGCCGTTCCCGGTTTCCCGGGAATTGCAGCAATGGATTGATGTATAAATCAAGAAAATGCTACATGTTGACATGTGGCGTAGCATTGTGAACTGCGTAATACACAATGGTAAACTTTTAAATGAAAATTATATTTCATAAAATTTTTAAATGTAGTATATAAATAATATGTAGTATGTAATTTTTTAGGAATGCATTCAGCTTATTTGTACTATTGTTTTGTAATGTTAAAACAAAAAAAAACATTAAAATACCATCTTGACCAAAGCACTGCCAGATTTGTTTGCTTCATTGCCAGCCTGGTATATGACAGTATTTTTTAAAGCATTAAAAAGACCGCATTAATCACAAAAATTAATGTGTCAACTTTCCCAGGTCTCATTTATAGTAATGTAAATCACAACACACACCCTGATTTCATTTAGTATATGGCATTTGAAGGTGCTAGCAAATTAAAATGTGCATTGCAGGTGCATGTTCAGACAGGGATCCCCAGTGTCTCGACTACAAAGTCATGAGTGCAGGAATTTGTCACACTAATACAGGTAAGAAATGTGGTATGATAAATTTTCAAAACATTTCTTGTTCTGAATATAATCAAAAACCATTACATTAGAAAAAGTCATGTTTTTGGAATAAGAATCTGATCACGGTGCCATAATTTTTTATGATGTTTTTTTCTCCAAGTGCCAGATATTGAGAAAACGGAGCATGCCCATGTATAAATGGCAATTAATTTTAACTAGCGTAACAAAGTGAATAAGACAAGGAAGTTAAATTTGGAGCAAGCTTTCAATAGTTTTAGATTTGGAAGGAAAGGAGCTGAACTATTTGAATCTTGTACAGTTCTCCCTAATCAAACTAAATTGTGCTTCATACAGGAGCAAGATGTGGCCACTGCTAGCATAAGCAATTAAAAAACAACAAAATGTGGTGAACATTTGTGTGATGACATTCATTCAGTTGGCTTTGTAGTTGCAAAAGGTCTTCTTGACACAGCAGATTTTGTATCCACATATTTATATCCACTTGAAAATCTAAACCAAAATACATTTGTTGTATCTGTATTAATGTTTTTTATTTATTTATAATGCTGATTTTAGTTATTAAATACGTGGAGACTCTTAACTTTGTGTGTTATGTATTGAATAAAATTGTTTTAAGAGCAATTTTCTAGCAATGCTCTTTTATCTTCTCCTTGTGCTTTTGTTAGGTTGCTTTCATCAGCACATTTTTGTGCCGTGTGATAATGTCACGCTACCTTAGAAAATTGCACCACATTTTTTTACATTTTTGTATTCATTCCCTTTTTTATAAATCATTTGTTCATTCACATTAGCTGACCAACATTTCATTTCTAGATATACAAGTGTAACATTTAATCAGCCATAATTTGTGTTTGCACATTATTTAATCTGAGATGTGGTTAAACAACACTGAGTTGGGATGAATGATTTGTTTTGTTTTTTGAATAATGCACCACTTTATATGGGTTTTTGTCTTGGTTATTCTTAAATAGTGATTTTATGAGTAATTATTTTAAGACTTTACAAATTGTTAAAATGGTTAATTGCTCTAAGTGCATTTAAAGCTTCTGCAAGCGTATCTAAGTATAAATATTTAGAGCAACTAATAATATAATGAAGGTTATCTTCTATCCTTTAATAATCTTTGCAGATCATTACTATAGCAGTTCTGATTTTTTTACATTTTATTTATGTTTCCTTGCTTTTGTTTCTGCAGTTGTCATGATAATAAATTGAGTACTTTAATTTTTTTTAAGATATAGAGAAGTTGAAAGAGATTATTGAGTCGCAGAGATCACAAATGTCAACAGATGGGCTACTGTTGCCAAAGAATTTGGAGAATGATATCATGACTGAACCTTCTTGGATTAATCAGTCATCCCTCACACAGCTCAAAATGCAAACACAAATGTGGCCGGCTATGGAATTCCTGACCATTATAAGCCAGTATAAACTGGTGGCAGACATTCTAGAAGAGATGACATATTCTAGGTATGAGTCCTAATTATGTGGCAAGTTTGTCTTCAGTCATTTGTTGTTGTTGGTGATATTTTTTAATCATTTAAATAGATGTGTGTAGTTTTGTTTATATTATCAGCTGTGATGTTCAAAACATTTTAAAATGGTTTATCCTGTAGTAAGAACACACGTTGTTGGCTAATTGTTAAAAAATATATATATTTTATTAAAATAATTATGCAGCATGATTTAATTCCTGCTAACATCAATTGTTATTGAAAATATATTAATTACAGTATACCTTATTGCTGATTCATTGTATGCACTTTTTTGTTATTTTTCTTCACCAGGAAAAGTGATATATCAAACTACCATCTGCATCTTTGTCAGCACATAAACTTTTGTTTACAGTCGACTCCCACAGATCCAGAACAGATTCAGGACCTTTGTTTTATACAGCAGAATTATGCAGTAAGTATGATCAGTGTATTTGTTAAATTATATTAAAGCATGAGCTTTTTAGCAACATTTTAAGAATTTTTTTTAGCTTTCAGTGAATTTTATTTCCAGATCCATGGTGTCATGCAAAAGTATTCATTGCCCTTGAAATCTTCACCATTTTCAGGATTTCCAAAATAACATGCATTTATGCTTGAAGTATTACATTTTATTAAAGGAATACTCCATCCAAAATTATATATTTTTTATGTTACTTAATCCATGTGTTTTGTAGTGATAAACAAGAAAATCTTATGTTTTCATGGAGAATTATTATGTAATACAAGGCAATGATAACCAGTGCTCTACAGTGGAAAATGATATGGAAAATGTCCATGGGGGGAAAAAAAATCTCCCGTTATTTGTGCCACATAATCCATGTTAATTATAAAGTAATTTGCTTGCATCATGCAAAACTCATGCATTTTTGCTAAAATATTGTAAAATACTTTCAGAAAAATCAGCACACATCATAAACAGGAAGCTCATTCATATATAATACTAGGCTTTTGAAGTGAAGACAGGACTCTGCAGAAGAGTTGAATCTTTAATTCAATTTCTGTTGTAAGTGGGTTTTTGTGACATCATTATGTCTCTTCCAACCCTTAAGTTACTGTATCATTATCAAAAAAGCCATAATTGATTTTTGTTTAAATTAGAGAAGTTTGAAATTTTTACCTCTAAAGTAAGCAATGTAGCATGTGTTTTTGCTGGTATTTCCTTTAAGGGACTTGTTCTTTGCAAGTTCTGAATTAATGTACAATATTAGGCTATTATCTTGCATATAAACCAAGGGTTTTACTGCAATATAACCTGTTTCAGTCAGTTAAAAACCTAAAGGTTGGGAGAGTTCATATTTCAGCAGGACAATAATCCTAAGGACAAAAATATCTTTGAAATGGCTCAAAAAATGAAAAGGTGAACATACTACAATTATCTAATCAAAACATAGATCTCAGTCTGATAGACTCTATAGTATTATTTGAAAATTACAGCACACAAGCCTTATCCAGCTAAAGTGCAGAACCTGGAGCAAATCTGCCTCAAATAATGACCCAAAATTACGTTTTGTAAAGCTGATGCATACTTACGCAAAAGACTTAAAACTGTTACTGCTGCAAATAGTGGCTCTACAAAATATAAAATTGTAGCATCGAATACTTTTGTAACGTAAAACAATGTCACTTAAAGCTAAAACTAATTTTGATTTTCAAGGCTTTGGGCGAAATATCACAGAGAACAAAATTAAAATATATAATTTGTTATTCAGTAAAAGAGAATTGGTGTGGGTATGACAGTTGTGCAAGGCATTTCATATAAAGAAAAGGTATGGGGTCAATACTCCCATTTCAAGTTTTTAATGGGCTTAAGGTGAGCATACACTATCCATGTCCTCTCAAACTTATGTCTCATGTGCACTACTGATTGAACTTTGGCCTACTTGATGATATTGAGGTGATTGTTAAAACTAACAGATCTTTTGCAATTTTAAATTGTCACAAATGATGTGATATTTCACTGCTTTTACAGTAGGCTAAATGTAGCAAAGTTCGCTATCAGCATTTGCTTTGCCTAGTGGGGGCTGGGTTTTGTTTTAGCATGGGAACCCCTGCAGATTTTGTTTGTTTCTTCCCCTCGAGCTTATCTGGAGCTGCATCTAGAGCTTCATTTGAAAAACCATGTAGGAATATGTAGCTTGGACTAAATCACATAGTGTAAGCCTAAACTTATATGTTTTAGGCACCCCTGAACACTTTCAGAATGATGTACATTTGTTTCTGTCTATTAGGATTAAAGTTTGTGAAAATATATAATTGTATATATAATTACCCAATTTGAATGAAACTTAGGGCACAGTTAATTAGCACTGTAACATGTTAGAAATCAGTAGATTCTGAGTAAAATTACACTGTTTGCTTGCAAATGTTGACTACCAAAATCACAGCTCTGAATCTGACAAGTCATTTAGATGATAGATACATCAGGTTTTTTCATTTTTTGCATTGTTGTAGAAAGTTTAACCATTATTTTATTTATAATTACAGTTACTCAATGAATCATTAGGCAGTAAAAAATATTAATGTAAAGCTAATATTATACTGTTCATATTTTGTAAAGTCTTATACAAAATGCTTATGATTATTTTTCCAATTAGCTCCCAGCAGAAGAAATTTCTTTAAGGTGGTCAGAGCTGTTATCTAGATGTTTATCATCTTTCTGGAGAAGCAATGTAACTACAGATCCAAGTTTCTGGCTTACATGGAACCCAAATCTTAACGTACATGTAGAAGAGATGGCTAAATCTGCAGTAGCTAAATCACTGATGGTATGTGGCAAAAATGTGTCTTTTTTTTTTTTTTTTTGGTATAAAATTTTTTTTTTTTCTTTCAATTTTTGTAATACATCACTATAAGCTGTGTTAACATGTTAGCTGCACAAATAAGTTTTAAATGATACTATTATGGGTTTGTTATCACCAATAACTATAGTCCTAGAGTTGCTGCTACATTAAATCCTGGAAACCTCAGTTTAAATCCTACCCTTTGGGCTGTGGAGTTTTCGTGTTTTTCTCAGGGTTTATTTTAGTTTTCATGTTCGCGTTCACATTCTATACATGTCACTTGCAGCTGGAGCCTATCCTGGTATGCAAGAAGCAAGGTGGGAACCAGCCCTGTCCTTTCATCTTTTAGCATACTCATGTACTTGCCCATATTCTCTACTCAGGCAGATTGTGGACCCATTGCACTAAACATTACATTTTTATGCCACATCATTTTTGGTTTCATTAGATACTTAATTAAGAGTAGTTGTTGCCTTTGTTAACTCTGATTGAACTGGCAGCACTTGCTTCTCACTTATTAAACTATTAATAAAATCATCTTTCCTAGTCTAATTGAAGTTCCTATCAAAATTCTCTGAAACCCTGTTTAATGTAGTGATCTGTTCATCATTGCATTATCCAGAAAACTTCTAAATCTAGATTATAATTGACTTAATCCAAGAAGATTTTTTTTTTTCAGCAATGGAAGAATACATAGCAAAATTGATAATTTAGAAAGGTCTTAAGAATGAGAGAAATGCAGTACTTAAAGGTTAAACTTAAGAGTCAGTTAATGAATAATAAAATATTGCTACTACTTATGTAATATGACAAATGTTATTATTAAAATAAAACTATAAAAATACTTACCTCAGTAGTAGTTTTACACCACTAACGATAGTATGCAAGGTGAAACGACCAGTGGACAAACTTGATTAGCCTTTGGCCAAGCTAATGAATATATTTTTTTTCCCCCAATGAGCATAGCTCTTAATTTATTGTGTACTTAACATACTAACCCTGTAGGTGGTTGGTGGTCCATATCACAAATATTTTCATTAATGTACAGTTAGGTCCATAAATATTTGGACAGAGACAACTTTTTTCTAATTTTGGCTCTACATTACCACAATGTATTTTAAATGAAACAACTCAGATGCAGTTGAAGTGCAGACTTTCAGCTTTAATCCAGTGGGTTGAACAAAAAGATTGCATGAAAATGTGGGGCAACTAAAGCATTTTTTGAACACAATCCCTTTATTTCAGGGTCTCAAAAGTAATTGGACAATTGACTCAAAGGCTATTTCATGGGCAGGTGTGGGCAAGTCCATCGTTATGTCATTATCAATTACGCAGATAAAAGGCCTGGAGTTGATTTGAGGTGTGGTGCTTGCATGTGGAAGATTTTGCTGTGAACAGACAACATGAGGTCAAAGGAGCTCTCTATGCAGGCGAAAGAAGCCACCTTAAGCTCCTTAAGCTGCGAAAACAGAAAAAACCCATCCAAGAAATTGCTAGAATATTACGAGTGGCAAAATCTACAGTTTGGTACATCCTGAGAAAGAAAGCAAGCACTGGTGAACTCGGCAACGCAAAAAGACCTGGATGTCCACAGGAGACAACAGTGGTGGATGATCACACCCCTTCACAACAGCCAACCAAGTAAACAACACTCTCCAGGGGGGGTAGGCGTATCGATATCCAAGTCTACCATAAAGAGTAGACTGCATGAAAGTAAATAAGAGGGTGCACTGCAAGGTGCAAGCCACTCATAAGCCTCAAGAATAGAAAGGCTAGATTGGACTTTGCTAAAGAACATCTAAAAAAGCCAGCACAGTTCTGGAAAAACATTCTTTGGACAGATGAAACCAAGATCAACCTCTACCAGAATGATGGCAAGAAAAAAGTATGGAGAAGGCGTGGAACAGCTCATTATCCAAAGCATCCCACATCATCTGTAAAACACAATAGAGGCAGTGTGATGGCTTGGGCGTGCATGGCTGCCAGTGGCAGTGGGACACTATTGTTTATTGATGATGTGACACAGGACAGAAGCAGCCGAGTGAATTCTGAGGTGTTCAGAGACATACTGTCTGCTCAAATCCAGCTAAATGCAGTCAAATTGATTGGGCGGCGTTTCATGATACAGATGGACAATGACCCAAAACATACAGTCAAAGCAACCCAGGAGTTTATTAAAGCAAAGAAGTGGAAAATTCTTGAATGGCCAAGTCAGTCACCTGATCTTAACCCAATTGAGCATGCATTTCACTTGTTGAAGACTAAACTTCGGACAGAAAGGTCCACAAACAAACAGCAACTGAAAGCCACTGCAGTAAAGGCCTGGCAGAGCATTAAAAACGAGGAAACCCAGCATCTGGTGATGTCCATGAGTTCAAGACTTCAGGCTGTCATTGCCGGCAAAGGGTTTTCAACCAAGTATTAGAAATTAACATTTTATTTCCAGTTATTTAATTTGTCCAATTACTTTTGAGCCCCTGAAATAAATGGATTGTGTTAAAAAAATGCTTTAGTTGCCTCACATTTTTATGCAATCTTTTTGTTCAATCCACTGAATTAAAGCTGAAAGTCTGCACTTCAACTGCATCTGAGTTGTTTCATTTAAAATTCATTGTGGTAATGTACAGAACCAAAATTAGAAAAAAGTTGTCTCTGTCCAAATATTTATGGACCTAACTGTATCTTTAAGGGAATGAGGTTTAAATAAAAATGTATACATTTTAGTATAATAAATATGTAGATATTGATCTAAAATAAACTTTACTTTAGAATTTTTATGATACATGTATTACCATCTATGTCTCTTTGGTAGAAATAATGAGTGGATGCAAAATATAGCATATTTATCATACCTGTTTAATCCAAGGGGAGATGGAGCCTACCTTGGTGGGACCAGACATAAGGTAGGAATCATTCCTGAATGAGATGCCAGTCCATCGCACAGTCCACTCATATGCACACCCACGCTCACGTGGCCAAGTTGGAATTGCCCACCAACCAAACCTCCGCATTATGGGGATGTGGAAGAAAAACCTACATGGACACAGTTAAAATGTGCAAACTACACATTGACAGTGACCAGGCACAGCAAGAATTGTAGTTCTTAAACTGCAAGAAATAAAGTTCAGGTATTTAGTGTCTCTGTTTAAATATAACAATAGATAGATAGAAGATGCTTCATGGACGTATTTGGGGATTTCTGGAGAAACTGCCCAGCAAAATAGATTTATAGTAAGGCTTTGAAATGTTAGGAAGGTTAGAGTCCACAGATTTTATATTTGCTCCAGTTTTTTTTGGTTGAAGCTTGTTTTTATAGATATCCTAGGATGGTTTTTGTACGAATAGAAAGATCTTATTTCAAAGTATTGATTGTGAGTAACTCTAATCTGATGCATCAGCCAATCTTTCTTAGTCAAAGATCTTCCAAAATTGAATAGAAGTTAAATTGTTCATAATATTCTTTATATTAACTGAAATTTTTAATGTTTGATGTAGGGTCCAGGAATCATGAATCGAGCTGTGTGGCTGAAATGTTTTTTTGAACTTTTGACCAACTGTAAGACAGCAAATTGCTGGAGTTCAAATGATGCTCAAATTCTTTCATCTTCTCTTGTTTCACTGGGAGAATGGTCGCTGCGAACTCAGCAGCTGCTGGACATCAGCAATGTCTTGTGGACCAACATAGGTGTATCATCCTTTGCAAATTTCAGGTATGCTAGATTTACAGAAGGTTTCTTTTCTTTGTGTTGGCTAGATAACTCCTTACTAACTAATTTTTTGGTTTGTTTTATTTTTGGTTATATTGCACATTATTAACATGAATTCTCACCTCAGACATTTGTTATAGTCTATAAATAAATGTATAATATGGGTTGAGATTAGTGATGAACGAACTGCAATGTGTTCATGTCGCCTCAAGTTCATTGAGAAATTAAGAAATTACGGAAATGTTTGCAAGTATAGCTGAACTCATTGAAATGCATTAAAGTAAGTGGGGAAGGACTAACTGAATCAGATTTGACTGGGTTATAATTGTGCAGTCATCTTTAAATTTTCCCTGAGATTTAGGAAAACGTCTGCTAGCTAGACTCGTTATTGTGGCCAAAAAGTTGACCTGAGCTGTGTGGCAGCATTGTATGGGCATTCTTCAGGGAACAACTAATAGGTTAAAACCTACAGATGGTTCTGCAGCAATTAAAGTAAATTATGCCTTGCACGTTGAAGCATACAGTTTGCACAGATGTCCCAACTTCTGTTGATTTTTTAGAAACCCTCTGTCTCTCTTAAATCAGAGCTGGAACAGGCTGTGTTATTACACCCTCTGAAGTACTACATAGACACTATTACACTGTAGAATGTTGTAAATTCCTGTGATACCCGCAAGAAAACAGCAATTAACAAATCAAATGAGACAGAGCATTACTTTAGTTAGAAGTGTATGGCTTTCATTTAGAGAAATTGCAAAAAAGCAGGGAGGAGGAAGTTTGATGGTCTGGGGATCTTTTTGCTAAAGGCAGAGTCGTATTATGAATAAGTGCTTCATCAGCAATGAATGATTTCTTTGGTTGGAACAAAAAGCTGAAGCCACTGCGGCCCTACAGGACCAATGTTGGTCAGCCCTGATTTAAAGAGTCTGAGTCTTAAATTGCAAATAAATTAAGTTAATTAGTAGCAAAAACTAGTCACTAATTTGGAAAATGGTTAGAGTGAAAACCTGTAGCCACTGTGACTCTTCAGGATCAAAGTTGGCCAACCCAGTCTAGACCTCTGCCACTATACTTTGGAATTTAGTGTTTCATATAATCATATTGTGTGCAGCATTGTTGTTTATTTATTTATTTATTTGTCACTTGATAAGGAAGCTGTTATTTGTTTGTCATGCTAAAATTGATGTTTTGTTGTATTCTCTCTCCACTGGCCAGCCACACATTTTTCTGTTTTAACATTTGTGCTTGATTCTTGCAGAGAAACAGACCAGAGACTTCAGGGAATCTTGTTACACAGACATCTCAAGGCTATTCAGATTCTTGTACCTGATGAACTGAAGGAGGAGTACTTGGAATACTGCAGGAGGCTAATTACTAAGCGGGATGCATCTGCTGTCCAGTACATGCAACAGATTTTTAGATCTGTCATCCCATCAAAAGTTCTGCCTGAGTCATTTATATGTGAAACATTAACCTGTATAAAACTCTTTGCTAGACTGGATGCAATTTCTTCCCAGAATGTGCAGTCTGGCATTTTTTGGGTTCATATGGGATTGTTACAGATGTTAATTTGGATGCCTCAGACATTGTTTGATCCTGCTTTGAAGAGAATGTACAAGCTTGGCTATTTGCAGAAAGAGGTGTGTATATAATTATATTTATCTTCTTAATGATCTTATACATTTGAAACATATGGTTAAAGATCATATTAATCATAATTTTAGTGTTGTCCTTGGTGCAGTTATGTTTAATAACACATTTGGCATCTTATTTATACCATTATACATTTAATTCTGTTACTTATTTTACCATTCTTCTACAGTGAGGAATGGTAACATCATGTGTTGTAGCCCTTTATTTAAATTTGCTATTTTCAGGTACTGGTGTGAGTAAGATGTGAACTCTAATTAGGATTTTACTATAGCGAGGCTGAAAGACTAAAGAAAATACGGCAGAAACCTCCAATATTTGCTTTGACATGTACCTACTAAAGTATGTAGGATTTGTTTGTATATTGGATAAGGATAATTATTTGGTATAGTGCTAGACCAACAAATCTTGATCCCTTGTTAAAGGCTAGATTCTTTCCATTTGAAAATTAAATTTCTTTTAATTTGTTTAAATTTATGCAAGAAGTATGGGTGAGTCTAGATTTTGTAGCACTAGATGACATGCCCAGTAACAGAAATTACTGACAAAATTTTTAAAAATATATATTTTCAAGAGAGTGCTTTGGGGGTACATATTAGGTAGATAGCACAATATATACTTATGCCATAAACAGTACAAATTTCAGCAGAAGTCACATTTATGGTGGTTGCTTGTGTTTGAGGGCCATAGTTATAGATTAAATACTTTTGTAATATTTCTGCAGTGTCTAGTTAAGGTAACCTTAGAGTTTAAGCTTATATTATATAGCTCACAGTTTCTATATAGTGGCATGCAAAAATTTGAGCACCCTTGCTTAAAATGTCTGTTACTGTAAATAGTTGAGTGAGCAGAAGATGAACTGATCACCAAAAGGCATTAGGTTAAAGAGGACATATTTCTTTTCAACATTTTATGCAAAAGTAGCTTATTGTTTTTGTTTTGTACAGTTCTACAATGAAAAAAAGGAAAGGATCGCCATGCCAAAGTTTGTGCACCCTGAAATATTTGTGGTCTCATAACTTTTTTTTTTTAAACCAAGGTCTCAAACCTTAATTAGCTCATTAGCACTGTGGCTTGTTCACAGTCATCGTTAAGGAACTCCAGGTGATGCAAATTGCAAAGCTGTATAAATTCTCTTGACTCCTCAAGCCTCATCCCAAGAATCAACAGCCATGGGCTCCTCTAAGCAGCTGCCTTAGCACTCTGAAAAATAAAATAAGAAAATAGCAAAGCATTTTCAGGTTTCTTCAGTTCATAATGTTACTATGAAATGGCAGTTAACAGAAATGGTGGAGGTCAAGATGACCAAGAAAACTTTCTGAAAGAACTGTTCATTGGATTGCTAGGAAGGCAAATAAAACCCCCTGTTTAACTGAAAAAAACTTTCAGAAAGATTTAGCAGACTCTGGAGTGGTGGTGCAATGTACTATGTAATATGTACAATGAACTATGGTGCAGCAAACAAATATGACCTTCATTGTAGAGTTTGCAGAAGAAAACCTTTCCTGCATCCTAGACATTCAGCCAAAATAGAACTTTTTGGCCACAATGTGTAACAGTATTTTTAGAGGAAAAGAACACCTCTTCAAATATTAAAAGCATGGTGATGGATCAGTTTTACTTTTGTCTTGTGTTGCAGCCACTGGCACAAGGAACATGTCATTGGTAGAGGGAAGAATGGATTCAAATAAATACCAGCAAATTTTGGAAGCAAACATCACACCATCTTTAAAAAAGTTGAAGTTAAAAAATAGGAATGGTCGTACAACAAGATAATGATCTGAAACACACCTCAATTTACAGTGGAATACCTCAAGAGGCGCAACCTGACAGTTTTGCCTTGGCCCTCACAGTCCCCCACCTAAACATCATTAAAAATTTATGGATGGATCTCAAAAGAGCAGTGTATGCAAAATGGCCCTAGAATCTTGGACAATTAGAAGCCTTTTGCAAGAATGAATGGGCAAAATACCCCAAGTAAGAACTGAAAGATTCTTAGCTGTCTACAAAAAGTGTTTACAAGCTATAATACTTGCTAAAGGGGGTGTTACAAAGTATTGACTATGTTGGGTGCCCAAACTTTTGCTTCAGGCTCTTTTCATTTTTTTTTGGAATTTAGTACCTGTGAATGATTGAAATGAAAATGTAATCTTGTTTAAAATATTAAAGAAATGCTTAGTCTTTTAATTTTATGCCTTTTGGTGATCAGTTCATCTTCTGGTCACTTAACTATGCATAGTAACTGACATTTTAAGCAACGTGCCCAAACTTTTGCATGCCACTGTAGGAAACACACTACTTTGATATGATCAGTAAGACAGTGTTAAGTAAAGCGTTGTTCTATAAATTGGCTGATGCATTGGTTTCATTTCAGTTAAAGACCTTGCAGAGTGAATGGACTGCTCGTCAAATGTCATCTCAAGTTTTGTGTGGTGAAGAACTAAAAGAAGATGGGTTTTCACAAAAATTGCACCATCCACGTCTTAGGTATGCAGTGAGACAATAATTCTGAGAATAGAGAATTGTGTTCCAGTCTGCTGTGTTCACTTAGACATTTCTCTTGGTTTCTGTAGTTCTCCATAGTTTATTCTGTACAATAAAAGTGTGCTATTAAGTAACATAATAATCCCTTGGCATTCAAGAAATGACCATTTTTGAAGATATTAAAAAGATCAAATTTAGAAAGGTATTGCATTTCCAGAGGAAAAACCTTTGCAAGTACAGTTTATGCAGATTCAATGTATGCAATATCTATTTACTACTTTCCTAAGAATTAACTCCCTTTTTTAAGATGGACATTTCCAGGCCTAGTTCCAAATATCTATCTTTAAAATACATGTCATAACAGGAATAAAAGTCATCTTTGTCCAATTAGAGTGTGTTAACTCCAGCTTAACTACATTTGTCTTGGGGGAAGTTGCATGTTTGATTTGTACCTCTAACAGAGACTACATCAAGATAGTAAAAGAACATGCAAAGAAAATTTGAGCTACAATTGGTAAAGCCACAGTTTAGTTTCCAAAGGGTTGAAGATCTATCAAAGCACAATAAAGTGCATTATGAAACATGCTATAGATTCACCACATGCATGATTGTTTGTAGAAAAGATTGCCCTCCAGACCTGAAGAACACAAGTTAGACTTGTGGCATAACTAACACATAACAGTCTTTTAACGGCTGAAATGGTTAAAAAACAACCATATATTTAACAATTTCCTTTGTCTTTAATGCATCTAGATGTCATGGGAGAGTGACAAAATTGAACCCATTAAATAAAAAGAAAAGTTTCCATAAGATTTCCACTAAAGTTTATCATAAAACATATTGAAATATGCAGAAGTCAAGATGAATGAGGTCCTATGGTCTGCTGTAAAATTTACCCCCTTTGCCTAAGTGCTTCATTTGTGCTTGCTACAAATTTCATCTCTCTTATTATAAAAAAAAAATCCTGTGGGAGGGAATGACTAGGAGACGAAATGTGATCTTCACGTTAAGATCACGGAAGACAAATCAAAGACCCGCGAGACAAAAGATCGTGGGGATATAGAACACGAGATTCTTGCAAGACACACCCTACTTACAAGCAATATCAGAGCACGGCCAGCAAAAAAAAATCAGTAGTGTAAAGGGAAGCAGCACACACAGATACAGGGGTCTCAGTGCATATAAAGTGTATAAAGGACAATACGTTATAAATGAAACGTTGACGACTAAAAGATCGCATTAGTGCAAACAAAAGGAAATTAATCATCAGGACCAGGTGTGATTGGAAAAAATAGCAGGACAAAGCGAGGTCAGAAATAACAGGCAAGCAGCAGAAAACAAAGTCTTTTTGCATTCGCATCATTCAATGCACAAAACGCAGATTTACACAATAATGGAACATACGCTATGAGAATCTGTGGTCCCGCAACAGTTAAAGCAGCGACAAGTTTAATTTCAAAGAAAACACAATTCGGTCAAGTGTATATTTATGATCACGGAGAAGCGAGCACAATGCGAGCAACAGAGACTTAAAGTGGCAAAAAGGACAGTGGTTGTACAGGCTTTAAAATGATCGAAGGGCAGCGCAACAGCAGCTCACACCCCCTTCACAACGCGAGCAGAGTTGTATGTCCTGCAAGAAAGAGATTTAACTATGCCTGGGGCCAGAAATAAAGGAAAATTATTGTTTTTGTTTTTTTTTGTTTTTTTTTTAACAACGTCATGTGAGACAAGACAGTGAGCCATCATTAAAAAAAAAGTCCACAGACATCTAACCTTGCAGTTGTTGGATTGCATTTGGCAGACACACATCATATGCTCCCAGCTCTTAAAACAGTGACATGCGACAAGCAGAACAGGCAGCTGGCAAGCAGCAAAAAGACCGCAGATTATCAGATGGCATATCCTTAGCATGCATTCAGCCACCAAACCCCCATCAAAACAAAACGCAAGCGGCATTATATGTCTGGCAAGAGAGATGTAACCACACACGGGGCCAGAAATAAAGGACAAGTATTGTTTTTACAAAAGTTTTTATAGTAAAAGTGAAAATAATGCATATGTAACAATTCTCATGAACAAAACAATCTCTTTAAATTGTAAATCTGGTAAACCAAACACAGGGGTGGGCGAGCAAGGTGCGTAGCACCCTAGTATTTTAAAATAAAAACACCTGTACTCCGTATAAAAACATACCAGGTGAATCACAGATTCAAAAGAAACAGGGTATAAATATGCCTTTAAGGAGATTGAAAAGGTAGAAAATAATCAAATCTGTACTACCCTATTGGTCCTGAATAAACATTATGTTAATCTATAACTTACCAGGACTTCTTTCCTCTTAGTTCTTACTAGAATGGCATGAAACCACTCATCCATTGACCTCAAGATTCCCTTTTTTGTCCAGCATGTAAACAGATCTTTCAGTAGATATCTTAACTTTAAACCTAATTTGTAAAAGCATTATTAATCTGTGAGTGCAATATGTATTTTTTGTTTACTTATTACTAGTTTGTGGCGATTTATTGTATTTTGGTTGTGGTTATCGTTCCATCTGGGTCTTTTGTTGTTTGAGGCATTGTGACGCAGTGATTGGCACTGCTGCCTCACAGCTCACATCTCATTTCTGTCCACAGTAATTGGTCTATTATAGTTGTCAAACACTTGCTAGCCCTCAGATATAATTAAATGTCAATGCAACTTTCTAGTTCACTAAAAAGTAGTAAAGTTCCTCCTTCCTCATTGACATCAGTGCATGTTGCGGAGTTTGGAAAACTCATGGTGAAGGATCCTTCAGTGTTCTCTCATCACTAGTAAAAAGAACAGGCCCACAGCTCATTTCATACTGTTTATACTCTTATTCTTATAGAGAACACAAGTAGTATAATTCCTTGAATTTGAAGAACATAGTATTAATTAGTTTATAAATGACATTGGAGTTAAAGTCTACATTGCTGTGCAACATTTTATTTTAATCTACAATATATGTTGATCAATTTGGCAAGTTTTACAATAAATGCTAATCACTACATTTACATTTAGCAATGTTAAAGATGGCTCTTTTCCTTAAGCCTTGTGTGCCTTTCTTCATTATTTCTTGTTCATTTGTATATAATGATTCAACTCTTGTTGGATAATGAATTAACCCACTGGAACTAAAAACTGGAAAGATATTTTAGTCTGCTATAACACAAACATTTGTCAAGGGGAGCTTCCGTATCAGTTTGTTTTAAAACTACTCAGAATATTCAGAAAGAAACGTCACTCTTTGTTTTTCTTATCTTTTCAGATTCCTCTGTTCAAGAATGAAGTTTTTGAGGTCTCGAATTGCAGAACTTTCTAGAAAGCAAGCATACAGACCAAATGACCAGCAATATGAAAATTTGTACAAAGATATGCATCATTTTACTACTAGCATTGCTCAGGTTTCTTGGGTTCAGGATTTGCTATCACGTCTACTAAAAATGCTTGAGACTAAAACAAATGTAGAGATACAAAGTCTGTTAAATGAAGAGGCAACATGGCAGCTTTCACTCCATCATTTCATCAATAGACTTACAGAAAAATATCCTTTATATCCAGATATTGTGAGCCCTGTGAGGGCATCTGTTCTTCAGATACAACATGGGATGCGACTTGTTGCATCAGAGGTTTCTGCTACTCTTTTCCATGTGCCTCATTTGTCAGAGTTTATGTCTTGCCTTCTAGCGTTTCCTTCTTTGTCCCCTGGTTTTCCATCTTATTTGGCCCGCGCTGAACATCTGTGCTCTAAAGTTGCCTCGGATGTCCTAAAGAATACTGGAAAACTTCTTCATTTGAGCAAGGAAGTTGATGCTTCTCCTGACCAAGTACAGCTATTGTTGAATGCACTACATTTCCTACTTTGCCATGTCTTGTCCTTGGGATACTTGGACTTGGACACCTTAAGTCTGTTTAGACACATATGTCAGGTGGGTGTTTCTTTTGCTTTTTGTTTTTGATTGATTTTTATGGATGTCACTGTATTTGTTTATTTTTGTTTCAGGTTGCTAGGTACTGTTGTTGAAGCAGATTAGGCAGCACGGGCACCCTCGGTCCAAAAGAAGGCATTAGCTTATTTATTGTACGGCACACATACAGACTCAATTCAGATTATTTGAGCACCTGGCAAATATGGCAGTGTTGTATGACCTCGTTCGACACCTTTTCTCATAAAAATTACCAGGCATTGCAGACTCTCATAACAATATCTTGCTGTCATTGACTTTCTCTTAACAATTTACCCTTCACTGTCTGTTTCTTCATTAAAATCCCTTTGGTTCAAAGAACATATTTGGCTCATGGATGTGCGTATCGCCTAGTCACTCCTCCTCCCTAATCCTGAGCTGTTAAAGATTGAGGGCCTTTGGTTAATTAGTTCTCACCACTACTTTGGACAGTTAATGTTTACTTGTTGCACTATCATCTCTTAAGGCTGATGTAATGGACAGCCGTGTCAGTTAGGCAGTAGCATGCAGCTTTACTATTAAGGGCTAAGCTACAGAGTGCTTGCTGTGGTGCCTCTTGACTACAGGTCCTTAACAATTAATTCTTACATAGTTTTAAACTAGTTTAGCATATTCTTATGTGACTTAATTATTATTCATAAAGAGGCACAGACATATAAACTTAAATGCTCCATTACGCTACACGGCATTGTGGGGCTGAATGCACCCCATGGAGACGCAGTCGCTTCTCAGAAACCTTCTTAAACGGTGATACAATGGGAAACATAGGAGGTTTAAAAAAAAAACCTCTTTGCTTGATCAGCTGCTGGTTTGCTGCTGCTGCCGTGCCACGTGATCTGCATTTTCTGTGGCGCTTCAAGCGTTTAAAAGGCTGTACATCAGCTGTCTTTTTGTCTCACTGCCTTGTCTCTCTTCTCCCCCAGACATCCTCAAAAACTACTCGATCTCTTTTTGCTGTTCCACTATTTCACCAAGTAATATTTTCTGCAATCTTTAATATCATTTTTTTGAGACTTTCGAATTTTCCTACTTCCATTGTCTCTAACCTGCTCTGCATGTGTATATAATATAATATATTTGTAGCAAAGGCATGATATAGGTGTTGGCCCAACACAGACTTACAGCAGAGGCATGTATAAAAATAAACAAAAATGTTTTTAATTTTTCTTCAGCCATGGGGCATGTCTTCCCCATGTCCCACAGGCCCAACACAGTCCCAAAACACCCAAAAATCACTTCCTTTACTCCTCCCAGGCAGCTTTGTCCTCCTCCTCCCGACTCTGGCGCCTGGAGTGGTGACTGTCAACTCCTTTTATAGTCCACCCGGAAGTGCTGCAGGTGCTCGTTGACTTACTTCCAGCTGCACCTCCGGGTGTGGCTGCGTTTTCTTCCCAGACGGGCATGTTCGGCTGTGCAACTCCCCCTGGCGGTGGCCATGGAGCCCAACAGGAATGAGCTCCGGTGTTCCAAAATATTGGCCCCGATGCAACCCAGGGGGGCTGCCAACAAGTGTTCCGGGGGATGTAGTGTGCATCCCATGACTGCTCCCCCAGATCCCAGCAAAACTTGTCTATAGTGTTCTCTTAAACCTTGAATGCTTAGAGAAACTTGTTTAATTAGTGTCAGGCAAGTGAAAGGGCAGGCAGGCAGGCCGCTCATGCATAGTAAAATTTATTGTGGCCTTTCTTAATTAACACCTTCATGGTCTAAGACAAACCGGAACCCTTACTATTGTAATGTGCACCAGGATATAATGCTTATTTTCATGTATGCTCATGATTCTCTTTGAATATATGCAGATCATCAACTTTAAGAATATACTTTACTGTTTCATATCATTTGGAAACTGTAGTTAGGCAAAAATCATTGGTTAGAACAGTGCTTCCCAACCTCTCCCAAACCATGGCACCTTTAGTGAAATCTTTTCAGCTAATGGCACCCCTTCACTCTGATATGCAACTACTCAAATTAACAATTTAATCTTAACTCATCAGCTGAGTAGAATGAGATTTCTATTTTTATAAGGCGTACCAACTACACATTTTTGCATTTACAAAGGTAACAAAAATAAATTGCCAGTAAACCAGTCTCAAATGAAAAACTTGAACACAACACAAACTTGAGAAGTGCAATAAGTCACAAGGCACAAAGCAGACTATAACGTCATGATTAATGTGAAGGCTGGCTTTGAAGAGAATTTGAAAGTTTGTCAATACGAGCTCGACCTGCAGTTGACAAACACACTCGTAAGTCATTTTCAACTGACAATAAACATCCTCTGTCTTTTGTCTTCAGTAGTGTCAATGCCGAGAATGCCTTTTCACACAGATAAGTGGTGCAGAATGGAATAAGTATGCCTTTTCAACCATAATCCAAAACTCTGTTAAATTTATGTCCTTAAACTTCAGCTGTAATGTTTGGTCACTCGCACGTAGCAAGTAGCTGTTCTTTCTCTGTCATCTGCAAGTTGGACAAGTCCAACTGCTGATGGAAAGGGTTCCTTATCCAGTCATTGCCAGGGATGTCTAAACTTGGAAAGTAATGTTGCAAATTGTCTCCCATCTGTGACAAATGCTTAACAATGACATCATGCAACACGACGGCGCCAGGATCAGCCTGTACTGCACGAGGAAACATGCAAATTAAATGGGTTGTTTCTATTTCACTTGTCCACATCAGAAGTTTGCGAAGGAAAGCTTGCAGCTTGTCAGTAATAGACAGTATGTTCGAATCATTGCCCTGCATGCCCAAATGCAATGCATTTAATACTTCAAAAATGTCAACGAGATATGCAAGTTTACTGCACCATGTTGGATCAGCCAACATTGTTACGAACTCTTTGTTTGCTTGTTCATTAAGAAAGAACTGGCGGAGTTCATCTCTCAGTTCATACACCCGTGACAGAACTTTACCTCTTGACAGCCATCTGACTTCTGTATGCATTAGCAGAGTGTAATGTTCTGATCACGTCTTTGCACAGTTTCTCAACCAGTTTGCATTCGACTGGACGGACATTGATGAAGTTAACAATTTTAACAACCTGATCTACAACTGACTGCAGTTCAGTTCCCAGCGTCTTGCTCACAAGTGCTCCTCTATGTATGAAACAATGGGTGGTGATTATGTTCGGATTTTCACGCTTAGCAAATGCTGTGAAACCACCCATTTTGCTGGTCATAGAAGGAGCACCATCTGTGCAAATAGCAACACATCATTCCCACAACAAATCATTCTCACTGAAAAACGTGCAAACATGTTTAAATACATCTTCTCCCTTCGTTTCAATAAGTTCCTTGCAAAACACAAACTGTTCCAACATTTCTGTCCCGTTCGAAAACCTTACAAAGGCCAGCAACTGGGATTTTCCACTAACATCTGTATACTCCTCGATCTGCAGAGCAAATCGTTTACAGGTCTGAAGTAAAACGCACACTTTTTGTTGATGTCAGATGACATGGCTTCTATCCTCCTAGAAACGGTGTTGTTTGACGATGGCATTTGGATATCACTTTTTCAGCATCGTCACCAAGCATCGTTTTCACCATTATCTTGCATGCTGGCATAATCAAAGATTCGACTATGGTGTGTGGTTTTATTGCCATGGCAACCAGTTCTGCGACTTCAAAACTAGCCACCTGGGCTTTGTCTGACACAGTTTTCAAAAACAGCTGTGCTTGCTTCTGCTGGCTGTCCATTAAACGCCTAAATATGCCGAGTTCTTGTTATTTGCATTCTGATGCTTGGTTTGAAAGTGACGTCGTAATTTGCTTGGAACCATGGCTTCATTTAAAAGGATATCACCACACAACAAACATCGCAGGTTCTGAATACCTTTTTTGTCAACAAATGTAAACCCATAATTCAAGTAACTGTCCTGATAGTATCGTGTTTTCGTTTTTGCAACTTTACTGCTCCCCGCATTATCATTTTCATTGAGGTCGTTGATGCTACTGTTGTTTTTACATTTACGACTTTTACTACAGTCGGCCATTTTTGGCGCAAAAATAAAAACAGACAGACAACAGGAAGCAACGTCACTTACCCTGTGGCAAGTAAGTAAATTAGAGCTAATATTTATTAATTCGTCAGACTGCAGTTGAAATAGGATGCACGCTGGACTGTATTAAAGCACACAGGTAGCATGGCTTTAGTCTTGAGGTGTAACTGGTATTATTATTATCAGTTCAAATCAAATTTTTTATGTTCTGACACCTGGCAACGGCACCCTTAGTCCGTGCTCACGGCATACCAGCACTGGGTTAGAAATTAGTTTTCTGTATGGCGTCGGTAGATACATTGCTTATCTGGCAGCTGGTGAAGTAAACATCTCTGACTGCTTCCTCTTTGGTTTTTGTTTACAAACTAAACAGCATATATTGTCACTAAAAGTATCATTAAACCTGTTTAAGCAAATATAAAATACTTTTAAATGGAAATATTGCATACATATTAATGGAGGAGTAAAGAGATGTGGCGAAGAACATAAATACTTTCTGTGCCTCTTACCTGTGTGTTTTTGATTCTTCCTATTTTACAAATTCATTATTTTAAGAAATTTTTAGGATCCTGTGTCTGAATTTTTTGCTGTATTTGCCTGTATTATTGTCTCTTTAAAAAAATGCAGGAGAGTATTTATAATTGTTTTATTGCTCAAAATCTTTCATTCTCGTAAAAAATCTGATGTTTTTTAAGCTTTGATTCAGAGTAATACTGTTATGTAAAAAATTGCCATTACTTTGCTATCATTTTTGTTGTTATATTTTTATATATATATATATATATATATATATATATATATATATATATATATATATAGACACCAAGTGTACAGTTTTATAAAACTTTTGGAAGAGTACAGTATGTTATAAATGTCAGAATATGTATATTAAAACAAATTGTTCACTTTACATCTCCACATACAAGGCCTTTCAAACAGTCATTCTCATAAGCATCTGCCTGCCATCCATTCCTAAACCCCTTTGGTTACTACTAAAATTAATGTAATAAGACTTTTAAATCTGAAACATTATTTTTGAATGCTTACATTATATAGTTTGTGCTTTATCAAAATATATGCTGCATTGTAACTGCCCAGATGCAAGAAATTTGAAATATCTATATAAGCTAACTTCTCTTTGAAAGTATTCTTCATAGAGCAGTGCTTCTGTAAAGTAAATATTGTAATGGAAATATGAGTCCTAATTAAACTAATAGTCATTACAGTAGAATTTTCATTCTGTCTTTGATATTTACAGGCTGTAGTCAATGAATGGGATGAGCTGGAGCTTCTTGCAAGACAGAGGGAGAAAGAGAAAACAAGTTTGTATCGCTATCGTAGCCAACAGCACGGAACAGGGCTAAGTGAGGAGGAGGAGGAAGAGAAAGAATTTAGAGCCTTATTTCCACAGTATGATAAGGTGAAAATTTTCATTTTGTCATTTCCAGTTTAAAATTGGCTCATTCTATTTCATTCAACTCTTTATCGGGAAAGGCAATATGGTAGAGTGGAGACTGGTTTTGAATTTTTGTTTAGTTGCTGAGTATGTGGAAGTTGCACAGTTTCTACTTGCCCCCATAGGTTTTACTTCAGGTATTCACTAGTTTTCCCCCATATTCTTAGGTATTCATCCAAAGTTAATTGACCAGTCTAAATTAGCACTGGTGTTTTTATCTTAGAGTGCCCTGCAACAGAACATAAGACAATTTCAGGGTTGGGTCTTGCCCTCGTACAGATGCTTCAACCTACACAACCCTAAATTGGATTATGTGAGTCAGAAAATGGTATACAACATCCTGTATGTGTTTAAGGGTCCCTGAAATGGTCTAGCTCATCGCTTGCAAAAGGGTCTGGCTGCAGACTGTGCACTCTCAGCCACTGAAGTCAGATGCACGCTCAGCCACAACAGGAAGTGCAACAGGGGAGTCGTTTCCTGATTGCTAAGTTGGTACGTTTGCTAGTTAGTCTTAACATTTATGAACGATATGGAATATTCTTAATCATGTTAACATGTGCATATTCACGTTGTTTGGCTGGCCTGTGTTGGTTTACTAACATGTTTACCATTTTAACAGATCAAGTTAACCAAGGTAAATGCTTGCCTGTTATTGTAATTACTAGCATCATGGCCGTGGTAGCGTAGCGAGAGCGCTGATGTTTAGAGCGTGCTAGTTTAGTGTTCCTGTTATCTCAAGGAAAAAACAATTATGCAACCATCATAACTTGCTAACGTTATTTAAATTTAATGTATATAGAATTTACGTGTGAATAAAGAGTAAAATGAAAATAAAACAAATAGAACAATTCTGTGTCGTTAATAATCTTATATATCACAGCTGTAATATGTACTATACATGAGGTACCAAACTGTGAATAATAAATGGTGGAGGGAAAAGGACATTGGACACATCAGTAATCAAATGTTTATATATTTATTTATACATAAGAACCCCCTCAAAAAACTCCAACAACAACAAAACACAAACCAATAAAAAACATTAATTTAGTTAAGGAGGCAGCAGTACATAGTGAACTTCCTGCAATCCACCATTTCTTCTAAAAATCTGTGCATGTCTTGCACATGGCTAAACCCAAATCAAAATGGAGCCAGAACATCATGGGGGTATTTTTCATACGTGGATTACTTGTTTAACCGGATGTAATTGTTGACGATTTGGCATGATCCTGGATCTGTTGGTTTTTCGAAACTCTTGCTGGATGTGTTGTCATAGCAGCAGATCCAAATCCTCAAACCTGTAAACAAGGATTACCTCTCACACTTAATCAGTTTCCTTGCATGGAATTTATGCAGTCATGGCTTTGCCGTTCATGAATGAGCTACTAATTGATATCGATGTGCAAATTATAAGAAGATAATTTCATATAGAGAGGGTTTTGCGCGATCGGCAAGATCCTTCATTGCTCCTGGAGGAAATTCTTTTCGAAAGATACCGCTTTAGCCGAGGGAGAATATTTTAACTCAAAGATTTAATAGAACCTTATATTCGAAGTCAAGTAGGCGAAATCGGGCTCTCACAACCACACAGACAGTATGCATTGCTTTGAGTTTTTTTTGCAAGCGGCACTTTTTTATATACTGTAGGCGATGCGGAAAATCTATCTAAAAGTGCAGTTTGCCAGGCAATTTGTGAAGTCTGTTTGGCTCTGAAATATTTCCTTTGGGGTTTCATAGTGTTTCCTGGACACCTGCGTGTGCAGACAAATAACAAGTCTGTTTGGTTCTGAAATATTTCCTTTGGGGTTTCATAGTGTTTCCTGGACTCCTGTGTGTGCAGACAAATAAAAGATGCGTTTCATGCCATTGCAGGTACACAGGCAAAAACACCCACAGTTCCATAAAGAATCTCACAATCAGCCTAACATTCTCATTACCCAGGATTTCCAAATGTAATTGGGGCACATGGGCGTGATCAGAGTGGAATTAGATCAAACATTAATTGGAAAATGTACCTTTCCTCCTGATAAATAATCAGACACAGTGTCTTCATCAAATATCTTACCTTCGTCAATATCTCGATGGTCAGACACAGGTTCTAGGGATATGACATTCCCTGCAACTGACCCAACAAAAAAAAAATGCCCTCAGAAACAGGGCGATGGGCATTTTGCTGGAGAGCCAACTCTTCTGCAGGGGTTAGGTCTGAACCACGTGGACCCCTCACATGTTTTTTGCTTGTCTGCCTTCTTCTTAGCTTTAAAATTAATGTTTCTTATATATGATTCTTTATTTCAACAATTCTTTAAATAGTTATATACCAATATTTTCCAGTTTGAAGTATATTCTTGTACTTCACTTTAACCTGTTCCCATGTTCTCCTTGTGCTCATGTCTGATCTGGAATTATGACATTAAATAATAATTAATCTGACACAGGAAATGAAACACTGCATTCAGTAAGTACAATGCACACTATATAAATATTATGCGTTTAATTTGTCAGCCACTTTTTGCCAGCTGTCTTTTCTGGTTTGGGCTGCATTTGCAGTGTTACCCCTTGTGCATATTAAATCTTGAAATTCTTCATATCCTTTGAATAAAAGGTCCTGCTCTGCTTGTGTAAAAAAGTTCTTTCGTCATTTTGTTGCAGCCTATCAAAGACTTGCTGATCATATTTTCTAGACTCAATATATATGGGCTTTTCAATCAGCGCGTTCATCTCAGATGATTAGATTCAGCTAGACTATGATTTAAGCGATGTACGGAAAATACCCCCCATCTCTATTAACTAGTGAATCTTCCTCTGCATTCATTGCTTCGTACTCCTTTCATAGTCAGTATCTGGGGCAACTGGACCAGACCAGTGAATTGGTGTTGGCTGTCACTGCACCACTGATTGGCTGTTTTTGCGTGTGCAAGGACAGATACCTTAGACAGGAATAAAAATTTGGTGTATTTATGTAAATGTGTTTTATGCAATTATTATTGATGTAGGCCTATAAAAAACTGATAAAAAATTTACTTCTGGCAGTATTGACGCATCCTCACAGTAAAGTATAGTACGTATTACAGTTAATATATATATAAATATATAAACATTTGATTACTGATGTGTCCAATGTCCTTTTCCCTCCACCATTTATTAATCACAGTTTGGTAACTCATGACATGTAAAGTATAGTACGTATTACAGTTCTGATATATTAGATTATTAACGACATAGAATTGTTCTATTTGTTTTATTTTCATTTTACTCTTTAATCACACATAAATACTGTATACATTAAATTTAAATAATGTTAGCAAGTTATGATGGTTGCATAATTGTCTTTTCCTTGGGATAACAGCGGGAACACTAAACTAGCACGCTCTAAACATCAGCGCTCTCGCTACACTACCATGGCCATGATGCTAGTAATTGCACTAACAGGCAAGCATTTACCTTGGTTAACTTGATCTGTTAAAATGGTAAACATGTTAATAAACCAACACAGGCCAGCCAAACAACGTGAATATGCACATGTTAACATGATTAAGAATATTCCATATTGTTCATAAATGTTAAGACTAACTAGCAAACGTACCAACTTAGCAATCAGGAAACGACTCCCCGGTTGCACTTCCTGTTGTGGCTGAGCGTGCATCTAACGTCAGTGGCTGAGCGTGCATGTGGCTGAGAGTGCACGGTCTGCAGGCAGACCCTTCTCATCGCTTGGGAGACAAGCTCATTAATACCAGGTTAGGGTACATATTCTATGACTAGAACTGAATTATGTCAGGGCCAATAGTAATAGTTTATGTTGAGGATCAAAAATGTATTCTCTATCCTTGATTCTTTCCTTTTGCCCTGACTTATTCCTATTTTGGCCCGCTATTTGATTATATTGTTGTGTATAAGGGACTCAACACAATTTTTATATTACACTTTCTTGAAATAACACTATAGTTATTGAGGGTGTTAACATGTATCTTTTTTTTTTCTCACTTCATGTAAAGGATTTTACAGATATTGTATCTGAGCCAAGTTTAGAGTCTGTTTCCACTGATAATTTGGAAGATTCAGAGAACAACTCATCTGAGTCCCGCTCCGTTTCCTTGAGTTGTATGTGGACATTGATACAGGTTCACCAACGGATTAGCATGGAGTTCTCTCACTCACTCTGGTACCAGCCAGGTTATTCAGCTTTCCAGCCAAAGGATTTTCTCTCTGCCCTGACATCATCCTATCAAACAGCTGCTCCCTTGATGGCAAACGTTTACCACTTGATTGGTATGTTTTTCAACCATTTGGTACAGAAGCAGAAGCTATTAACTTTTATTCACTTTTAACAGTACAGTGTGCATTTTGATGTTTTATAGACACATCTTAAAATATAAAAGGATTTTTCACATATTTTGAGTCTTTGTTAGACTGAAAAATAGTACATTGCATTAATTACTGTTCTGTTAAAGATTTCATTTCCTGTGAAATATTTGCTGTGCCATGCAACTTCCCCTTGTTAGCAAGTGGGCCTACAGTTACAGTAAGATGAAAATCTGGTATTTGAAAAGTAGAAATAAGAGCAAGAATGTTGCATTTTGTGCAGAAAATTGATATTCACACTAACAAGTGCTATACAAAGAAGTGATCACTAATTTATAAAGGACATATGTAAAGTCATTACTATGCAGCAAATGGAGACTATAAATGCAGATATAAATACAATTTCTATTTGAAATGATATTCTTTTTCCTGAGTTAATAAGAATGTCAAATTGACAGGAAGGTTTCTAACCGGTCTTCCCTTTTTGCAAGTAAAACCCTGTCCCTGGTCGATCTGAAGTGTAGCACTGCCAAACAGAAATAATGTGTCTGATTTCATGCTGCCAACATTTGTTGTCTTTATGTATATATATGTTATTTTTTGTTGAACAATTCATAGGGCATGTATTGTGGGCTAGTGGTCGATGTAATTAAAAAAAAAAGTTATGTAAAATGAATTGAGTTTTCACTTAAACATAGAATTTTCTTGTTTTGGAACACTAGGCAGAGTTCTGAAGCAAGAGCACATCTTGTTTCACATTTTTCCTGTATCTGTGTCAGCTGCTTCAAAGGTCCATCTCTTTTAGACGATGGGTATATTTTTGTGAGAAAACAGAACTGGACTTCCACAAGTTTCAGTGAAGCAACTATGCAGTGGGTGGCAGATGAAGTGTATTCTTTTTGAAAGTGGCAATATATGTCTGCAGACTCTTTTCATGGTGTTTTTGTTTCAAAGCAGTTATTTTTATATCTCCAAAGGAACATTGTCTGCCATTTTCCTTTTTAAAAGTTTGTTTTTGCAGTAATAGAACAAGTGGCAAGGCTTGGCCACTTTTATTTATATCTAGTTTTCATTTAGACTACAACTGCGACATTATTGATTATGGACATTTTGAAAAAAAAAGTTTTCCTCATCTCATCTGAATTGGCCACGTGTCAGTGCTGTTCACCTAGGTTAATGGATGGTTGCAGGAAATGTGAACAATAAAAATCTTACGAAAAGTGCTTTTTGACTTATTAACATTTACTTGCACTGATCTCCCCTCAGGATATCAAAAGTGTCTAACTCTCTAATCTCTGAATTTGCTATGCTTTTTGTTAATTTCAAAAAAAAGCAGTGACCTGAAAAGTACCACAGTGGCATTTCATCCAGTTCTGGTGAGTGTTAAAAAACAGGCGAATATAACATGGATAGCCTCATAGCTGTCGCTCCTAAGAATGTTAGAAGCTTTTGGAAACTTCTTGAAATGAATTGGCGGATACAACACTAGAAAAACAAGAACAAACTCTGAGAATTTAACAGAGCAAAGCTTCTTGTAACCACAGAATAGCTAATCTATTTTGAATATACTTAGTATCTTCTTAAACCTTTTTTGCTTTACCCAGGAAATTGGTTTTTGAAAACTATTTAGAGGTCAGTTCACGAGGCAGCCAATCCAGAACCATTAATTCCTGAACTCTACTAATTGCTGAATTGACTGCTCTTTGACTTGTTCTATTGCAGTATTACTTTTGTCAAGCACAAAGTTGAAGGCATTAAAGAAAAATTGTTTTCCTTACAGTATTTTCCAGGGTCCTTTTAAAATTTGACATAAAGAGTGACAGCAAATAATCAAGGCCTGCTCTCAAGCATTTTAAGCACTATTGAACCCACAATTAAACACAGTATGATTCTGGTTTGGGATCTATTCCTGGCACTAACATTATTAATAATATTGTCATGATCAGTCTTCAAACAAGCCAGAAACAAAATTAAAAAATGGACAATCCCATGATCAACTTTTTTCAAGACTTTTATTAATAAATGAAAGATTTAAACTAGCCCCAAGAAGAGACAAGAAACATCATAAATTAAATAAAAATACTAAAAAAAAAAAAAATACAGGAAAAAAATATATAAACCAAATTCAAATGACAAAATTCCTTAGCACTAATCTAAAGTTTAGTTTTAACAAAAACATACCTAATTTAAGCAAGAACCAAGCCAGAAAGGACCCAAGGCTACCAGAATTAGAAAATGCCACCACATGTCACTGATCTGTGCACGTGCTTTAAATATACACAAGGGCTTCCTCATAATGTGCTGGATCTGAACAAAGTTCATCTGAGATGGTGGCCTTGGTCTTTGACACAAAACCAAATAAGATAGATAGAACTTTATTTGTCCCTACGGGAAAATTTGCCATTTTACAAAAGTTAATTAATTAAATAAAATAGATAAATACATACGCACACACTATGGTCTGAACACCCACCAGAATGACTAAAAAGGAAGAAAATTATTTTTTAAAAAAAAAAAAGAGGGAGAGAAAACTTCTGACTTGGCTGCCACAGTCACAGTTTGGCATTATAAAGGAGTACATTGCCATTGGTATAAAGGAGCCCCAGTAGTGTTTCCTAAGACCCACCACGGTGTAAAAAAAAAAAAAAAACACAAAATGGTGAAGGATGTTGCTACCCACATTAAAGGAATGCAGTCCCCTCTGCTGTTTCTTATATAGTTACCAGTCCATACTGTCATTAATGTGAACCCCAAGTTAATTAACTAATAACTGAAGATTATTAACACAAGGCTAGACACGGGCAAACCCCTAACAAGCATAATACAGGTTTCTGCTAAAAATAATAATGTTAATAAACCTAATTGAAGTAAATTCCTGAGATGGTTAACCTGATGATTTCCTGAGGGCTTAGTGTGTAAAAAGGGTTTGTTCTGTGCTCTGCATGTACCGCTTTTTGACCTCTTCAGCATATTGGTCACAGTATAAATAAATTCTTGCTAGTATTTGATGGTATAGGTGCCTTTTTCTCATTTAGATCTCACCAGCTTTTTTCCATCTTATTCTTTTTCAGGTTGTGAGCATAATGAGCAGCTCATTGGTAGTCAGCTTTTGATAAGTGCCCTCATTCAAAACACAATATTGAATAACACTTCAACTGACCTGTTTCTGAAACCCAGTGGACCATATGATTTTTATCAGCATGCCAACATTGCCCAAGTTAGGCTTTGTCATCCTGTTCTTGAGGATCTCAATAAGGCTGTTCAGAGCAGGCTTCAGGAATGGCCTGAACACCCAGCTCTCATGCAGGTGAGACACTTAATTCTTCAGATTACTCACAAAATAAATTTTAGCAAAGCTACACAGTTTGTTTCCCAAAAATGCTGCATTAGTGTTGCGGTCTTTGATTCTCTTTGTATTTTATTACAGTCAATTATAATAGGCTTACTATAATACCCATGTTGTCTTTGCTTATTTATGATGCTATGTAGTAGGAGTGTCTAAGCAAATAGCTGCTTTTGGAATTAACTTTATGTAGCCATTTCCTCTGACATCAACCTGCTGAATACCTGTAACTGAAATTGTATTGATTAAGAGAAAGGTAATCCCTAAGGCATTTAATCTGTTTTAATCAGTGGTCAAATTTGTATTATTGCTCTAAGTAAATATTATAAAACTTTATAGAGTCATTATTTTAAAACTCAATAGGCTGCTTTGTCTTTGTTTTAAACATGCTTATCATTGACATTTCACAAGCATCAACCTGTTGTCTTTACAGTGGTTTCATTTATAACAAAAGCTAATTTGCTATGTTTATTCAGTTACTTTTTCTTATATAGTTCTCTTCTCTGAGGTTTTAAGTTTACACACATGTTTAAAATTGTAAGACAGCTTGTTATGTTAGCTCATCTATCTTATTTCATATTTCCAGACTATTCTAAGTTTGTACTGTTTTCATGTAATGGACCTAATACAAGATGCAAAAAAATCACTTGATTGTGTCCTTCGTGTTGGTTGCTTGTAATATTTAATCTTTATTTAAAATTTGCTGATATTTCCAGTTCTGCAATATTTATCATTCATCATAAATAATTACTTTTCAGTGCTTTTTTTCAGTACACATGCTATATATCCAAACTATGAAGCATAAGAAAAATGTTCTTTTCTTTTATTTATTTGTACGAGGATATTGTTTAAGTAATATGCTATGCCCTCACATTGGTTTCATTCATTTTCACCTATTCACTTTCTATGTAGAGTTTATACGATTTCTTAATATTTGTGTACTCTGATTTCCTCTCACATTGTAAATATGTCCAGGTTATGTTAATTTCTTCTAAGGTGGACCAGCATAACTGTGTATGTGTGTGTGTATACATGTACATGGATAGGTGTGTGGTTATATTCTGTAGTTGACTGGTATCTTGTCTATGGACGGTTCTTGATTTGCATTTGATGCTTCCAAGATAGACGTAGTTTCTCCTCAACAGACTTATTAAGATGTGTATGATAACTATAGGCTAGTTCTATTTTACAGGTATGCCTTCATTGCATTCAATACTGTAACATGAAATTTGCAAACGATATTTACCTTGGTGCCAGAAAAGTTTTAACCTGTGTGCACTGCTTGACCCTGTGATAATTATGTATAATTATTCTATTATGTAAACATCTTCAGTAATAATAACAGTGTTACTGACAAATCTGCAGCTCATTTACTTATGTGGTGATTTGCTGAACTCCGCTGTACATGTTTTATGTTTATATCCAATCTGAAATTTTATCTGTTTCAGGTTTTGGTAGTTATAGAGCGGATCCTTGCCTTTCCCATCTCAGATCCTTTAGCAAAATTCCTCAATGGCTTAGAAATTCTTCTTGCTAAAGCTCAGGTAATCAAATGAACATTACTAGTTACATTACACGTTTAAATATTAAGTATAAATTCCCTTTTCAATGTGCTTTTTGTTTTCTACCTCTAGGACTGGGAGGAAAATGCAAGTAGGTCTGTGTCTTTTAGAAAACAACTCGATGCTGTAACTCAACTGATTATACAGTGGCGCAAGCTAGAATTAAAGTAAGAATATAACGTATTAGGGTGCAAATCCACTGTTAACACATAAAAAAAGCTCATTGATGGGACTATACAAGGTCTGTGTACCTTTTGAAATGTTCTGTTGAATTGTGTAATTTTTCTTTCATTATAGTTGTTGGACAGAAAGCCTTGATAATACTCTGAAAAAGCACTCTGAAAATTCAGCAAAGCACTGGTTTCCCATCTACCAGCTTTTGGAGAGTCACCTTCAACAGCAGCGAAACCAGGAGAACTTTGGTAAATAATTTGTGTTTGTTGGACACTTTTAAATTATGTTGCAGTGTTAATTTTTTTTCATCATTTTGATTTGGAAATTGAATGTAACATAACAACTTTCATTCAATATTTAAGCAGAAATTGCAAGTTATTTGCAATTTATATCTACTAGCTTTGCAAAACTGCTTAAACTTCATCTTACTGGGTGGAGACATTTGCTTAACAGTCAGTTTACTGCTATATATTCTAAGTTACACTGAAATTTCTATTTTGGCTGGGGACTCCAGAATGTTGACTATTTTTGTCTTTAGGCCACTCTGTTGTGTGTTTCACTGTACTGTATTTTTTAAGTTACCCAAATAGAACATTGTCTTCCATGTACAGGATTTCTGGTATTGCACTGTAGGATTTCCCTGTATTTTGTTAATTTATTTTCACGTCTGTCTGCCCCTAACATAGAAAAAAATTGTCTAAGCAAAGTTGCTGTTGCCTTCCTACTTTATGGCTGGAATAGTGTTCTCTATGTAATACACAGTACTGTAGCGTTGTGGTGAGAAGGATACTTTATTGTTCAGTTTGGTCTATGGATTCTTACATTTCTTCCGTATCTGTTGAAAACTGTAAATCTGTTATAGTTGCCATCACCTACCTGATGCCCTCTTTCAGTAGGGCTCTATCCATTTTGATTTTGATTTTTTTATTTTTTATTTTATAAAACACCTTTTGCACAAATTTATATTCCCATTTGTATCCATGTCTTTAAAATGATTTTACTGTGTTTAATGGGATCTTTTGCACCATGGAAATATATTTACACCCTTCTCTGATGAGAAATGCTTACTGAGAGATTCAGGTTCTGATCTGAATGATACTTGGAAAGTTTATTGGTGTTTGTGCTTAGTGGATGGGGGATTTGTCAGAGACTGGTTTAGTTTAACTGAACTTGTGAATGATCTTAAGCACAGTTTCACTCAATTAATAACCAAAGTAGTCTGTTGCAGCAGAGCCTATTTATACAATATGTGTCACTGGGTAATGAATAATTATGGTATAAAGTGTTTAAAGGCACAGAAAATTATATATATATATATATAGGTATATATATAATATAGGTATATATATAATATATATATATATATTCCACATGTAAATTAACAGTACATATTCTTTGTCTTCCTGCTGTTCAACAGATGACTGTCCAAAAAGCAACTTGTCCCTGTCTTCAGTGACTAGAACTCTACAGGCCTTTCTGGAAGATGCAACTTTGGGGGAGTTCCAAACAAGGCTTGAAATGATTCTGTCATTCCATTGCCATGTGTTGCTTATTCCTGATCAAGAGGGTAAAAGTGAGTCTCAGTAAAATCTGCAGTATTTGCTGTTGCTTCTTACAGCATAAATATTCTTTCAGTAAGTGTTCTGTAAAACTCTAACATTTTTGTTATTGTTTATTCCCAGAGGCTTTGTCCAGTCTTCTTTGGAATTTGTATAATTACTACAAACAATTTTCATACTCTATTCAGGCTAAAGTAACTGAGCTTCGCCATCCAATTGAAAAGGAGCTTAAGGTAAGGGCTTAATTTTCTACATGAATCCATATTATGAAGTATGTTGTGCCAACCCAAATTATAAGATTGCCGCTTATTTTATGTCTTATTTAGTTTTTTTATTGGAACTGCATATAGAGACAATTTTCCAAAAATGTTTAATTAACCATTATTAGTATTTCATCCTTAAATTCATATAATCTGGTAAACATCTATAACTCTTTTGTCACTGACCTTGGTTCTTATTTTTGACTAAAGACAATAATGTTATCCTCTCATTGGGTGGCTATGTCTTTCTCAGTATTTAATCTTGTCTCTCTCTTGCTGAGATACTGTAGATAGGAGAAAAGTCAAATCTGTTGTAATTGTGTGTCTTCCTGGTATCAGAAAATTAGTTTTCACCTGAATATAGATATTTCATTTTCATGTCCTTAATTTCTTTCTAAACTAAATATTTCAGGACTTTGTGAAAATCTCAAGATGGAATGATGTCAGTTTTTGGTCAATAAAGCAGTCTGTGCAAAAAACCCACAGGTGAGGAATACAGTTAATTAACATTGAACATTATCTGCTGCTTATAATATTATTTCTGCAAGGAAGACCTCTTGGGTTTTATTTTTTATCCTGCATAAAGTATTGCAGTTTTATGCAAATTACTTAGTTATTTATGTAACATGGATGGAAATTAAAGCTTTTAATTATATATTGCAACATTTTATGCATTTTAAAAGTTCTTCATATTTTAAATGTATTGTTTTAAACACTAAAAAGTGTTTAGCTTTTGCTGAAAACAATAAGAAATTCTGAATAAGAATCAAACTAAATAATGAAAACTTGTATGTAGTAGGCACAAAGGTCATACTCCAGAAAATGTCAATGATGTGTCTCCCATTTTCTATACAGAACTCTATTTAAGTTTGTGAAGAGATTTGGTGCAGCTCTTAACACTCCTTGCCGCCAAGAATTAACTGAACAAGGTATCGAGAGAAGTTTAGATTGTGTTGACAGAACCCAGCAGGATAGCCCAGTTCTGCGACTTAACAAGGTGCTGAAAAGAATCCTGTTATCAGCCAGCAAAACACAACAGGTATTGCTTTTGCTGTGGGTAATTGTCATTGTAACTTTTATTGTACAGTTTATATTTAAAATGTAATCATTTATTTCTTGAAATAGTTTTATGGTAAAATGTCTTGATTATTTCCTTTATAACATCCTTGCATCTCCTGTGTTGTGATGATAGAGTGTAACACATGAGGAAACACCTGAATTAGAACAGAATTCACTTCAGTCACGTCTTGTAGCCTTAAATCCAAAAATGAGAAAGATGTGCATGAAGCTGATGAAAAAGAGTGCATTACCACAGTTAGCAGAAGATCTGGATCTCTTTACAGGTATGTGCATTGTTGTGACAAGAAGGGGGGACAACTTGTCATTAAAGATAAAATGGAGACATTGCTAAAATCTTTGTTAGAAGCTTTGATAGTTCTCTGGTGATTGCGTATGTGCTATATGCTTTTTGACGTATTTTATGAGTTAAAACAAAGCTTAATGTCAGGACTGCGAGGTGAAACCAGTAACTATGACTTTCCTTTCTATGCAGTATTTTTGCTGGATAACACAATTCCATATACATTTCTGGTTTTAATTATTAAGCAGTTTATTAGCCTTCTCTCTAACTATGTGAACACTTTAATGGAACTGATGTAGAAATCTTTAAATGTGTTTTTCAATGTTCTCTAAAATGCAACATGTTCTACTTAACCAAGTTAGAAAACTATAAGGATCTCTCACTTAATTTCTGTTGCTGTAGTGAAGACTCTTTTTATATACCATCATGTTGATTTTTTTATTTGAAGATAGTTTCACAAGAGCAAAGGTTTATATTTCAAAGCCTTCATTATTTTTTTAGGTCGATTAATTTCACCATATAGTTGCTTGTTGACCCATTCCCAGCTAAAAGATAAGATTATCCAACAGGACTGAATACTTGAATTACAATGCTGTACAGTGGAGTGCTGCCAAAATATCACAGCTTAGCATTACATATCTGAACCACAAAAACTGTATCCTGTGTCCATCTGTATTAGCCAGTCTTCTCTCCTTATTTTTATGTGGCTTGAAAAACTGGAACCAGAGTGATTATTGATGTCTTACAGCAAAGTTATAAATCAAAGGCAGAGTCTGTAATGCATCCTCAACCAATGTAATGTTGTATAAATTTTTTTTTTAAAAAAGCCAAATTGTTGGTAACAGTTTACTAATATACCAGTGTCAAGTAAATATAGAAATTGGATACAACAGTTTACCTTTGACCTACTAGATGTTTCATGATACATAATGATGAAGTCAAGCTATTGTGAAAGTGAGTATATTTAAGAAAGGAAACAAACTATTTGTTTATTACTAATTTGTTTTATTCCATTTTTTGCATCCCTATACAAATAGCTGAAATTATTAAATCGGTGCAGGAGTTGCAAAACTTAACTGTGGACAATAAAGCTGACAAGGAGAAGCAGCGATGTGAGGCCAAGAATATTCTCCAACAGAAACAGAGAGCTCTTTCAGAACTGTTTAAGTTACTTAGTCAAACAGGTAATCATTTTTGATAATTTATTATTGTGTTTTGTTTCTCGTTATGCCCCATTGGAATGTCCATTTTCCTTTAATATTCATTGGGCTTTTATTATTACTAGTTAATGTTTCTCACTTTTAATTTAGGAAATGCATTTTACATTAAAGTACAAAATACATAACAAACTTTTTCATGTTTTGTAGGCTTGTCATACCGCAAAGGCATTACTTGGAGTCGGACAGTAGATCCAAATGACATTATGTATATTAATCCTTTAGACTTGAAAGGTGCTCTTAATGTGGTAAAAAGTAACACTGAACCTGAGAAAATGTAAGTCTCTGGTCTCTCTTAAATTTGCTAATTATTCCCGGATGCTGTACCTTTTCTGTGTACATGTTCCTCTGTAAAAATATTATGCTGTCCTATATCAAGCTTTTTTTTTTAGTACGGTGGGATTATCTTAAACCAAATTTCACACGATGGTCTGACGCTTTCCTCTGCGTATATGCTGTTTTTTTAGGCGTCTTATTAATATAAAGTGCCTTGATTACAATGAAAATTCACAATGAGTAGTTGTTATAAATGTAACTCTAGAACATAAACTTTCAGTAGATGCAGTTCTGTAGTGCCACGTAAACTTGCAGTATTCCTGATCTTAACTACATTTTGTTTACATTCCTGTTATGAAGTTTTGCTTTTCTGCTTGGCTTATATGTTTATGTAACTTAACCAAAATTTGATATTGGGCCACACTGCTGTGCATTCATGTTCTAGAATGGACATTTTTTGGTTTTGCAATTACTTTAGTTTATAAATAGCTGTGAATTTGTGCTACATTTGCATAAAATTAAATGATCTGTTTTCCAGATATAATTATTTGCTTCTAAATTTAACCACCCCCATTTTATAACAATTTTGAGCAAAAGATTTTAAAAGCAAAAGATACATTGACATAATAGGAAATAACTATGAACTAAAATTTATCAAATGAATTTACTTCAGTGAATTGTAAACTTTATCCTGAGCAAATTTGAGTAAATAAAACATTATTTTAATTATTCTGTGTGGCTTTTAGACTCATCTGGTGAAGTTCAAATCTACAGATTTTCTTTATTTCTCTGACCAGTTATTACATAAAAGATTAAAAGACTGCTATTTGTTATTTCTTGGTTTCTCTATTACCATGGTAACACTTGATTTTTGTGTTCACTTTATGATATCATAGTCCATTATTTTGTGGGCTGTGAGAGAAAATTTATTGGAAGTGCCAATATAAAGTGAATGAATATGTAACATTTATGAATGCATCTATTTCAGCTTTACACATTTATTGAATATGTTCTTTGTCTTCAGGATTTTTGCTGAGATACCTGCTGTTTGGGATGGATGTCAGAAGTATTTCTACAGATCAATTGCACGACATGCCTGCTTACGAGAAGCATTTCTTAAACCTTCAAAGGTAAATGATTGATTTGAATATTTATGTGTGACTTATTAATGTGATTACTTCATTGCTTATTGGTTTTAGAGTTCTTTTTAACTACAGTACAAGCTTTTTCAACTCTCATTTATCTTTTCAAAGTTATTTATAAGACATGGGCCCTACAGGGGATAAACTGGTTGTGACCTGTGTTTTCATTGTATATTGTGTTTTTCATTTTAATACCTTATCACATAGGAGTCGATTTTAAATTGCTACAAGAGTCTAAGATCAGAGTCTCTTTCTACAGTCACATTCTCGGCTTGCAAAAATAACTACTGAATCCGCCAGTACCAGACTTTGCAGAATCGGGTGCAAGGCAGAAATCACAGCCAGACAAAAAAGTTAGCTTTCAAAAAGAAAAACACACATGTTACAAGAAATTAAGAAAGAAAAGCTGCATTAATGGCCAAATGCATTTAACTGCTTTTTAAAATGCTAATCAGAGAGAGAGAGAATAAAATAATGTTTAGACTTGGCATAAATGGATTCTGATGAGCAGGCCTTGGTTTTAAATGCTGAGTTGATCTTCATATCATAATATAGCAAGCTCCACCTTAATATATAGCAAGATTCACCTTAATAAACACACTTTGTACTCCAATGTATATTTGGGTTGGCACATTTTCCAAACATCAGAATTTTGTGTTTTGCAGGTTTCAAAAAAGTTACACTTCGTGTATCATTGAGAGTTAAAAATCTCATGACTTTTCAGAATATTCTGCTACACAAGATTTGATGGTTGATGCAGGACTTAATTCATCATAAGCCGTTGTCTCTGGGACTCTTCTCCGATTCAACAGCTTCATTTTAATTAAGACATTAATGCTTTCTTCTTCAAATTTGGTCATTGAAATTTGTATCACTGTATTTCACAAACCAAAATTACTTAAAACTGAACATTTCCTTAACTTCACATAAATAATGATTATGATATGAGGGACTAGGACAAACTAATTTAATTATTTTAGTACCAATTTTTAAACGATTTATCCTATCGGCTTTCCATCCCAAGAATTAATAATTACTACCAGGAGGAAGGTTGTTGTGGCATCCCTCCTTTGTAAATGTTTGGTGGGGGAATTTTCTGGCATTCAGATGGAACATTGGTCAGCAGTAGGCTACTGGCTTGATTTTGTGGTTTTAATTTTAGTTTTCATGCTTCATTCCCCTTTTAATTTTTATTTCATTTGCCAAAGTTCTTTTGTAGTTATTTTAATTAGCTTTCTTTTATATCCCCCAAATATGCATTTGTATAGAAAATATACAGTGAAATACTTGTGTGAGAGGGCCAGTACACTCTATGTTTCATGTGTACATCAACAAATATACTTTACATCATAATATCTGTATACTACCTCTGTTTCTTATTTCAGGTGGAAGGAGTTGAGCAGCAAAAGTGAAATAATTTTCATTAAAATGTTAACAGGAAAGCTTCAGAAGTGTAATTCTAATGTCAAAAGAGTACTTAGTTGTACTTGAGTATTTTAAAAATATATGCAGACTATCATACTGGTCTTTCTCAGAAGTTCAAGGTTCAGATAACGAAATAAATGTGCCAGTAGTTATAGTAGAACAGGTAAAGAGTGAGCGAAACCATTAGTGTCCATGTTATTCTAATTATAAACCCAAGGAATTTACCTTTTATTATATTTTGCTTTGGCCTGTGTTTTACTAAGTTCATTATAATTTAATTGGTAAATTTCACCTTTTTCATAGGAGCTTGGTTTGGGGAATGTGGAGCGTTGTAAAGGTTTCACAGCTCATTTATTAAAACTGCTTGTTGATCAGAGAAAGAGATTGTCTTTGCTGACAGAAGAGTGGGTCAGTCTGAGGTAATATTCAATGTTTGTCATATTAGCAAAACAAATTACTTAAGCTAAAATAAGCTTTTCTAAGATTTTCCACCATTATTTCCACTAAAGAAATGTCTTAAATGCATTGTGTATTATTTTCTATTTTCTGCTTATGCTACTTTGTATCTTTTTTTCCCCCCAAGGATGTCTTAGGCAGTAAAAATTCCCTTTTATCATTTAATAAAATTTTTAAAGGATAGTCAATATGTTATCTCCCAGTAAGCACAATTTACTGCTTTTTATCATTGCAATAATTTTTTTAGGCTGTTAGCAACACTGATAATTAGTCAAACTTGTGGTAAATGCACCTTGCTTTTTGAACCTGATTATGCCATTTAATCTTTAAGTGCTCAAATTACATCGCTAATTGCCTCTATAAGTTTTGTTTTATTGAACATGTAAAGTGTGCTATGTGTATAATATCGATATAAAATTAATTTTTATGCTTATTTGATGTGGTGCCAACATGAAGTATGTCATCCCATACAAGAAAAGATCTAACATTCATATACATTGCATAATTCAATATAGCTAAAATATAGCAGCAACTGACTAATAGATGTGAACCCATTTCTGAAGTATTATGTTGGTAAACCACTATTATAAGTATTACCAAAATATCGGTGCAGTAGGATCATCATATAGGAAAGTATTACAAAGTGTACCTGGCTAATAGCAGAGTCATTTGGGGAAACACAAATTCTATCCTAAGCTTAAGTGTGCTATTTCAGTGACCGTCTCAGGAATTATTTCTCAGTTAGGTTTAATAGGATTAAATAAAATAGTAATCCTCTCTCTGAGTGTATTTTAAGTAGATTCTAATTTTATTTCTGATTACTGTATTTTTCTGAATATATCCACACTTCTGTATAACTTGAATATTTTGTTTCTTTCGATCAAAAAAAAAAAAAAAAGGTTCAGCATGCACATTTTCTCGATCAGTAAATAAAACCTGTATAACCTGGATGCTTGCACTCTTTCATTAAAAAAAACACAATACCAGAAACAACTTACCCTGACTATAACGTGGATGCACAAATTATTGCACCACTTGTTACATTGCTCAACATAGAAGTTATTCATTACTGAACAACAATGTTGCCTCGTGCAAATCACATTTTGTAATAAAATAAATTATATTCTGCATATAACTGATATTTTTTTGCTGCTGATGAATTTTGTTCTGCTGTGAAACGGCAAATTTTTACATTAATAACCAGCTGCCATATCCACATCCTGAAATGGCTCCTAACTTATAGGTACCGCAAGTTGGGTATGACATAATTCTTCCAGGTTTCTGTGAGCTCTTTGACTGCTGCAGTATTATTACATGCATCTCTAATCAGTAAGTTTAAGTCCAGTTTGGATGATATTACATGCGATAGCATGTAAGTGGAATATGGCATGCGTTAAACTCTGAATAAGTTTTTATTGAGCCAGCTGAACAACCACCTGCTTCCAAAAGGAGCCCCTAACGTTTTTGAATTTACACTAAATACTTGCCTCTCTGTGCCAAAAGGCAGATTTGAAAGGGTGGCAATTCTAAACAGAATTTCTCTATTGGCTCCTGCTCCATTGAATAAAATACAAGCTCGAAGTGACCATTTTCCAATGAAACAAATACCAAGTTTAGAAACTTATTGGGAGGTCTGGCAAAGGCTCCCAATCAACTGCCTGTTGTATGCTAACCTTTTAAACTAAAGAAAACATGCTAGATACATTGGTTTTCGTATTTAGGAAAAGAGATGATATATTTATAACATACTTAGTTAAAAAGCAAAGCATTTGCACTTTTATGTATAGCTGGAACTAAAAACAAAAAAAGAAGTCTGATGGGATATTAAGTACACTGTCTTTGAATCACAATAAGGTTTTGTAAATGGAGTGTTGCAGACACGTTTGGAAAAAATGTTTTCGTATTGTTCTGTTGACATTGTCTGTCTGCAGAAAACAACTCCACTCCTACTGGATCACTTTCATAAGTTGTGAGTTGTGCTTTTCTCTTTATTTTTCAATTGATGAGAGCACTGAACATACATAGTACTTCACTCCAGCGGATACAGCATCTGGAACTTAGTCATACCACGCTGTGCTTCACAGATTGAACAATGTCTCTGCAATGGAAAAAACTGACCGACAAAAGAGAACAAGTTGCAGAATGACATTAAATGTGAAAATACTTTTCATTATATAGTTACCTGATTCGCCAGAGTTAAATTCACTCATATAAGTGTTTTAAGAAGTTGATTGTACAAACCGGAATCCAAAAAAGTTGGGACACTATACAAATCGTGAATAAAAACTGAATGCAATGATGTTGAGGTTCCAACTTCTAATATTTTATTCAGAATAGAACATAAATCACGGAACAAAATTTTAAACTGAGAAAATGTATAATTTTAAGGGAAAAATATGTTGATTCAGAATTTCATGGTGTCAACAAATCCCAAAAAAGTTAGGACAAGGCCATTTTCACCACTGTGTGGCATCTCCCCATCTTCTTACAACTCTCAACAGACGTCTGGGGACCGAGGAAACCAGTTTCTCAAGTTTAGAAATAGGAATGCTCTCCCATTCTTGTCTAATACAGGCCTCTAACTGTTCAATCGTCTTGGGCTTTCTTGGTCGCACCTTCCTCTTTATGATGCGCCAAATGTTCTCTATAGGTGAAAGATCTGGACTGCAGACTGGCCATTTCAGTACCTGGATCCTTCTCCTACGCAGCCATGATGTTGTGATTGATGCAGAATGTGGTCTGGCATTATCTTGTTGAAAAATGCAGGGTCTTCCCTGAAAGAGATAACGTCTGGATGGGAGCATATGTTGTTCTAGAACCTGAATATATTTTTCTGCATTGATGGTGCCTTTCCAGACATGCAAGCTGCCCATGCCACACGCACTTATGCAACCTCATACCATCAGAGATGCAGGCATCTGAACTGAGCGTTGATAACAACTTGGGTTGTCCTTGTCCTCTTTGGTCCGGATGACATGGCGTCCCAGATTTCCAAAAAGAACTTCAAATCGTGACTCGTCTGACCACAGAACAGTCTTCCATTTTGCCACACTCCATTTTAAATGATCCCTGGCCCAGTGACAATGCCTGAGCTTGTAGATCTTGCTTAGAAATGGCTTCTTCTTTGCACTGTAGAGTTTCAGCTGGCAACGGTGGATGGCACGGTGTATTGTGTTCACTGACAATGGTTTCTGGAAGTATTCCTGAGCCCATTCTGTGATTTCCTTTACAGTAGCATTCCTGTTTATGGTGCAGTGTCGTTTAAGGGCCCGGAGATCACGGGCATCCAGTATGGTTTTACGGCCTTGACCCTTACGCACAGAGATTGTTCCAGGTTCTCTGAATCTTCGGATGATGTTATGCACAGTTGATGATGATAGATGCAAAGTCTTTGCAATTTGTCTGTGGAAGATCGTTTGTCCATTGCCAGGGCAGGGCAACCGCAGGCTTACAGCGCTGCAGCGGAACGCAGCAGAACCAAATCTGAAAAGTTCGTGTCTTGCACCCCAAAACACGAGGCCGAGTCTCAGTACTTTAGCAAAACCAGTTTTATTCAGCTTGAAACAGGAACAGCATAGTTATTTATTGTAACGGGATCTGCTCTCCTATACACAGACACAGCAGTCAGGCAGGGTTGTGGCTAGGCTAGTGGCTAAGTAATACTGTTCCGTGCATTTACAGTGTTCCTTGCATCAAGATCTTTTTGGAGTTGCTTCAGTAGTGAGCTGCAGCAGTGCTGTGAGCCTACTTTTGCCCAAGCATTGGATAAACCGTCTTCCACAGACACGATGATCGCACTTTGGGATGCTCTTCGACGTGTCATTCCATTGCGGGAGGTCCCAAAAGAGTTTAGAAACCTCACAACAGTGACTTTGCTTTTTCTTGAATGAGTGGCAAACTAATAGGAATGTTTCTTGAATGAGCGTCACTGAAACACATAAAAACTGCTTTTTCGACGTCTTCAAATGCAGCAGTTCCCATTTGTTTGTGCTGAGGCCCAGGGTTTGCAACCTGAGATTTTTTTCTTCTTATTGCTTGGTCTTTCAAGAAAGTTGAACAGCGTTGATGGCAAAATTCCGAATTCACTGGCAATGCCTTTTGTCTTTTTGCCAGAATCGCGAGCCACAAGAATTTCATTTTTTTTCTTCTTCTTCTAATGTGAACTGTTGTCAGTTTTTCGTGTCTGCCATTTCTATAGGAGGGTGACAATAAGTTAAATTCCAAAGGATGTTTTTCAAATGTTGACGAGCAATAAGCAAAAGGTATCTCTAAAAACCACAGAAAACAAACAGCAAAAAAAAAAAAATTATGAGAAAAATTCGAAGAAATAAAAAATTCACAATGTTTCTGTTTGGGGATCATTGAGCAAAACTGAGCTGCGACAACAGAACTTACTGCTCTGTGGATGATTCATTCAGGCATTTCAAGGTCTTTTGGGCACTTTGTTTTAATGAAAGAATCTGCTGAATATATTTCGTAGTAACAAGATTTCTGTAGACTCTGTCATATGGGGAAACTGTTGGGACCATACAAATGCATAAATGAAACTAGGTGGGCAAGTAAAATTTCACCTATGTAAGATGGTTTATGGAACTTGACCATCAGGAGCCAAACGAGGGAGATCCTCTAATAAAACCCTGCTCAGTAATGCACACAATGTTTGAAGCTCCATGTACACAATTCAAAGACCCAGCCATCAGGGTTTGGCCTTGATGATGCCACAAAAAAAATGTAACTGGCACGATAACACCCAAACTGTAGACACCAATAATTGCCTACGGTGAACAAGACAGTCAAGTGAATAGTTATCTTTCTTTCTTGAGCTCTTGCTCAGTTCAACCTACTTAACCTGCATGACCTTAACAAACAGTAGGCCTATTACTAAAGCACTCTAAGGAAATAAAACATACGATGTATAAAAAGAAAAGACAGTCTTTTCATATTTTGTATTTATGCAGGGCATTATTTTGTGCCACAGTGCACTGTGAATTATGTAAACATGAACAGTTACTACACCATCAGAACAGCTATAAATATAATAATCTCAGTATGAAGATATACTGCAAGTAATTCTCATAGCATTTCAGAAATTCCATTTGTTGTCAAAATTATGACAAACAAAACGCAATATTTTAGACATGTCTAACATTGCTCAAGGCCACTGTCATCATTTTTTTTCCTGCTTAACATTCAAACAGTTGCTAAGGCACACAAGTTTGTTCACATTTTCAGATCCCAGAATAGATCTCTATTTGTTCATGATATGAAAAGAAAAAAAGGCAGGTGCACAATGCAGCATGAAACAAGGGAATCAAAGATTGATTTTGAAATGCTTGCAAGAATAACAGGCCACCTGAATCACAATATCCCAAGTCTGTTTTCGGTTGTAGGCAAAACATTTTGTTTGTTTGTATTTATTACTATTTAGTTTCTATTTTATGAAATAAAAAGCATTATTTTGCACAGCATTGAATTGCTTCTGTGATTGAATATGAATATTCAATCATGAATATTTTGAATTTGTATAGTTGCAGTAGATGTAGAATGCCTAGTAAAAGAAGGACCTTTGTTAAATTACAGGTTTTGGCACCACAGTGTTCTTGACCTTTTTAATGTATAGTTTGTAGAAGTAATTATTTATAGAAAGTAACCATAAAGGCAGTATTTAAAATAACCCTAAAAGCAGGAATTTAAAAATTTCAGGAACTGATCTTCTTGCAAATAATAGACACACAAAGACCTACCCTTTTAATAATCGTAGTTATCTTACCATTTTGACATCACAAGAGCTCGAAAAAAAAATTCTGTGTATAGGCTTGTACTTGATCAATTGCCTTCATCTGATTTCTTAAGTAAGGACGGTCTGGTCCAAGGTCCTTTATCTTCTTTTTTTCATTAAATGACTGATTTATGAGGGGGTGAAGGGTGTTTCATTAGGAAATAACATAATTTTTTTTATTGCTAAAGTTCTTTTTGAAGTTGCCATTTTCTTGAAGTCACGCTCACTCATCTGTATTTAGAAAATGTTAAAGGTGTGTGTGAACTGTGATGATCTATTGACATCAACATGACATAGTGTGTTGACTATTGTCCAATCATATTAGATTAAAAAAAACCTTAAACAATAATTTGCTGGCATTAAATGTGTCACATGGCTGCATCCCTGAAAAAATCTGAAAGCAAGCAATTAAAGAGTACGCCTGCCTAAAGATCAAGGACTTGTATAGACTCTCATTTGGCCACCATCCTTCACTCCAGAAAGAGTTTTTTTTTAAATATTAGCATCATTGTGAAATATATTGTATTTTAATTAAACTGTAAACAATAATTGGCATTGTAGTGTCCTGGGGTGATCCTATTTTCCCCTTTATACACTTAGTTATATATAATCCTTATCAGAATGCCCAAAGTTCTGTACTCTTACCATTCTGTCAGGATTAACTACTGCTGTAGTTCAGCATTTCTCCCTTTCTTCTACATTCTGTAACCCTAGGCAATTAGGTAGAGTACCGGAAAAGCCAGGATAGATATTTGCCTGTGTGCTGTAGAAAATATGCCCAAAACGTAAGCAAACACAGTATACATTTGAGTGTTGGCAAAATAATAATAATAATAATACAATCTTGATAACAATCTGATCATCTCCCTTAAGCTACCAGTTAGGTTTCTGTCTTGGTATGTTGATTGGCCTCTACTTCAACATGGTCCAGTGTGGCCCTTGGTTGGTGTGATAAAAACAGAGCCTCTGTATCAGCCTAAATTTAAAGGAATTCTTGACATATCTCTTAATTCACAGTCCCCATCCTAACCTAGTCCTACTGTGACCTGTTTATGTCCTAGTCACCGGAATTTTCTCCAGTTTCAAAGGATGCCTCTCTGAGTCATAAATTTACTTTCTTCCTTCCAGTCCAGGAAGACTCATAGAATGTAAAGTGTTCCTGCACACCTGACCAATGCTTGTCAGCTGTAATGTACCCCATCACAGATGGCCAGAGCACATCACTTAACATAAATTATTTTCAGATCTAATAAGTCATAAATGTTCCTCACCAAGGATTGGTTTAGGCAGCTTCCCCAAATTTTAAAATATATTGTTAGATATTAATAAAAAAAAACCTATATACTAGATATTATTTTCCATTACAAATAGTTATAAAATTTTAGCTTTGTAGTAAAGTAATAAATACCTTTTTCAGCAATTTTAAATAAAATATATTACAAGTAACATAATTATTTACTACTTCTATTTATTACTTTCTGCTTAAACACTTGCCCAAATATTGAACCATGAGGAATATGTGAAGTTTAACATATTAAGTCTTATGTCATAGATTTTGTATTGTTTTTTTTCCCTCAGTTGGTGCATTTTAAATGTTTTGGCCAAAGTGATCTTTCTTTCCTTTTTAAATTCATATTTATTGTCCAAATTTTATAATCTACCATTTTCTCTTTTTTGTTTTAACAGAAAACTTGTAAGCGCTATCCAGGATGTGCAATCTCAGCTATATATGACAACACATGATGATTTTACTTTACCTCCTCAAAGTAGTCTTCTGTCTTGGATACATAAAATACATAACCTTTCCAGTCAATGTCTTTTGGGTCTGCAGGAGCTCTCATTGTTTCTTCAGTGCTGCCCAGACCCTACAAAAACCGAGGACCGAAACATTTCCCAGAACTGTAATATTTTAACCAGTGATCCAGCTACAGAATCAAAATTTGACTGTCAATATCCAACACCATTTTCTTTGGAGAGTTTAGCTCTTGGTTGTCGAATGAGAAAAGGAGATTCTGCCTGGCTGCAGTTGACTGCCCAAGTGTCAGAGAGGTTAAAGGACCTGCAGACACTAAAGGCAGATTTGGATAAGATTTTCCTTAGACCTACTTCAGCAGTATTGCAGACATGGTAAGTTTTGTTAGGAAACTGTCATAGGTATAGTTGCAGTTCTTGATTTGAAACTCAGTTTTATTTATTATCTTTTACCATTCTTTGTTGATTTCTTGTTTAGTTTTTGTATGGCTCTGAGTCACTTTGGGAAAATATGTGTACCAAGTAACATAACATTTTTAGAGTAAAGGGGCCCAGAACCAGTCCTACCAACAGTAGGTGTAAGGCAGGAAACAGCTCTGGACATCAAAGGGGGTCCACTCATTCACACAATCATGTTTACACTCACCAATTCGAAGTGAACCAATTCAAGCATACTCATGATGTAAGAAGCTAATGCATCCCACCGGGGCTCAAGCACAGTTGATGTGTCCTATAGAGACTTTATTTGTTGAAAAATGCAGGATACTTGCACACTTCACACGAATTTTAAATAACTACCCTTGATTCAACATTGTGATATATATTTTTTTCTCTTTCTCCTCTCCAGGCATCATTTTGATGTGTGTTCTTCTGGTTTAAATAAACTGGGCTCATTAGCTTCCCATCTTCAGGATATGGAGTTATTTTTCAGTGTGTCATTCTCAGGGAAGGAGGATTGCCCCTATAATAATCCAGGAATAATCCAGACTTTACGATTCCTCAGAAAGGAGATTGAGCAGCATATCACTGAGTTCACTACGTGGAGGACAGACCAACTATCTCTAAAATCTCAAAAGCAAGGTATCAATAATGGCTTTATATGAACTGTGCATTTCTATAAATATCTTAATGTTTTTTCCAAGTCCAAGGATTGCATAATATTTTATTGCAGTAAAAGTTTGCACCTTGTTTGACCTAATGTTTTTGGTTGTCCATAAATCACCAAAAGCAACAAACATCTTTCCTTCAGTGATAAGACAATTCAAACCAATTGAATACACTATTCTGAACTGATTTTAAATGGATATTTTGTCAGTAGTATAGAAAGCAGAATTAAGATTTCAAGGAATTAGAGCTCTAATGTGGGATTAGGCCATATACAGTAAAGCGTCATATCATTAATCACCTTGATTAGAAGAATTTCTATGCTGAAATAAGAAAATGTTTCTAAAATATGGTTTTAATTTTTTTAAACTGTTTGAAATTCATTTTTACACATTTCAATTATTTTATCTGCATACCCATTCAAAATTAGGTACTTGGTTAATCATTATTACATATATATGAGGTGCTTCCTGTGAAAGAGAAAGCACATGCCACAAAATTTTAGACACCCACATAGTTAGAAAACCCTGTTGGCTCTTTGGCTTAGGGAGTTCTTCTTTACTGCAGTTGAATAAGGTGTTGTTTACTGACATGGATTCCCCTGGATCACAGCTAGTATCGCTGTTTGAAGATGTGAAACAGAATCGGGAGAGTTTTTGAGTGATTTCTTGTGAGTAACAGCCTGTCAGGGCAGAACGTTCCCTTCAGTCCAGTGATGGTCATTTTCTAGTGTTGCTATGTCAGCTTTGTTGCAAGTGTCATCTACAGTGTTGATATATATTGTAACATTTTCACTATTGGTTTTAGTTTCTTTTACCAGTTTCCTAGAGGATGAGATACTATGTGCATAGGTGCACATAATTAAATGACTTTTCAGAGTTTTTGGCTCTTGGTCCCCCATCTTTAGTTTTTAATTATTCCTTTGAATTATTATACTACCTTCTAGTTCTACATTAAATATATTTTTCTAACTTTCTTCTTCTTTCAAGATTCTTCAGATCTTATTTGCAGTTTTGTCAGTATTTCATTTTCATCCAAATATGGTGTTCATTTATCCAATTTTATTTAGGTAATCTAAATTTGAAGAAGAGCTACCCTATATTCATTGTTGCACTTCATTACCTATAGTATGCTGCAGTCATTATTTCTGAGTTCCTGTTGAAGTCAGTGATATCTTACTTCATGAACTATCTACACTGTTTAACCATATTGTAGGCTTTTTAAATCTGATTTAAAAAAAATCCCACACTGTATATACTAAAGTGGGCTTAACAAACTACAGCAGAAAAAACACCATGTTATATAAAGTTGTTAGTGAGCTTGTTACATGTTTGCGCTTACTGTTATTTTTGATATTTACTGTTATGTGGCACTTTTAACAGAGGTAAGGACATGTGCATAGTGAAATGCTGTGTCAATGGTTTGGCAGTGGCCCGATGTTCAGCAAACAGCTGACTAAACAATGAAGGTCTGTGTTCAAATTGTGCAGTGTGTGTGTTTCTTCTGTGTTTCCTTTCTCACCTAAAATATGCTTTATTGTAAATTGGTGGTGTTAGATTTTTTTTTTATATCCTTCAGATTTTGATGCCATCTGCAAATTTCACGACTTTACTAAATTATACCATAATCTGCCATTAATACACATTAGAAACAGTAATGGGCTTATCTTCTGCCATGCAGAGTTTTGTCCTGTTATTTTTTGTCTGTTTTTAAAGCACAATAAACAATACACAATAAAAAAAAATGTTGTAATGAGAATTTTGTAGTATTGAGATTCTATGATTGTCGCTATAGTGCTTGATTTAATTTGCGTCCAGACGTTTACAATCATTTCAATAGCTTCTTTCACGTTAATTTACAACTCCTCCTGTCTACAAGTTATGCTGACGGGAATTTTTCTCAGCATTTCCTTGCGAATGATGCCCAAATCCAATGACTGAAGCACTGTCGTGCAATTGGGTGGGAGGAATTCAACTCGAACATTATCTAAGTCTGGAAGCATGCTGTGGACAGCACAGTTATCAGCCAGAAGCAGAATCTTCCTTTTCTTCTTCTTCATATTGTGAGGTTTCTGAAGCGTGATTGCCATGTCTGTTGAAGATTGTTTGTCCGTTGCTGGGGCAGGGCAACTGTAGCCTCACAGCGCTGCAGCAGAGCACCGCAGAACAAAATCCAAAAACATTGTTGTCACGCTATAAGGAAGGAACATTATAAATGCAGGGAATAGTATTACTTGCCCATGACCCTGCCTGACTGCTGTGTCTGTGTATTGAAGAGTGGTATTGCTGTTCCTGTTTCAAGCAGAATAAAGCCGGTTTTGCTAAAGTACTGAGACTCAGCCTTGTGTTTTGGGGTGCAAGACAGTGACTCGCACATCACACTATCCTTGTCAAGTTGTCACAGCCTGTTTCCCAAAATGTCTCGAGTTATTCAAGCTCTCTGGTTCACTTTATACTCGCAGGGAAGGAATGTAAAGTGCTTAAAACTCTGAAGATTGATCGACTTGCCAATGATGAGAGGAATAACTTTGTGGCTGCCAGTTGAATTGCAGCAAATTAGAGCTGTCAGGCTTTGTTTGGACTTTTTTTTTCTCCTCAGCATGGATCTCCTTTGAGTGCAAAAGTGCGATGCGGTAGCAGCTGGTAGAAGATTCCAGTCTGATCAGCATTGTAGAGGTCTTCATGCTCATAAGCTGAAATGATTTTCTTGATTTCATCTGCACACCATTTGCTTGCTTTTTCAATTGGAACTGCAGATTCTTCTCCACAGATTGCTTTGGGTACCATTCTAAAATGATCCTGAAAGTGAATTAGCCAACCCCTGCTCACAGTAAAATCTACTTCTAAAGTCTTGCACCCCAAAACACGAGGGTGAATATCAGTACTTTAGCAAAACCAGCTGTATTCAGCTTGAAACAGGAACAGCATGTTTTTTTATTGTAGCAGGATCTACCACTCGATTGTTCCTGGGGCCGCTGATTTGCAACAGCTGCCATGCCCTCTTGATAAATAGAAGCGCGAGTCGGTTAGGGGGAGAGAGAAAGAAAAGAGAAAGAGACAAAGAAAGACGGAGGTTGCTGGAGAACAAGGAAGCAGTGTGTCGAGCAAGAGAACTAGCGAGCGAGTGCGTGCAGGCTCACAGGTAGGCAGCTGGAAGGTGAGCCCCAAGAAGGGTGTTTGGCCAACACTCGGTGGGGGCAGAAGGAAGCGGTCGCTCCAGCTGAGCGAGCAAGGAGCATGCAACGAACCTGCATTGTCACAGGCATACTAATAGGAATGTTTCTTGAATGAGCATCTGCCATTTCTATAGGAGGGTGACAATGAGTTAAATTCCAATGGATGTTTTTCAAATGTTGATGAGCAATAAGCAAAAGGTATCCCTGAAAACCGCAGAAAACAAACACAGCAAAAAAACAATTTGTGGAAAGTTCAAAGAAAGAGAAAAATTTACTATGTTTGTGTTAGGGGATTGTTGTGCACAACTGAGCTGCGACCACAGAACTAACTGCTCTGTGGATGATTCATTCAGGCATTTCAAGGTCTTTTGGGCACTTTGTTTTAATGAAAGTATCTGCTGAATGTATTTCGTAGTAATGAGATTTCTGTAGACTATGCCATATCGGGAAATATGTTCGTACCGTAAAAATACTTTGTTGTAATGAAAATTTTGTTATAATGGATTTTCACCTGTATATTTTTGTGTACTTTTTAATTTGTTCTCTTCTTTTTTATCTCCTTAATTAGAATCCTCTCCTGAATTTGCATTACAATTCTTTGGACAAATTGAGGGTGCTATTAGTGCAGTTTTATGTACTGTGCAAAGTCTGGTGAAGAGAAAGGAAGATCACAAAACAAAATCCAAAGAAGTCAAATGCCAAAAATCCGGTAAGGTTTAGAGACTGATTTTGAGCTTCCATTTCAGGTGATAACATCATAAACCAATATCAGATCATTAGCTAATTGCTTCTTATTCTTTATCAAAAAGCTGTTTTTTTTATTGAATGTGTAAGCATATGTATGGATAGTATAACAGAGGTCTCCAGTTCTTAATTTAAGGTGATATTTTTACCTAACTAAATGTTTCATTGTTGGAGCAGACACAAATGATTATGAACGTGTGCTAAATTTGAATTTTACTTTGAATTTTAAGCAGGTCTGCACAGGATCATCCCCAGCACTTAGCACTCTGCAACTGACACATGTTTCTGCAGACTGTTGTTACTTAGACTCCTAGCCTAATTAAGCAAGGTGTTATTTCCTAGTTTCTATATTATGGGGTCAGTGTTGAAATTAGAAAACAACGATAAACTAAGGTAATCTTTATTAGAATGTAACAGTCATTTACACTGACACTGATGTAGTTGCAGCCTTTCAGCATCCGCCCAAGTGCCTACTTTGCCCGTCTTTAAATTGTCATAAGGATACAGTTAAGGAAGCAAACTACATAGAATAAAGGCAGATTAATAGGAAAACCGCATAGTTAACCTGCAGCCACATTGAGCAGCCAGGAATGAATTTGAGAACCATTTATGTATAGAAATATGTATCTTTTTGTTCAGTATTTCATAATGTGTTTTTATATTACCAATGCTGTGTTTAATGGAACAAGAGGAGACTGACATTTCACCATAAATTAAGCATTTTTAAACCTGTTTACTCCAATTTGGAGTCATTGGGTACCAAGTGCCTATCCCAACAGTGTCAAATGCAAGGCTGGAAACTGCCCTGGACGCACACATGCTCACTTGATCTTATAATGCACCAATTTAGAATTACAATTTAACCCAACATCCATGACTTTGGGAAGGTGGGAGTATACCCAGAGTATCCTGAAGAAAATTTGAACATTCATGAATGAATAATACATGTATACTCAGCCTATACATTAGCTCTTTGTGAGATTATAAATTTATAACACTGGATTCACAAGGCAGCAATGCTAACCACAGCATATTTTAATCATTTCTAAATGCAAACTTCATTCATAATATATCTGTTGCAGAATGTAAGGAAAATGAGGACGAAGGAGATTTAATCAGAGTGGGGCACTTGACTAAACTACTAGATAAAGATCTGTCTGCTGAAGTTTCTTCCTTAAATTTGGAAAAGATCCCAGTCATTCTACTGAATCTTTTGGAGAGCGTAAAGATTTACAGAGAGGACTGTGCAGCACATTGTCTGGTGAGGTATTTTCTATTTAGTACTAATGTGAATTTATGTTTAAAGCAAACAAGCAGATGCTTTCATGTCAGAATTCATATGGTAAAACAGTTGATCAGATAAGGCAACTCTTAAACATTATACTAATATAAAGTTTGTTTTAGCTTTCGTGTATTTAGGAGCTTTATAAGTATATGTTTCTATTTTGTGTTTTTATGACAGACTTTAGAGGAAGCCTGCTTGTCTCTAGTGCGCCTTCTGCCTATGTTATCAACCTATGTGGATCTGGTTCAGTTCTTCCTCATAGTTTCTTTGCTGGCTCACAGAAGCACTGGCAAACTGCTGTCTGTTCTTGCCAGCATATTCACAGAGATTGCTCAGAAGGTAAGAATGCAGTGCATCATTGCATAAAAGTTACTGTGCAGCTGTTTGAAAGATGTTTGAGTTGGTGTGTGTATATGGGCACTAAGGCAGATTGGTGTCTTGTATTGTCTGCTGCCTGGATAGTTTATGGTGCCCATCAACACTGAAATGCTGAGATGCTTACAGACTGCAGTTTCTCCCAATGTTTTACTCTCAACAATATACTGTTACATTAATTGTCAATACTAAAATGTTGTGCAGGAATGGTTGTGTGTGTGTATTTTTCTGATTTGGAAATTCAAGAGCATGTGCTATTTCAGTTGAGGAGGATACGTAGGTTGGGGTTACAAGATGGGCTTATATTTGTAAAATCTTAACAATTTTTTCCAGAAATGTTATTTTTTGTTAGTTTGTTCAAATTGTGAGTTTCTGTAACACTTTGGAACTTGTCCATTTTAACATTAGAATCCCTGAAGCCTATGAAAAAACTCGGTATTCCTGGCCCACCTTAAATTCCTTCGTAGCTGTCCATTAGCGTCTTTTGTTTTGTAGTTTTGTAAATGTGTTGATCAGCACAAGCAGCAAGCAGCCTGCTGTCCCTTCCCCCTCCTTGACGGAGTTCAACTCGGGCAAAAAATTCTCCCAGCTCAAGCCAAGGCTCCTTATCTGTGTGTGAGATGCCTGGAGTTGAATAGGGTAAATAATACAGTATCTCGTTATTTGAAATGCATGCATTTCATGTGTATTCCGTGTCTACAAAGATCTGGGTAAGTGTATGATGAAAGGAAATACTTGGCAAGAAATGCTGAAGACATACCTAAAGCAGAAATTTTTTCCATGTTATACTAATAATGACATGAAATGTATAATGTGTGAATAGTCCAAATATACAATAAACATGTGAGCTTTTATTCAAGGGTATAACCAAAGAAAAAAAAAAGCACTTGATTTTCATGTTGCTGTTGAGTTACCAAGCTCAAATGTGAATCGTCAGGAAGTTGATATGTATTCTTGAATGGTGCAGAGGTAAGAACTGCAGCCTTATAACCCAAAAGTCCCAGGTTTGAGACCGGGCGCTCCGATTTTTGAGTAGTGAGCTGCTATAATCATTATTCCTACAAAATAGTAAAAACATACATTTGATTTGAGTCTGTAACACCCAGTGTAAATTTTGGATACTTGTAGAAGTTGGTGCTTGTGTTTTTATTATTCACTTTTATTCTTTCAGTGGCATTAATGTGGCTCAATGAGCTTGCCTCTCCCTCTCTGAGTTGATGGCATTTACAGTCAAAGTAAAAAGTATGTAAACCATTTGTAATTATCTGGTTTACTGAATGAATTGGTCATAAAAAGTGATCTGATCTTCATCTAAGCCACAGGTACTGATATACACAATGAGCATAAGCCAATGACACACAAAAAATTCTACTCCTTCATGCCTTTATTTTACAAACTCATTCAACGTTCACAGTGGTAGTGGAAAAAGTAAGTGAACCTTGAGATTTAATAACTGGTTGACCCTCTTTTTGCGCTTCCTGTAACTGCAGATCAGACCTGCACATCGAGCGGGGGGATTTTTAGCCCATTCTTCCCTGCAGAACTGCCTTCACTCTTCCATATTCTTTGCTTGTCTTCTGTTTATGGCTCTCTTCAAGTCATTCCACAGCATATCAATAGGATTGAGGTCTGGGCTGTGACTGGGCCACTCCAAAAGGCGGAGTTTGTTCTTCTGAAGCCATTGTGCTGTGGATTTGCTGCAATGTTTGGGGTCTCCCAGCCTCTTCTGAGCTTAAGTTGACAGAAAGTCATCCTCACATTATCCTGGAGAATTTGTTGATAAACTTGTGAATTAATTTTCCCGTCAATGATGGCAAGCTGTCTAGGCCCTGATGCAGCAAAGCAGGCCCAAATCATAATGTTCCCTCCACCGTGCTTTACTGTAGGGATGATGTTTTGATGTTGATATACAGTGCCCTTTTTATGCCAAATGAAGTTCTGCTTGTTCCTCCCAAATAGTTCAATTTTGGATTCATCACTCCACAAAACTTTTTCCCAGTACCGTTGTGGAGTGACCAAGTGCTCTTTCTCAAACTTCAGCCGTTCAGCAATGTTCTTTTTTGTTTGCAGTTGTTCAATGTTTTGCGTATAGTTGACTCATGAACAGAGATGTTATCCAGTTCTAATGACTACTTCAAGTCCTTTGCTGTCACGCTAGGGTTTTTCTTTGCCTCTTTGCGTTGTGCTCTTGGGGTCATCTTGGCAGGGCGGCCACTTCTAGGCAGAGTAGCCACAATACCAAATTGTCTCTATTTCTAGACAACAGTAGACTGATGAATATCTAAAATCTTTGAGATGACTTTGTAACCCTTTCCAGCCTTATGTAGATTAACAATTCTCTATTGTGTCTCTCCAGACAGCTCTTTTGGGTTAGGCATGATTCCCATCTGGATATGCTTCTTGTCAAAAGCTCAAATTCAAACTTCATTGTGTTTTTTATCAATCAAAGTAATTCTAGGCCACACCTCTGAACTCGTTTCATTAAGTGGACTCCAGGTGTGTTAAATTCTGACTGCAATGAGCTTTTTAAAAATTCATTAGCTTAGGGTTCACTTTTTCCAACCTTCAGTTTCACAGTTTGAATGATTTATTCAATATGGTCAAAATTCTCTGAAAATCAGTGTATCTTTAGTTATAATGTGTTTGTTCATTATTGTGACTGAAATAAAGATACAACCATGTTTTATATGGGAATTAGACATACTATTAATATAGATAATTCCTAGGGGTTCCCATACTTTTTACTTTGACTGTATCTCCATTCTTTTCACAATAGCAGGGATGACCACAGTTGGTGCCGTGCTTGATGCCTACTTAGAACTATTTGTTGAGCCGGCAATCAAAGATACGATGTCCATGTAACCACTATCGGACTACCATGCGGCATTTGTGCTTTGACAACAAAGACATCTGTGCTGAACGTCTAAAAACGACAGATTTGCTGTGATCTCGGACATCTGGCAATGTTTTCTTGAGAACTGTGTTTTGAGTTATAACCCAGGGCAAAGACTTTCCGAGTCTGGTCATAAAGCTTATAGAGCTGTTCCTGGACAAAGACACAACTGTAACAACAGACAGCTTCTTCACAGCAATTTCACTAGCTAATAGACTGCTGCACAGTGACACAACTCTGCTTGGCAGCATAAGCATAATGGGATTTCCACCTGCAGTTAAAGTCACCCAAAAAGAAGCCTTTGATTTCAGTCTGTAATAGCCAGTAAAAAGTTTTGGCACATACACCATCAGCAAAGTCAGATCAAAAAGTGAATAAAAGAGCACTTGTTTTGTTATACATTTATTTTTTGTGAAAGTGTTTATTTGATATTTGGACTTCAGTCTTTACACATTATACACTTCATGTCAAAATTTTGTCATTAGTACTTAAACATGATAAAGGTTTATGTTTTAAGTATGTGTTAAACATTTCTTGCATTACCTATCATCCTACACTTACATAGATGGTTGTAGTCAAGGAACACATATGAAATGCATGTGTTCCAAATAATGATATATTATTTACCCTATACAACTACAGACACCTCATACCGAGATAAACAAGGTTTGAACTGGGAGAACTTATTGCCCTTTTGAGCTCTGTTTGTAGTGGGAATGGGACAGCGGTCTGCTTGCTACTTGTGCTGATTGACACATTTACAAAACAAAAGATGCTGATGGAGAGGTGCGACGGAATTTAAGGTGGGCCAGGATTACAAGTTTTTTTTGTAGGCTTCAGGGATTCTAGCGTTAACGCGTTAACCCCTGGTGATTTTATTTATCTGAGTAGTGTGACAACATAGTGCTGAATCCGGTTGTGCTCCTGCCTGGGCTGCTGTCTGTGTGGAGTTTGTTTTGTGGATTTCCTGCAAGGACTCTTGTTTTTTCATACAGTTCTATGACACATAATCAGGTTGACTCTGAAATGGTCCAGAGTGAACACATGTAGTTCTTTATGGCCTGCGATAGTTTGGCCTTCCATCTTAATAGCCTCATCCTTCTCAAAATCCTGGGAAAATCGGATAAAAATGGGCCTTTTAAATAATTTTTGTGTAATGGTGTGTATTTTAGTAATAATAGCAAAATATTTTAAAATATCTTGTTAACAATGCTGTATTAGAGGGGGCACTATGACTTAGTATTAGAATAATGTCACTGCCCCTCTTGCAGGTTATAACAAGGATTTAAAGGAGGTGAGTTATTGGAAGAGTGTCTAGCTGCAAAAAAAAATTCTGCTTCATTATCCAAATTTGGGGGACAGTTAGTCAACATTGGTGATGCCAGAAAATGGCCATTAAAGTGACACAGGCAGAGATTTTATAGCATGTTTTGTCATTGTTTGATGTTTGTTTAAACAGTCTCAAACTGTCCGTTTTGCAGGTAGCATATGAGATTGTTGTAAGCGAAGTCTAGGACTGTGTATAAACTGGAAGTTCTCAGCATGTATTTATGGTATTAAGTTGCACAGACAAGCGTGCTCGGTGTGTTTTTTTTAATTTATTGAGGTGCTTTTACGAAAAATAGCACTTAATGAAATCAAAAATTATCTTACTACTTAGGACCCGTGCAGTGTACATTTTAGTTGCAATGGTTTTATGACAGATGTCTCAAATTTTAATGTGTAAATAAAATCTGCACAATCTCTTTGGCACTAGCATTATAGTTTTGATTGGAACATACTATTTCCAATGGCAAAGTGTTAAAGCCTAATGATGCCATATTTAAAGTTATAGGAACTCCAAAAGCTTTGCAACTTCAAATATGGGCTCCATTAGGTCAGTGGTTTTCTTAGCGTGGGCATTGAATTAATTCTCTGGACTGCAGTTGCTTAGTCAAACAGTGCATCCAATTAAAAGCACACTTGCTCAAATATATCTTCAGCACATTTACTTGCATGAACAGTATTGTTATAACCTAACAAACCTAATAGGAAAAGATAGGCAACCTTAGCCACTATGTTACAAACTCTGAAGCAGGGGTTATGGGTCGTGTGGGGCACTTCAGCTCTGCAAGCGTTGGTGTTGCACTGAGTTGGAAAAATCAAAATTTAGTGGGTTTTTGGATAACAATGGTAGGGATAGCTGCAGCAGATGTGTTAATTGCTAATAAGAAGTAGATTTTTTAGAAAAGTTGTGATATCCTTAATTTTCTGTCAATGCTGCTATTACGGAAACTGATGTAATATGATAGGTTTTTTTTTTTAACATAACTTTCACACCAAGTAATTTAAGCTATTTTTGGGTGCTATTCCATGTCCCTGTTTTTACTGATTTCGAATCCAAGGAAGGACAATGTGGGGTGACACTCTGTCACCGCATTCAGTGTTTTGAGACCATACCTCTCCTAGTGAATAGACTTCCTGAAATAACTGCCCTTATTGTAAGAATTTAAGTCTGTTTTGATTTCCTTATGAAATGATGGCATGTTCGTGGCTGGAAGAAAGTGCTAGATGTTTTACTATATGAAATGGAAACTCTTTAGTTCCTCACACAGGATATGCTGAGCAAGGGAGAAGGAAAACAAGTGGCATTTACAAAAAACTACTATGTTTTTAATTAAATTGGTAAATAATTTCAACATATAAGATTAATCTTGGACTTGTTTTATTCGGCTTCTTAGACTTTAATAATCTTATTTGCTTATTTCTTTTCTTTTTTTTTCTTTTTTAAAACAGGGATTTTGCCTTCCTGAGGAACTTGTGGAGGAAGCATCAGGTGAAGGAGCCACTGAATTTCATGACTATGAGGGTGGAGGAATTGGTGAAGGAGAAGGCACTAAAGATGTCAGTGATAAGATAGAAAATGAAGAGCAGGTAAGTTATGCATTTTGAAAATGTTGCCAGCTTGCTGTTGCATTCTGATTAGCTGCTTTCTGCACTGCTGGTAGTGTTTGATGTCAGCAAATTTCTACCTATGGTACCATCAATGTTTCGTATTGTACCAGTCAGCCCTGCGGTGCTTGAAGTTTTATGGGAAACCATCCCACAGCTACCCCTCTTTGAAGAATTAAATATAATTGTTTCACCACGCTTGACGTTTCACAGGAGAAGATCTATGATTGAATGACAGTGCATCTCCAGAAGCAGAGTACCACCAGTAATATGGTTCCACTGCAAGGACTTCTCACTTGCTTACTTTGCTGCTAGCTGGCTAAATGTAACTTGACAGCAACTTGTCTCTGTTACTTGACAAAAGTTAGACTCTACATGTCCTGATCAAGATGCTTAATATATTTTTGTTGTAGTGGTCCATTTTCATTGCACCAGTGGCACGCTCATGCTTGAAAACTGCACGCAGGTTACTGTTCCTCATATTTAGCACCTATTGCCACACTGCATTCAGATTGATTTTACTCTTGGTCTTGGCCTTTTTTTCATCTGAATTGTACCCAAAAAGCACTTGTAAATAGTTTGGTAAGAATGGAAAAGGTAATGAAACCATTATTCACCTAACCAACATAAGTGTAATAGGTCTATATAAAGAGTAGGAAGAAAAGCTATATTTGTAAGCATAGATGTTGTGTCAATCGAGAGCTGAAACCTAAAGACTCGCAATATAAGGAAGCACAGTTTTTGTGAAAGTTCTTCCCAACACATTCTAAATATTTTTATTGCATTACGTACAATGGCAGGTGTTGTCTGGGATGTTCCAATTAGCAGTGGATGTAAGACAGGAGCCAAACCTGAATGGGGTGCCAGTCCATAATAAGGGACACTTAAACATATCCCTCAACCACTTGTATTGGGGCTGTTTATAACTGCTTTTTACCTGGATGGTATTTTCTGTAAAAAAAAATATCAAAAGTTCCCATAAAAAAAAAAAAAAAATCAAACGTTCCCATCAGACTACTGACTGAATCCACAAGTGCTCTGGCAAATTTTGACTGTAAAAAAAACATTTGTTAGTATTAATGAACTTTGACACATGTACATTTACCACAATGATACTTATGGTGTACACAAACAATACCTTTGTTTCTAAAAGCAGCATTTTGATACAAATAACAAAGCGAAATCATTAAGCATGAAGCACAATTTGTTATATGAAGAGTGTAGTAGTTCTGTTTGAAATAATGATGACTTGTACTGCCTTAAAGTAATAATGTATCAGTAAGATTATTGTCCACTTTCTGTAAGAGTAATAATAGAGCCCTACCAGTCCTTGGTAAATGTGACAGTAACCTGAGTTGCTTCTTTGTCCAGTACACAAGCTTAGCCGTTTACGTTGTGAATTACAGTGAAGTGTCAGAACATCAGGATGCATTAAGAATAATTTAATCTGTTACCTGACTTTTGTAAATGGAGGGTAAAAACAGTATCCTCAAAATTCCCAGCTGTTGTTGAGTTTGATGTAGCCTCTAACCATAGCACAGTGTTGCCTCAAATAGAAACATTCAGAATGAGAAAAGTAAAATATGCAGTCAGAAAAGATTCAATTCAGTACTGACCCTGGATGTGGTATAAGCACTCACACTCTTATTCACATTGGGCCAGTTTACACTTTCACACAGTCAACCTCTGGTGTGTGGGGGATGTGTGTCTGGGGGTTCTGGAGTACCTGGAAGAAAATTCCATGCAAACACTGGGAGAACATGAAAAACTCCTAATAGACAGGGATGGGCCTAGGATTCAAAGTACAAAAAACTGTATAATAAATGCTCAAGTATTTTATATATTTATTATCCTACTTAGGTCGAGGATACATTCCAACAAGGCCAAGAGAAAAAGGATGAAGAGCAGGACAGAAAGCCAGATATCAAAGAGGAGGAGAATGCAGTGGAGATGTCTGAAGACTTTGATGGACAAATACATGATGGAGAAAGAAAAGAACCAGGTGCACTAGAATATGTGTATACCGTGGATTCATAAAGTATTTGCACTTGGTTCAGTTTTTGATTTTTAGTAAATTTGCAAACCTTTCCAAAAAAAAATTTCGCATTGTAATTATGAGTTGTTGAGTTTAGATAGATGGGGCAAAATGGGAAATGTATCCATTTAAAATGAAATATACACCACCATTGTGTGCAGATAGTGAAGCGTTCTGAATACTTTCTGAACTCATTGACTCTTGTTAAATGAAAATTAAGTAATCAGAAATGTACATTTATATCTTACAAAATCTGTTTAATAAATAGCTTTTCTTAATAAGATGTGAAAAGCATTGTCTGCCTTTGAGGCCTACCAGTGCATTAAAAGGATAAATCTTGGCTTGTACCTGCTGTCTTTAAAATATTTTTTTTTTGTTTTAAAATGCTTTTAACATTTTATATTTCTTGGAATTTTCTAAACATGTTGGTAAAGGTTATCTACACACAGACTTTGATAGTACTGCTCTTAATATATTTATGACAGATGCACAGTTATTTGTTAAATTTTACTTGTGTCAGTCAGCTTGCTTCTTTCAATCATTCAACCCTTCTGCTACAATCATTGTCTTTACTTTACAAGACGTAAAGTATATTTTTGAGTGGATGATCTTTTTGTGTGTTAAATAATTTGAATAATTTCAAAATATAGGAGTGCCACTTTTGCAATGTTCTAGGTTCACCACACTCCACCCTTGATACTTGATAAGGACAACACAAGCATTTAAGATGTTTTGCATCCTTACTGTTTTTTTTTTTTCCCCAATTGTACAATTAGGGGAAGATGAGGAAGAACAATCAGATGATGAAGAAGAAGATCTAGACAAGAAAATGGGGAATTTGGGTGAAGCAGAGGCAGACCAGTTGGATGAGAGGCTTTGGGGTGATGATGATAATGAGGAGGAGGATACTGATGATGAAGAAGATGAGTCTGGTCAAGGAATGGATGAGGTAAAATTTATTTTATGAAATTTATTAGTTCATAATTCCTTGAAAATATGTAACCAACACTGAAGTTTCAAAGAAGTATAAAACTCCCAGATATGAGAAATACTGCACACACTAATGAATTTGTGAAAAAATGCTTACACATATTGAGCATAATTGAGTTAAGCATTTGCACGTCTTGGTTAATGCAGTTATGAATCACTTTTGCTACTTTAAGTCTAAGCAATGCTATAAAGGATAAAATAGATAACTTACATGTCTTCCAAGAATTTATTGTCTTTAGTTACAAGCAAAAAGTGTTGCTTGAAGTAAATAAAAGGCAGAGAATTTATAAACTATTGAATCAAAGATGATGATGTGTTTAGCTTACTACAGCTGCAGGATTTTAGCTATCTTTCAGGCCTCCTCAAAGTCATTACATTGTGTGTTACAGTCCTTCTGCTATTGAAATACATTTAAAGTATCACACAAGGTATTTTATAATACTTGTAAAGTTCTCCATGAATATTGTGGTTACTTTTAGGGAGAATCCCAGCTTGTGGCAAAGGAGGACAACTTAGATGCTGGAAACACAAATAAAGATGACAAACACAAGGAAGAAGAACTTACAGAAAATAAAGAAGAAAAGGATAAAATTAATGAGCAACCTGATAAGGTATTACAATATATATGAGAATATATGCACTGAAAATGACTCTATAAAATGTTTTTTTGAGTTGACAATTCAATTTATAAAATGTGCTTATTTTTTTCATTTTGCCCTGCTTACACGGCTACTAACAATTCATGTACTGAACAGACTTTGGTTAAAATAGATTATTTTGTTGTCGAAGTAAAATCTTATTCAGGACAGTAGCTGATGTCTATATATTTTGGTATGTGAGGTAAAATAAATAAATGTTTCTTATGGGGAAACATTTCTTTGATAAGAAGTCATCCCAAAAATATAGTATTCCATATTTTGCCAGAAACTGAGCATTACAGTGCCTATAAAAGTATTTATCTCCTTAGGAGTTTTCTCATTTTAGTATTATGCAGTGCATGTGTAATATACAGTAATCCCTCCTCGATCGCGGGGTTTGCGTTCCAGAACCCCCCGCGATAGATGAAAATCCGCGAAGTACAAACCATATGTTTGTATGGTTATTTTTATATATTTTAAGCCCTTAGAAACTCTCCCACACTGTTAACATTATTAGAGCCCTCTAGACATGAAATAACACATTTTAGTCAAAAGTTTAAACTGTCCTCCATGACAAGACAGAGATGACAGTTTTTTCTCACAATTAAAAGAATGCAAATAGATCTTCTCTTTAGGAGCAGAGAATTTCAGAGGGAGAGAGAGAGCTCGCGCTCGCAAAGAAAACCAAAAAAATCAAAAAATCAATACTTGTGCTTTAAAGTTTGCCTTTAGCCTCTCTGCTCACATCTCCTCCGTCAGGCGCTGAGAACGTCAGAGAGAGAGAGAGAGAGAGAGAGCGAGCGAGATTAAAGCAAACAATCCAAAAATCAATAAGTGTGTTTTTGGAAGCACCGTGATAAAGCGGCATTTCTTAGAGGTGCGTTCGTATCCACTAGGCAAACAGCTTCTGTGCAAGCAGCCCCTCTGCTCACAGCCCCTCCGTCAGGCGCAGAGAATGTCAGAGAGGGTGAGAGAGAGGCAGAGACAAGCAAACAATCAAGTTCCGCGCGGGAAGCATATCTTATAGCATTGAGGAGTTTTATTTAATATGTAATACATGTTCTGATTTGGTAGCTTCAAAGCCATCCGCCAATAGCGTCCCTTGTATGAAATCAACTGGGCAAACAAACTGAGGAAGCAAGTACCATAAATTAAAAGACCCATTGTCCGCAGAAATCCGCGAACCAGCGAAAAATCCGTCATATGTATTTAGATATTCTTACATTTAAAATCCGCGATAGAGTGAAGCCGCGAAAGTCGAAGCGCGATATAGCGAGGGATTACTGTAGACCACTTTGCAGAGATTTATTTTCACTTTTTACATTAAACAGTCTTTTTTTCTGGTGATCAATGTCAAAAAAGCCAAATTCAATCCACTTAAATTCAATGTTGTATAACAAAATGTGAAAACTTCAAAGCAAGTAAATAGTTTTTACACACACTGTGTATTTCAAAACTATGTAAGTGTATTAGGGCCATGGTGAAGAAAAAAAATATGTACACAGTGAAGGAAAAAAAACTAAATGTCTTGATTAAAGCTGACATGTCGACTTTATTCTCGACATTTCCACTTTAATCTTAACGTTTATGACGAGAATGAAGTCAACATGTTGAGTTTATTTTCATAGTTTGTCATTAAAGTAGAACATCATACCACACCACTGTGCATGTTTAATACCTTCCTTAATGCATTTCATCATGAAAATGATATCAAGTATTTATCTTAGCATTCTAAATGTTCAGAGAGCAGGAATATCATCATTCTGTGTGGTGATCGCTGCCTGCACCTCCTCTTAGTGCAGAGGAAGTTCATTTCAGAAGCGCGTAGCAATTAACAACTGACTCAGGGAACACAACACAAAACATTTAATGTACTACATTAACTTATGACAGGGTTTGAGAAAATCTAGTAAATTAAACATTCATTTTAAGATGAAGTTTAGTTTACGACATTCCCCTTTAATGACAAAATAAACCACGAGAATAAAGTCAACATGTCGACTTTAATCTTGACATAAACGACTTTTAAGTGTTCTAGGGAGCTAAGGATGAGTCAGACAACTATTTTGGACCAATGATTGTGGCCAAATATGTGAAGGAGCTGTGAGGCAGCAGTGCTAAGCACTGTGCCTCAAACAACAAAAAATGCAGACCGAATAAATACCACAAAATACAACAAACAGCCACAAATTACCAATAAGTAAATAAAATATATGGTAGGTTATTACTCTCACAGAGTTCCAGTCTTAGGGCCACATTACAGCCGTGCAAAGTAGTGGCAGAGCAGAACTGGCTTGTTCCTTTGTTTGAAGTCACCGCTCCGGGCATAGTGAGATGTCTTTTTTTTTTTTGTTTCCCATGTATCTGTGCAGATGCCTTGTACTTTTATCTTCCATTAAAAAGAAAGAAATGGCTTGTAAATAATAATAATAATGAGTGTTTTGCTTTTATCATTTCCCCTTGTGTCCTTTGCTTTATGATGTGGGGATGGGTAAGGCTCACTTAAGGATTGTTTTGAGTTTTTTTGCTGGGCACATGGCTAATTTGCATGCATAATGTAGGATGGAAATCTTGCATTGTTTCTCAGCCTTTGTGGTGCTGAGACCCATTTTTACCTTCTTAAGTTAATTGATACAGCAGTCAAAGATTGGATTGGATTGAAATGATCACGAGTTCAAGAAATAAGTGTGGTTAGAAGCCAGAAAAAATATCACAAAGCCCTGTCAAGTGCTTTGGTGGACACTTTTAGCACTTCGTAGTAGCTGATACACCATTTTGTTTTTTTCCCCTGTGTGCTTGCAAACCATCAATGGTCATGTTGACAAGGTTCTTATAGCAAGCATATGTGAAAGTTGTGCGCATGACTGCTACAGCTCTGTGATGTCATGTCGGCCTCATAAAGCATCCTACGGCGCTTGGAAAGAAAATGTTCACCTAAGCCTCCTGTATAGCACATTTTCACGAAAATATCTGGGGAAAAATATAATATAATAAAAATATAAAATAATTAGGGTTGTATGGGCAACCTCTTATAACAGACAAGCAACTGGTTATCCTTCTCTTGAATTCACATTGCCTGATTTTTGTATTATTCAGTTAGTGCAAAGCCTTACGAAGAAGATAATTTTTAAAAAGTAACTATTTTAATAATTAGCTTTTGATAATAGCCTCTAGAATTTTTTTAATATATATTAATATAAATTTTGTTTGTGTTTCTTAGCGGGAGTTTGATGAGAATGAGGTGGATCCTTACCATGGAAAGCAAGAGCAGCAGCCTGTGACTGAGCCAATGGATCTTCCTGATGACCTAAATCTTGATAATGATGAAGAGGACACTGGAGAAAACCAAGAAGGAGATGGTGAGAGAGGCAAAATGTGAACCTTTAAAGAAAGCACATCATCAATATTTCTGGGTTCTATATCCTTCCTTTAGAACCATTCAGTAACATTTGCAGTTTCTGAGTTGTATTCATATTGAAAACTTCCGCAAAGTCATTTTGACTACTACATTTTTTAATACACATCAAAATGTAACACATCATCAACAACATTTATTTATATATCACATTTTCATAGAAATAATGTAGCTCAAAGTGCTTTACATGATGAAGAAAGAGGAAAAGGTGTCTTCACTATATTCATAGGTCATGATCTTGAAGTGTAAAATATTTTAGTAAATGACGTAATGGCTGTGCAGTTTTCTCTGGCTCAGTAAGTGAATGCAACTCAGTGGATAATGCTGTAATGGCCCAGTTTTATTGGCTACAGTGGTTCTGAACTCCCAGTTGTACAATGGAAGATGCAGCGGAAGGTTCCTGGTTTAGTGCTGACAGCAACATTCTTTATATTTTTATTTAAAAAAAAAATTATAAGGGCAGCACAGGCTCAAGGACATGAGACCAAACAACTTCATTAAACTTGTGGGATGTTTAAAATGCAGTATAAATGATTAAAAAGAATCATAGTTAATTGCATGGAAAAATAATACCACAGTAATTTTCTGATAACCACTTATTGTTGCGAATGAAGCAGTGCCCTGTTGTCCAAAAGGATAAGCTAGTATGACAGGCAGCATCATTTTTAAAAAGATATCCCCTTCAGAGTAAGGTGCATTTACATCATTACTTAAATATCAGTAGTGTGCATTGATAATAATATAATAATATTTAGCTGTAATTTTCTGTGTGAGAATAAGGGTACTTCAAAAAGCTTGATGCTGATAATCGTAATGTCAAGTCAATAGTGCTTTTCTTTTGACACTGAAAAATTGATTATAGGATGGTCTTAGCCAAAAAAAAAAGCCCAGTGACAAAGGATGTTAGTGAAGTTGTCCAGTGCAAGGCAATTTAAAGTTTGTAGACTATTAATAAAATTTTATACACACCTATTGAGCTTCTCTGTGCCTCGCAAGATCCACCTGCTGCCAGGAACCAGTGTTGGGGTGACTGTAAGGCCATCCATGAATGCTCTTATGGTAGACAGGTGCACTCCAGTCTTTGAAAAGAGTTTCTGCATTGCGCCTCAGCTTATTTTATTTTCATGTTTATAGCAAGGACAAAAAACGTAATCAAGGTGGTAAAGTCAGTTATAATATGTTTCTCAAGGCGATGTCAGTCTGACATAATAGACGCAGGAAGGACTCTCATCCTAAAATTACTGTTATAATCCAGAATGAGGTCCTTGCTCTTGTTAGGAAGATGACATTTTTGGAGAATTACCTCAACTATACCCATAAGCATTGGCAAGGCCCAGCCATAACACAACTGGGTTTGCTTTATCTTTGTGAGATTTTGTAGTGATTTGTGTATCTACACCAGTGTTCTCCAAACATCCTGGCACAGAAGTATGTATTAATAAATAGGAAGTCTGTCATTCTATGTTAAAAGACACTAAGGAATGTCTTGCCCTCCACACTAAGAAGTGAGATGCATATAAATTGATTGATATTTTTCCAGTTCTCTGATTTTTGGGATCTAAACATCCTCTGGATACCTTCACTGGCCTTGTACACAATGTAAGGAACTCCACTGGGAACATGGGTGGAGCCTGCACTTGCTCCATTTATCAGTTGGTTTGATTTGTAACAAATTCGACGGTGGGCAGTGTTGTGTTCAAAGTCTTGCCTTTTTTCTGGGTCACTTTAGGGGTGCTGTGTAGGTAACAATTCATCTCTTTCACTAAGCACATGAACTAAACATAAACACTATGCTTATTCCCTACTAGATTCTTGGTGAAGATGATGGGTTGGCAATAAAGGAGGCCTGTTTTATTTCCACTTTTTTTATTCCACCCAACCCAGCAGAGTCTCATTATCTTTTTTCCTTAGGATGTTATGTAGCTTCACAAGGGCTTGTTGCATATCTTTGCTGGCTCTCTCGTACTGCAGTTTCAGAGTATGGATCTCTTGCTTCAAGTGATATATCTTAGTGACTCTGCAGTTCATGAAGTATTCTGTGTTTGTGTCTGGCTTTACACATCCAAACATTTGCAAGACATACTGAAGTTGACTATCTGATTCACTTGGCTGTGGCTGAATAAATTCACATCTTCATCAAACTGAGGTTGAGGGTTGTTGGTGGCACTTCTGATCTGTAGCTGCTTCTGAACTATTCTTTAGAAAATGGGTGTTTCAGATGCACAGAGCGATGGAGTCCACCTGTATGTTACCAGGATCTGGTCCTACGCACTACACATTTAAAGCCATGCAAGTTCTTCCTTTAATTGCATCTAGCCTTTAGCATGGGTTGCTAATCTTAGGTCCATCCTATTGAGGATCTCATTCACCATCCATTTAAGGCTTCCCAGGAGATATGTTCCTAAAGGCTTTCCCATAGCGTTTCTTGGGTTTCCTCCTCATGGAAGATACAGTTAATCCATCCTGTCTCCGTTCGGTCATTTCATACTGTCAACTATCTCTCCAATAGTCGCCAGTCTTTACTTAGTTGTTACTGAGCCTGTTCCTAAGAGTCACTGGATGGGCCACACTGTGCCTGGATGCATTGTCAATGATGTAACCTGGTGTCATTGAATGTTTCAAGTCTTTCAATATCAGACTCCCTTGCCCAGGTTCCCAGCAGCAGCAGGAACCTTGGGTCTGCCCTCTTAATCGGTAGGCAATGTAAATAACTGCTATGATTAACGTTGCCTTAACCAAAACAGTAATTTGCTAATATCTGTTACAGATTGTCAAGTCTTATTATTCTACATTAATAACATGCCATTCTTAGATCTAAACCAATTCAAGGTCACAGGGACTGAAGAAGCTGTCCATGGTATTTTATACTGTATTGTATGATCTTTTCAAGTGCGATTTGGCATGTAGCCTCACCTGGGACTAAATAAGTACTATCAGCACATGCTCCCAACCTCTTAATATGTAGTATTATTTTGTGTTATAAAAAAATCTTAAGAAAGAAAAAAGGAAATCAGCTACTTGTGTAAGTATTCAGTCCCCATACTTTGATATTCTGTAGGGCCATCTTTTGTAGTAGTATAAACATTTAGATCTTTTGAGGCATGTACAGTATATACCAGTTTTGCACACTTTCAGAGTGATTTTTGTCCCTTTCTCAATGGCAGATTTACTCCAGGTTGTTTAGGTAGTTGGGTGATGTTTCTACACTCCATTTTTCAAATAGTGCCTCAGATTCTCAGATGGATTAAGATCAAGAGTTTTGACTGGGCCATCGTAAGACATTAATATTTTTGCCCTTGAGTAAAAAATGTGAAAGTCATGGCAAAGTTATTTTGTATTTGCAATCATTGTTCACCTTATAGATGAATGTTTCCCCTAAGATTCAGTTTTCAAACATAACAGAACAGGTTGACTTTGTGTATTTGCTTGTATTTTCCACCATCCATTCTTGCTTCCTTCTTCCTGCTACAAAAAAGCAGCCCCACAGCTATCAGTTAGGCATTAATACATTAGTTCAGCTCATCTCTTTGAACTTTGGACAAAAGGCCTGAACTTGGTATCCATAAATCTTTTCACTCATCAACTCTGCATCACTTTCACATTTTTTGGCAAAATTCCAAACATGTTTTTGCATAGTTTACTGTCTGAGTAAAGGCTTCTCGGTTTTGTTTTGTTTTTTGTTTTTTTTTTTGCCACCCTCCCTTAGAGGCTAGTGTTGTGCACTGCTTTACTCCAGAATAACTCTGTAGCTCCCTCAAAGTGATTGCATTTCTCTCTTTCCCTTCTCTATCAAGATTTTATCTTTTTTTGTGTGGAATTTTGAGGGACAACGTTTTGTAAAGCGATACCTGGGTGGTTTGTGTCAGTTTTTATTTACTGACAATTGAACCAACAGTGCCCACTGGGACAACCAAACATGTATATATATATTTTTTTTCATTCATTTTTTACTTTCATTATTCATTTCACAGACATTCTACAGATTCTGTAACTATTAACTGTGTATTTTTTAATTCAGATACAGTGGCTTGCAAAAGTATTCGGCCCCCTTGAACTTTTCCACATTTTGTCACATTACAGCCACAAACATGAATCGATTTTATTGGAATTCCACGTGAAAGACCAATACAAAGTGGTGTACACTTGAGAAGTGGAACGAAAATCATACATGATTCCAAACATTTTTTACAAATAAATAACTGAAAAGTGGGGTGTGCGTAATTATTCAGCCCCCTGAGTCAATGCTTTGTAGAACCACCTTTTGCTGCATTTACAGCTGCCAGTCTTTTAGGATATGTCTCTACCAGCTTTGCACATCTAGAGACTGAAATCCTTGCCTATTCTTCTTTGCAAAACAGCTCCAGCTCAGTCAGATTAGATGGACAGTGTTTGTGAACAGCAGTTTTCAGATCTTGCCACAGATTCTCGATTAGATTTAGATCTGGACTTTGACTGGGCCATTCTAACACATGGATATGTTTTGTTTTAAACCATTCCATTGTTGCCCTGGCTTTATGTTTAGGGTCGTTGTCTTGCTGGAAGGTGAACCTCCACCCTAGTCTCAAGTCTTTTGCAGACTCCAAGAGGTTTTCTTCCAAGATTGCCCTGTATTTGGCTCCATCCATCTTCCTATCAACTCTGACCAGCTTCCCTGTCCCTGCTGAAGAGAAGCACCCCTAGATCATGATGCTGCCACCAACATATTTGACAGTGGGGATGGTGTGTTCAGAGTGATGTGCAGTGTTTGTTTTCCGCCACACATAGCGTTTTGCATTTTGGCCAAAAAGTTCCATTTTGGTCTCATCTGACCAGAGCACCTTCTTCCACATGTTTGCTGTGTCCCCCACATGGCTTGTGGCAAACTGCAAACGGGACTTCTTATGGTTTTCTGTTAACAATGGGTTTCTTCTTGACACTCTTCCATAAAGGCCAACTTTGTGCAGTGCACGACTAATAGTTGTCCTATGGACAGATTCCCCCACCTGAGCTGTAGATCTCTGCAGCTCGTCCAGAGTCACTATGGGCCTCTTGGCTGCATTTCTGATCAGCGCTCTCCTTGTTCGGCCTGTGAGTTTAGGTGGACAGCCTTGTCTTGGTAGGTTTACAGTTGTGCCATACTCCTTCCATTTCTGAATGATCGCTTTAACAGTGCTCCGTGGGATGTTCAAGGCTTTGGAAATCTTTTTGTAGCCTAAGCCTGCTTTAAATTTCTCAATAACTTTATCCCTGACTTGTCTGGTGTGTTCTTTGGACTTCATGGTGTTGTTGCTCCCAATATTGTCTTAGACAACCTCTGAGGCCGTCACAGAGCAGCTGTATTTGTACTGACATTAGATTACACACAGGTGCACTCTATTTAGTCATTAGCACTCATCAGGCAATGTCTATGGGCAACTGACTACACTCGGACCAAAGGGGGCTGAATAATTACGCACACCCCACTTTGCAGTTATTTATTTGTAAAAAATGTTTGGAATCATGTATGATTTTCGTTCCACTTCTCAAGTGTACACCACTTTGTATTGGTCTTTCACATGGAATTCCAATAAAATTGATTCATGTTTGTGGCTGTTAATGTGACAAAATGTGGAAAAGTTCAAGAGGGCCACTGTAATGTGGCTGTTTTTTTTTGTTTTCAATGATTCATTAGTAGACGGCAATTGTTTTCCTTCTGTGTAAACCTAGGGTTCCATAACACAGAGACAGAATACTTATACAAGCTGCATATTTCCTTTTTTCAAATATACTGCAGTGTCTAACCTAACCTTAAAAAATGAGTTTTAGTGCTTTGAAATAAAAATATCACAGAGAACAAATTCATTGATTTCAGTAAAGAATTGCTCAAGGTAGAGAACACTTCTATAAATAACTATATGTTAAAAAAAAAAAATGGATTAATAATATGATTCATTTTGTTTCTCTTGGAGTATACTTGCTACTTGACTGACTAAACTGTAATTTTGGATCTTCACAGAGGAAAATCCCATGGATATAGAAGCCGAAGCTGCTGATTTAGATAACAAGCAGGAGAAAGATGAATCACTTCAGGAGGAACAACCTGAGGAGAGCGAAGACAGGGACGGACAAAATGAGCAGGCTGTTTCAGAGGATGGGGAGCAAGAAATGGAACAAGAGAATGAAAGTAAAGAAGATCATGATAAAGAAGCAGATGGTCAAGAAAATGACAGTGAAGAGAACATGGAGATAAATGAAGAGGAGAAGGAGAATAAAAATGATACCTCAAAAGATGATGATGACGATAACAATACCACTAAAGATGAAGAAAATTCTGTCTCAAAAGACCTTGGCCATCAATCCAAGGTTGGTTTTTTACATATATATTTGGTATTTTGGTATTGGGTACACTGTATTAATACCAAAAGGGAAATTGTCTTTTTGCACAAGGGACCTGCAAAATTGCTCCAGGAGTGCTGTACAATAGTCAGTATTTACAATGCAACATTTGTTTTGACCAATATAGACCAGTAATAAAATATAATACTTACTTGAGTACTACTTGAGTACCATTGTTTATGAATGAGAGCGTTGTTCTTCAGGGCAGTGACTGCAATCAGTAGTCATGTCTCTTCGCTCTTTCCCCTCACCATTCCATCACGCTTCCCAGATCTCTAGTAGAGAACAGTCTTTAAAATCCCAGTACAGTTCTTTTTGGGCTCAGAGATTGCTTTTAACTACTGTAAGTTCCAGTGAGTACCTCTTCCTTAAGTGCTACTGACCATATACAGTCTCCATAATTTAAAATTTCACAGTAAATTTCTGATCCTTGGAATGTTTCTAGATGAAATGACTCCTCTGTACTTTGAATACTAGGAATTATTGGTTATCGTGACTAGAAAATCTTAAAACCTGCAGAATTATCAAGGTTCATGTTTTAACAATAGACTAGTAATTATAGTGTTTAACCCGATAAGCCATTATTTCGACTAAATTAAATACCCAAAAATGAATGGCTATTATTGCGCCTATGTAATAAATCACTTCAATTTTTTTGAAAAGAAAGTCTTTTTATATTAAAAAGCTTTGTTTCTTATTACTATGAACTAAATAAAATACAAAAAAATAGACATTTTATTAATTACTCTCAAAAAAACTGGATTTTACAGTACATAATAATAATAACCAAGACATTCTATGATGCACAACCCTGGAATCAATTTTCTTTTGTACTCCAATCTTTTAGCTATCATTATATCAAGTTTAAGTGTCATATCTCATAGCTTTGCAAAGTTTAGAAACATTTTGTGTACCTTTTTGGAAACATTTAGTCTGCTGCACCCAAACAATCTCTCAAAAGTTATATTTTTGTTTTTTATATATATATATATATACATACAGTATATAGGGGAGGGGAAAACTATGTTTACATCTGTTCATATGGAAAAAGACATGCAGGTTCTGATTATTACAATAGCTTTATTAACGCAAAAGAAGGTCACTATGGTATTGTGCACTAGGTACAATGTTGTAAGCACTCAATTTGCCAGCCTTCATTATTTACACATTCTTGTAGTCTACTTGCTACACTCGAGCACACTTTAATAATAATAAGATGACAAATAATACAGTAATTAATAAATAAATAATAATATAAGAATAAACTTTTTTACATACTCACAACTGTAAACCTACTTTTACCCACCCTGTGTATGTTTTAACACATATATGCACACACACACTCTTTTCGTATTATTCTGAAGCTACCTATAAACAGTATCTAACTATATACATATTGTTATGTATTCATCCAAACCTTTAATTTCAAAATGATTTTTCCTATTAGTCCTATAAACAATTCTGCATACTACCAGACACAGAGAAATTGTACAGCAGATTTACATTTTGTGCTGCAATTAACACATCTTGTCCTCCCTGTCCCACAAAAGTTTAGTGTGTTTTAATTTTAGTTTATTCCAGATGTGAAATGAAAGAAAAAAGGAAAAATAGACAAAGTACATACATACATTTCCATGCTAGCTTCTTCCAGTGTTTGGGAAGTCCCTTTCCTTGCAGCTGTAGGCGAAGTATAGGAAACAACCCTAGACAGAGCACACTCCTACGCCATTCACACAGTGTCCAATCAACTTAAACAGCACAATTTTCACAGTTTCACAAAACTGACTTGTGGCAGGCCCGGTCTTAGGTATTATGGGGCCCTAGGCGAAAGGGGTCCAGGGGCCCCCTGAGGGGGCGGAGCCCCCCCGGAAGCTCTGCGAAATGCGTGAAAATTAGACCAAGGAGACGTTTTCTTGTAACGTTACAAGGTCATCACCCTGCATCCCTTTTTCGCCCGGAGTAGTTAGCTGCTACAATTTAGCCAGTTTGAACTGTTTCCATTAGGCACCACGTGGCGGTATGTAGCTAAGCCCAGCTTAGTTTTTTTGTATTTTTTCTTTTTTTAGTTTTTGTCCTTTTTTATTTTTTGGGATATTTGAAACTTTTGGAATGTTTCAGAAATTATCATTTTCTGGGTTAATACTTAATTCTTATTTTATTTTACTGAAGTAATTATGAGTCTCGGGATATATTTCAAACTTCCTGTTTCTGGAACACTTTATGACGAACGAAGCAACAATAAGATTACAACTAGTGAGCAGGCGTAGCAGCAGTGATTGGAAAAAAATTCGAAAAACCACGTACTGTAAACAAAATGTTATTGCTACTCCGCTACTACTGAGCTACATGCGATTAAAAATTGATTTTGCGCGCTTTCTTTGAGGTAAAGTCATGAAGCAGCTTAGAGTAATCCAAAGTTTGAACAATGTTTTGTTCTATAGAAATCAGTGCTAAGCTATTTAAGCATTCTTGCGTTTTTGTTGTTCTCAAATAATTCGAGGGGAGATGCGGGCCGGGGGCCTGGCCGCCGTCAATCCGGGGCCCTAGGCGGTCACCAACTTCGCCTATGCCTAAGGCCGGGCCTGCTTGTGGGGTTGATTTGATTCAAACCTAGTTTGTAAAACTTGACTTACTTGTATGGAGTGTTATTTGATTTTAATAAATTCAATAAAATGTTAAAAAAAAAACAAGTTGATACAAGTAGATTCAATATTTGACCTAATGGGGGTTTGGGCAGCTTTTCTTCTATCTAGTGTGCATCCTGCTTCCATCTCTTTCCCAGGTAGATGACACACATGCACCCAGCCATCCGCATAATTTAAAAGAAAATGTGATTTCTCAGACCAGGCCACCACCTTCAGTTCCTCCATGGTGCAGTTCTAATGCTAACATACCCATTATATGCGCTGTCGGTGTTGTTCAGGGGCAATCTTCCAGATCTTCATCTATGCAGTGCAAGGCACTGTGTAATCTGACTCCTTTTTCTCAATTTGTACTCTGTGGGATTGGCTCAGACAGGCTAGCCTTTGCTCCCTACTCTCGTTAGTGAGCCTCGGGCACCCATGACCCTGTCACCAGTTTGTTAGTTGTCCTTCCTCAGACCACTTTTGGTAGGTACTAGCCACCGCATACTGGGAACACCTCACAAGACATGCTGTTTTGAAGATGCTCAGACCCAGTCATTTAGCTGTAACAGATTGTCCCTTGTCAAAGTCACTCAGATCTTTGTGCTTGGCCATTTATCTTGCTACCAACACATCCCCTTCAACAACTGACTGTTCACTCGCTGACTAATATATCCCACCCCTTGACAGGTGCCATTGTCAAGAGATAATCAATGTTGTTCACCTCACCTGTCCGTGGTTTTAACGTTGTGGCTGATCGGTGTGTCCTTGTCCATTTCATACCTTTTTAGGTTTCTTGTGCACAAACATAAATAGAGTTTGTTGTTTTGCTTCAAAGTATTCTGATTTGTTTCAAAACTTAAGAGACTCATTATATTTTGTGATGGGTAGGAAGAGGAGGTTTTAAACGAAGATGAAAATGACCTTCCAGAGTCTGAAAACAGAAGAGAGCATGAATCTGATGGCCAGACAGGAGAGGAAAACCTGCAGAGTGACACTGCCGTGGAGCTTGCTGGAGCTGCATCTGAGAAGGATAAAGTTAAAGAGGTCACCAGTTTTTTTTTGTACTATTATTAATTTGTTACTGTATGGACATTTCAATAGTCTGTATGTTTTTTTCTTTGTTGTCACTGTTTTTCTCAAGGATAACAAATGGTAATAAATGAGCTCCTGCATCTGAGTTGGTTAGCTACATACTGTTCATTTCCTTGCAGTCTCTTATCTATGTTGATAACTGAGTAAAGACAATGGGATGATGTGTTTATTTTTCTTCCAAAGGAATATGGCAGTGGGGCTGCTGATGCTAACCAGGCTGAAGGCCATGAATCAAAACTTGTAGCACAAGTCTCATCACAGAAGCACACAATAAGCAAAACCCAGGTATGTGTATGTATATATATATATATATATATATATATAATATATATATGTGTATGTATATATTCAGTTTCTCAGATGGAATAGCACAAAAGAGGAATATTGCTGTAAAGATGTTTTTGTTCTTATGTAATTATTTAAATAATTACATTCATATAAATAGAAATGGAAAATAAGATATGTGAATGCTATAATTGAAAAAGCTCTCATTAGGTTATATAATAAATCAAAGATTGTTACAGTATGTATATTGTTCACTATGGTTTTAAAAAGATAACATACAATTCTATACATCAGTGCATATTAGAAAATTAGAACACTTTGATGAGAACAGGCCATTCAGCTCAGCAAGGCATGTCACTTCGATTTACGTACTTTTCCAAAAAATAGCATCAAGTTGAGAATTGAAAGTCCTAAAAAATCCTTTGGTCTACCATGCTATTTATTAACCTATTCCAGACGAATGCTGAGGCCTGTGTAAAATTTTTCACCTATGGTATGGCCATTGGTAAAGGTAAAATGGAATAATTATTGGTTCTGAACTGTTAAAGCAAGTCAAAGTGAAAGAAGTAGACTCCATTAGGAACGAGTAGTACGTTTCTAATTAAGAAAGTGGTTGCAGTGAAAACCTACATCTTATGTGGCACTCCAGTATCTTAGTTGGACAAGCCTGACCTAGATGTTCCCCTAGATTTCTTAACTAATGTTCTATGGACAGTTGGGTCAGAGTTTGAACTTTTCAATTATCTTGGGTTAAAATGAAGCAGACTGAACATGTGATGCCCCAAGCACTTTTTTCTACACAACAATTTACTTCATTATTCTTCTTGGGCAGTTGCTTAGTTTTGTTGAGGCATCATTAAACCTAGAAGAGCATGCAAAAAAACGTTTAAATCCCAAAGAGAATTTCCCTCACTCTGGGGTTTTACAGTTGCCAGGCAGCGATGCTAAAATACTGCCCTAGCGAGTGACAGTGTTACCATGTTTTAGTGCAGAAGTGGCACAAATGTATGAAAATTTGTATTATGCTGATTTGCCTTCTGTTGGACTGGCACACCATCCATTGTTTGCCTTCTGTTGGACTGGCACACCATCCATTGTTTGGAACACATGGGTGGAATCCGCTCAGATTGTACTGCAAAAGAAATGTTGAGGTTTTAGGATTACTACAGTGATATTTTATTATAGGTGTATTGAGTATAACTATGGTTCAGTTAGTAATGTTTTTGTCACGGAATCAGACCAAGATCCATCCTAGGTCACACGTGTTGCACTGTGGTAACTGCCAGCGGTCATCCACAAAGGCCCTCAGAGGCTACTTTACAGCGTGAGCTAACAGAAGCGCTTCTGTACCCGTGCACACAAGAAGAGGCTATAAGCACTGCAAAGTGGAGCATTTGCTGGTGACCTCCTATCTTTTTGTACAGCACCACCACTATGCATGTGTATTCCAGTAAGGTTTTATGGAGCATATTAATCATGAGCACCCTATAGCTCTATAATATTTAACCTATATTTTAAGCTATCATTTTATTACCATTTTATATATAGCGCTTCCTTTTTTGATTGGTTTTTATGTGTTTGACACAAGTCTTTCCATTTTTGTTAGTGTAGTGCTGCTGCTTATGGTACCTTTGTACTTTTTATTAAATTGTATGCTGCTTTTTAGACATTGCATTTAACAGAAAACTTCATTTGGTATAGAAATATAATTTTTAAATACCTTTTACAGATCTGAATACAATTTCTCTGTTTTCAAGCTGTTTCTATTCTAATAGGCTTTACAAAACATATCTGAATACATTGGAAATTATAAAGCATTTTACTTATCTAGCACTTATTCTAAATTGTTTTCTTTGCATTCTCTGTATTGTTTTCTGTGCATTCATTCATCACTTTGTCTTTCCCTCCTTAGTAGCATAATGTTATTTCTTTGTCTCTGCTTTTTCCTTTCTCAAGAGTTTCAAACGGAAGCCTGGTCAGGCAGATAATGAGAGATCCACCGGGGATGTCAATGAGAGAGTCCACAAGAAACTGCGTACATTAGACACAAAGAGTGAAAAGAAAGACAAAACAGCCCAAAGTGAGAGGATGAAGCAAGAATCCGATGTCTATGAGCACATTAAAGAATTATGTGAGCCATACGATGCTCAGACATATGGTAAGTTTGCAATTTTGTCTCAATTCCCCAATATCCAGTAGACCTTTATGTGCCATTTTCTATTAGACATTTTATGTAATGCTTAAATTTTGTTAGTTTAATTATTGGGGGAGGTTGTTGCTCCATGTCAAATACTCATAAGCCAGTCAGATAACATTGCATTTTGTTCTATTTCATTAATTTATTGGCAATTATTTAATTTAATTCATGACTTTTACATCATAGATAGCTAGTATGTAGATATAGAGTAGATGTCAGTAAGGGAGTCATGTTAGTTGCTTAATTCTTTTATTATCTTGAACTGTACAGTATTTAGATAGAAACTTATGAGCTAGGAATTGTCCCTTAATCACAATTTCAAGTCCTATTTCGTTTTCGCTGTGTGTCTCTGATCAAGTGACATTGTATCTCTGTATGTATAAGCATGTGTGTCCATGTGTCTACATTATAAAATACATATGAGCAGGGTACAGTTGCTTATGTATACATTACCTTGGGTAAAAGGATGAGCCAGGTAAATCATAATCATAATTTTTGTATGCAGATGTTGCCAGTGCAGAACAACAGGACCCAGCCAAAGCTGCCTTTGAAACTGACGAGGGGACAGATGATATCTCTATGGAGCCAGAAGAGCAAGAGGATGATCTGCAAGCAGTGGATGCCCAGGAATTGAAGCCAGAACAAAACAAACATCTTTCAAGCAAAAAGGATGGTATGATCAAAAAATGTACATCTGATTTAATGTAATAATTGGTGTACTGTATGATTGTCTATGTATGATCATGAAAACTTCTTTGAATTTCAATTTCTATATTTTGGTGACATCAGGTTTAGGGTTCTATCGTTAGAAACGGTTTGGTGAATAAACTATTGCATGTGTCTTAAATAACACCAAAATTGTGAGAAAATGAAGTAAAATTGACTGGATGCCTCTTATTAGGTTTAGAGACTACTGAAATGGATCAGAAGCCTCTGGAGAGAGAAGAGGACAATGTAGAAAAACAGGAGTCTGAATATGCAAGTACCGATGAGAAAACTGCCCGGACCACTGAGTCTTTGATCTTCACAGTCATGGAGCATCTTATGGACACAGGAGAGGTGACAGAGCCAATTAAATAAATGAATTGTTGATATGTGTGTGTAAATATTTTAAAATATAAACCTTCGCATACATTTAGAGATATTTTAGAAGGAGATTCACTGATGCAGTGTGCAAATCAATGGCACATTCAGATTAAAGTCATTTGCCAAGTGTAATCTTGACCTGCTGCCTCAATTGTTTAATCAATAGTCTGAGAGGGACATTGTTATTGGATTTCTATGCTAACCACTCAGCTGTCAACGTGTTATTTCTTGAAGGTGAGCTGGCTTAGATGGTTACATTGGCAAGTAGATAAACTTTTGAGACCAACACGATAATGTAAGCATCCTCTGGGCACCTGCCATAAGCCTTTATTTAGGATGAGTTCAAATCTAGTTTTAGTAGAGCTTTTTTCTACAACTTAAGGGAGGTCAGGAACTTGGAGTCTAAGTGGAGGCTAAACAGTGGTCAGTGATTGTCATAGCAGTGCATAGAGCATGCGGTGACCAAAGTATTCAGGTAGATCATTTCCGTGTGCTTTTAGCAGATTGGACACCAGATAGAACTGAGAGGTGCGGCTAGGCTAGCTAGGTGGCAGCTGTAATGGCAGTGGTCAAAGTGAAGGTATATGTGCAAAAAGACTAAGGCCAAGTTTATACTTCACGTGACGCTTGCTCCAGTGGACGCTACTTCTATGCAAGTGTTGCACTGTTTATACTTGCGTGTGTACTTTATGTAAATCTGGAAGATTCCACCCGGTGGCAGTGCGAGATATCATCAGGGTGAGGAAACATTCAGCTTTGCTGTGTTGTGAATTACCTGAAACATCCATTAAATTCCAAGGACACCTTGCCACGATATCTCTCAAAAGGATGTCTAATGATTAAATCCATCAATCCAGGGATGCATGCATTCCATCAAGCATCGGGCACGAGACAGAAACAAAATCCCTGGACAGGGCATCAGCTCATTGCAAGACGAATGAATACAAGCACTCACATACACTAGCGTCATTTTAGCGTCACCAAATCCTCAAACCTTGGTGTCTTTGGTAGGAAACTGGAACACACTGTGGAAACCTACCAGGAAAACATGCAAGCTCCAGGCAGGGAACACCAGGGATGTGACTCACTACTGTGAGGTAGCAGCGCTACCGCTCTGCCACCGTGCCGCCCCAATATGTGTAATTATTAACATTATTCATTATTTAAACAAAGTTAACGATTTATCTGTAAAATGTAATACACATAGTTTAATGCATTTCATCATGAAATTGATATCAAGTATAAATCTAAGGATTCTAAATGTTCAAAGACCTGGAATATCATAAATGTAATGTGTTCTGTGTGGCGATTGCTGCTGTCAGTTCAGGAGGAAGCCCCAGAAGCACATAGCGATTAACAACTGGGCCTGTTTTAAGATGATGTTTATGACGGTCTACTTTAATGATAAAGTAAACTTTGAGGTTAAAGTGGACATTTCAAATGGAGAAAGAAAAGACTGCATAGAACATGGTATGTGTGACGTTTAAAATGTATCATGTCATTACGTTGGGGAATATGCGACGCTTGAATATAAAAGCACCACAAATGCATTTGTATGTCGACATTTTGTTTCACCACATCAATCCATTTATCAAACATCAAAGCAAACACTTTGATCCCGGAGGATCCTCAAAGCGGTTTTCTGTCACATGTAGATAGTAAACAGAGACTCTGACATCACATTCCGACTTTTGTCACACTGCACCCCCTGACTTTTTGGTGGTACTGCAACTTGCACACGCATTGCGTTAATTTCTGTGGATGTGATCAGAGGACGCATCAAATGAACGCTGGGAACGTGTGGCAGCCATGATGTGTGCGCATATGCGTTCTAAGTGTGAAGTATAAACGAGCCCTTAGGTAAGACCAATAGGAATGACTTTCATGTTTATTTAGAAAGGAGCCAAGGCTGCTGTTTACAAGAGCTGGGGAATTTCTAAACTTGATGGAAGATATCATGGGAAAGTGGAAGGAACAATTTTTGCAATTTCTTAAATGTAGTGAACACAATCTACTTGGAGGAAAAATTGGAGGAAGCATTGCAAGAAGCATCAAAATGGTTTGGGTCCGTTTCTGTGCCTGTGTGTACTGCCATGGTTACTCAGCTAAGGGGCTGGATGATATTCAGTTAGAAAAGCTAAAAGCACTGAGTGTTTGTTCAAGCACACTTGATTAGTATTGTCTTGAATGTGACAGACAGTACATAAGGTCTGGCACATTGAGATTGTGATCCCTTTATCTCAAAGAGTGCATCCATTTACAGAAAGATCACACACAACCTCTTTGGTAAAGCCTGTGCTAAGGAATCGAGACTCTTTCTGATGTTTTGAACCTTAGGTATATGATGAGCAGTGTGAATTCTGCTCTGGTTATGAAAGAGCTGATCAGGTCTTGATCACTGAAATGTGTATTTTGGGTTTTGTGATAGTCTGTCAGTCTTCATTTTTTTCTCTTGAGGTTCGAGAAGGCCTGGCTGTTCATCCTGTAGTGTCTTGTAGGAGATGGTACAAATGTATGGCTTCCTAATCCACTACTACGCTGCCACTCTTTTTTTTAAGACCAAAAGTCATGCTCACATTCCTAGTCTATCTCTTGGGGCTAAAACTTTGATCTTGGTCTTGATTGAAAGCTTTTGGCCCCAGGACATGGAGCATACATCTTTTTAATTCGTAATTAAGTATTGTGTTTATTGATTATTGAATGTAAAATGAGCAAATCTGTAATATGAAAAAGTAAAAACAAGGCTGGCAACATCTGCTGAGCATCAAGAACTCCACAGAAGGAGTTTAAGACAGAGCAATTGAGTAGCAGGAATACGACATGTCAAGTAATTTTTTCATGGTGTAAACAAAACTCTGTGTTCTCAAAATGGAAAAGTTCTGCTTGCTCTGTATGAACAATCTTTATTTGAGGACCAGAGGTCCATGTGTTTCCAAGTAACGAACAAATGACATGTACGATTTGCTCGGGAGGATTTTTTTTTTTTTTGTATATTATTTGACGGGTACCATTCAAAAGTTTAGCCATTTTATTTTAATTGTTAGTTTAATAACCTCTTATGCTTTTATTGGATATTAAAATTAACAGATTGTTAACACAATTCATGCTTCACCTGCTAACTCTGTAAATAATAATTATTTCGGTTGCAGTTCATTAGCTGAAGAAATTTTAAGTGAGATTGTTGTATTTAATATCATTTGTATTTTTTACGTTTTCAGACTGATGTAAGGAAAAAATTGCATTTAATGACTGATTAATAACTAAATATAATAACATTGTAAATATAACTCTGTTACATAGATGGGCTGCAAGTAACATTTTCACTAATCTTACCTTTTTCTTTATTATGTTTTTTGTAGCTGCCTGAAACGCCACCAAAAAAATTAAGGGAGCAACTGGAGGAGCAGCTGGAAGCATGGCAGAATCAAACACCTGGAAGCCAAGAAGAGGTTAAAAAAACTTTCCAGTCATTCTTTTCAGAAGACGCATATAGAAATCCTCAGATACACAGCTTGCAAGTATAAAACACACACCAGCATTACTTCACAGTTTACAAGACGGTTTTTGATGCTATGCGGTCACTGACAACGTACTATACGACATTCTGGTTTGACCACATATGAAATGTGTTGTCATTTCTTGATGCTGTTACCAAAATGTATGCAAATAACTTGAAATTAAAGTCTGCAATGTGTGTTAATGCAGTGCAATTTAATCACATCTGAATTGTTTGATTTGTTCATTTTAAACCTTGGAAAACCTCTAGGAAAAATGTGCCTGTGCCCCAAACATTATGGAGGGCACTGTACATCATAGCATACAGTTTTAAACACTCAATGGCTGGATCATTTGATTCAAGTTGCCCTCTTTCCAGTATTTCTGCGTACATTTTTGAACCTAGACCTTGAATGTGTAAAGGATATACTCAAAAAATATGTTAAGATCCAGTCTAAAGTGAGCTATTTTTAATCAGTGTGGATTTATTTTTCATTTTGCTTGGATGAATATCAGTTATGACTTTAGGAACCAATCCTGGTAATCGTGTTGGGTTCACAAACTTAGTTTCAATACTGTATATACATTGAGGCCTTTTATTTAGAAACACATTGTTTTGCTCCAAAAGCATATGTTTGATTGCATTTTTGCTATAAGACATATACTGTAGGTAGGCTTTTACTTTAGGTCAGTTTTAAATTTTGTAACTAAAGGACAAGTAGATTGTATGTCCTTCAGCAGTGTAATTTGACAAGCCTTTACTGTAGTGAAGAGGTATTGATTGAATAGTTATTTCTAGACGTAGAGATTATCTTCTCTTTATAATTTTTGTCCCCCACTTTTTAAAATTTTGTTCTAGGAAGCAACAGCAGCTGACATGTGGCGACAGTACCAGAGTTTGACTTCTTCGTTATCACAACAGTTATGTGAGCAGCTACGTCTTATTCTGGAACCTACACAAGCAGCTAAACTAAAGTAAGTCTTAGTGATGTCCGGCATATTTGCATGTGATGTTTCTGTGATTATAGGTAAAACTATGTTGGAGGAAAAAAAAAAGATTTCAATTTTGGCCATTCTTTGACTCCTGCATTCTTATTTGATAAAATGTCTTAATATTCAGCAAAGGGTTGGACTGTCTTACTTATCACAGAACTTGTAACAAAAGAGATGACTCGCTTAATGGTTAGTAGACATGTTGTCCAGCTCAACTACAACGGTAGGATTTGGACAGCAGTTGTGTGCAGTTCTGCTGAAATCCTAAAACATTTGGAGCCCAGTGTCACTTAAGTGCTCACACTTTCTTTAATGCAGTGACTGGACTATTCTATTTAACACCAGAAAGGCAAAAATCATGAAGACAGAAACTTTGGTATATTTCTTCAGTTGATAAGAAGAAAAGAAAAAAGACTTAACTTTTTGAAAACACAAAAAAAACCTTAATGAATTTAGATAAATGCAGTTTTTCTTTTTTAGATACTTACCAGTATCTTTATTTTTCAATTAATTTTAATCATGATTCACATACAGTAAACGACTTTAAGGTTGGACACGTAAGTCTGTAAACCGCTTTACAGGACAAATTATTTAAGGAGATGCCCAGCAGAAAAGATCTGCAAAAGTTAAACAAAAATGGGAATTTAATTAAGTCCTTGTCTTTGTATCACTCATCAGTGACACCTTCCATCTCGTCTGAAATAACAATAGTGGTAACAGAATACATCAAAGGATCTGCACAAACCCAATAAACGAAATGGTCTATAGTGTGTTGATTTTTTTAAAATAGTTTAAACTGCTGAATGTGTTTGAAGACAACTGGGAGGTCAGTCTGACCAAAATTGCAGCCACAGAGAGTTAATTGATTTTGATAAGTTTATTCAGTAATTTGAAAAATGATTAAAGGAATTTGGTCCTTAGATGTCCTTAAAGTTTAGGGGATAAAAAAAGATGGCGGAAGAGAGCAAATAAGTGTATTCAGCTATGACACATAATTCAATAAATGGCAATGCAGGATACATTTTCAATTTTATTAAAAAAAAAATCAATGCATATTTATATTAAAAAGCACCATTAAAAATAAACACACATGATTGACCAATGGAAAATTAGTTTTCAATAGTCGCTGTGAGTACTTATTGTGAAGTGTCCACATTAAAATATATTAATACATAATGATAAAGCAGGTACATCTAATACAGTGCTAAGTTACTCCGAAGTGTTTGTGGTTAGGGTACCTCAGAAGTTCCCATTTGCACCCTCTCATGCGGTGCTGTTTTAGGTCTTGGTGTGAGTAGAAATGTTACCAGCTGATGCTTCATGTGTAGTGGTAGAACACTGAGGTTCTTTATAAAAAAACACTAGAAAAACACAAACATGCAGCATTTTGGGGGCTAAGTGGCAAATCAGTAGGGCTGCACAATTTGTTCAAATAATCATATTGCAAATATTCTTAAACATTGTGATTGCGATTTAAACTGCGATATGCAAGTATTAAAGTTACCAGTTTGCATTCTAGTTTGTTTCATTGCTGAAAGCAAGTGATGGCATAAATGATCACGCTAAGATGATATTTGCCAGTAGTTATTTAGGAGCCTAAAAGTGATTAAGAAGGCTTCTGATTGGTCAGTCTTACTGCAAGTTCCACACATGCGTAGTTCACAAAGCCAAACCCTCTACAAATGCACAAAGTAATTTTAGGTAGAATGTATATTATTGGTAGAAAATCAAAGCCTTTTGTTGTTTAGCAATCCCATGGGTTCAGATTACTATTTTAATTTGATTAGTTGTGCAGTGATATTGGCCTGTGTGACACACAAAACGCCTTAGCCATTGTGTAAGACTTTTTGAGGTGCTGGCACAGTCCACCGTGCTACTAGACAGCCCATTTATCACGAACTCGCATTAACAGTATATACAAAAATCTACAACACAAGACTCCACTACCAAAGAAAAAGCATGTTGAAGCTCATTTAAAGTTTACTGCACAATATTTGGTCAAGCCTATGAAATGCTGGACGAATGTAGTCTAGTCAAACGAGCAAAGTTAAAACTTTTTGGCTGTAATACTACACCACCATGTTTGCAGGAGAAATGACATGGCACATCACCCGAAAAACACCATACCAACAGGGAAGTTTGGAGGTGGAAGCATCATGCTGTGGGGATGTTTCTCGTCCCATGGTACTGGCAGACTTAATATAATTGAAGGAGTGATGAATGAGGCAATGTACCGAGAGATTTCTTGAAATTAGTCTGCTGCCATCCACCAGGACATGGATTGACTTTTCAGTAGGACAACAATCCAAAACATACAGCAAAGGAAACTCTTAGTTGGTTTCAGAGAAAGAAAATCAAGTTGTTAGAATGGCCCAGTCAATCACCTGACTTAAATCCAATTGAACATTTGTGGAAGGAACTAAAGATCTGAGTTCACAAGATGGCCCCCTGGAATCTTCAAGATTTAAAGACAGTGACTTTAGAAGAAGGGTTCAAAATCACACTTGAGCACTGCAGGTGATTGGTTTCTTCATACAGGAAACGTCTTCAAGCTGTCATTACAAACAAAGGCTTCACCACTAAGTATTTAATTGACGTGTTCGCTACTTTTTCCCTGTGCCTTTCCACTTTATTACAAACAACTTTTACCTATGGCCTTTGGTGTTGTGAATTTTTTTATATTTGTGGATTTCTTGAGTTCATACCAATGTCTGGTATGAGTTTCATGTGAGTAGCCTCATTGGAAATATATTTACTGAAGAAAATGTTGACACATTCAATATTTATTTCCACCACTGTATGTGTAGATTTTTTAAAAATAAGCATGTTTGTGTGTATGTGCGTGTTTAAAATAAATGTGATACTGTGTGTGTTTTTGCATGTTTTGTTTCATCTTTCGTCACAGACTTTGCCATTTTACTGCTAGCAACTTTTCTTGACTTCTGTTTCCTCCATCTCTGACTCCATAAAGTGATGGGCAGGAATTTATTGAACTAATTACGTTTATATTTCCTTCGCTTCAAACAAAACTGTTGTAAAGATCCAATGGTTTTAACAAAATAAATAGAAGTTGCCCAAGCAGTGCTGGTGATGATTGCACATGCATTGCCAGGACTGCCCTCCCTTCTCAAGCCGCTCCTTTTGTGTTGTGTGCTTCAGTGCTTGGATAAGTTCCAGTTCACCAAATATAAGTTGCTTATAAAATGGGTATTCTGAAACATGCCAATGCCATAGTGAGCTTTCGCAGGTTACTTGTAGCAGTGTGACGCCTGGAATGCTGTGTTAATTATTATATATTGTGTTGATGATAAAAGAATTTGTTTTTTTATTATATGAATTAGTGTGATACAGTTAACAATTCATGATTTTGACAGAATTAAAGTAATTTTCCTTTTAGGATATTTCAGTATATTCTGTGCATGTTTTTCTACAATGAGATATTTATATGTACTCTTTTTTTCTTAATTGTACAGGGGGGATTTTCGAACTGGCAAAAGACTAAATATGCGTAAGGTAATTCCTTATATTGCCAGTCAATTCCGGAAGGATAAAATCTGGTTACGACGAACAAAGCCCAGTAAACGAGAATATCAAATCTGCTTAGCTATAGATGATTCCTCAAGCATGATCGATAACCACTCAAAACAGGTACAGCTTTCAAATCACATTTACATGTCATTTCTTAAATAATCGCTTTATACTGATCTTATACAACTTTAATTTCTGAGGAATTTTAGTGTACAGAATTATACCAATTGTCCTTTTCTCCAGAATGTGCTTCTGAAAACAACTGAAGTTATCCATGAAAAGTCCCAGCTAATAGACAATACAATATAGTTAGCAAAACACTGTGAAAACACTGCCATTGAAGACAACAATGTGGTGTTCTATTTTATTTGCTTATTTGTCTTTCCCTACTTTCTGCTGGTCGTTAATGTGCACTTTTTTTGTCATTGGCTCAATAAGTGTTGCTGCTCCATCCACGACATGCTGGTATCTTTGGACATTTTTAGATAAACTGAGTTTGTCACTCTGATCAGTCAAGTCCAGACATTTGTACAAAGGAATGGGAAGGAGGGTGTTGCAGCCTAGTCGGTACAGTTCCTAATGTTTGCAATAGATAATATTTAAAAAAAAAAAAAGGTTAAAAATTACTCTTAGCCACTTGAAAAGGCTGATTTAACACAGGCAAGTATTCTGGCCTGTTTTCATTTGCATAGGTTAAGAATAGTTTTGCAGATAATTGTGCATTAAACCGATGGGTATTGTGTATGCGCCAGCTGATCACTGCATTGGGTCTAAGTCAGTCAAGTCAAATCAACTTCATTGATAAAACACATTTAAGACAGCTAGTTCTGAACAAGGTAAAAATAAATACAGGCTTAAATACGCACACTTGAGGTTCAGCTGTGAAAGTAGAAAACACTTGTGAAAAGTTGGGAGCAGGCGCTGATTACAGCACATTGTTGTACCCACCATACGGCGAACCACCCAGATTGAGATCTGAGTTGCAGCCATGCAACGGGTGACACCTCAGCAGCACACTGAACAGTGTGAGTGCCAGTCCTGCCACCAACCCTCAAGTTTTTCCTGCAAGTTGGAGGACCTGCTGACAGGGCTAGATGCAGGTTAACATCATACCCAGGACAAAGCAATTGCAGTTTAAGGGCCCTGCTCAGGAGCCCAACAAAGCAGAGTCACTTCTGCTGTTTATAGGATTCGAACTGGCAACCTTCTGATTGCTGGCACAGCTCCCTAGCCTCAGAGCCACCACACTTGTAAAAGTCCTTCAGAAAGTCCCTCTGTGTTTTTGACCAGTTGATTAAATGCTCATTCTTCCTAATGCTGTGCAAATTCTGCAGATGTGTTCTCATTTTGCTTCTATCTTTTGTCAGTAGTCACTGTTTGTAAGGGCTGACATATGTTGTTTGGTTCTTGGTTCTTAGGCACAGTTACAGCTGTCCGCCTGGAGACATCAGAAATCTTTTAAGTGTTGCATAGAAATCCTACTGGAAGATTGACATGATCCATGGCATTTGTGTATATGACCAATAGTGCAACTTGTGGCACGTACTGAATTGGATCTTTCCACATGGAGCAGATTTATGTTAAAATATCTTATAGATTTTGGAGTGGAAGCCATTTTCTTCTAACATTCTTCATGTTATGTTTTATGTAGATGGCTTTTGAGTCTCTCTCTGTCATCGGGAATGCCTTGACCCTTCTAGAAGTTGGACGCATTTCTGTCTGCAGGTAAGACAGTTAGCAAGAAGTAGATGATAGAGTATGAGGAGAAGAAGCCATTCAGTTCCTTCAGGCTAACCAGATTTTCCAGATCTGCAAGCTGTGATGCTATCACTGAGTCATCTCCTGCATTGTTTGTCTGTTTTCTAGACTAAAGATGGTTCAGTTTCATGTAAAAATTTATTAAAGTAATTATAGTAGACTGTATCGGTTAAAGCCAAGCAGCCAAAGTATTGTAATTTGAAAACACATGCATGCTTTAGCTAGTTGTGCTGATTAGTTGCTGTGGCCCTCAAAGATGTGTGTTAGGTCAGTTGGCTTGTGGGTAGTAATGTGTGATTGTGTATGTGGGCTGGGATTATTGGGAAAAGGTCTTGATTCAAGTGTAAAGGAGACAAAAAAAAAATCGTTTTTGGTTTTTTTTTTTGAAGCCCGTATTTCTGTAGCTAAAGCACCAGTTGTTTTTTGACGTGTCTGTGCCATATGCTCACTTGTCCCTGGGTAATCCTTTTGTTACCATATGCTGCTTGAACAATGGTGACAGTAAAGGTTTACCAAAACATTTTACGAGTATTATCTGAGATTTAACTGATAAATTGTAGACTTGCAGGCAATGGTCATTGGTATCATCAGAGCTACTGTATAAAAAAATTTTGATAAAATTTTACTTCCCTGTGTGTATATATAAACTGTGTGAATATAATATAAATGTGAACCCATTGTTCTTTTTTTCCTATATCCTTCCATCAGTTTTTAAACCCAATTTATCCTTTCCATTTGAAATTTCCAAAGCACAGCACAAAGCTTCTTGGCCTAGGAGTTATTAGAGCTGTCATGATTTAAAAACTGTGTGGACGCAAGTAACTTCATCTTCATCAGCAGAATTTCCCTGATAAACTTCTATGCCTGAAGCCTTGCACTGCTCATTTTCGTTTTTTTTTTGTTTGTTTTTAATTAATTCCAGTTTTGGTGAATCATTTCAACTACTACATCCATTCCATGAACAGTTTAATGAGCAATCTGGTTCTAGAATACTCAGGCTATGCAAGTTTCAACAAAAGAAAACTAAAATTGCTGAGGTGAGTCTTTTAAATATGTTGTATAGCTTTATTATTTAGGGAAAATATTGTTGCTTTGTTGTTTGTTTCTGTTTTGAATGGCCTTTTGCATGATTAGAGTGCTTTTTTTTTTTTAAACACTCTGTTTCTCAGTGTCATTGTGATACTGCCAAATTTTACAGTTTTACTACTGGGTTGTGACTGTTTGTATTCTGAGACTTTGGAAGGAAGCTGAAAGGAATGAAACTGTACCAGCTTGGTTAAATATGGGAAACTCTTTGACATATGCTGTGCTGCCAGCGGCTATGACAACTAATTACCGTTAAGCAAAAAGAAATCCGACATTTCAACATTCACTAAGAACACAGCCCCACTGTAGACAGTATTCTACTTTCAGTGGCACTCATGCACAAAAATCGGTCATTTCAGCCATGCATGACGTATGAGGTGTTTAATGCATAGGACCTTCAGAGACTTCTACACTGACCAAATGTTTACCACCTTCAAGCAGATTTTATAAAGATGAGCACTGTTTAACACCTTCAGGTCCTCTCCTCACTTAATATCCATTGCAATGTAACAATCATAAAACCATCATCACACCAAAAAAAGTATTTCATAAAACTTGATTCTGTTGAATAAGAGCTCATTACAACTTGTATTGCATTTTGTTTTTTCCATGTTTAGTTTTTGGACTCTGCAGCAGGAATGTTTATAGCAGCGAGACAGCAATTCCAAACTAATATTGGTAAGTAAATTAATTGTCACAGTAACTGAAAGCAAACCATGGAAATATATGTTTTTTTTTAATATACTTTAGCCCTTGAATTTAATTCTTTTGAAAATTAAATATAAAGTTTATTGTGCCTTCACTCAATAGTTTTTCCTAAAGCTCTGTTATTTGAAGTAGCACATCTTGGCTTGGTGCTCTGCACATTTGATCTTTGGATATGTTTGTACACACAGAAACTGCTCAGCTACTGCTCATTGTCTCTGATGGACGAGGCCTCTTTTTGGAAGGGAAGGAGCGAGTTACAGCAGCAGTTCAAGGAATACGCAGTGCCAGAGTTTTTGTGATTTTTGTGGTGCTGGACAACCCTAATTCCAGGGTAAGGAATAATGCACTTTTTAGATGTGCTTAGTTTAAATATTACTTTGAAGAGGGAGCAGGAACTTCTCTTCATCACCTTAACATGGCCAGTGCTGGACAGCTTCCGCTTACTTGACTGTGTGTGGAGCACAGCAATAAAGCAACATTACTCTTAGGAGAGCACAAGTCCAATGCTCATCTTAAAAAAAAAAAATGTTTTCCTTCTTTCAGGACTCCTGAAAAACAGCAAAGGAAAAAACAGATTGCAGTGGTGGAAAGTCTGTATGTAATATTCTACAGGAAACCAACAATTGTTGATAACAGAGCAGAGGCCTTTGCTGTGAGCTACAATGAGAAAATATGTACATTCAAACGAATGAGCTAGTCAGATGAAAAAAGAAAGCTAGTTTAACATCTGTTCTCATTTATGGTAGCAACTCATCACACCTTAACATTCTTGTTCTTATATCTCACTCTCAGCCCCACCATGTCGCACAGAACAGTCATTAAGAATCTTACACTGTAATCATCAGTGCTACATGGCCATTCTCACCTCTGTTCTTTTTGATATGTGTCCAGTGTACAAGGTAGTAACAGGCAGGCAGTCCAAGAATTCATTTTGCATTCCTCTAACTTGTTAATATACTTTTAACAAATGAGGCTCATATTCGACTTGGGATTAAATAATGGCCTTTCAGCATGAGTGTCTTGCTACAGATCAGAAACACAGTATGTCAACTATGGCCGATCATTGAATCAATCATTATTTTATCTAGCACCATACAAATCATGAAAGCCATTGCCAGGTGCGCTTTGGAGCAAGCAAGATTGTAATACAGTATCAAATACACAGAGTAGTTGGTTCATTCCTAGTGTAGGATTTTTTTGATTAATTAATAAACAGACAGCCACCCTGGGGCAGCAAATTAATGAAGTAAATAGCATGTAGGAGCTGTGTTTCACGTTCCAGTTGGGACGCCAGAAAAATGAAGAGATCTGTACAATTTATGAATAACGTTAATAACCCATCTAAAGTCTACATTGACACTTTTCCCTTTCTCTGTTGTGGTTCGAAACATGGCCAAAGACGTGCTTTCACAAATAACGCAGACACACTTGTTGAAATAAGCAAATTCGTACAATTTATTTTTAACATAAGGGTAACAGAAGATGGATATACTGTTTGTAAATATATATCTCTATTATAAAAAAAATCCTGGAGAGAAGCACTAGGGATATGAGACGTGATCTTCAAATGAAGATCACGGAAGACACTTAAAAGACCCGCGAGACGAAAGTGATTGGCCACGGAGCGTCTCGCGATGTCTTAGAACATGAGATTCTTGCAAGACACGCCCTACTTACAACCAATATCAATTAAGACCATGGGCAGCAAAACATTCAATCATGCAAAGGCTGTGAGCACACATCAATCCAGGGCTGTCAGCGCATATAAAGTGTATAAGGACAATACGTTATAAATGAAACGTCGACGACTAAGTGAAGAAGAAAGCAGCACGGAGAAAAGAGACTCAAAAGCGTTGGAGAGAAAAAAGAGCAAAAAAGAATAATCTAGGTGCAAAATCAGAAAATAAGGAAAAGTAATTATCAGCCCGGTCTGACGCTGTTCGTTTTCAAATAATATTGCATGAACTTAACTATTTTAGAATAAAAACATACATTTGATTTCAGTCTTTTTTTTTTATTCAGTTCCATTCTCTCAGTCGTGTTCACGATTCCCCCAATCTGACAATGCTGTTTTCACATAAAGACGCTATAACTCAAATGTGATTTATTTGAGAGCGCTATACTCGAATGTTATTTATATAGGGAAGAAAGTACAATGTCAGGTGCTCATTCAGTGTAATAGGAACCATAGCCCAGAGAGATGTGTACACTGCAACAAGTACACATGTCGTGAATGTAGGAAGGGTGTGTGGAAATTGTTAATATTTGAATGTGATGATTTTATACAGCACGGATCGGAAATCAGCAGTTCTTAGCATTGCACCACGCAAGCTGTCGTATCAACCGCCTACTGTAACTTGCTTTATTTTTTCTTCACTTATAGTCTAGAATAAAAGTGCACTTGTTTTTTATTCTTGTACACCAACATATGTTCCTGTGTTTGAGCGACACGGGCATGCTAAAAAAATAGACGTGTAATGCCACGAAAAGTGCACACAGGCACTTCAGTTCGCAAGCATTGGTACGAGAATGCAGTCACAAGTACGCTGCAGAGCTACAGCGCATCTTTATGTGAAAACAGCATTCTCAGATGGGGGGTAGGGAAGGATCCTGAACACGACTGAGAATGAAAAGTGAATAAAAAAAAAAAAAACAACCTTTACAAGTATCATAAATTACTGGCTGTTACACACTGAAATCAAATGCATGTTTTTATTCTAAAATAGTAAGAATAAGAGCAATTTACTTCTCAAAACTGAGCCATGTGGGATCGAACTCATGAGCTTTTGGATACCAGTAAGCGGCTGATACCATTATGCTACTGTGTCAGCTGCAGTACGTACGTGTCAATATGGCATGCTAAGGTGGCTTTTTCTGCAGTTATATTTTTGAATAACAGCATACTTGTTCTGTTATATGTGTACCTTTTGTGAAAGTGTTTGATATTTGGACTTCAGGCTTCATACATTATATAGTTTATGCTTACATTTTGTCATGTACTACTACAATATGAAAAACGTTTCTGTTTTAAAAATGTGTTTACACGGATTACTGTAGAAACGGAACACACGTGAAATGCGTGTATTCCAAATAATAATCTATTCTTTCCACTCTAAAACTCCACTTCACTCCTAGATAATCAATCAAGGCATGAGCTGGGAGAAGTTTGTGCACGTTCTAAGTCGGTGGGGGGATGGAATAGCCGGCTGCTTGCAGCCTGATTTTTATCAGCACATTTAGATGACAAAAGACGCTGGTGGAGAGCTGTGAACGATTTTAAGAAGCGATTTTAAGGTGGGACGGAATTACGAGTTTTTTCGTAGGCTCTGGTAATTCTAGTGTTAAGAGGTTAAAAAACAAGGGGGCCAAACACATGCAGAGCAGGTTAGAGATAATGTAAACTGGAATTCAGAAGACTCAAAAACAAAAATGTAGGCACGAAACACATGCAGAGCAAGATACAGAATATGAAAGCAGAAAAAAACGACAGTGTCAAAAAAAAGAAAGGAAACATTGCATTAGCGCAAAGAAAGAGAAATTATTACTCTGAGAAATAATGAAAAGGCGAATAGAGATCGAATATATGGACAAAGGTGATATGTCAGAAGTATGTAAATATTGTAAGGCTTTGAACTTTTATTTTTTTCGCCTGTGGGCTACGTCTTCCCCGTACCTACAAACGCAACACAGTCCCACAAGCACAAAACAGCAACACAAAAGCACAAAGCAAAACACACTTCTCTTCACCACTACTCCTCCCGTCAAGCGTTGTCCTCCTCCTCCTCCCGACTCTAGCTTCCCGGAGTTAGACTGCTGGCTCCTTTTATAACACCCCCAGAAGTGCTCGTTGACAGCACTTCCGGGTGTGGCAGAAAACCTGCCCAAGAGTGCTCAGGAGCTGTTGCAGCACTCCTTGGTGGCACCCTCAGATCCCAAGAGGGCTGTAACCAACTCCAATCACCGTGAAGCCCTGCGGGAGTCGGAGGCACTGCTGCAACCCAGGAGGGCTGCCATCCATGTCTGTTTCCCCGGACCATATACAGAAGGGCCGTCGCCACTATATATATATATATATATATATATATATATATATATATATATATATATATATATATATATATATATATTCCTTTTTATCATCACAGAACTTGTGGCAGAACATAAAATAAGTAATTTTGGAAATATGTACATGAAAGTAGAAATGTCTAGTTGATTTTTCAGTCTGTGCTTGTCATATGTATATTGTTGGATATCAAATAATCTTTCATAACTCCTTACCCAGGGTATCGCTTAGCGTCTCCTGGTTTTTTCTTATAGACTGGTTTTCCAGACATGCAGATGTTAAGTTCAGAAATATTATTTTTAAAGTCTAAACTACACACGTATCAGAGTTTTGAATTAGGTCACAGTTAAAATCTCCAGTTCATTCTACCCACAACAGGGGAAATAAACAAGTACAAAAGGAAAACCAACATTTTGCTTTTTTTTTTGGCTAGTGACCCAGTAGTTAGGATATAGCGGGGGATGGATGGATGGATGAAAAATGCATGTTGTTATAACGTCCATAGTTGTTTCAGTGTTGCTGTAGTAAAGGTTATTTCACTTCCCATTCTAAAATTAAATTCTACATGGAAATAAAATAATACATTTGTGCTTTTATCTCCTCAGGATTCAGTTTTGGATATTAAAGTGCCTATTTTCAAAGGGCCAGGAGAAATGCCGGAAATCAAATCCTACATGGAGGAGTTTCCATTCCCGTTCTACATCATCCTACGAGATGTGAATGCTCTGCCGGAAACGCTGAGCGATGCGCTGCGCCAGTGGTTTGAGCTTGTGACTGCTGCTGACCAATAGCAAGCCTTGACGTGACTTGCTGGCTCCTACAGATCGTTTGAACTCTTAACACTGCTGCTATGTTTACAGTTGAAGACTTGGTGCACAGTGCCTTTTACAGTTGGCTTTGTTTTTCAGTTTGTTTTTTTTAAGCCAACTTATTTATCACTTAGCAATATAATGTAATCTTGATTTTTCAGGGGAGCTTTAAACTGCTACCATTAGCAGTTAATAAAAAGACGTGCATTGAATTTTTGTTAAGTACTATATGGAGGGATAAACAGTTACTTGTTGCCACTTCCAGTGCCTTCGCAGTGCCAAATGAGACTGCAGAATTATGACGATTCTAGTATAATAATTGTCTTTTTAAGCCTTTGTATTATGCATTTGATTTATTTCCCTTGCCAATGTGAAATATATATTGATTGGACCTTATGGTGCAATTTTAGTCAAACAAAATAAAATATTGTCTGCATGTACGTAGGCATTTTTTCCTCTCTGTTTGGTCATAGAAAAATGGTTTTCCCTCATTTTACAAGTGCACTTCAGCCTGATTTCTGCTAACGGCTTTTCAGTCTGTTGTAATTTCGCTTGGTTAAATCTGAGCAGAGAGAGTGGCTACTGGAAGAGCTAGCAGTGGTTGTCACCCAGTGTTCCAGCTTCTACCCATAATCCACATACAGACTGTTGACTGGTACAGGTACCAGTCTGCCTCTGGTTTTGCTGGCGCCTTATGGTACAGGACTATTTCCACCCATTTGTTTTTCTACATTTGGATCCTGGGCTCTGATCGTATTCAGTCCAACTGCACGCTGTTTTGGATCTTTACAGATACTTTACTGAAAATAAATACAGGCACTCTTATCCTTGGGTGGTACTATACTTCTTGTTTTTTGTTTCTCAATTCAAGTATTAATAGAAGCTGTAGTAATAGTTTACATATTGTTAAAATTAAACCTTACACTATTACATCCGTAATATGGTTATGTGTACAGAGAACATTGAAATTCTTACTTGCCTATCCAGCCAACACTAAACACAGAACTTAATTTATTTAGTAAAACACACAACAGCTTACATGTGCAGGCTTATTGAAAAAGAATGTCCTTGTAATTTTCACTCACTGCTCTGTCTTGAAACAGAAAAGAGGGACCCTTGTCCACTGGTGTAACAGTCACAGAATTAAACTTGTTTAAAATAAGGACATGGTTTTTAAATTGCTTTGTATAAAACGCCCAAGATTTATAAGTATGTTCATACTACTACTGATACGCATCCCATACAGAAGCACCTTTATATGGCAATGCTTAATAAAGTTTATCTGAAAAAATAAAACATGTAATGTGATAACCCATAACACTACCATGTTTTTGTACTATTGCCAATATATACAGTAATTTTATATTTTGAATGTAAAATTAAGTCTAACACTAGATTTCATTCTGATATCAAAAAGGCCTATATTGCAAGCCTTGAATTTCACAATTACTGTGTTGCACATTCCAAAGGAGTTATACTCCTTTTTGCCACTAATGAATGCTCTGGTGCAACGACTCTGGCCCAGATCTGGAATCAAACACAATTATAATCCAGACCGTGAACAAACCCAAAATTCAGTTATTTTGGTTATTTTTTTGACAGCACACAGAAGAAAAAAAAATAGTGTTTTGTAAGCTACCTGTCTTCAAAGCACCTGTTACTCTTGCTCTTGTATCTGCTTCACTCATAAAAGCTACAACACTGTGTATATAAACTTACTGACCGCTGTGCGAGACCTCCGGCTGCCGCTTAAGGCCGGGTTTATACTTCACGTGACGTGATGCATGTTGCTGCGGACGCTCCTGCTATTCAAGCGCTTTACTGTTTATACTTGCGGGCGCACTTTACGTAAATCTGGAAGAATCCACCAGGTGGCAGTGCGAGATATCATCACGGTGAGAACAGGTTCAATTTCGCTGTGTTGTGAATTTCCTGGAACATTCATTAAATTCCGATGACACCTTACTGCAATATCTCTGAAAAGGATGTTTAATGATTAAATCCATCAATCCAGGGATGTGTCCATTCCAGCAAGCATTGGGCATGAGGCAGAAACAATCTCTAGATGGAGCATCAGCTCATCGTAAGGTGAATACAAGCACTCACATACACACTGGCGTCATTTTAGTGTCACCAAATCTGCATATATTTGGAAGGAAACCGGAGCACAGTGTGGAAACCCAGCAGGAAAACATGTAAACTCCAGGCAGGGATCACAAGGGACGTGACCCCCTGCGAGACAGCAGCGCTAACGCTCTACCACCGTGTCACCCCCATGTGTGTAATTCTTAACAGTATTCATTATTTAAAGGAGATTAACAATTTATCAGTAAAATGTAACATACACACTTTGATGCATTTCATCATGAAAGTGATATTAAGTATAAATCTTAGGATTCTAAATGTACAGAGAGTTGGAATATCATACATTTAATTTGCTCAGTGGGGCGATCTATTGCTGTTTGCCGCTGCAGTCAGGTCCAGAGGAAACCACAGAAAAAAAAGACGGCACATAAGACGGTATGTGAGACTTTTAAAATGTATCGTGTCATTACGATCGGGAATATGTGACGCTTGAATATAAAAGCACCTTGAATGCATTTGTATGTAGGCATTTTGCTTCACCACATTGAACCATTCATCAAACATCGGAACACGGCACATCGATCTCATAGGATCCGCAAAGCGGCTTTCTATCACATGTAGATAGTAATCAGAGACTCTGACATCGCGTTCCAACTTTTAGTACGCTGCGCCCCCTGACGTTTTGCTGGTACTGCAACTTGCGCATGCGTCAAGCTAATTTCTGAGGACCTGCTCAGAGGACGCGCCAAATGAACGCTGGGAATGCGTGGCAGCCATGATGCGGTCGCGTACGCATTCTGAGCGTGAAGTATAAACGAGCCTTTAGTCTGCCATAGCAAATACTGCCTTAACCATCTTAACTTCACTCTTTCGCAGGCTGCTGTGAGAATGCGCTCGGCAAGTTGATTAAAAGTTGTATAAAAAAAGTAAGAATGGCACGTACAGAAATGTTCAGCGCAAAGAAGAGGTAGGTATGTTGACAATGAAAGCCATATATTTATGGACAAGTGGAATAGCTCAAAACCAATGTGTTTTAATTTGTCATGAAACAATTGCCATTGTAAAGAGTAGCAATGTGAAATGAATGACATTATGGCACCAAACATGCCCATTTACAGGAGAACTATATCACCAGGGCACTGAGGTAAGAGCCACATTAAATTAAACCAAATGAAGTCATCATATCAAGCTACAAGCATAACTATTAAGACAATGACCCAGCAAATGCATGGAGTGGAAGCTTCACTATGGGCTACGTGGGTCTTGAGCAAGCATAAGAAACCCTTCTCTGATGCTGAAGTAAGAGAATTCATGAGTGGAGTGATAAACCAGGTATGAATAACTGAAAAAAAATGAAATGATTGAAAAATTAGTCAAATACCTTGTTTAGATTCCAGTATAGTAAGATGAACTGAAATACTTGCTGAAGATTTACACAAGAAACTTAGCGATGCCCTTAAAAAAGGGAGTTAACTTTGCTAGCAGTGGACAAATCAATGGACATCAGATAATGCACAATTGTCTTTGGTAGATTTTATGATGAAGAAAAGGACAAGTGTTGTGAGGATGTCTTGGGTCTGAAAACATTTCATGACCACACAAGAGGGGAAGAAGCTTATGAAGCAATAATGCAGATGCTGCGTGAAAGAAAAACTGACATGAAGCCTGTGGCGTCAGTAGCACCATCCATGACAGATCATCGGCCAGACCTGATTTCCTATCACTGCATCATCCATCAGAGTTTTGTGCCGGTCTTGGAATAGTGTCATCAGTGGTGAAAATGGTCTTATTATTTGAAAGCATTACACGCATTGCAGCATTGTTTATGCAGCACATTTATGACAGGAGTTAGTGTAACATTTGATGATTTACATCTCTACAATAATGTTAGGTACCTCAGTAGGAGCAGAGACTTTAAATGTTCTTAGGTTACTGAGACAAAACCGCTGACTTTACTGTCTGAACAAAACAAAAGAAGCAGAACAGTTTGTGGATTTCATGAAGAATGAAAAGAAAATTGAATTTGTTGCTTTTTATTTATTTAATTTTTATTTATTTATTTTTTTTTTTGATCTGTTAGAGCATTGTCGGGCAACCGGTGCAATTTTCCAGGGGCGCCGCGAAAACTTTTGTAAAATATTTAAAATTGCTAGTGTTTTTGAACTTTTGGTTGATTAAAAAGATAATGTTTAAAAATATATATTTTATGTTGTAAAAAAAGATAACGGAACACTTACGGAAATTAAGTCTAAGAAACGCGAGAAATGATCGACAAGGAAATGCGCGTCTGTCTCTCGAAAATTGATCCTCGCATCAATCTCATATGTGCTGACAAACAATCTCAACGTTCACATTAATTAAATTTAAGATTTATCCTTTGATTCCTTTAGTAATAAAATGTCTTTCAAACTTGTAAAATTAACTGTTTTTATTGGCGATTGTCCGTAGATTGTGTCGTCACGACTTTATTTATGGGCAGTCAACTCAGGTGCGCCGCGAAAACAACTTTTTGGACTTAGTGCGCCGCAACTCGAAAAAGGTTGTCTTTCACTGTGTGAGGGAATCCCACCTTACTGACATAAATTTCAAGCTCAAATGAAGAAACGCCACAATGTGTGACCTCATGTCAGCAGTGTGTTATTTCCAGAGGAAACTGGAGGTATTTAAACCTGACATACAAAAGGCCATGCTTCAACTTCCCAAAACATTTTGCACAAACCAAAGGAAAATAATCCCTACCAGAATTAGATCGAGTCCCTGGAAAAAGGAACTGAAATTTTCTAAACTCGCTTCGAAGACTTCAGCCTGGGAAAAGAAGTCCTAATATTTAGACTTACTGTTTATTGAAAATGCACTTGCAGTAAAAAGTGTCGCTGAATTCTCAACAGATCTCACAGAAAATCTGTCAGTGGGCCCGTGGTGCTTCACTGCAAACTGATTTGATTGACCCCCAAGGAAGCCTTCCCTTGAAGGTAAGTTCACTGCGACCCTGTCACCTTCTGGACAAACATGATTACTGCAGCACATGTTCCACTGCTGCCAGATTCTTGCCATGTTTAATTCGACATACTGACGTAAAACAGCATCTTCCAACTGTGAGTACTACAAAACAAAAACTCCTACTGCAGTAGACTGTCCAACAACCATCTGTACGAGTGTCTACGGTCGGCCACAACACCTTTCATGCCCAATTGTAAACGCTTGGTTACAGAAAGAATGGCTCGTTGCTCTCATTAAAACTGCAATGCTTACTTTGCACTTAGTGCCTATAGGGTGGTCCAGATCTAATTATGCAAGTTTCATTATTCTATAACGTATTAAGTTTATTACATAGAAAATGACCTGAAAAATCCCGGACCATCGAGAAGTGTGAGAACTGACGACATGAAGAATCATCTTCGCGCTGAACTGGAATCGCCCCCACATAAATCAAAGTCATCCAGACCACCTGGATCTGCATAATTAGATCTGGACCACCCTGTACATTTCTGGAACATTGGACACAATTTTGTTCTGTGTTTGCTTATTGGGTAGCAATGCTCTGGACATACTTTAAGATTTATATTTGAGTGCTGCTGCACTAGTCTCTAAGATGAATGTCATTTCTAATTTTTAGTGCTTTCACGTGTAATGTGAAAAACACCAACTGCAGTCAGTCACCATGTCTGCATGAAACATTTTAGCTTCCTGTGGATTTTGTCAAAATGTGGCACGCTTATCCTTAAAAGTAAAATGGGATATCTTGAACAGAACACACTGAACGAATTTTGAAATTGAAAAAACGGTAAATGTATTAGTCTATTTTATAGCTGTGCGCCTTCAAATACAGATTAGATTACTGTTTTAAATTTCCCTACTTGATTTTGTGTATCTTTTACTGCTCCCACTTTTACTTGTCTGATGGCCGCTCCTGACAGCAAAACACTGAAACTCTTGCACAGTCCGTGGGGCTGCAGCAGCTTGTGCTTCTTGATATGTTGCCTGTCGAGGTGACTCCGGTGGTTACATCGGGGCCGGCTCTACGCTGGGGCAAGAGGGGGCAATGCCCCCTTAAATAAATGTCCTGCCCCCTTAAATCAAACTTTTAGAGGTTTAGAAAGAAAATAATAGATTGCCCACAAACTGAATATGGACAAGATTTACTACAGTAGCTGAAAAATCCACAGGAAAAGGCATAAATGAGATGATAGGTTTCACCTCTTGTTCGCTCTTTCCATCCGTGCTTTTTTTGTCCGCAGGCTCACACAGAACTCGGCAGAGATCCCCCACTCACCCTCCCCCCAGCAAAACATCCAATCACTGTTAGTATGCAAATGACCCGGTGTCAGGTTTCTCAGTAGGCAGGGCAGAGCAAAATGAGCTGCGCAACGGCAAGAGGCTTTGAGGAAGCAGCAAATCTCTGTCATCAATCACAGCGACTCGTGAGATAATTAACAACTAAAAAATACATCTATATTTGTACAGACAATGGGGGACTAGTCCAGTGTTCTTCTCACAGTTTCAGTCTGGTAGAGAAGTGTTTCTTTCTCGATCGCACAAGCACCACCACTATATAGAGCCGACTTGAGGACCTGTGTCTGTCTGTCAGACCCTGACACAAAGCCCCACCCAGCTTTCAACTAGTCTGCACTCAACAGTTTTCTCGTTTCATATACTGATGCAATCACAGCGATTTTAGTAAAGCTTATTCACTTTCCACCCCAGCTTCCAGCAGCCCACAAAGGGAAAGTTAATGCTGTGAGATGCATCCTTTTTTCCAAGCTTTTAAAAAGTGTGGCGCTGCTCCTGCCTGTACCAATAGCAGTAGCAATGATGCTGCTGCTACATCAGAGACAGCTAGCATGTCTACTCCTGTGGCATCAACAGGCACTGCTTCTCCTGTACCTCTGCCAACAATTGCTGCCCCAAAACAACCCACTCAGCTACCCAGTGACTTAAATGGCAATACACCATCCCAGCCAATACTGGTAGTTACCCCAAACGTGTATTTGGTGGTACAACATTAAGATCATTCAATCCTGCCTGGTACCGCACACACCATGGCTGGAGTACTCTGTTGTGTGGGATGCATGCTTCTGTTTCCCTGTCGAAATATGGCAGCACTGTTAATGAGAGGGATGTAGTTTTTACCTTAACTGGTTTTAACAACTGGAAAGCAGCACTTGATCGAGACAAGGGGCTACAGAGATATGTGTCCAGCCACAACCATGTGCATGCTTCAACCATCTGGACTGAGCATAAAAGCAGAGAGGCCACAGGGGGGACTGTGGATTCAATGTTGGTTGGTAAAACACAACTTGAAAAAAAACATTACTATGTCAAGAGTATTGGTAGTGCTCTAAGGTTTCTCTGTGTAAATGAGTTGGGGCTCCGTGGGACTGCAGAAACCTTGAGACATGATGCAGCGGGTAATGATGATGACATTGCTTCAGGTATTTTTCTAAAACTGATGGAATATACCTTAAGAAGGATGAGAAGCTAGCAAGCATTGCTAAGGGTATCCCAAAAATGCAAAATACACATCTAAGGATATCCAAAATGAAATTATCCAAACACTGGCTGACATGGTGCTTGGAGAGGTCAGGAAAAAATATGAAAGTGCTGATTCTGCAGGGTTTTGCCTCAAAAGTGATGGGACCAGGGATAGGTGCAATGTGGAAAATTGTCTGTGATAATACGGTTTGTCAGAAATTCCATGCCAGAGGAGCATCTTATTGGGTTGCTTGACTTGTAACAACTTGATGCAGAGTACATCACCTCTGAGATACTGTTACACCTTTCTGATGCTGGCTACAGTGCTGACAGTATACTTAGCCAGTGTTATGATGGGGCTTCTGTGATGAGTGGGGTTAGAGGTGGTGTACAAGCTCTGCTCCAAAAGAGGCTTGACAGATATGTCCCATACATCCACTGCTACAACCACCAACTGCACTTGTGCATGCCATGCAGAGTGAGCCGTGTGCAAATAAATTTTTTAGCCTATCTAGTTAATTCTACAACTTTTTTCACCACCACTATGTGCTCAATAAACATGATGCACCTTGTCTAAAAAGGCTGCTTGAGATCAGATGGACAAGCCACTATGAGGTGACAATGTGCACTGTGGACAATCAAGAACAAATCCTTAGTATCCCATCTGAGATGACAGAGGATGATGATGCTGCAGTTGACCTGTGCACCGAGGCATCAGGCCTGCTATGCCAAATTAAGAGGCATCACTTCTTTGAGATTGGAAAGTTCCCAGTGCGGGTGCTTGGTGTCTTGAAACCAGCAAATGCTATTCTACAGTCTCAGTCAGTTGATCTGTGCAGTGCTTCTGAGGTTGTTAGTGCAGCACTGGACTCCTTAAAAAACATCTGTGAGGATGACTGTTGGGGAGTGTCATCTCCTGCTGAGGATGAGTCACATCCAACAAAGAGAAGGAGAACAATGAGCAAACACCAGGGTCAAAGTGTTGTGCTCTCAACTTTGGGCCATACAGACTCTGGTGACCCTACCATTTCCCCCCATCAGTCTCTGAAAAGATCCCTGCTCAACATCCTTGACAGGGCCATTTCAGAAATGGAAACTAGATTTTCACACAAGAATATTGACCTGATGAGAGCCATATCTAGTCTTGCACCCAAATCTAGCGCATTTCTAGATCCCACCCTGTTGCACCCTCTGGCTGTGATGACTGGCACTGTAGCAGATATTGTAAGTCTGGAAAATGAAGTTCTTGTGGCAAAACAGATGCTGCTCAAAAATGTTCAAAGGAAACAGACCTGTCCACTGTGTGTAAACTCCTGCAGGAGTACAAGGAAGCCTTTCCTGAGTTGCATAAATTGTATGTAACAGCCCTGGTAATTGGTGTGTCTTCAGCATCGTGTGAGAGTTCCTTCTCCACTTTGTCACGGGTCCTAACCCCTATCGTCACACCATGTTACATAAAAGAAAGAGGAATTTGGTGATCTTGGCCCATGAGAAGTCCATAACAAATAACTTGGATATGGATGAATTTGTAAGAGTTTTGCAAAGGGAAACAGGAGACTGTTATTGTAGAATGGATTGAGGAGAAAGGAGAGTGGAGCTGTTCAGTTACAAACAGAGAGTTCAGTTGCTTACAAAACAAACAACCGAAAACAAGACAAAAGACAAAAAAGAAGAAAAAGTTCAAAATCTGTTCTTGTGTTTTACAAATTAGTTTGAGAATTGTAGGGAAAGACATGGTGAATTGTTTTTTTTTAATTACTATGCCAACCTTTGTTTTGTAAATATTGGCTAAATTGAGAGGTCTTATTTTATTCTTACTTTATTTTGCAAATTTATTTGAGAATTAGGCCATCCAATTAAGATAAAATTTATATTGTTGGTTGTAAAGATCTGGATAGATATTTTATTTTATTCATTATTTATTTATTTTTTATTCTATTTTTCAGTTTTATTTTTCAAGACTTGGTGAATTGATTTTTTTATAACTTGGCCTACCCTTTTTAGTTTTGTTAATATTGGCAATAGTGAGTTGTGTTATTGTTGGGTTTGAATATATTTGATATAGGCCATCCAATTAAGGTAAATGTCATGTTTTTAGTTGTTATAATCTGATGAGGAATATTTTATTTTATTTTTTTTGTTTTATTTTTCAGTTTTCCTCCTGAGGGATTGCCACCTTATCGTGGTCAGGGGGTTTACGTGCCTCAGTGACCCTAAGAGCTACACCAGCAGAAGCTTAGCCTTCAGGTGGGGCACCCAAGTTGGACAGGTCTTAGGGTAGAGGCCTGACAAAGTGCAATCCAATCACATGACAAAAACAGTTATCCAGAGCACCCCCACCACCACCCCACCCCTTTCCCGCCTCCGTCGCCACCATGTGCCCCCTTCACATTTCTGTCTGCCCCCTCATATATGCCTGTCTAGAACCGGGCCAGGGTTACATACAGACATACAGTACACTACATATGCGACCTTCGTTACAGCAGCTTAGGAAGCAGAAAAGTTGCATGATAGTCATGAGTGTAACAGTCAAATATGCATGCATTCAAAAGTAATAATTGGTTTGTGCTGCTTCCATCTGCTCTTTTGTAAAGCTTGGCTTTTTCTGTTTTTGTTAATGTGCAGAAGTGGCTTGTCTCTTTAACAAATCTAAGGCTTTAATTAAAAATACAATGCAGTGACAGAATGAAACTCCTACGCACTCTTCGCACTACGAGTCCACTCGCTATGCATCTTGCTCCACAAGGCTGTGCCGAGTAATTGCAATGGGGGTTTGACATAAGCAGAAAACTTCAACTTCATGGCAGCTGCAAGCAAGTAACAGAACCTTACCTCAAGAAAATTGGACCAAGAATCTGCAATAAAATAACTCTTTCTAGTTTGCTTCTGGTATCACAGGGATGCCTCATACATGTGGAAGACATTTTTTCTTAGGTTGAAACCCTTGCTGCTGCAAAGTAGATGTTTTTGGTCAACTTCCACACAGCTCTGTTTTAAGGTGTTAGAACAACGTATTTTTAAAATGTATAAAAATGGTTCATTTTATGTAGCAAATTATTTTATATCATGATTGTGAAGAAATCAACTTGAAAACTACCAAACTTATCCTTTAGCCCTTTACAGTGCCCATTAAACAACTCAGTAAATCCTTTTCATTAGACATTGGAGTATGCAACCTTTGCCAGTCCATTTGTCCCAGGTACTGGTGTTAGGCAGGGCAAAACTTAAATGCAATTTCACACAAGTGTCTGTATTTCTTTAAAACGGAAAATTTGGATGGTCCAGTGCCACGTAACCCATTACAGTGCCCATTAAACATCATAGTCTCATTGATTTGATATGGATGGGTGCCAACTTTGCCAGACTATTTGACCCATGAAACCGCGTATGGCTGGCCAAAACTCACCGGTAATTTACCAAAGGCATCTGTTAATCTGTTAACCAATGTTAACGCTGAATAAGTAACCTGTTTAAACAAGCTGGGCGAAGAAGTAGCTGACTGCAAGAAAATAAGCAGCCATTCAAATTAGGCGCTGCGAATAATCAGCCTCGTCAAAAAAAACTGCGGTCCTTTTCGCGTCTGCCTAACAAGAGGCATCAAAAACGAAAACAAATCCCACCGCCGAACTGTTTTTGTATCACTTGTGCGGTGTCATAACTCCGAGCACTGGTGATGTACAGTGCAGTACGTAAAAAACTGGTGTATGTGGGCGTGGTGCAAATGACACGAAGAATATCTAAGGAGTCATCAATTGACGAGCCAATCACATTTCACAACAACGTAGCAAGAACCAATCACAACTCTTTCGGTGAGTGTCACTCTTTTAATTCCGGGTCTTCACCTTCTTAGTACTGTTTACACTCGATTGCTGTCATGCTGGATAACGCTGGTGTGTGGTACTTTTCTTATGTGTACTTCTAGCATTTTCCATGGCAGCTTCAATGATACCTCCGGCAGCTTTAAATCTTAAACAGGTAAAGTGGACAAAGACCCGAAGATGAAAATAGATTACGTTACTAGGTCGTTTATTCTCTTACTGAAGATGAATTTAGGGGTTTTTAAAACGGAGATGCTTGTTAAATTCACGGTGCCCTAACCAGTTAATGCACTTCTTCCTTAATTAGACCTCTTTTTTTTCTTTGTTCTTTTTAACAAGCACTACCGCATATTTGTATCGTTCACATACATTACTGATTATTTTCATGAGGTGCCTATAAACCTGTAAACTTTCGATGAACAGGAGTAACAGAAAGTTATTTAGTTCTAGGCGTTCGGATCAACGGGTTAACACAACACCACACAGCTGCCTTTTGAAACGTGAGACACCCGAAACTGAGCACAAGTGTAGCACTTGGAGGCCAAACACAATAGAAAACGTTTCTCAAAAAACACCACCTAGGTTAGGTTATTTGAAATGCAGGAATGCATAAACTCGGCACATTTAGTTAACAAGTATCTCAAACATGCTACTGTTCTGTTATATTGGTGGGCTTATTTTTCACATGATGCTATTTCTCAAATCTGCTTAATCCAAATCAGGGTGGCAGTGGGCTGGACTAGAGGCTCATGCATACACTTACACCCTAGGACAGGGGTGTCCAACTCTGGGCCTGGAGGGCTGCAGTTGATGCAGGTTTTCATTCTAATCCTTTTCCTAATCAGTGACCAGTTTCCACTGCTAATTAAATTCATTTTCCCTTCATTTTAATAGCCCTGTTTTTAAGGATTCAGTCCTCTGACTTGATTCTTTTCTTCATTAAATGACAGCCAAACAGAAACGAGACATGAAACGAGCCAACAGACGACCAGCTAAACTGGGGCTTCAAACTCCAACCAATTTCACTCCAACCAGTTTCTTATTGAGAAGTTGATTCTTGCAGTTCATTAAACCCGTTATTTAATTCCACAGCTTGTTGCTGCTCTCATTCTGCCACAGCAGACATTTCCAAAACTGTTGATTTTCTGTTTTTTCTAAGAACACCATCAAAATGTTTTGGTGAGCTGAAAGATCAGCCTTACTGAGACCTTCACCTTTCTTTATTTTTTTGTGTGATGGGTCATGTGGCGGCTTGTTTTGTGTCTCACTATTATTTGGCTGCTAATTAAGGAAAAAGAAAATACTAAAGGGTTTGAGTCCGTTAATTCAAATGAATGTTAATTAGCAGCAAAACTGGTCATTAATTAAGAAGATGGTTAGAATGAAAACCTGCAGCCACTTCGGCCCTCCAGGCCTGGAGTTTGACACCCGTGCGCTAGGATGTGGGAGGGAGAGCCAATGTATAGAGAAGGGTCAAACTGCAGCCTGCAATACTTATGACATAGGTGAGGTAATGCCCACAACATCAGTCATGAAATGCCCTTTCCCTCCCACATTAATCTTAACCGGAGTGTAATGGGGCCCTAATGTTAACCATAGTCTAATACGATTGGTGTTTCGGGGCTAATGTTGAGGGCGTTTTGTGATGTTGGGGCATTACATGACTAACCTAATATGTATTGCGGTCTGCAGTTACACTCTGTTGAATGTATGTATATGTTGTGAGAATCTGAAAACTAAACACAAGACGGCATCTGAGCATGGAATTCAACCTGCTGCAGTAGATCTGTGACTGCCAATGTGCTGGCCTTCCTGAGATATAATGCTTCAAAATATATTTTGGTATTTGTTACACTATTAACACCTGACGGTAAATAGTTGTTAAAATAATCCCTGTGACTTCAGTGGGATTAGATTCTTAACAAAACAAATAATTGTTTTAATTATATAATAGGAAAAACATTTTTACCATACTTAAAAAGAACAAAAGGTGCTATTAGAGAACATGAAGGGAGAGATTAAAAAATTAGCCATTAAGACGTGGAGAAATATGTGGTCCTAAGCTGAGGATGAGCTTAGCTTCTTCTGTGTTTTTTTTTTTTTTTAAGTGTCTTTGAAGCTTTGTGAAAGAACACAAACAGAGACGTCAGTGTAGCTAAGCTCAAGGGGTGTGACGTGTGCTGCAATAGGCCTTGTGAGGTCTTTGGTTTTAAAGGCTTGAGTGTGTTCCCTTGAACGGTCTACCAGCCATCTTCCTGTTTTCACCTATGTAGAGGGCTAGACACTTCCTACAAGAAATGCAGTAAATATATATATTTTTTCTGCTTATGTGTTAATTCTGTGCATTAAAAAGTAAATCTGCCACATGAGATTTGGCTACACCAGACTTTTTAAATGTGACCTTTCGTATGCCCGGTACTCTCTTTAGTTTTGATTCTTTCTGAATAGCCAAATTGAGTTGTGGATGATTTTAAGAATGAGCTTTTCGGCAAGACCTGCGTCTATTGTCTCATGAGAACAGGCCACTGTACATCACCAGAGGAGTTGTTCGTACTCGGATCACACTTCATGCTTACTAGTTTATTATAATATGAAGAGATGTGCAGAAGTGTGTTATGAGTGTAATAAGAAGGAACTCCTGCTGCCAGTGTATTTCTTCTGGGATGTGTAGAGTGCCACTCTTTTCCATTCAAATTTTCCCAGATGGTCTCTTGTCATTTTTTTTTTTTTTTAATTTATTTACTGTCATTCTCCTTATTGTGAAAATATTATCATTTATTATATTTGTAAGATGAAAATCATTTATTTGCTGTTTAGTTTTTTAAACATTTGCTTTCTAATGGCATTATATAATACGTATGTGATCTTTAGTTTCTACAGCGTCAAAAGGTCCTCAGTTTGTACAGGAGTATTTTACGAACTATCAGAAAAGTTCCCGATAAAGAAGACCAGCAATATTTGAAAAATTGGGCAAGAGAAGAGTTCAAAAGGAATAAGAATGTCAAGGAAGAGGTACATGTTGTTGTTGGGGAGCGGGAAAATTGACTACTGGCTTTTTGTTGGATTCATTAGCTGAATGGCTATTACAGTTTTTCTCAGTTGCTTTGGTGCATTTCCCACAACAGACTTAACATTTGCATAACAGCGAGTCCATTTCTCAAAACACTTAGTGCAAATGGCAAAACATCATGGATGACCAGCAAAAGCAGGTAACCTCTTCAAAATCCTTAATCCATGCCTCAAAAGCAAGTATTTACATCTCTGAATATGTCAGTGCCATCAAAATGCCAAGTCCATGAATCATCGTCCATGGACATGACAGCCAAAATGTAAAGTCATGTTATCGATATAAAATTGGCACAATCTAAACATTTTCTGATGCACAAAACATCTGAATGACAAGGGCAGGAAACATAAAAATACAAAACACCGATTGCAGAAGGTTGATTCAAGAAGAATATTTTATTGATTGCACAGGTATATGGTGACATACCATTAGTGATGGGAAGTTCGGATCATTTTACTGACTCGGATCTTTAAGTCTCGTTCAGCAAAATGAACGAATCATTTTTCGAGTCATTTCGTTCAATTCTCTTTCCGGCTCAGACTGCATAGGTTAAGCTTATGGGGCTGTCACGTGATGAACGAACGACTCGAAAAACCCGAAGACTCGAAACAGGTGAATCAATTCCAATACAGAAACTATAGGAAGTTGCGCAAATGCGCATGCACAACTGAACGAATCACTCCCACGAGACGACTCGTTCTTCCCGAGTCACATTAAAGATTCGTTCAAAATGAACGAATCGTTCAAGAACGACCCATCACTACATACCATGCACTGCACTTGGAGTCTAGCAAAAAAATGCATTTCAATACTTTATTTATAACATATGAAATGAAGGAAAAAAATTACAACATCGAAAACAATATATACATACTGAAATGTGTTTTGTATTTTGATGTTGCTTGCCATTGATGATGTTTTGCCATTTGCACTAAGTGTTTTGAGAAATGGACTCGCTGTTATACAAATGTTCAGTCTGTTGTGAGATATGCACCAAAGCAACTGAGACTGATTGATCTACGATCTCACACCTGCCCCGAATAGTGTGCCACCTGAGACCAATTTAAAGTGGTGCAGGAATCATTAGTATTGTGAATACAAACCAAAAAAAGTTTTGTAGAAACCTATAAAATACACTTGACAGCCAATGATATCTTGTTGAACACTTTTGACTGCAATGACTTACACAATGAAAAAAGACTATGCAAAAGAGGGCTACACAATGCATTTTGATCATCATGACATAAGCAACCGCTGATGCATGATATAGCTGAGAATTGCACATAAGCATCTGCCTGAATGAACTAAAGCAATTGCAAAATGACGCAAACACCTAGAAATTGCTGTTATGATGTGCACAACTGACTAAAGGTTGTGGGAATTGAACGAGCAGTTTTGAGAACTGTTGGGAGAAATGCACCAAAGCAAATGAGAAAAACTGTAAAACATCTGCCTGATATCTTTAAATAAGCATTGGGCTTCCTGTTTTTTTCTTTCATTTTTGTAGTGCTGTATATGTTACATAATTCAGAATTTCAATTTTAAATAGGCTATTTTTAACACGTTGCAGTTACTGCATATTATGCATGTGTCTTCTTTTAATTATTAGTTTATTTATAATTTATAGGCTTGGGGCTGGGGTGCTGCATACATATTTAAAGCTGTTAAGAGCTGAGATCACCAATCTTTGTGCAAAAGAAAATATTGATTGATTTTATGAATTATTAACTGTGAGCCAATCCTTTTTTTAAATGCATTTTAAAATATTGATGTTAAGGGTCGACTTCTAATGCTGTAATCTGTCTATTGTAGGACGTAATTCGAATGATGCTCACTCAAGGCAGACGACAGCTTGAGGACCTTACTAGGACACTTCAGCTAGCTCAGAGCAGTTAACTGCATTCACGTCGTTCAGGTGTGAAGCTTAACGTTGTATTTTGGTTCAAGTCTGCAGAATACAATACTATTGCCTCAACAGAATTCTTCCAATATGTTTGTTTCAAAAATAAAATGTTTACTTTGTTCAGAGATTAATCAGCAAATGTCATGTGTAATATGACAGGTATTTTCAGTTTTCATTACGTTTACAGTTAATTTTCAATTCTCTTTTGTTGTAATAATTACAGTATTTCTTCTTGTTTCTGCATGTTCAGATTAGGTACAGGGGAGGTGTCAGAATGAATGATTATCAAGCCAGTATAGAAGAGTCACTCCTAAGAAGGCAGCTTATACACTGTAAAAAAAGTAATGTTAAATTTATGGCAAAATACTGGCAGCTGTGGTTGCCAGAATTTTATTATAAAAAGAAGGAGGTGACAATATTGGTAGGTCTGCAGTCTACTTTTTCCTTTACAACATGTTCTAGTACAAGTGAATGTTTAACCCTAACCTGAAATCACTGCACTGTAATAAATATGCCAATCAATAAACCCTTATAAAATATTGTCAGGATTAGACACCAGTACACAGTTTACATCAGTAAAGTAACGACAACCAACAACAGACATGTATCATTTAACTACTGTACATACATTGAAAAGAATTCAGCGTTTAAGGAAGTTCTGGCACATTGTCTGGTGGAGAAGTGAAGCTTGCTTTTCTGTTGTGTGGTGTCCTACAAGTGTGACTGCTTATCGAATACAACCCACCATAAATCAGCTTCCATAACCTCAAACAAACTTCAGTACGCAGGGAAAAATAAGTCTGCTAACTTTGTTTAAGTTTGTTTTTCCATACTGTGCAAAGGAACAACATTATAAAGGGGGCGTCTCTTTGTGCAAACAGTGTTACTGAAACAGCACTTTACTGTTTTACATTTTACAGTTGTTTACCCTCACTACAATCACTAAAATTAACAGATTTTTTCACTCCAATTGTAATGTAGCATTAAATGGTATTTACGATATTTTAAATGTAGAAAAATATAAATTTTACACAACTTGGCTGTAAAAAAAATAATGAAATATAACAAAAGTACTAGGGTGTGAAGAAGGGGCCTGAGTTGCCTCGGAAGCCTGCATATTGTAATCTTTTTAGTTAGCCAATAAAAGGTGACATTTTGCTTGGCTTTTCTCTGTAGAACATAAGGTAACTTTCCTTTTTTCAGAAATGGGATTTTACTTTCACCAAGTACAGTATTACCGTTAAATTTACTGACATTTTTTTTGCAGTATAGTTACTGTTCTTTCTAACAGTTTACCACACTAGATGGTGAGGCATTGCTTGCAAAAAGTCTGCTTTTGTGTATTTAGTCTTAATTTTCTCTTTAGTAAATGCATTCCAAAAACAAAAATTGCACATTAGGAGTAAGGCATCTGGTTTAGAATCATTAAAGCATTCGTTTACTATTTAGTGACACTGCAGAAAATAGCTGTATATACATCACAGCTCCCTAAATAAAAATGCAATATGGTACACTAAGTGCCACATATACCAGAATGTTGTACAGTATTACAACACACCTACCTGAGTACTGTAATGTCTTTTTTTGTCATCTTCTCTTCTATCATTTTCCTCTCCTTGGAGAAATCTTTAGATTGAGTTTCACAGAGTAACTTCACCAATCTCTGATAACATTTAAAATCCATCCATCCTCTTCCACTTATCCGAGATCGGGTCGCAGGGGCAGCAGCTTCAACAGAGATGCCCAAACTTCCCTCTCCCCAGCCCTTTCTTCTAGCCCTTCTGGGGGAATCCTGAGGTGTTCCCAGGCCTGACTGACATCCTCCCCCCACCATCGAAGCCTACTCACCACCAGGTGATGATCAGTTGACAGCCCTGGCCCTCTCTTCACCCAAGTGTCCAAGACATGTGGCCGCAAGTCCGACGACACGGCCACAGTCGATAATCAAACTGAGGCCTAGGGTGTCCTCCATAACTAAAGTTTATTTTGTGAATACTATTCAAAGCTTTTTGAGTAGCTTCATTTTCTGGAGTAGCAGTTAATATCATTGCTTCACAGTTCCGGAGAACTGGAGTTGAATTCAGGCCTGGTTTGTATGGAATCAGCATGTTCTCTCTGTGTCTGTGCTGGTTTTATTCATGTATGCTGTTTCCTGCAGAATCTGAATAACAGACTTGTTAGGCAGACAGGCAAATGTGAACTTGCCAGTTATAAGAGACATCTGACAGTGCTTCCTCTCCAGGGTTGGTTCCTGCTTTATTCCAGGTACTTCCAGGAATGGCTCCAGCCCTTCAAAGACAACATTTAATATGTGGGTTTGTAAAATGAAAGGAAAAATTATGAATATTAATAATAGCATACTATTTTGTGTACTGTATGTGTAAATTCTCAGAGTAAATAACCAGTTGTAAGCTTTCTTTGTTTTAAGGAAATTTACTTTTTTAACCAGTGAACTAAGCCAAGGAGTGAATGTCCTTTTACTACAAGCTAGTAATCCTGCAGACCTACCACCATAACTTTGTACCATTGGAAATAACTAACATTTTTGTTTTTTTATTTTTGAATTCTTGAGGTACTATGGACTGTTGATTTATTTTTTTTTATTCTCACTCATAACATTCTTAATGCTGTTCAGGTGTAGGATACATGATACATTGCCTATAAAAAGTATTTACCCCCTTGGAAGTTACCACATTTTATTGTTGTGTATCACTGAATCTCAGTGGATTTAATTTGTCTTTCTTGACCCTGATCAACAGTAAAAGACTCTTCAATGGCAAAGTCAAAACAAAATTTCTGCAAAGTTTTCTAAATTAATCACAAATAGAACACAAAATAAATGATTGCGTGTGTAATTACCCTCTTTAATTTACTACAACTCTGTCATCATTGGAACAGCCAATTGGTTTTAGAAGTCACGTGATTAGTTGAAGGGAGCTCGCCTCCCTGTAGTGTAGCGAGTTCAATGTATTGCAGTCTGTATACTGCGGTCTGCATTGTGAGCTGATCTACACAACAAGGACAAAAGAACACTCCAGGCAACTGCATGAAAACATGACTAGAAAGCACAAGTGAGGGGAAAGAAACAAGAAAATAGCCACTGAATATCCCTTAGAGTCCTGTTAAATCAAACATTAAGAGATGGAAAGAGTATGGCACATCTGTAAATCTGCCTAGAGGAGACTGTCCACATGAGCTGAATGATTGTGCAAGAAGAAAACTGGTGAGGGAGACCTCCAAGAGATGAAGGAGTTACGAGCTACAGCAGCTTAGATTGGAGAGACTGTACCGACAATAACTGTTGCCTGGGTGCTTTACAAATTACAGCAGCTTTGTAAGTCGATATAATTAATGTAGTGGTTTGAAAATTTTCTGATAACTTTGTGAGTATCTTTCTCAATATAACAGCTTTTCAGTTGATGCATTAGCCATCTTTTCCTATAGTGGATAGATGGTCTTTTTGTAATGTATAATACAGTAAATGTATGAAAAATAATTGAGAGTAGAATCTGTGTAATATGGTAAATAAGCATCCACCCCCAAACACTGAGCTCCTCATCATTCTACAGGCTGCCATGAGGGGTACCTGGAGGAACCACAAAGATTACAGATATATGTTGAGAGAAGCCCAGATCTGACACTGATGCATGTTCAAGCAGCTATCTCAGGTGGCACAGTGGTTATGACCTATGGATTTGCATTCAAGATCTAAAGTGGCAGGAAAGTGTATTGCATTGAACCTCTTGAATAATGCATGGATGTGTTTTGGATGCATTGATGCATCCAGAGGGGACTGGGCAGTCTAATGGTCTGGAATCCCTACAGATTTATTTTTTTCTTCAGCCGTCTGGAGGTTTTTTTTTGTTTTTTCTGTCCACCCTGGCCATCGGACCTTACTCTTATTCTATGTTAATTAGTGTTGACTTATTTTATTTTCTTACTGTGTCTTTTATTTTTCTATTCTTCATTATGTAAAGAACTTTGAGCTACTTTTTGTATGAAAATGTGCTATATAAATAAATGTTGTGATCGTTTTATTTTTGACTTAGTTAAATAAAATAGTCAATATTTCAGAATGTGAAACAATCAACATGGCAGCACTTAAACCCTGCCACAAGTCCTATGCCATGCCACCAGGAACAGCAGCCGTGCCAACCAACCACACCACCACACATAATCCAGGGAGTGCCTGCATCATTTGTCCCGAGCACCCTGTAAAAGATTTAACTGTGGAGGCAGCCAATTCCCAGGTATGAATGGACTTGCTGGATTCCCCATTAATTTGTGATGGATGGATAACTTCAGAAGGATCAGATTGTGTAAGGAAAATAGCCAGTTCTTCAGTGAGATTAGATTCGGGGACTTCCAGCTGGAGGCATGATGTTTGCAGCTATTGTACAATGCCAAGACATAAGAATTTGTGCAGGTGCACTGACATAGCAAGCATGGCCTAAAAGATCTAAGAGTTCAAGAATATGTCACAATACAGTAATCCCTCCTCGATCGCGGGGGTTGCGTTCCAGACCCCCACCTACACCCCACCAAACCCCGCGATAGGTGAAAATCCGCGAAATAGAAACCATGTTTGTATGGTTATTTTTATATATTTTAAGCCCTTATAAACTCTCCCACACTGTTTATAAATATTCTCTACATAGTTATACAGCATAATCCCTTTGTATTCTCTTAGATATTAGGTAAGATTCATTGAAATTATGTATGTAAACACACTGTTTATATACAGTAAAACCTAAATATTATTTTAAAGATATTGAGTGTCTTCCATATCACATATGTTTCAGCCATTACGATAGACAGGCCACCAGCAATAAATACGTACAATGCAAGAAAAATTGAATACAGTAAATGTGTGTACAGTGACACTAAACGTACGTACATGTACTAAGTACTGTAAGTAGAAAATTAATTATGGTTACTCACCAACAATGACACGACAACTTGTCCGATAACAATGAGTTTAATTTTACTGCACAACAAAGGAGAGCGTTACAGCCCTTCTAAAGGAGCCACTTCAGGCAACTATGTAGCACCGCCATTATTCTTCTTCAATCCAAATCCCTAAAGCAGATTCCATCCGGACTACTGCCTTATTACATCCACATACAACTCGTTTTGCACCCTGTTTAAAAGGACACTGTGGCTGTAGATCTTATATTCCTTTCCTACTTTTTAAATAAAAAGAATCGTAGCCTCATTGATGCTGTAATGGCTTCCTACAGCGGTGTAGCTTTTCCCTTCTTTCAACAAATCCAAAATGTTTACCTTTTCGGCAGTCATTAATATCTTCCGTTGGCGCTTGGGCACGGCCCCTGAAGCAGTAGCAGATCGTTTTGGAGCCATAATGAAGGGCTTGACTATGCACAAAGATAAACACAAAAGAGCACAAAAGTTAACTCTTTACACAGCGAAACACATTGATGCTAAATGAGCGAGACGAGACTTCCTGGTTAACACCGCATTCAGCACACAGGAATCTAACTGCATTCTCTGATTGGTTAGCTTCTCAGCCATCCGCCAATAGCGTCCCTTGTATGAAATCAACTGGGCAAACCAACTGAGGAAGCATGTACAGAAAGTAAAACTACCCATTGTCCGCAGAACCCGCGAAGCAGCGAAAAATCCGCATTATATATTTAGTTATGCTTTCATATAAAATCCGCGATAGAGTGAAGCCGCGAAAGTCGAAGCGCGATATAGCAAGGGATTACTGTATAGGAATAGGAACTGAAGAGAGTGAGCAAGAGATGAAAGATCAGAAAGCCAGCAAAGGAGGACAAAACCAATACACCTTCACCCTAACAAACCTGCCAGTTTGCTAGTTGTAATTCTGGAAAATGAAGATGGTGAACTGCAAGCTGTGGTACGTGGATGAGGAGCGGAAAACCGTGGAACGACATACCCATCTTCTCTTTGGGCAGAAGTACAAACTCTAGGAAATGAAAGCTTCTCTTCTTGCCACACTGGAGAATTCCTCCAGAACTGAACCTAAAACATTGACTCCACAATGATGTTGCATTGGTATCCAGGCTGAGTCAGTTTTTCAACCACCACTAAAGATTTAAATATTACGGGAAAATTATTATTGTAAACTTAGAGTGGCAGCTGACAAAGTATCACCCATAAAAAGTGCAGTGAAATCATCCACTTTGTTTTTGCCTGCAAAACTCCAACAGTTTGCAAGCTTAAGAAGGTGAGAAAAAATGGAGGAAAAATTAACCAAACACCAGGTCTGCACCAGGGATCTTCTTTAAACAATTACCTTTTTGATCGCATTGTGGATGTGGTGAGTCAGGGAATAAAGGACCAATCCCCCTGCTGCATGTTTTTGTGTTGATGACAGTGTGTTGTGTAGCACCAGAAAAAAGAAAGTTGGAAGAATGGAGAGGGGCTTTGGAAGATTGAGAGATGAAGATAAATAGGAAGAAGAGGTTTAATGATGATCAGAATTCAGAAGTTAAGACCTATTGAAAAGAATAGATAAAATATAAATATCTAGGCTCTGTGGTAGCCCAAGATGGAAAACTAGACGCAGTGAAGACCCACAGGGGGTAATGTAGATGGAACAATTGGAAGAAGGTATCAAGAGTATTGTGTGAGTGAAGATTTAAGGCAAAGGTTAAAAGTAAGGTTTTTAAGACACTGGTATGACCAGCAATGATGTATAGAGCTGAGCCATGGGTAGTAAAGGGAGAGCAGGAGAAGAAGGTGGATGTGTCAGAAATGAGAATGTTAAAATCAGTGTGTGGAGGAAAGAATAAGAAATGAGACAATCGGAAGGACAACAAAAGTGGAAGAAATTCTAAGAAAGTACAGGAAAGTAGGTTGAAGTGCTACGGACATGTGATGAGGAGAGACAATGAATATGTGGGTAAAAGAGTGATAGGAACAGAAGTACAGGGCAAGAAAAAGCGAGGGAGGGCAAAGTGAGGGTGGATAGATAAAGTAAAAGAAGATCTCGAGGAAAAGGGCTTGACTGGCAAGGAGGTGCAGGACCAAGCTATATGGAGAAGGCTGATCAAGCACATCGACCTCAAAGGGAAAGTAGAAGAAGAAGAATCAAAAATGAGATCTCTACTGACATATTAGGATGCTGAAAAATTAATTCATGCTTTTGCTTTTAGCTGTATCATTTAATGCTGTGCACTTCTGTCAGAATTACCTAAGAAAGACATAAATCGGCTTCAGCTAGTTCAAAAACACAGCAGCAAGAATCTTACTAACAAAAGAAAATCAGTGCCTAGTTCACCAGTTTTAGCTTCATTACACTGGCTGCTGATATCTTTTACAACTGATTGTAAGATGCTGATGATCACATATAAGGCTGTTAACAATCTCGCTCCTGCCTACATTTCAGAGTGTCTCTCACACTACCTTCCAACTCGCAATCTGAGATCCTCCAACCCTGGTCTGCTCAATGTACTGAGAACCGGGTATAAAAGAAGGGGTGAGGTGGCTTTTAGCACTTTTACCACCAAATTATGGAATGCTCTGCCTAAAAAGATACACAAGGCTAGCTCCGTGGAAGTCTTTAATAAACTTCAGGTTTTTTTTAATTTGGCATCTGGTTAATCTTCCATATGTGCATGATTTAGTAGACTAAAATAGTCATTTAAATATTCTGTGTTAGTTTCAATGTATCAGTGACTGACATGTTTTCTTTTCTTCCCAGTTCTCTGTGGTGGCACATTCCTGCTCCCAGTCTGCACTCTGTGCTGCTGCTCATAATGCAGTTAAAAATGGACGCTGCACACGTCTGCAAAACTGGACATGGACATCACTGGACTTTAACGGTAACATTCTAATGTTTTACATTCTTACTGTGTTGTTCTTATATTATTGCTTTTGTGGTATTTACTATTAGAATACTTAACTAAAATTCTGAGGAATAACCTAAGTTCATTTATGTTTGGTGTTTGCCATTGTCCTGTTTCTGCACACAAAGAATGATAACACATTTAAGATGTGCACAGAATCATAAGTGAATGATAATTGGGCAGCTCATAATGATTAATCTGCAAATCAAATGAGTCAGAATCATTAGACTGGTTCTCAGGTAGTCCCTCATTTGTGAATCAAATGCGCTTTAAGCAACTACCAAGGAAATAAAACATGCAGATGACATCACCAAGGACACCCATGCGATTTATCTCTCCCATTGAACTTCACTGAGTCAATTTGGATGTACTCACAAATTGCATCATATGATTCACTGAAAAGAGCCGTTCTAAAAACACAAATTATTTGCGAATCTCTCATCACTATATCCCTCTCCCTCCCCATGGTTGATTGTGTTGTAACAGTTAAACAAGAGAATTAGCGCAACTAGAAGGTTCTGCTGAAACGCATAAAGCAGACCATGGAGGAAGAACTTGACATTGACAACTAGCACCATAAATGGCAACAGCAGTCACAGAGCTTTAAGTAAAGCCCATTATATTGACACATGTATGTGTTGCAAAGCCCCTTTCAAGTAAACAGCAGGCACCTGAAATAGCAGAACATTTAATAAAAGAAACAACGATTTACAGTACATTGGAAATAAATTAAATATTAGAGATAAAGTCCAACACCAAACCATTACTATGCTATTAGGTTAACAAAAAAAGGGACATTTAGTCAGAAGACGCAGTCAAGGACCTCAAGTTCTTACTGCTCAATGGAATCCTTGAATGAAGCAAGGCTGAATGGAAAAGCTGCCTGTTATACTGAATTCATCAATGGCCTGCAGCGCGTCCTCAGTCGATAAGAATCACCCGAGTGTAGCTTGAAGATTGAAGACCAACACAGCTAATGTAACTTGTAAATTAACTTTACTTGTCGGCTCCCTTTCGGTTTGTAGGGGTGGGCAGCATCGGTCCTGGAGGGTCACAGTGGCTCCAGGTTTTTGTTCCAACCAAGTTGCTTCATGAGAAGTCAATTATTGCTGGTGAAGCACTTACCGCTTAACTGACATTTTGATGCTTCATTTTAGTGGTCTCACTTGTTCACCCCAAAACAGCTGCATTCATTATTAGTAATAAGATACAAATGACAAAATGACTCAGCAGTTCTCCATCTAACTTGTTTCCATTTACACCTGTGTGGATTCATCCATAGCACTTATTTATCTTTAGCTGCTTTGTCTCCCTGCCAAATAGCTGAGATGACTTCTGGAGATATTGTTTCATTATACTCAATATCTGGTTTAATAAAACACTTAAGAGAAGAATATGACAGCCTGAAAATGATCTGTTTTAGGCTTCAAATTGTTTGGATGATATTTTTGGAAAGGAAAAAAAAACTATAATATAAGAACTTAAAAACCATAGAATTAAATGAGGTGTGGGATTGGCAAGGATTGGTTTCTCATGAAGCAATTGGGTTGGAATGAAAACCTCCAGCCGTCACAGCCCTCCAGGCCCGACATTGCCTACCCCTGGTTTACAGGATAGCCTAACACACTTTTTATGAGATCCCACCACTTAAATACATGCATAATATTTCAGTTATCTAGTAAGCTTCTGTCATCTTGGCTGCCCATTTTTGTACATGGCTGTCTGCTTTCTCAATGTCTGGTTTAAGATTAAACAATAAATTGATAGGCAATTGTGGAGGCTCTGCTATACAAGAGGAAAAAATGGAGAATACCAGTTGTAGGGCATGCACAATTTGTAGTAAGAAGTCTTTTCACTCTTCATCTGAAGCAGACTTTGACTCACTCACTCTACTGGACGATAAGGGCTTGTGTGGATATGAGCTGTTCAGGACAGTCATCAGAGCCCCTGGAGTAAGTCATTCTCAAGCTCACACCCCTAGTCGTGGGGTTAGCTTTGCAGGGTGGGAGGTAAAGTCTTGAAAAATCTTCTCAACCACAGTTTTTCCAGTCTTGGTTTCAGGGGCATACAGTTGTGCTTGAAAGTTTGTAAACCCTTTAGAATTTTCTATATTTCTGCATAAATATGACCTAAAACATCATCAGATTTTCACTCAAGTCCTAAAAGTAGATAAAGAAAAACCAGTTAAACAAATGAGACAAAAATATTATACTTGGTCATTTATTTATTAAGGAAAATGATCGAATATTACATATTTGTGAGTGGCAAAAGTATGTGAACCTTTGCTTTCAGTATCTGGTGTGACCCACTTTGCAGCAATAACTGTAACTAAACGTTTCTGGTAACTTTTGATCATTCCTGCACACCGGCCTGGAGGAATTTTAGCCCATTCCTCCGTACAGAACAGCTTCAACTCTGGGATGTTGGTGGGTTTCCTCACATTAACTGCTCGCTTCAGGTCCTTCCACAACATTTCAATTGGATTAAGGTCAGGTCTTTGACTTGGCCATTCCAAAATATTAACTTTATTCTTCTTTAACCATTCTTTGGTAGAATGACTTGTGTGCTTAGGGTTGTTGTCTTGCTGCATGACCCACCTTCTCTTGAGATTCAGTTCATGGACAGATATCCTGACATTTTCCTTTAGAATTCTCTGATATAATTCAGAATTCATTGTTCCATCAATGAAGGCAAGCCGTCCTGGCCCAGATGCAGCAAAACAGGCCCAAACCATGATACTACCACCACCATGTTTCACAGATGGGATAAGGTTCTTATGCTGGAATGAGTGTTTTCCTTTCTCCAAACATAACGCTTTTTATTCAAACCAAGAAGCTCTATTTCGGTCTCATCCATCCACAAAACATTCTTCCAATAGCCTTCTGGTTTGTCCACGTGATCTTTAGCAAACTGCAGACGAGCAGCAATGTTTTTTGGAGAGCAGTGGCTGAATACACCTGACTCTAATTTCACCTCCAAACTAACTGCTAATCCTAGAGATTCACATACTTTTGCCACTCACAGATATTTAATATTCGATCATTTTCCTCAATAAATAAATGACCAAGTATATATTTTTGTCTTATTTGTTTAACTGGTTTCTCTTTATCTACTTTTAGGACTTGTGTGAAAATCTGATGATGTTTTAGGTCATATTTATGGAGAAATATAGAAAATTCTAAAGGGTTCACAAACTTTCAAGCACAACTGTAAGCTTTTGTAAAGTCAATAAAATGATTCTTCAGAACCAAAACATATTCATAACCTTCTACTTGGCACAAAGTTCAGAAAGTCTACAGAGAAGAGTTTGAAAGGTTCACTTATACTGATGGAACCCATAGTTGCTCTTTCTAGGTCACTGGTGTGCTTCTGCTTGATGTGCAGGCACATTTTCGAATTACGTAATCTTCAATGTCAAGCTGCATGTAGGGTCAATAACATCTTTCTTCGGCCAGATGAACTACCTTGTCAGATCTGATCTGCCCCATGGCATCAAGGAGGCTTTTGAGGACAACTGGTTTCAGTTTATGTAATAAAACAAGTTCCTTCCTTGTTCCTAGTTGTTTGCACAAGACTCCCTTGTAATGAGAGAGTTTGTTCCTTTCATGCATCAGTCTCTTTATTTCAATTCTTTTTGATTCTTGTCCTTCTTATTTGGAGTCCATCATCTGCTTTTGAGATGTATTACTTCTCTGATGGTAGCATCTTCTTGCTGTCTGACCCTGACATCATTTAATGTGACTTTATCAGCACTTCCTGGCAGCACATCATCATCCATTGAGGCAAACTGCAGAGCAGCCAACCATGGCACTTCTTTATCTTTAGCTGCTTTGTCTCCATGCCATACTCAGTAATGGTGGTAAGTCCACCAGGAAGTGGGACAGCATATCAGCATCCGTATTTGCCTTCCCAGCGCTGTATTTGATGTTAAAGTCATCTAACTCCCCAACCCAGCGTTGAAGTGCTGCATTCTCTTTTTCTGTACTCAGCACATACATTAGAGTGTTATTCTCTGTATACATAGTAAAGGTGGGTGCACATTACAAATACTGTAGTCTGTGAGTTTATCACAGGTTACCCATTTGAGGGCCAACAATTCTAGTTTGCTAGAGTGGAGGGGGGATTTTTTTCTCAACTGGGGTGAGGTTAGAGGCTCTGAGGCTAGGGATCTATGCCGGCAATCCGAAGGCATAAGCATCAGAAGTGACTACTCCTTTGGGCCCTTGAGTAGGGCCCTTAATGTGCAATTGCTTCGTCCTGGGAATGACGTTAATCTGCATCCAGCCCTGTCAGCAGGTCCTCCAACTTGCAGGGAAAGCTCAGGGGTTAGTTGGAGGATTGGCACTTTAGCCACTGTAAAAAACCTCACACTGTTCCATTATGGTGCTGAGGTGTCACCCGATGTGTGGGTGGTTTGTCATCACATCAGCGCAGGCTCCCAACCTCTCTCTGGGGTGAGTGTTCTGGTTAATTACATGTAGTTTGGTGTCTTCCTTTTGGTAGAGTACTGTCTTTGTTTTGATGCATCAGCGTGCAATATAAAGGGCAACTCAAAATTTGGGAAAGCAATTATGGATGGACTGGTGAGTGTGTCCACATACTTAGCAATGACTGTACGCTGTTCATTAATCCACTGAACTGGTGTCCTAGAAGGTGGCTGTACATTGGATTTCAAGCTGGTCTTTCCACTGTTTTCAATTTTACCTTTTAAAAGTTCAAATTAAGATCTTTAAAAATTGGAAAGGTCCTGCATGAAGGAGCAGTAATAACTAAGGAAGCCCAGAAATGATACAACTTATTTGGCTGTTGTGGGTTCCTTTTATCATTAACTGCTATACTGCTGCTAAATCCTTATAGTCAATCTGCACCCAATCTCCACAAACTATGCACCAAATTATTCACCTGAATAGCTCGCATTTCTCTGGTCATAATTTTATTCTGTGGTATCTTACCCATCAGGCGCACACGCCCAGAGAATCCAGGGACTTTTTCTATATGACAAAGACACATGGAGCATGTGGAAAGGCATCCAGGCTATCACTAATTACAGGACAACACCACCCACTTCTGACAGTGACGCCTCCCTTCAAGATGTGCAGAATAAATTCTATGCACGGTTTGAATCACAGAAGAACGTGGTGATGAGGAAGACCTCCTCTCCTCCTAGTGACCAAGCATTATATTTGACTGTGGCTGATGTGAGAAATACTCTGCGAAGAGTCAACCCACGGAGGGCTGCAGGACAAGACAGTATTCCTGGGAGAGTACTAAGGGAATGTGTAAACCAGCTGGCAGACGTTTTTACTGACATCTTTAACATCTCCCAGAGTACTTACATTGTCCCAACCTGTTTCAAAACCACCGCCATAGTTCCCGTGCTAAAAAAGTCACAAATTTCCAACCAAAATGACTACCGTCCCATTGCACTCACTCCTATTATCATGAAGTGCTTCGAAAAGCTTGTCATGAGGCATATCAAAACCCTGCTGCCCCTCTCACTGGACCTCCTGCAGTTTGCTTGTTGCCGGAACTGTTTAAGAGATGATGCAATAGCCACCACTCTCCATCTGGCTCTCGCTCATCTGGACAATAAGAACTCATACATTCGAATGCTGTATATCGACTTCAGCTCAGCATTCAACACGATTATTCCTCAGCAGCTGACGGAAAAGCTGAGCCTGCTGGGAGTGAACACCTCCCTCTGTAACTGGATTCTGGACTTCCTGACTGAGAGACCTCAGTCAGTCAGGATTGGAAACAACATCTCCAGAACCTCCACACTGAGCACTGGAGCCCCTCAAGGCTGGGTGCTCAGTCCATTATTGTTCACACTGCTGACTCATGACTGTGCAGCAACGCACAGCTCTAATCACATTATAAAATTCGCTGATGACACGACTGTGGTGGGTCTCATCAGCAACAACGAGTCAGCATACAGAGAGGAGGTGCAGCGGTTAACGGACTGGTGTAAAGCCAATAACCAGTCTATAAATGTAGAAAAAACAAAGGAGATGATTGTTGACTTTAGGAAGACTAAGAGTGACCATCTGCCAATGAAAATTGACGGCTTAACTGTGGAAGTCATCAATAGTACCAAATTCCTGGGTGTCCACCTGGCAGAGAACCTCACCTGGTCCTATGACATCAGCTCTTTAGCCAAGAAAGCCCAGCAGTGGCTCTACTTCCTGTGTAGGCTGAGAAAAGCCCATCTTCCACCAGCTATTCTAATAACATTCTACAGAGGAACCATGCAGAGCATCCTGAGCAACTGCATCACTGTCTGTTTTGGAAATTGCATGGTCAGGGACCGTAAAGCCCTACAGCAGATAGTGAAGACAGCTGAAAAGATCATTGGTGTCTCTCTTCCTTCCATCATGGACATTTACACCACATGCTGCATCCACAAAGCCACCAGCATTGTGAATGACCCAACACACCCTTCACACTCACTGTTTTCACTCCTGCATTTGGGAAAAAGGTACGAAGCATTTGGGCCCTTACCACCAGAATGTGTAACAGTTTTTTCCCCCAAGCAGTCAAATTCCTGAACACTCATGGACCAGTCTGATATCTGATATCTGTGTTCTGTTCTGCAATGTTGCACATGGTAAGCACATGTTTACACATTTGATTCCTAAACACTCATGGACCGATTTGATATCTGATATATGTGTTCTGCACATGCACCTTGTTATATATGTTCCTTGTTATATGTGTCTTTATGTTATGTGTCGGGGATTCTTCATTGCCCTGTGTTCTATGTAGCACCATGGTCCTGGAAGAACATTGTTTCATTTCACTGTATGCTGTATTACTACTGTATATGGATGAAATGACAATAAATACTCTTGAACTTGAATCAAGTCTTCCACGTGGTCATGAAATGCAGCACCTCATCTAAATATGGGGAGCCGCACTTACCCCTCAATTGCTCTAGTGCCCCCTCCAGCAAGAGCTTTGCGCAACCCAAAAGGAATGCATATCCACTAATAGTAGACCCCAGTGGGTGGTACTGACGGCAGTGGCAGATCTTGAGTCCTCATTCTTGATGGTATGTACTGCCTTGGTTCAGAATTGAAAATGACGAGTAACTCCATCAGGTTACCCAGCAGGTCTTGAAAGTGTGATAGGTGGTGTCTGTCAGGGATGGTTTTATGACCACACCAAGATGCATACTTGAGTCCAGAGAACTGGAGGCACGATCTCGAAAGTTCAAGCTGTATTCTTTCATCTCTTTCTATAGGGGATTTTTAAGAAGCATTTTCTACGCAGGAGTCTCATCCTTTTGGCAGATCTTTAGCTTCACGTCTAGGATGCAACCAGTGTCATTAAATTCACATGAAAACACATCTGACTGTTCATGTAACAATTATTAATGGCAGCGATCCCTTCTTGAAGTGCTGGGGCAGTGAAAGAGAGAAAATTAAGGGGCTTTGACTGGTTCTGTAGGAGTAGCTGCCATTCACAGAGGTGTGTCGATTAACATTTGGGGGGGTTGTATCCAATCCTAGATGTTAATATGAAATTCACAGCACATGATAACTGAAGTCTTCTGTAGCAGACATCTAAACAGATGGGTATAAACTTGTATGCATATACAGTATGTGTGGTCTACAATGAAGAAGTCCTTTAGTGTAATACTGAAAATAGCCACTAGATGACACTACTGTTACAAATTATGCTATTAAGCAGTGAGCCTTAAAATAGAAACATAATGATTCTTTGTGTTATTAATACATTAGATATTCTCAGTTTAAAGTATCTTATGGGACTATACAGACAATTATTTTCCCCCCAAATATACTAATTTTACATGTTTAACTTTAACAGGGAGTTTACTCACTAAACTTACTTCACTTGACGCACTATTTGCAAACACTAAACAATTTTAATACATGAAAAAACTACTAAACAGACTCGTGAGAACAAATACACTTTCTTTTGCTTTATTTTCCTGAAAAAATAAATATAAAGCATGTCAACTTTGCACATTTATATACAGGTGTATTTTGTAAATGGTATTCAAAATAACATTAAAAGCTTAAAATAAATGAAATTGAGATTCAGTGTGTAGTGCTCTATGAGAGAATACATGCCAGGTAATGCTTTCTTGATACAAAGAAAAAAACTACAGAACTTCACTGAACGCAATAAAACAATATAACACAGCTGTCGCACCTCTGGCCTCATCAACCCACTCATGCAGTGAATGTGAATTATGTTCTTACACGGCATGGCACCTCCAGCTACCACAAATGCTTTACAACAGTTTATGTCTTTAGGTTCCATAAGTCTTACCTATGGAAGTTAGAATGTATTTTTCCCTTCAACCAATGTAGACTGACCAAAAAAATTAAGAGAATGTTTATTCATCACAGTCAGGAATATCAATCTGTCCAGTTAGGAAGCCTAAGCGATTGTGAATCAACTTCAGCAGCATTCTGTGTCTTGTTCACGTCTGTCACATGTGCTCAGTGTGAAACTGCTCTCATCTGTGAAGAGACTTTAGGCTTGCCCTTTTAAACACTTGCTCCATCACTAACAAGACCTCGCTGATTAATGACCTCATCTCTCAGAAGCAAGTGGACATATTTCTTCTTACAGAAACTTGGCAACAACCTGATGACTATTTACATTTAAACTTGTTGTCTCCCCCAGGCTATAGCCACATGTCTAAACCCAGGTTAACAGGAAAAGGGGGTGGCCTGGCTGTGGTTTATAGATCTACCTTGACAATGAAGGAACTCTCCTTTTTTGAAGTCATATCTTTTTGAATATATTGCTGTTAAAATGGTTTCCTCCCCTCCTGTACTGCTGTTGTTAGTTTATCGCCCTCCAAAATTCATGTTGATGTCAACTGCTCTCTTATAGCTGAATGTATCTCAACTTTGGATTGTTTTGACTTGACACAGCATGTGGATTTTCCCACTCATACTCAGGGTCATATTCTTCACTTGCTTTGTTCAAATGGCTTGAATAATGTCTCTGTCTCAGGTTCACTCTCTGGTATTTCTGATCATAAGCTTATTGAATGTAACTTTAGCATTATTACTATATCTGTCAAGAAAAAGTCTGTCTCCTGTCGCAACATTAGGTCTGTTAATTCTGATTTGTTTGCTGCTTCCCTTCTGTCTTCGTCTCTTTCTGAATTTCATAGTCTTCCCTCTCCTGAAAACATGGTTTCCCTTTATAACAGATGTGTTTCCCAACTGTTAGATAACTTTGCTCCCTTAAGGACTAGGCATGTTCCAGCCTCCTGCTCTTGTCCCTGGTACACTGATGAGCTCAGAGCTATGAAAGCCACTGGCTGGTGTCTTGAACGGCTTTATAAGAAAACGGGCCTCATAGTTCATTCACAGCTTTACACTGAGCACATACTTAAATATAGGGATGCCCTTAACACTGCTTGCTCCAATTATTATTCCTCCCTCGTAAATGGTGCTAAGACTAGGCCTAGAACTCTTTTTAGAGCTGATAATAAACTCCTCCAACCCCCTCCTCTAGCATGCCCCAATATAGCTAAACAGTGTCAGGCTTGCTTACATTTCTTTAATACCAAAATTGATCAAATCTATCACAGTTTCCCCTCCAGACCTCAATCACTCACTCATTCTGATCTGCTATCTTTAGCATCAAGACTCACTTGTTTCTCGCCTGTTGACTCTCTTGCCATCTCTGAACTTATTAATAAGTCTAATTCCTCCTCCTCCTTGCTTGATCCTGCCCCCACTTCTCTGCTTAAGACATGCTAGTCCATAACTAGTACTGTATTCCTGTTTCCTCATTGGTAAATGCATGTTTCATTTCAGGCTCTGTCCCTACTGCCCTCAAAACTGCTGCAGTTACCCCAATCCTTAAAAAACCTGACCCGGATCCTTCCTTTCGCTCCAGTTACAGGCCTATCTCTAATCTCTCTTTTTTCACTAAGATGATGGAACACATGGTTGCTACACAACTCCATGCTTTTCTTCTAGATAATACACTCTATGAGCCTTTTCAGTCTGGCTTTTGTACACCGCACAGCACTGAGAAAGCTCTTCTCTGTGCAGTCAATGATCTTCTCCGGTATGCAGACTGCGGTTCCCTTAATATTCTCCTGCTTCTTGACTTAAGTGCAGCATTTGACACTGTTAATCATGAACTTCTCCTGTCATGACTCTCTGCTGTAGGCATCTCTGGATTAGCCCTTCAATGGCTCACATCATATCTTTCTAATAGGCAACAGTTTGTCACACTCAGCCACCTCACCTGTGTCGCATGGTGCTCCTCAGGGTTCAGCCCTTGGGCCATTACTTTTTCTACTTTATATCCTTCCTTTGGGTCAGACTATTCTCAGAGATGGCCTTAACTTCCACTGTTATGCAGGCGATTTACAGTTATATCTTAGTACAGACTCTCCTACAGATTCACCTCCCAGTACACTCACTGACTGCATCACTGATCTTAAGCTATAGATGGAAAATAACTTTCTCAAACTTAATGCCAATAAAACTGAAGTGTTACTGGTAGGTCCAAAATCCCAACTTTCTAAGGCATCCAATTTCTCTATTTCTGTTGATGGTACACTTGTCAAACCTGCTCCTGCTGTCAGAAATGTTGGTGTTTTGTTTGATTCATCACTTAACTTTGAGCTACAAATTAGGCCTCTTTGCAAAATTTCATTCTATCATCTCCGTAACATTGCCTGCCTCCGTCCATTTCTGTCCTTTAATGATGCTCAAACGCTGGTTCATTGTTTCATAATGTCTCGTATTCATTATTGCCATTATAATTCCCTTTTCATTGGCCTCCCTGCAAAAGCTACAGTATATTCAGAACTCCATAGCTAGAGTCCTCACCTACACAAAGCGTTTTGCTCACATCTCTCCTGTTCTCTCCAGGCTTAATTGGTTACCGGTTCCATCAAGGATTAAATTCAAGATTCTGCTTCTCACCTTCAAAGCCATACATAACCTTGCCCCCCTCTACCTCACTCAGCTATTAGCTCCTTACACTCCTTGTCGCTCTCTCAGGTCCTTGAGCAGTAATCTCCTTACTGTGCCACACACCAGACTCTCCACCTTGGGAGGCAGGTCCTTCAGTGCTATAGCCCCTCAACTCTGGAACTCTCTCCCTCAGTCTCTCCGAGATTGCTCCTCTTTCTGCATTTTTAAATCTCAACTGAAAACTTTCCTCTTCTACAAACTTTTGTCATCTGTGTATTTTTTTTTACACTGTATGTAAAGAAACCTTGGGTTTGTGAAAGGCACTCAATAAATGTAACTTATTATTACTATTATTATTATTATGGATAGCATACAGACTTGTGCAGATTTGTGGTGGATAAAATTAAATGTCAGTAAATGTAAAGTATTATATGTAGGAAGTGAAAATGTTTGGTTTGAATACACAATGGGAGGTCTGAAAATTTGAAAGTACTCCTTATGAAATGGATTTAGGAGTCGTAGTGGATTCAACACTATCAACTTCCAGACAGTGTTCAGAAGCCATTAAGAAGGCGAACAGAATGTTAAGTTATAGAGCATGGTGTGTGGAGTACAAGTCCAAAGAGGTTATGCACTGGTGAGGCCTCAACTATAAAACCAAGTGCAGTTTTGGTCTACAAAAAAAGACATCGGAGTATATGAAAACATCCAGAGAAGAGCAACTAGGCCGATTCCAGGGCTACACAAAGAACCATAGGAATAAGATGCCGAGTAGCGTGGTAGACAGTAGGAGTTTAGGGGCCAAAATCTTTGTTGGGCTGAATGGCCTGTTCTCGTCTACATCATTCTAATGCTATATCAATAGTACTCTTGATTGTGTCAGCTTTGTTTTATATTCTTTCTGTCCTCCTGAATAACAAGTTCACCTGTCACTCAATATTTATTGCTTTATTTTATAAGATCTTAGCATTCTTTTCTGCTGTGAGACATGAATGTCTCTGTTTGAGTGTAAGGGTGATTATATTATGTTAGCAAAAATAGTAAAAAGATAACTTAAGAGATCCGATGACCTGTATTCAACAAGACTGCACAGTTGTTATATACACAGAAATTTCAAGGGTGGTGGATCAACTCAAAGGATATAAGTATAATAAGTATATTGTAAAATAGGTTTTTATTTTATAAACATGTAGATCATTTAGGTGCAAATCACCAAACCAACCAGAGTAAAGGGATGCATTGATTGACACACTATTCAAAACTATAAGTTTCTTTCTATAATTAAGATGTTGATTTCTACCACAGCTCCTCTCAATGCTGAGAGTCCTCCACTCTACTCCGAACCTCTCCCAGATGTCTGTGCTTCTTACCCTGTCTCTAAGGATGAGTCTGGTTAGAAAGTTCATGTCGGTTGCTTGTACCCAGAATCTTTTCCTTTCTGCCATTACCCAAAGCTCATGACCAAAGGTGAGGGTAGGGATGTAGATCAAAACAGAGAGCTTTGCCTTCTGGCTCAGTCACTTCTTCACCACTACAGATCAGTGTGGTGACCACCTAACTGCACTCGCCATCCCAAGCACAGTTATGTTTACTTCATTAAATAGTCATAAATGTTGATGAACTCAGTGGTTAAACAATGAAAATATCTTCGGACTAAATTCTCAGGGTGTATATTAATTACTCTAATATCCAGTCAGTAAATTACCAGAGGCGTCAAGTACTTTTTAGCAAGTTGACGGCTACATATGTTGAAGTGAATTATGCTTGTCTGTTATGTTGCGGCTCAGGGACACATTGGTTAGTGGGGCTTACACACATCTCCAGGTTCCAAAGTTCATTGGCTGTGTGGGGCTTTTCTGGGCTCTCAGATTTCCTTCCACATCCCAATCACATGTAGGTTAATGTGACCTTGTGGGTGTGAGTGTGCCCTACAATGGCCTTGCTCCCAGTGTTGCTGCAATTGAAAACTGCATCTAATTGCCCATAAGAGGAATAAGCACACTGGGAAATGTATAGGTATTATGAGAAAATGAAAAAGTGATATGGCACCACATATGTTGGCACCTTTTTTGTGGAATTTCAAATTCTTCCAGTGTCCCATGCGTTGGAGCTGTATGTTTCAGTTTCTCATACCCGAGGCATACATTTTAAGCTGAATTGCGGCTCTACATTGGTCCTCTGTGTACGTGTGTGTTTGCGTGGGTGACGTTATTGTGTAATGTAATGAAGCCCCACCCAAGTTTGGGTCTTGCCCTCCACCCAGTGCTTCCAAGATTTGATGAGACACTTTGTAGACTGAAACTAGAAAGAGCAGGTACAAAAAAAAAATGATCAAGTGCAAATCTAACAAAAATGTACACAACAGGGGTCTAGATCAGTGGTGTTCTTGGGGCCCCCCTGTGGCTGCAGGTTTTTGTTCCTACCAATTTAATAACTGGTCTCATTGTTTCATTAGCTTCCATTTTACATCTCTTATTTTGTATTCAGAGAAGTACAGCAATTTGAAATTTACATTTATAAAAAATATCTGCATTCTTTCAATGCCTAACCAGTTTTTTCTTTGTCATTTTTAATTGTTTTTTGACAAATGACAATTAACGACAAGATAAGCAGACACTAGTGCAAACAACATGGAATGCTAATAGGCAGCTATTTTACTATTACAGACTTATTAGTAAATAATACCTTGAAAATAGCTAAAATATTAAAACAAACAAAATATTAAAAAGTAAAAAGAATGAATTCTTAGTGATCTAACACATTCTAACGTTGTTCTGTAAATATTCAGCATATGCAGTTCATAGTTTCTGGACTGATTAAAAAATATAATAAAATCACAAACTAACAGTTCGCCGAGTTCAATTAAAGGTAAAGGCTGGTTAGAATGAAAACCTCCACCCACCGGGGGCTCCCAGGACTAAACTTGAAAACCACTTGTATAGACTGTGAGGAATGGCTGCATCTTGTAAGAGTTGTGAAGCAAGTCACAGGACTGCATTCCTGAAGAAATCAGTTCATCTAAAGAAAGTCAACCAAAGATCAGGTCAAGGTTCTTCACAGCACCCGATTATGTAGTCAGAGGGGAAAGTGGAGCAGGGCTGAAATGGACAGAATCCATTGCAAAAAGGCAGTGTTCTTGTAACCAGACCTCCAAATGGTCACCTTCAGCTTCACTATTTATTAAAGGCTGTACTCTACATTCTGAATCCTGCAGCCCAAGTTCACATCTAGCAGCAGTGAGAAGGGTGGCATCCAAATGTATTTTATGTTGATAGAGTCATCAAGACCAATGTTTAGTGAAACTTCTATGGTTAGAGAAGTGAAAGGTATGTTGGACTTGCAAAGATGAAGTTTACAGTGATGCTGCTAAATCCATGATGAGATGGCACAGAACTCAGCTGGAGATCTGGGCTAAAACATCTGGGTTGAAAAAAATGAAGATGTGAGCATCTGTGACATAGAGGTGTTATGAGAAGCCATCATACAAGAGGAAGTGTGCCCACGGAAAGATTTTGCAGTTTGCTGTCACACAGAAACAAGAGTGTTTTGTGGACTATATACTTTAGCAGCAGGAAATCTACATAATAATTCCGATTTAGAGGGCTTCTCAACCTGAGGACTCTTTCAAGGTGGGTGTTGATAAAAGTTGATTTAAAGGGTAGAAGGCTGCCAGAGTCAAGGGGTAGAAAGCTAAATGCCGAGAAAAATCGCCTATATTAGTTTTATCCACTAGATGGCAGCAAAGACAGCAAGTCACACACACTTCAGGCATTAATTTTCTTTACAGCACAGCATCAAATACTAGCCATCACTCTTATAAAACAAAACCGAAAAATACTCTTCTGAAGATGTTTTGTGTATTGTTGATGAGTTGGATTTTGTACTGTCAGATTTTGAGCTGTCAGAAGAAAGTGACAATGAAAGTGCTGCACATATTGCAAATTATGCATGCTTGTTGCTGCTTTGAACAGAATCATATGCTTCAAAATGACCATGTATAGACTAAGCATTCATACTTTTGTTAGTTGTATGTTTTCCACAATTTGAGTAAAAAAAATTTGACATTTTTGGCAAAAAGTGAGTTTTTCTGACAAAAAATAATCAACTTACAGTCAAGACAAAAAAAATCAAGAAAATGCCAGTGCATCTATTCTCTTGTAACTAATGCTGTTTATAAAAAGTGCATATTTTTAATTCCTATTTTAAATGTCACATTACATGACTTTTATAACGATCTTAATCTTAGCGAGTCAGAGGCAGTCAGATACGTGAAGTTGGTTGCATAATGACTTGCCAGCGACTCAATCTGACTAGTGCACGACTTGCTTCAATAAGGGTCTTTAGTGAAAGGGGCAGGGTCTATGTGCAGGTGTTGAATTAAAGTCTTTTTACAGGTCACCTGATCAGACATTGTTTCACCCACACCTTGTTGGGTATAAATGCACCTAATGCCCTTTTATGTGTTTGAGAAGCGGAAAACTTCAGTGCATAAGCTGTAGTGATGGTCAGAGAGCTAAAACAAATTGACGACTTTTTGTGAAAGTATACCACCTATTCAGTAACTGTAGTTTTCTCATTTCAGAAAAAATGGTGTGACTTTACACATTTTAAAATGTGTGTGAATCTAACTTAGAAGAAATAATATATTTAATTATTATTACTACTATTTTCTGAACACAGATCTTTTTTGTACAAATCATGAATAGTCAGTGCCTATCTGAATACCGGGTAGGATGGCAGCCCTTGCAGTACACTCACACATAGGGCCACACTTATAACTCACAACTGGCACATTTACATTCTTTGTAACTGCAAGTCTTTAGGATTTGGAAAGAAACAAAGTACCCAGAAATAAAGACTGAATTAGTGTAAGCTGCCTTAATTCGGGGTGTTCATAAGAAATGCAATGATTTACTTCATTAGGCAGAAGTATGTAATAAACAAGAATAGCTGCATCACATATTTGAAATATTAAAATATGGGCATCAATTGTAATGCTTCAAGTTTAAATATTCTCAATTGTAATAGAAGATATTATATTAGAATAATAATCATTCTAATACCATAATTGTGATTTCTTACCCTCTGTTAGAGGTCCCTCATAAAAGATAAAAAAAAATTCAAAAACAACATTGTATTTGTAATCATTGACCTTGAAATAGCCTAAAATGGTACTCCACATGCTCAAGTTTGAAAGTTGTCATTTTTAACCTTCCTTGAGTGGCTCTTAGAGTGCTAGGACCACCAGTAAAGAATTAAATATCAAAAATACTATCATATTCAAAACAGAATAAAATGATACTTCACATGCCTATATTACCAATCTTATTTTTCTGAAATGTTTCTACCCTCGTATGTCATTAGGGGTGAACCCCTGGGGTCAGTTGATGTGGCATGTACACCTTCAAGTGCTTCTGACCATTTTTGCAAAAATATGGTCCAAAAATGGGTGTGGGGGGCCGGAAATAAAGGAGGAAACCCCAAAACCTCAACATTTTGCATAACTAGACATCAAGACTTGTTGAATGGTATATCATATGTGGGAATCTTCTCATACTGGTGAGTCAGGAGATGCCGGACAAAAATAACGGAAGTGATTTCAAAGTAAAAAACACAAACACGGGGAAGGGTGTAAAATCCACACAGGTGCTAAGTGAGCCCAGGTCCTGGACCAAATAGGTATCAGTAATAACCACTGAAAATATGACATTTCATTTGTGTTAAACTCCTCTAAATTACAAATATTTCTGACAGACTAACTTAATGTCAAGTTTCATTTTCACTTTACTTACTGGAATTACAACTTGCAAATGAGTAATTTTCTAAATTATGCTTGAGAAGAACACACCTTGTCCACATTTTTTACTCCTATGTGAAGTGCTTTTCTATCTTTAGTATGTAGTTAATTTTTCCATTTGGTAAAAATTCATATGAAAACTGAAAATAACTAGGTAGGGCAGATTTCCTTGATGTTAGTGTTCTGTCAATTCAGTGAATCAATACAGATTTATTACAGAAGACTGAGAAAGTTCAATTCCAGGCAAAAAACGAGCTGGTCTGTACTATATACAAATACGGATGTTCTCATTCTCAGAATCCCTGTTTATACTTGCCTGATGCCATGATGAATTATCCATCGATTCATTTGTGATTGTGCACCCTGTGATGGAACGTTGCTCCTTGCAAGGTCAATTCCTGGCTTGTGCCCAGTTGTTGTCATGATAAATTTAGTCAAGTGCATTAACAGCAAACACTGAACATTCTTAAAACATCTTTTCACAGTCAAAAGTGATGAAAACAACACAAAATGTAGCAGAACAGCTCCTATGGAAGGTGACACTCATTTTTTAAAACTACTTTCCCCAGTCAACTTTAAGAGACCCAACAGCAACATCAGTGTGTGCCAGAACAGAACCAATCCTTGAAATCCATTGGCCCAATACACCACCAAACACAGCGGCGAGGGGGAATCCAGAGAAGAACAAGCAGAATTTACCCAGAAGGAACACTTGACTGCATCAGACAATGCTATGACAAAGACACAACAACAGAGTATGCCGTCAGCACGATTTGCAGGCCACTGGCTTATTGGACTTGGATGAGTTGGGTCAGAATGAGCAGAATTATCAGACAGACTGACATTTTACATTCACAGACCTGATAAAACAATTCAAATACTGCTTTATTCCTGAAAAAGAAAATGTTAAAACAAATAGAACAGATACAGGGACACCGCTTATGTTCTTTTACAGTTATAAAGAAGTTCAGTGAAATATGTAAACTCTGCCCAGTTTGATCTCCAAAGAAAAGAAACAATGACCCCTTAGGTTTTAGTCCTGAATTAAAATATGAGCTAGCTGACATCTTTCACACTTGTTGTTCTGTCATGTGGTGTTTTCTTGTAAGGGTAACATATGTGAAGTGATTTGTGACTTAATGATGTATGTTAACTTTTGAAATGACCTCTATACACCGGTATTGCAGGTTGTAAATAAAGTAAATCCTGAAATTCAGACCTCACATTTATACGTCTCTTAAGACTTTTCATTAGTACGTTGGGTGACGGCAGAAATCATAGTGAAGTACAGTGGTGCCTCATACTTTGAACGATTTTAACTTTGAGTGTTTCAGAGTTTGAATGCTAAATTCGAGAGTAATTTGTTCTGGAGTTTGAATGATGTTTCTATATTTGAACTATGAACACAGTGGAAAAAAAAGCAGGAACAGATGGCACTTTCGCAGTGAGCATAAATATCAAGTCATCTCTCGCTCTCGCTGTGAAAGCATCTCTTGTATTATGCTCATATGTTTTCAGTGCTTTTTTTATTTTATTTTTGGTGTTTGATTATACATATAACCCCTATGTATTAAACATGGCATCCAAGAAGACTGCTGAAGTAACAAAGCCTAAGAGTAAGGATGTAGTATCGACAAATGTGTTGATAAAGGAACTTGTCACGAAGCATGTTTATGAAAGATGACTCCACTTCGAAACAGTAACCTTTCTCTTCCTCTCCACCAGCCACACGGTACATCAGCACTCCTCACTAAGGTACAGTCAATGCAATTTTCATTATTTACATATTTTATTTATTGTTTTCATGTTCTAATTTATTATTTAGGGCATTTACTTGTGTTATTTTTACCTTCAATTATGTGTATTTGCTATTTGTCGAAATGGGTATTGTTTAAAGTCTGGGAACAGATTAATTCACTTTCCATTATTTCTAAAGGGGAAAACTGATTCAGACTTCGAACAATTCAGAGTTCAAACAGTCTCCTGAAACAAATTAAGTTCAAAGTACAAGGCACCACTGTATTCTCACAGTCCAAATGAAGACAAACCTTTTAACATCTAATTTGTTGGTATAGTCAGGGGTGTCCTTCCCAGGCTGATGCCATTAATGGGCAGACCTACTGGGTTTTTGAAAAAATTTTTTTTACTGTACTCTTGAATCGAATCCAGCCTGCAGTTGTAGGTGTTTGAATAACAGAAAGCAGCTACTGGTGAAACACTTAGAAAGTCCTGCCTTTGTCTAGTAATAGGACGAATTTGGATGAGACCCACCTGAGCTCAAATGCAACACTTAAAATTGTAAGAAGCACAAAAGAGTATCTTATTGATGTGTGTGAAGGAAACACTTTTTTGAATAATCTGTACAAGATACAGGTCAGACTTCCTGTGTCAAGGATCATAAGTAAGCCAGTAAAATGGCTAATGACAGGAAGCAGACGGTATTTAGGTCTCTGTCCAGATATCCTGCATGGTGCAACTCTGCTAGCTCTCCTTGTGAGCTTTTGCACGTAACAACTGCAGTTCTTCTTCTAGGCTGTTAATGCGTTTCTGGAGTAGAGTTCGCTCTTCCTGGACTTTCTGGTCAGCCTGGATGCGAGTCTCTTCAAACTTCTTTTCATACCACTTCTCCATCTGCAAGGAGACGGCCTCAAAGAAATACTGTGTCATTTCCAGAGCATTCATGGTGTCATGCGGCAGGGCAGGGCCCTTTTCATCTTGTGGGCTAGCAGGCTCAGAGTCCTGAAGTATTATCCCGGACAGCGGTAGTGTCTTTGACAACCTTGGCTTAGTCTGGTTTGTCTGTTCGCGATGCTGCCTTTTTGACTTCTTGCTCTTCCCCTCTACTTGTTTACTGCTGCGGCGTTCAGAAACACAAGGAGTGTGCTCATCCCCAGTGACGCTGTTGCCAGAAGCCTTAGGATGAGCCTGTCTTGGTTTGCAAGAGCCTTCCACCAGATGCACTTCCTGGTTTGGCCTGGTAGGGGCTGCAGCTGGCACCGTTTTCTTTTTAGGTCGGACAACTCGAGGAGAAGCAGATGTAGGTGCTTTTGAAAGTGGAGGCGTTAACTCAGCCATCTGCTGTGGATTCTGGTCTGAATTGGAACAAAAAAAGATCAAATTAATGATTGCTATTGCTTTCTTGGCCGCTATTTTATACTCTAAAACTCTTCACCCTGTACATCACTCTGATAATGTCATCTTTTTTTTTTTTTTAAATAATTCTAACCTGTTCTTTAAAGTTTTTTTCCTCCATTTATCCTGTACTGTAACTTTAATATCTTTATATTTGAAGCCTGTCACATTTTTAGGAATTTTGTCATTTAATTATGTTGTTGATTGCTTTGTAAAGCATCCTGTGATGCTGAATGACCAAAATATCATTATTTCATTTTACCTATAGGTTACTAGCCAAAAATAATGGTACTCAAAGAAACAAAACAGTAATTGAACAAATTTAGATACTAAGTAGGATTATTAGAGCATGTGCAGCGAGTTAAGCTGACATTCAAATCTTTCAAATTATAATGTTGGCAATAAATATGCTGAAACCTGAAATAAAGTGAAATACAATATACTGTACACAATATTCATTCTTCTACCGAGCCAGCTAAAAACAACTTTTCTGCTGTGGAGGGATGGAGGCTACCTCAGATGCTTTTGCTGCATGGCAGGAACCAACCATGGATGGTATAGTGGTCCTTAGAGGGGCACATTTACTCACATTGGCTCACTAAAAACAACCCAAATAACCACAGCTACATGTCCTTGGGATGTGGAAGTGAAACTGATTCCCAGGCACAGGGAGACTGAGCTCAGATTCCTGGAACTACAAGGCAATGCCAACCAGTGTACCACCAAGTTACCAGTCAGGACATTACACTGCTTTAAACACCACTGCATTTACATATAGAGATGGAAATAAACCAATCAACTTACATTACATTATCACTGAAGTAAAATTCAGATCTTTATGACAAACACAGCAATTTTAATACAGGGCTCAAAACTAACTTGGGCTTGGCAACCAGACATCAACCTTTGTTGCCAAAACTTACTGCCATTTGTAACAGGCTATATTTGGAGTAATTAAAATGCTATGTAATTATATGTCAGCTTGCTGCTACTTTACATCATTTCAGTCTGAACTGGTATGACAGCATGTCAGAATTCCAGCTCCGTGCACACCACCATACTACCGGGGGAACCACCTTCCGGGCTCTCAGAAGGTAAGAAGTACCACCCCGGCATGAGAAGAGGCACCGACTCTAATGGTATCTTCTCTTTTCCCTACAACATCGAACAGCCAAGAAAACCACCTAATCACACCCACAAAGCCCCTTCTGGTCATGACAGTCTAAAATGAAGCCATTCCCAGAATGTGGCATTGCATTCTGACCTGACACTCTAGGAAGACAGACCCCCCGACCTTATTGTAGTCTTATGGCAGAAAGCCTGTAGTTTATGTTTTCTGTTTGGGTCCTAATGGCCATCTTTTTTTGCTTCAACTAAATGGGGTAACTTGGTTGGCACCCCACTTATTTCCCAGTGTTCTTGTGCGCTTTCCGGTTGCGGTACAACATTCAGTACAGTATGTACTGTACATGATCCGCATGGTGAACATCATATGAATGAAAATATGTAACAATCCTCTACATTATTTTAATGTAAAATAAATAAAACAGCAGATACTTGTGCATCTTTGCATATGTATCTTGTTTCACCTTCTTATTTCTATAATATCGATGTTTGTGTCTTGTATTCAAATAAAAAGAAACAATTATAACTAAAATGTTTTTTATTAATGTTGCAGAAACAATCAAAAAAGAGTAAACAGAAATGTCAAAAGAATGCTGTTTTAACTTGTATGTAATTAAAGCCAGTATGTTAAATGTTAAATGTTTTATCAGATTTGTAGCACCAAATGTCTTTGCTTTAGTTCCATCATGGCTGACTTTTATCCACCACATGTTCTATTTAAATTTTCTCTTGAATGTATTTCCACACAGTATTGTAGCAGCAGAGGGATCTGTGGGATTTTTCAGCACTTTACGTTCTTCTCTCTAAGCTAAAGTAGACTTTTAACATTCCTGTTACACGCACACATGACATGCACATGCTTGCATGGCGGCCGGCCTTTACAAAGTTTTTTTTTAATTTGCTTTATTCATATAAAGGAAAGCCTTGAAGTGCAGCTTACATTTTTTTTTCTTCATAGAGCCAATTGAGAAGTTACATGGCGATTTGCCGATCACACGTAATGAGGAAAAAACGTTGCACTGCTAAAGTGGTTGACATTCTTGGCAACAAGGGCCCAAAAGGTGGTTTCCAATTCTCTCAAAATGGTGGCCAGTGCCAAGCTGGACATCATTAATGTCGAGAACTGCTGATATCATAGTGTAAATCTTCTACTGAAGTACTACCGACTGAGCTTTGGAACAATGCTGTTTCTATCGTAGATGTCTACTGAAATGAGGTTTTAGGATAGAAGAAGGCTGTAAGTAGTACAGTAGTACTGTATGAGAAAATAGATAGACAAACAAGCTTTACAGACCCTCTTCTTTGCTATTATGTAAAAATATAAAAAATATTAAACTACTCATGTTTTATTAAGACAGTTGCAAGGAATATTTTGCTTCTGAGAAGAACCTTAATGCATCCTTGATGCCATCATTTCTCAAAATTGGCACACTGTTGGCCTATAGCTTCACTATGTTATAAATAAAATATTACTTTTTATGTTAAAAAGTTTGATTTTGTAGATCCAAAACAAATGCATAGCACAGAGACGCAGGCTAGAAAACACATGGGTACATGGAAATGGATGCAAAGATGCATATCATCCTTGAGGTTAAAGGGATACTGTTGATCCCAGCTTGGTCACTTCTGGGTGGATTGTTGCAGAGAGGGGGCCACAAGACAGAGAGAGACTGTGGGTGGTTGTGTAATGCGATACCCCCAAGTGCAGTTTTGAAGCCACAAGTCTGCTTCTTCGGTTGGGGCAGAGAGGTTTCCCTATTGGTCAACTGAATGAGCTCCGGTTTACTGACTTGGGGGTCCCTGACAGTCTTTTATGTAAAGATGAAAAATGAAGTGGGGTTAGGCCCCAAGCAACTAGTAGTCATTGACAAATATTTCCCATTTGTGAATGTTTCAAGAATTTGTTAAAATAAAAAAGATGTTGTGCACCTTCTCCCTATGTCCTGTGAGGAGATGGTACTTGATTTGAGTGACAATGCCAAAATGTATATACAAAGTATATATATATATATATATATATATATATATATATATATATATATATATATATATATATATACTGCTCAAAAGAATTAAAGGAACACCTTTTAATTAGAGTATAGCATAAAGTCAATGAAACTTATGGGATATTAATCTGGTCAGTTAAGTAGCAGAGGGGGTTGTTAATCAGTTTCAGCTGCTGTGGTGTTAATGAAATTAACAACAGATGCACTAGAGGGGCAACAATGAGATGACCCCAAAACAGGAATGGTTTAACAGGTGGAGGCCACTGACATTTTTCCCTCCTCATCTTTTCTGACTGTTTCTTCACTAGTTTTGCATTTGGCTACAGTCAGTGTCACTACTGGTAGCATGAGGGATACCTGGACCCTACAGAGGTTGCACAGGTAGTCCAACTTCTCCAGGATGGCACATCAATACGTGTCATTGCCAGAAGGTTTGCTGTGTCTCCTGCACAGTCTCAAGGGCATGGAGGAGATTCTAGGAGACAAGCAGTTACTCTAGGAGAGCTGGAGAGGGCCATAGAAGGTCCATAACCCATCAGCAGGACCAGTATCTGCTCCTTTGGGCAAGGAGGAACAGGATGAGCACTGCCAGAGCCCTACAAAATGACCTCCAGCAGGCCACTGGTGTGAATGTCTCTGACCAAACAACCAGAAAAACTTCATGAGGGTGACCCAAGGGCCCCATGTCCTCTAATGGGCCCTGAGCTCACTGCCCAGCAGCATGCAGCTCGATTGGCATTTGCCATAGAATACCAGAATTGGCAGATGCACCACTGGTGCCCTGTGCTTTTACAGATGAGAGCAGGTTCACCCTGAGCACGTGACAGAAGTGAAAGGGTCTGGAGAAGCCATGGAGAACATTATGCTGCCTGTAACATCATTCAGCATGAGCAGTTTGGTGGTAGGTTAATGATTGTCTGGGGAGGCATATCCATGGAGGGTCACACAGACCGCTACAGGCTTGACAAAGGCACCTTGGCTGCCATTAGGTATCAGGATGAAATCCTTGGACCCATTGTCAGACCCTATGCTGGTACAGTGGCTCCTGGTGCACGATAATTCCTGGCCTCATGTGGTGAGAGTATGCAGGCAGTTCCTGGAGGATGAAGGAATTGATACCATTGACGGGCCACCACACTTTCCTGACCTAAATCCAATAGAACACCTCTGGGACATTATGTTTTGGTCCATCCAATGCCACCAGGTTGCACCTCAGACTGTCCAGGAGCTCAGTGATGCCCTGGTCCAGATCTGGGAGGAGATCCCCCACAACACCATCTGTCATCTCATTAGAAGCATGCACCGATGTTGTCAGGCATGTATACAAGAACACAGGGGCCATACAAAGTGCTGCATACAATTTTGAGTTGCTGCAATTAAATTTTGGCAAAATGGACTAGCCTGCCACATAATTTTTTCACTCTGATTTTTGGGGCGTCTTTGAATTCAGGGCTCTGTAGGTTGATTATTTTCATTTCCATCAAACGATGTGGCATCCTTTCGTTCCTAACACATTACCCAGTCTATATCAGTATAGATATCCAGGAGGATTTCTTTTTCCCATTGAGATCTGATGTGTTTTCAAAGTGTTCCTTTAATTTTTTTGAGCAGTTTATATATATACTAGCAAAATACCCGCGCTTCGCAGCGGAGAAGTAGTGTGTTAAAGAAGCAATGAAAAAGAACAGGAAACATTTTTAAAATAACGTAACATGATTGTCAATGTAATTGTTTTGTCACTGTTGTGAGTGATGAGTGTTGCTGTCAAATATATATATAGCAAAATACCCGCGCTTCGCAGCGGCAAAGTACTGCTTTAAAAGTTTTATTAAGAAGAAAATTAAACCTTTTTAAACTGAGGGAAAATATACCAAAAATTATTTGTTAAGGATCACATTGTATACCACATTGTGTGTTCGGCCCTCCGGTTGTAATATGACCAAGCTGTGCGCTGAGCTTACTCTTGAGCATGCAACGTACAGTTGGCCATGTGAACAGTAATCTTGTTTCAAATCTCACAGCTTGGATTGCTGCTGTCATAATCAGTTTGAGTTTCATGGTTTGTTTCAATTACGACAGTATTTGCAGGACTTGTGTTGAAGTGACATTCGGCATCTGTCAAGCGTTGTAAGTATACAACCTGTTTCATCGATAACTTTACATCCAGCTTTTGAGAGTTTAAACATTCATAAACATCAAAGTGTCCACTACTGAAATCGTCACCTGTGAGCCTAATATGTTTAAGAGGCATTGGCGGTTGTCGAAAGGTGTAAAATATTTGGCCATTTCGGTACACTTGAAAGTGAAAACCGAACAATTCAGCGGCAGCCATCAACTCACATGCAGAACCATAGGTGAAGGGCTTAAACATTTCACTCTTCTAGTGCTCCTGTGTAGTATAAGTATCTCCTGTGCCGTCATCAGTCCACACAATGAACCTGTCCCAGTCATTCAATACATAAGACACAATGTTCCTCCAGATATCAAGAGTGAGCCTGATATGGCCGTGCAATATGTAACAAAGAGAATGGAAAAGGTAGGTGCCATCTCCGGGCATGGAAACCACTCGGTAAGTGACAGTTCTTTGATTGATGGTGATCACCTCGATAGACATGGTAATGGGGGTTGCAATGATAAAGGAAATGGGTACCTGATCGGTGTAAAGTAAGTCTAAAATACCTACACAATAACTATAATCGTAATAAACGAACAATAAAACAGCGGAGAAGCTGTGGATTAAATAAAAAGGCTGTAGATATCAGTAGGGAGACGTGAATCCGTGGCAAGCAAGGAAGGAAATGTAGAGACGGGCGAATATTCAAATTTCTTTACTCTTATGTAATTTTATATAAAAAATAAACTTAGATTTTAAATATCCCAAAAGATTTTGCTCTCCATAAAAATATATCCTGTCAAAATTATACAAATTCAAATATGAACATGCTGCATAACAAAACCTGGAAATATAAATAAAATGTGTTCCTTTCAGCAATAACAAATCAAATCATTCAGTTGTCTTTGCTCATATGTCATTTTAGAGCTGGACGCCTGGCATCTTTTTTTGGCAACAAGTTCATTTATGTTTGGTGTGAGGTTCTGTGTTGTGGAGATTCTCAGGATGGATTGCAGGTGCTCATCAGTGAGGCGACTCCTGTGTGCTGTTTTGTTAGTCTTTATCACTGAGAAGAGCTTCTCACACAGATATGTGCTACCAAACATGCACAAGGTTCAGCCGCATGTAGACGGACTTTTTGTTCTTCAAAGTCACCAAAGCGCCGTGCAAACTCAGTGCGCTCAGTTTATCAGCAAAGTGCGTATTTGGGAACACCGTAGTGACGACTTGGTTTAACATTACTTGGCAACAGGGAAAGTGGGGCGTTGCACTGGTGCATTTGTGTCTCCCATAAAGCAGCTTCACTTGAAATCACTTTGTGATTGTGCACGGTAAAACGTCCGCTGAAGTGTCAGATTCTTATTTAATTCTTCTGCTTTCTGTATCGTCTGCATTGCATTCAGGTTACCCTGATGTTTTGTCTCATAGTGCCGTCTTAGATTAAATTCTGTAATTACAGCCACATTAGCTCCACAAATGAGACACACGGGTTCAGTAAACATATACTCAGCCTCCCATCGGTTTTAAAGGCTCTATTTTCAGAATCAACTTTTCTCTTCAGCATCGTGTGAGCTAGCTTCGCAATAACTTGCAGCATCATAAGCTAGACTTGATTAGCGTAAGTGTTGGCAAGGCAGCTGAAGCGCTGCATTATGGGATCTGTAGTTTATTGTGTTACCAGCGCTTCATATACCTGGGCCATTAATAACAATAATACAGTATATAAAATGATCTCGGGCGGATATAATTACGCCCGGGCGGATGTGGCCCGTGGCCCTTGAGTTTGACAAATATGGACTAAATAGAACTTGAAAAGATATATTTTTGAAATGTGATCGCGCAATTCAGATAGAGTTGGCACTACAGCCTCATCCTCCCTCGCTCTTACTTTTTTACCGTTCATCTAATGAATACACTGAGTATGGCTTTACCAAAACAATCATTGATGGCGAATAAAGTATCCATTATTCGAGTATGTAGATCGGGATATATATATACATATATATATACCAGCGTATCGCAGCGAGAAGTAGTGTGTTAAAAAGCTAGAAAAGAAAAGGGAACATTTTAAAAATAGCGTAACATGACTGTCAATATACAGTATTTGTTTTGTGAGTGTTACTGAGTGTTGCTGTCATCAAGGATTTGATTATCATTATTTCTTTCAATCAGGTTCGTATTTGTAGGATGTGTTGTGTTCAAGTTACATTCCGTGTTTGTCAATCGTTGTAAAGATGACAGGTTTCATTCATCGATTCGTTTCTTACTGCATCAATAAACAGCTCGTCTTCTTCTTTATCTGAGACCTGACACACTGCATGCACGGGTTTTTTACACTGTCTTCCTTTAGCGGGACATTGACTTTTTCCACGTGTGCTTTGTTTCCGCAGTAGCTGGATTTATGAATATGCTTATCAGGCGCTTCATATTTTTGCTGCCTTTTCAATTGTGTAATTGGTTTTGTTCAGCGCTCTTTGGAACTGTTGCCTTTTATCTGTGCACTGCGTCAGTTCCGTGAGCGCTCGGTGTACATGCATCGAAGGTTCCCAGCTGTGCTGGTGCCATCTCGTGCTATGTCCATGGCTGTATTTAATGTTACCTTAGTCCTGGCACTTAAAACTTTCTCTCGCAGTTTCGCTGAGTTTGTGTCAAACACCACCCTGACCATCTCATCTTCCTCTCCATAAACACAGTCCTTCACCCGTGAATATTTAGTGGAGTTTGCTATTGGATTGCGCTGACGGACGGCCTTATATGGGCAGGCACTAAATTACAAGCGCCAGCGCAGCCTGTCTATGAACTTAATTTAAAGTGTAGGTTTACATCGTGCTTTGTTTCCAGTAGCAGAACTCATGAATATGGTTGTATATGTCACTTTCGCTTCTTATTGTTTAGCTGCCTTCTCAATTATATAATGCATGTTTTCTTCAGCGCTTTTGGAGGTCTTCCTGGTTTTCTATGTACTGCGTGATTACGTGGAGGCGTGATGATGTCACACAAACTCCGCCCCCGGCGTTGAAGCTCATCTCCATTACAGTAAATGGAAAAACAGCTTCCAGTTATGACCATTACGCGTAGAATTTCGATATAAAACCTGCCCAACTTTTGTAAGGAAGCTGTAAGGAATGAACCTGCCAAATTTCAGCCTTCCACCCACGGGAAGTTGGAGAATTAGTGATGAGTCAGTGAGTGAGTGAGTGAGTGAGGGCTTTGCCTTTTATTAGTATAGATATATATATATATATATATATATATATATATATATATATATGTCATATTAAATAGTTTGGGAACCCCTCTCAGCCTGCATAATAATTTACTCTACTTTTAACAAAAAAGAAAAGTGGTATGTCTTTCAATCCCTAGGAACATCTGAGTATTGGGGTGCTTTCCGAATAAAGATTTTTAGTGAAGCAGTATTTAGTTGTATGAAATTAAATCAAATGTGAAAAACTGGCTGTGCAAACATTTGGGTACCACTGTCATTTTTCTGATTTGAATGCATGTAACTGCTCAGTACTGATTGCTTGCAACACCAAATTGGTTGGATTAGCTCGTTAAGCCTTGAACGTCATAGACAGGTGTCTCCAGTCATGAGAAATGGTATTTAAGGTGGTCAGTTGCAAGTTGTGCTTCCCTTTGATTCTCCTCTGAAGAGTGACAGCATGGGATTCTCAAAGCAACTTTCAAAAGATCTGAAAACAAAGATTGTTCAGTATCATGGTTTAGGGGAAGGCTACAAAAAGATATCTCAGAGGTTTAAACTGTCAGTTTCAACTGTAAGGAATGTAATCAGGAAATGGAAGGCCACAGGCACAGTTGCTGTTAAACCCAGGTCTGGCAGGCCAAGAAAAATACAGGAGCGGCATATGTGCAGGATTGTGAGAATGGCTACAGACAACCTACAGATCACCTCCAAAGACCTGCAAGAACAGATGGTGTACCTGTACATCATTCTACAATTCAGTGCAATTTGAACAAAGAACATCTATATGACAGGGTGATGAGAAAGAAGCCCTTTCTGCACTCACGCCCCAAACAGAGTCACTTGTTGTATGCAAATGCTCACTTAGACAAGCCAGATTCATTTTGGAACAAAGTGCTTTGGACTGATGAGACAAAATTGAGTTATTTTATCATAACAAAAAGCGCTTTGCATGGCAGAAGAAGAACACCGCATTCCAAGAAAAACACCTGCTACCTACTGTCAAATTTGGTGGAGATTTCATCATGCTGTGAGGCTGTGTGGCTAGTTCAGCGACTGGGGCCCTTGTTAAAGTCGAGGGTTGGATGAATTCAAAACAATACCAACAAATTCTTCAGGATAATGTTCAAGCATCAGTCACAAAGTTGAAGTTACGTAGGGGTTGAATATTCCAACAAGATAATGACCCAAAACACAGTTCGAAATCTACAAAGGCATTCATGCAGAGGGAGAAGTACAATGTTCTGGAATGGCCGTCACAGTCCCCTGACTTGAATATCATTGAAAATCTATGGGATGATTTGAAGCAGGCTGTCTATGCTCAGCAACCATCAAATTTAACTGAACTGGAGAGATTTTGTATGGAAGAATGGCCAAAAATACCTCCATCCAGAATCCAGGCACTCATCAAAGACTGTAGGAGGCATCTAGAGGCTGTTATATTTACAGAAGGAGGCTCAACTAAGTATTGATGTAATATCTCTCCCGGGGTGCCCAAATTTATGCACCTGTCTAATTTTGTTATGATGCACATTGCATATTTTCTGTTAATCCAAAAAATGTAAAGTCACTGCTGAAATACTACTGTTTCCATAAGGCATTTCATATATTAAAAGGAAGTTGCTACTTTGAAAGCTCAGCCAATGATTAACAAAAATCCAAAGAATTAAGAGGAGTTCCCAGACTCACTCACTCACTCACTCATCACTAATTCTCCAACTTTCTGTGTAAGTAGAAGGCTGAAATTTGGCAGGCTCATTCCTTACAGCTTACTTACAAAAGTTAAGCAGGTTTCATTTCGAAATTCTACGCGTAACGGTCATAACTGAATCCTAATTACATACATATATATGGCCATAGCCTGCAGCTCGGTCGCCGTGTGAGGCAGAGTTGCATCCCCCATCACCACGCCTCCCACATAGTTGGCTGCCTGCCTATATTGCGTCCCCCATACCCACGCCTCCCACGTAATTGAGTGCCTGCCCATATATGGCTGTCGGTCACCAGCAATCCAATAGACACGCTACCGCTAAATATTCGCAGGCAAAATGCCTGTTAAACATCTTAGATTCACGAGTAGCGATTTGGGTGGTGAGATGTCTATCGAGGTGATCACTGTAATATTTATATGTCATTGAAATGAATTATTATCAGGCATGGTTTAAGCACCTATGTCATCAGGAAGGCACCACAAAAAGGGACCTCAAGGTTACTATTATGGAATTTAATTTAGAGCACGGATGCCGTGAATGTCAGAGCTGTAATAGATAAAGTTCCCCTGCATACTTTTAAAGAAAGTCTAGTCAATTTCAATTTGTGAAAACAAGACATGGTGTCAGAATAGAGGACAGTAATGGATTTTGTTGGAGTTCCCTCGCCACGAATTGACTGGGGTTCTCTTAACCTGCCAGGAGAATGGAAAAAGTTCTGACAGCACGTGGAGCCGATGTTTTCTGGCCCGTTAAAAGGCAAAGACAAGAGTGAGAAATGCAGTTACCTGCTCCTGTAGGGAAAAGGAAGAGACATTTTTAACACATGGACTCTCACCCAGGAGGAAGCCAAGGTACTGAAAACTTATTATTTTTTGAGGCGTTTGTCATGCCTAAGACGAATACGATATTCGCGAGATACAAGTTTAATGAGAAGATGCAGGGTATAAACGAGACTTTTAATCACTTTGTAACGGAGTTAAAATTGCTGGTGAAGAACTGTGCTTATGCAAACGAAGATGAGATGGTCAGGGATAGACTAGTGTTTGGCACAAACTCAGCAAAAGTGTGACAGAAACTTTTAAGTGCCGGGTCTGAGCTAACATTAAATAAAGCCATGGACATCGCAAGATTGCACGAGATAGCACAAGCACAGCTGAGAAGCTTCGATGCATGTACTCCGAGCAGCTCACGTGAACTGACTGTGAATGCAGTACGCACACAACAAGCAAGAGCTCCAAAGGGCGCTGAACAAAAAACGCATTACACAATTGAGAAGGCAGCAAAAGAATATGAAGCGAGTGACGCATACAAGCATATTCTAAGTGCAGCTACTGCTGAAACAAAGCACACAGTGGAAAAAGTAAATGTCCAGGTAAAGGAAGACAGTGTAAAAAATGTGGTAAATTGAACCACTTTGCTAAAGTTTGCAGGACTAGGAAAGGTAAACCCGTGCATGCAGTGTGTGATTTCTCAGATAAAGAGGAAGACAAGCTGTTTATTGATGCAGTAAGAAAGGAACAACCCTCTGAATCTGAACAAGCCTTTGTAGACATATCAATAGGAAATCAAGATGTAAAGCTTAAGTTTAAATTAAGTTCATAGACACGCCGCCGCTAAATATTCGCAGGCAAATCCACAACTTAATAACGGGAATGCCTGTTAAACATCTTAGATTCACGAGTAGCGATTTGAGTAGTGAACACTTCGATGAATGAAACCTGATATCTTTACAACGGTTGACGACTACGGAATGTAACTTGAACACAACACATCCTCCAAATACAAACCTGATTGAAAGAAATAATGATAATCAAATCCTTGATGACGGCAACACTCATAACACAAAACAATTACTGTATATTGACAATCATGTTACGTTATTTTTAAAATGTTTCCTTTTCTTTTTCATAACTTCTTTAACACACTACTTCTCTGCTGCGAAGCGCGGGTATTTTGCAAGTATATACAGTATATATACACGTAGCCCACTATAATATAATTGTCCCTCATTTTTGTCTGTGTTTACCTACTAAGACCAAGTTTTATTAATTACTGGCCCCGTCGTTGTCTGCATATCTCTCCATTTGATTTTCTCTTATATCATGAAGACATACGAAATTCAAATTAACTTAATTTGTGACTCTAAATTTTGTTCTTGCCACCAGGTTTTGCCCTGTATGCCCTGAGATTTTTTGCAATATACCCTGCACATCTCCTTGTGGTTTAAAGGCAGTTCTTGCCTGGTACCAGTTGCTGTTTCAGTAGTTTTCAGCTCTCATGATTGGTAAGCACGGAACTGATTCAGAAGATGGCTGGGAGTACAGATGGATATTTTTACTGTTTCAGAGAGTTCATCTGTGTAAAAGCATTTATTATTCACAATGTGAAAAACAGTTTGCTATCATATGCACTTTAAACTGTGCCAAGAAAATATGTAATTTTCCATTCACTTAAACTCATAATTTAGTTCTATCTCCTACTTAGTTGTGATCATACTTACAGTATGTCTGTTCTTCCTCATAAAGTTGTGCTACGTAATCTACTTATGAACACCATGATGATACCTACCATGAGTTCATAATTTTAATATCTTATTTATTTCACATTCTTAATGAGGATAAACATAAACCCAATCCTGTTTACAAGTATTTATCTTTTTGTTGTCCACTACATGGATAAGGAAATTTCAACTTTTGCAGTTGGAAGAAGCAGAATCTGCAAAAACAAAAATTAGTGCCTAGTGGAAAGGCTATGCCTACTGGCTGCTAATATGAAGAAACCTGAATATGGAAACCATATCTGCTGTAACCACAAGGGGGCCCACAAAGCCCCAAACCACAGACACAGTAATACAGCACACATTACATGAATAAAACAAGGGATGTATACTCTTTCTTAAGCACCTTTTCACAGACCTTTTCGAACAATCAGCCACAAACACAATTATATTCACAATGAACCAATAAATCTTCCTTCTTTTGTCCTCAAGTTGAGTGTTGCCCGCTGTCTCCCGACACGTCTATGTGTGGTAGCGGGCTTCCTTTTATGCCAGACCCGGGAATGCTTTTGGGGCCATGCCACGTCTTCTAGAAAGCACTTCAGGGTCATAGTGAAAGTAGGAAGGTCCTCTATTGGAGTGTAGGGACCCCAACAGGGCTGCACTTCCGGACTCCATATCCCAAGCACCCCACAGGCATCCCAACTAGGTTCCCATGTAAGGACCACTGCCACCTGACATATGGGGGATTGAACTTCTCCCGACTCCCAGCTTCAGCTGGTCCATCCATTATTTTATACCGGACAGGCACAAAGTTATTTATTTGTTCCGCTGGCCAATACATTCACATTTTTCTCCATGTCTCATTTGGGATGCCCATTCTCCTCCTCCCACACTGTGTATAGACCAGTGTATTCCGTTAAATGCTTTTTGAGTTTGACTAGATGGTTTAATACCTAAAAAATGTTTGTTGATTAAAAACTGATAATATCTATCCAGAAAAAAAATCAAATATTCTGTCCAAACAGCTGCAGAATCTTCCTAGACTAATAACGGGTTTATGCATGTGCAGACATACACCAGGGTCAATTACAAATTGACCCAAATTTTTATGATTTGATATACTTTGTTAATCCCTGAGGGGCAAGTGTGTTTTTGCATGACCTTTGGGGGTCAGCGCACAGGGTGAGCCATTGTACAGCACCACCATAACACCACCCCTGGAGCAATTTTCAGATTACCACCTAAATGAGGCCAAGCACTGCAGCACAACATTACCAGCTATAAAGCAGCAACCATAAATGCACAGGTACTGTGTTGACTATTAATTATTTATCTTTTCATTGATAAAGTTAGCACTGTTTTCTCTTTCAGTATAACATTTTTAGTACCTAGAAGGCAAGTAGATGCTTAAAGGATATTAGTTAGGAAATTTACAAGTATAACACCTTGGCTGGAGAAAATGCTTTGACTTCGGATCTGGACTATCCCACCATTGGCTGCCTGTGCTGCTTACTCCATATAACCCTGTGACACAGCAGAAATAATTAACACTAGGCATTGCAGAGGACACGGTGTAACTCTTTTTGATTGCTCATTCAGGCTTATAGCATGCATGATTCGGTAGTCTCTGTATAAATTAAGACTATAGAAAAAGTAATATATATATATAATTTTCACAATACAAAATACATACCAGGAGTAGTGTGGTGACACAGCGATTAGTACCCCTATTTAACAGTACCAGGGCCCCAGGTTTGAACTGCAACTCCCATTACCGTCAATGTGCAGTTGGTGCACACTTAGTCAATGTCTATATGGTGTTCTTCACATGACCCAAAGCCATCATTGTTAGGGTAACTGGTAACTCAAAGCTGGGTCTGTGTGTGGCCTGTGTGAAAGTGCCCCCGAAAGTGGACTGCAGTCTGATCTTAGTTTGTTGCCAATCTTGCGCTGGACTCTGTCAGAATGATAAATTTGGATGTTCCTGTATGGATCTACTTTATTGTACTGAATGTGGGGTCTGATTAGACGCACTGCTGAGTGCAGGGTATTACAGCATTGAATACACAGCAGCCTCACAGCTCCAGGTTGTATTCATAGCCTGGTTACTATGCTTTCTGTGCTCAGGTATGTTATGTCAGAGTGCTGCCATTTTCTCCGGCATCCAGCTAATCTAACATGTTAAATTAATTGTCATCTTTAGAAATGCTCATTGTGAGTGTGGTGCAAGCATCAGTTTGTTCTTAAGTGGATCTGTACATTTTCCAGGTTTGTTCCTGCCATGTACAATCATGGCTGAAATTATCGGCACCCCTGGAATTTTCCCAGACAACACCATTTCTCTCAGAAAATTGTTCCAATTACAAATGTTTTGGTATACACATGTTTATTTGCTTTATGTGCATTGGAGCAACAGAAAAAAACAAAACTCCAAAAATGGGCCGAACAAAATTATTGGCACCTTTTGAAAATTGTGGGTAAATCATTTTATTTCAAGCATATGATGCTCGCTTGAATTCACCTATGGCAAGAAACAGGTGCTGGCAATATAGCAATCACACCTGAAGCCAGTTAAAATGGAGAAAAGTTGACTCAACCTTTCAGTTGTGTGTCTGAGTGTGCCACATTAAGCATGGAGAACAGAAAGAAGAGCAGAGAATTGTCTGAGGACTTGAGAACAAAAATTGTGGAAAAATATCAACAATCTCAAGGCTACAAGTCCATGTCCAGAGATCTTCCTGTTCCTTTGTCCATTGTGCGCAACATAATCAAGAAGTTCACAACACATGGCACTGTAGCTAATCTCCCTGGATGTGGACAGAAGAAAAAAATTGATAAAAGACTGCAACGAAGGATAGTCCGAATGGTGGATAAACAGCCCCAATCAACTTCAAAACATATTCAAGCTGTTCTGCAGACTCAGGGTGCAACAGTGTCAGCTCGAACTATCCGTCAACATCTGAACGAAATGAAACGCTATGGCAGGAGAGCCAGGAGGACGCCACTGCTGACACAGAAACATAAAAAAGCCAGACTGGAGTTTGCCAGAATGTACTTGAGGAAGCCAAAATCCTTCTGGACGAACGTCTTTTGGACAGATGAGACCAAGGTAGAGCTTTTAGGTAAAACTCATCATTCCACTGTTTACAGAAAACAGAATGAGGCCTACGAAGAAAAGAACACAGTACCTACAGTCAAATATGGTGGAGGTTCTAAGAGGTTTTGGGGATGTTTTGCTGCCTCTGGCACTGGATGCGTTGACTGTGTGCAAGGCATCATGAAATCTGAAGACTACCAAAAGATATTGGGGTGCAATGTAGGGCCCAGTGTCAGAAGGCTGGGTCTGCGTCAGAGGTCATGGGTGTTCCAGCAGGACAATGACCCCAGAAATACCTGTAAAATCACCCAGAAATGGTTGAAGACAAAGCGCTGGAGAGTTCTGAAGTAGCCAGCAATGAGTCTGGATCTAAATCCGATTGAACATTTATGGAAAGATCACAAAATTACTGTTGGGAGGAGGTGCCCTTCAAATCTGAGAGACGTTAAGCAGTTTGCAAAAGAAGAGTGGTCAGAAATTCAAATTGAGAGGTATAACAAGCTTGTTGATGTTTATAGGAAGCGCTTGATTTCAGTTATTTTTTCCAAAAGGCGTGCAACCAAATATTAAGTTGAGGGTGCCAATAATTTTGTCCAGCCTGGTTTTTGAGTTTTGTGTGAAATGATGTCAGATTTGGCTTTTTTTCTCTGTTTTTTTGTGTTTTTCCAATGCACAAAAAGGCAATAAACATGTGTATACCAAAACATTTGTAATTGCAACAATTTTCTGGGAGAAATGGTGCATTTTCTGGGAAAATTCCAGGGGTGCCGATAATTTTGGCCATGACTGTACATCTGGGATAGACCTGAACTCTGAGTCTCTATGGTCCTGTAATGAAAAAAGTGGCTTCAGCAACTTGATTTATTTTAGAAGTGTTAGTAACTTAGATGAGTAGTACACAGTTTCTTTAAGAGCATCTCTGTCTAGTTAGAAACCAATAGTGTACTGTATATTTTTCAGCAATAAAATGCAAACCGCTTTACTTCTTTTTTATGGACCATCAAATAAGCTTAAATTCTAGACTGAACAACATCTGCTTGAGATAACACAGCAAGTCAACTACTTTGTCTTTTTCAAAGGCTGCTTTTTTACCTGGAGGGTTGTCCTGCTGAACAACAAAGTACTGTTTGCCAAGGTCATCTTCCACACATGAACCCTTAGCAGGAACTGAAGCTTCAAGCAGGTCGTGCTGCAAAATGTCACTAGCAGAAGTTTTCTGGGATTCTGGAGGTAAACTGACAGGCTGAACCCCGTGTTCATCTTGGATGGGAAGGCAGGCGGTCTCCACAACATCATCATGCGTAAAGTCATCATTACATGGCATATTTTTGGACTCTCCAGTGAAGCGCACCTCAAGATTCTGAATCTTGGACATGCACCAGTTCTTCAGGTCACTTACAATGGTTGCCTGATAAAGATAATAAAACATAATTTACCACAACATTTTCAGACCATCTTAATCTAACCAAGGGTTGGGGGTAAAGCTTATCCTGGCAGCACTAGATGCAAGGCATGGAACAGTCGTGGATAGACCATCAGTCTATTGCAAGTGCACAGCTCCACCCCGGAGTTCAAACAGGGACCAGTTTGGAATAACCAAACAAGCTAAGATGCACTCCCTTCTGAACTTTGAGAACATAGAAGGAAAACTCACATGAAGAGAGAACAAGCATACTCAACATGGATAAAGCCCAAGCCTGAGATTTAAACCTAGAATACCGCATCTGTGAGGTGATAGCACTACCTGCTGTGCCACTATGCAAGTGAAATTACAAAGATTTAACTGGTACTTACTAAAACTATAGCAAGAAACATCAGAAAATAGATCATTATAATGTAACAAAACATTTTATTCATTTAAAATCTGTGCGTTTCTACCATACCCTTTTTAAGAAGTATTGGAATGAGTTAGTATCACATTCCACCTCATATACGTACATGCCGTATGTAGCATATATACAAAAACATCTAGATTCAACAAGAACTAGACATTTAAAATTTCTATATTCTACTGTTCAGAAAAAATAGCAGAATTAGGAAGAAGGCAGCAGTCGCCTTGAATGTGTCAACAGTGCAGCACAGGGTCTTCTCCCATGCTTGTAAGACTTGACAGTCAACATCACTTGCACATCTCTGGATACTGGGAGTTTCAGATTCCTCACAGGCCAAAGTCCTCACGTGCAACGGAAACTAATTATTGAAGCCTTATGTTCTTAAATCTTTTCATGTGAAAATAAAAATAAAAAAGGCAGGTAAGTAAATAAACAATGCAAATCAGGTGAATTATTTGAAATATACAAAATGGTGTATGAAAACAAGGTGTTCATTCTCAGAGAGAGACCTGTGCTAAGCTGCTTGCAGTAATGTAGGATTTCAGCCTCAATGCTTTGAACCATGTTTTGTGTTAGAGTAGTACTAGGGTGTTGTACCGTGTTAGCCATTACGGATGAAGTGAGAAGTCAAGCAAAATGACACCTTTTATTGGCCTACTAAAAAGATTACAATATGCAAGCTTTTGAGGCAACTCAGACACCTTCTTCAGGCAGGATGTAACAAGCTGATATTTTAAAGAATTCAGGAAATTTTCCTTCTTGCATTTGAATGAGTTTGTTTTACCTGCTACCTTGGCTTTGCTTCAACCAGATATACTCATTAGCTGAGATTTAATGGAAATTTTAGTAGTAATTTATTGGTGGGAAAGCCTACCTGTTTCTTTTCGCCCTCTTGTTTCTCCAAGAGTGCACGCTGATCAATCCGATGAAGACATTCAGTTTTTTCAGCAGATATTCTTTCCAATGTCATCTTGTCAAACACCTTCAGCTGGTTTGTAAAACAAAAAACCAAACAGTAAGCCTTGTGGGACAACAAGGGCAATGCTAAATTTGACTTTGACTGATGGCAGTGCGCACAAAGTCTCAAGGCTGTCCAAACCAGGGCAGTGTAGGCACATTGTACAGCATGTCGAGTAAAGAGGCTGAACACTTGCACTTCATTCACACACACGCATGAAGGTCAAAGGTAGACTGCTGAAGCTGTAGATGAATCCCTGCTAGTTCTACAGGAGAAAAGATTACTTTAGCAATTATAGTCTATTTCACTGCTTCCCAACATTTTATAGCATTACAAATAAATGGTTCAGTCTTAATTGTTTAATTACATTTTTCTTCTGTTATTTTACATTCAGAAATATGTGCTACTAAATTAACACATAAATACAATTCAGAAATGTGCATTTTTTTAAAATTTCTTATAGCATATGCCTTTTAATCCACCTTTTCCTGTGGAGCTTACTCCCTTAGTTGTGTCTAAAAGACTGAAGTGATGAGCAGCACAGACATAGGCACAAATGACACTGAATACTAAAGGGAAGAACTTCTAATCTATTTAATAAAAAAGACATAAATGACCAGAAAATAAAAAGAGCAAAATGTTAAAAAGCAAGAAAAGGAGCAAAACATAATGTCACACGCACAAATGCTTGCTACATTCCTCTAAATATTTAGCAAAGTGATTGCTTTACTAAACAACAATACATTTAACATCACAAAAATGTAATAACAGGCCAGCAGTAGATTATACTGTTAACTTTTACAGCACTTAGCCTGTGTAATGTTTGTTTTTAGCAGGCAATATTTTCTCATCTGACATCTCAAAGTTACTGCGGTACAGTGAAACAATACAAGGTTGGCAAATATATATAAAAAATTTTGTCATTTCTACATGCCGAGACCAAAATGTAAATAAAAGTCTGTAATGTGCACTTTAATCACGTCTGCATTGTTTCATTTGTAATTTTAAACTGTGGAGCAAAGGGGTAAATGATGAAAAATATTGTAAACATTATGGGGGGCGCTGTATATGCATATGCACTGGATACGCATGCAGAAAGCTGTAATATTAAAAACCGTTTCATATTTCAAGCATAATAAACATAAATAAGAAAATGTGCTGCCGTTGTATGACACAGATCATCAGTTTTATTTGTTGTAAGGTTTGTTAAAGATAGCTTTAATGTAGGCGTCATAACTTTTTTATACATTTTATTTAAAGAGCATAACATTCCATACAATCAAGACTTAACTTTTACAACAAAGAAAATAACATTAAAAACAATCAAATCGAATTCAACCCCTGCCTGAGAGACAGATGAAGAAATCTTTAAAAACAACAAAGAAAGATATAAAAGCTTATTCTAAAATTTGATTAACCAGATCTTGCCATATTTCAAAAAAGTTTTGAACAGATCCTCTGAGTGAGAAATTGATTTTTTCCTGTTTCAAATAGTATAGAACATCGGTTACCCAGTGACTTTTAACAGGTAGGCTGGGATTCTTCTAGTTGAGCAAGATAAATCTTCTATTTGCTAGTAAGTAAAGTAAAGACCATTACAGTTTGTTTTTCCTTCTCCACCTTAAGCCCATCTGGGACTGCAACACACACAGCTGTTAGTGGATTAGGAGGGATTGTGACGCCAAGGCTGTCTGAGAAGCATTTAAAGATTTTGGTCCAGAATGTTGTTAATTTGATGGAGGCCCAAAACATGTGGCCCAGTGAGGCTGGAGCTCGACTGCAGCGTTCACATGTTGAATGTGGCCCTCGATACATTTTGGACAATTTTAAAGCATATTTTGATCATTTATTTTCATTGCAGTAAAAGTTCAATATTTTTCAAGTCGAAGTTATTTCTTCACAAACATGGTATATATGTATTTGCCAACTGAAATTATGTCCTAAAGTTAAAAGTTTTCTATATTTTTTTTAAACATACCCAGCCAGTCCTGGGGCCTCATGCATAACGCCGTGCGTAGAATTCGCACTATAACATGTCATAAGTACAAAAGCGGAAATGTGCTTACGCACAAAAAAATCCAGATGTATAAATCTGTGCGAATGCCAGCTTCTACGTTCTTCCACTACATAAATCCCGGTCAGCGTAAAAATTAACGCACATGCACATGCCTGCTGTCTCGCCCCAACTCCTCCCAGAATTATGCCTCTTTGAATATGCAAATCAATATAAATAGCCCTTAAGCTCAGTGTTCTGTGAAAAGGCAATGGCAAAAGCGCGAGGGAAATCAGAATTTTAGCTAATACCAAGTGGAGGCAATGAAAAACGTACTGTTTGTTGGTTTAAACAGTGGTATAAACAACAAAAGGAAGTTGATCGAGTGACATAGCATGTCAGAGAAACTTGAAAGCTCAAGTTCACAAAGTCACACAGTGCCCAAAATAAAAAAGAAGTTATCAGATATCCAAGTCACCGTGAAAAGGCAAGTCGTAGCCCACCATCTGAGTGTCATATGAAAGTTTATTAGGGTACACAGAAAAAAAAGGCACACAGTGGAAAAAAAGCATGAAATGTCAAGTTTCGAAATTTCCACTTTAATCACATAGTTTATTTTGTCATTAAAGTAGAACATCATAAACTTTAACTTAAAATTGTTTAATTTACTAGCTTCTCAAATCCCACCGTAACTAAAGTAGCAAGTTAAATGCTTTGTTTTGAATTTAATCTTCTATGTGCTCTATGTGTGTGAATCACTACATGCTTCCGGGCTTTCTCTTCTTCTGACAGGACACCGAATCCATTACATTTGTGATATTACAGCTCTCTGAATAATTAAAATACTGAGATGTATACATGATATCATTTTCATGGTGATAGGAGTTAAAGCATGTTATTAAACATGGGAACACGGTGGCACAGTGATTGTTCCTGCCTCCCACAAGATGCTTGCTGCGCCATGCGCGACCTTCGATGAAACACTTTATTGTAGCAGTACTCTCTTTCAAACGTACTAACCCCCAATTACCTGTCCTTACTTTTCTTTCTCCAAATACCCAATTGCCTCACAATCAGCTCAATAATAGACGTTAAGCCATCTGTAAGCTTAGAGTGCTGCGGCACCGTGTCCTCACATGTTTAATTATTATTATAGATTATTTAAATGAAGTTAAAATTTTATCTGTATAATACAATAAGCATATTTTGCTGCATTTCATCTTAAAAATGATATTATCATCATCATATGTAAAAACGCGCTTTATAAAGTGGCTCAGGTTGTGCAATATTATAACTATCGCAAGTTTACAGTGAGGTGATTGTACTTATAACTACAAAGCGTTCTACAAGGAGCACTTGATGGACTGATTGAGTGCGTTTATAGTTCTTGGGATGAAACTGTTTCTGAACTGCAAGGTCAATGCAGGAAAGGCTCTGAAGCATTTACCGTATTAGAGCAGGTCAATAGACAGCATGGCTGAGGCAGCGTGTGCTTGATGCTGTATACTGATAATTCTCTTTCCGAGTAGCTGCTGTAGAACTGTGATTCCCCCAATCAGATACATTGATATAAATACTCTGAGTGGTGCAGTGAGAGTAATATGGAAAAAGATGATCTGCTGTGGTAACCCCTAACGGGAGCAGCTGAAAGAAGAACAAGAAGGTGCAGTGAGAGTAACAACGCTAAAGCAGTTATGGTATTTGGAATAGTTTGACCTTTCTGTGGTCCCATTATATCGTTACAGGTTAATTACAATCAGAAGCATTAAACTAATAAACAATATGCGGTTAATTATAGTGTATTTAAAAAGCTGCGTCAGGGATGTGGATCTAAAAAGAAAGGGAAACCACACAGGAACAGTAGCACTGCTTTGACGCTGGGTGCCGCCAATCTGCAAAACCGAGCACAGAACTTGTGTATGACAAGGTATGAGCTACCATGGAAATGTGTGTGGCTTTACGCCAACTTTAGGTTTTATACAACGCGATTAGAACGTGGAAACGTTCTTACGCAACATTTTTGTGCGTACGTACCGTTTATACATGAGGCTCCTGGTGTTTTAAAATAAACTCTATGGGCCACAAAGCTCCAAAAGAAAATAAAAGCATAAAAACGTGCCAAGTACATCTTTAAATTTGGTAAAAAAAAAAAACAAAAAACATGTCTTCTGTATTCTCAATAAGTTTGTGGCACCAAAAGGGATCTTGAAGTAATTATGTTATTGCATATTCTTGCTATATTTTTTCTCAACGTAAGGATATGTTTTCCTAGTCGCTTGTATGAGTTCTCGATAAATATGGAAGTAAATACAATACAAAACTAACCACTTTGCACGTGCAGTTTATTGTGATTTGGTGTTTTTAGTGGAAATCATGTTACGGGGCTGTGAAAGGTCATTGAGGAAGAAGATAAACCCTGAGGTAGTGTGCACAGCTGGTCTTCTTTTAAAATAGCTGAATGTCATAATATTGATGTTTTTTGCTCATAAATGACATGTATAAGGTATTTTATAATGTACTGTATATATAATGGCAAGATGTGGCTCAATACTTGACAACTGTCCTTGCTTGGAAAATGGATGTACTGTATTTGATAGGTTTTTATGTTTTATGCCCTCTGCCCCATAGAGTTCAATGTAAAATTCCAGGACTGGCTGTGTATATTTTTAATATATATAGAAAATATTTAACTTTAGAAAACAATTTTGTATGGCAAATGCATATATACGATGTTTGTGATGAAATAAATTTGACTTGAAAAATACCAAACTTATTTTTAAGGCAGAGTTCATAAAATGACGAATCTGTAAGCCCTCATTCTTAAATAAATTGCTGTGAAGAAACTGATAAGCACAAGCAGACATTACAGCACTGCCACAAGGAAGTGTCCATGCCAACCAGTGTGACAAAAGAATTATGCAAGCATTGATTTAATGAAAGATTATTAAAAGTAAAAAATAACTCCAAATACTCCAAGCCTCACTGTAAATTACTGAAGATCACAACACCTGCCACTGACCCATTATTTAATCTATGTCTGCCATATACTTGGAGGTGATTTTACCTCCTGGCAGTTTTAATATTTAATGTATGTTTGGTCTCCACTGGGCACATGCAAGACCCATCCTGCGAACAAAGATCACACTGTAACAACCCAAGGCAACTGTTGCCTACTGAAACAGAATTCTCTGGCCCTTCATAGTAAGATAGAGAATAAGATTCTGTGTCTCATACCTCTGTGGGCAGTACACAAACAAAAAGAGTTTTTTCAAATAGACAAAAGGGAAAAGGGTTTTTTCAAAGCCACAGTGGACATAACCAATATTATCGAGAAACTACTAGTACCTAAGTAGCCCCAAAATGAACTGCGAGCAATGGTCATTCGTTTGGGCTGTGCAGCCTCAGTTTAGTCAATGTGCTGTTACTTTCAGACCTTTCAGTCTATAATACTATACAATAACCTTAAAAATGTTATCAGACAAACACTAAAATCCACAAATGAGGTATGACATTTCTTTTAGTGGGATGAAAGGCATACAATCAGTGCAAGAATTGCTAACCAACCAATTCAAATCCAAAACGTCACCACCCAGTGGCATACCTGGTGTTGATATTTGCTATCCAGCTGCCCCACTTTGCTGTTCATCAGCTGTTGGACACTCTGAATGTCTGATTTCATTTCCTCTTTGGTGGCTTCCAGTTGGTTCTCTAACTTGTTAATGAGTGGCTCACAGCGACAACCATTTATTGGGGCCTTTGGAGATAAAAATCACATCATCAAACCCTCACCTTAGATCACTCAGCTGCCTATCAGTTTGAAATGGAGTATAGTATCCTATGATGTGTGACTGACAATGAACAAGCAATAAGAATTGTTATTGTAATTCCAAATGTACCTTAAATGTTCCAAGACTATAATTAACATTTCTTGGCGACTTGTGCTTATTGGGAATTAGTCACATGGTGTAAAGAGGTATGATAACAGACAGGAAAAACATGCTGTTGTGGATGAGCTAATATAATACTGCTAACTAGCCAACCCACGGCATACCATACGCCGCATAATCAGGCCGTTTTTTTAATGATTTTTAAGCACAGGGAGAAAATTAACATTTGAAAAATTGGAAATGTAATAAATCAGCAAGAAAAGCAACATTGTAACAATGCACGGAACGAACCAACACACAATCGTTCGTGCGGCGCTCAGGCACAAAGGGTGGAACGGGAGGAGAGGAGAAGGACGTCCACTCCGCTGCCTCCGTCATGCTAGTCTGCTGATTTCTCATCCAATATGCACTGCCTGCTCATGTGCCCACCTCCAACTCGTCACTCGAGTCGTTGTCGTCTGTGCACAGTCCAGATGCAGCTGTGACTCACGTAGACTTTTCATTTCTCTGTGCGGTTTTGGCTGCCTTTTTATATATAATCAACCAAGACACCCGACCACGGTAGTAGCGAGGTGGGAGGGCGGTGTGTACAAAGTGCAGGAGCATCTAAGAAGACGCATGTTTGTCGCGGATGCGAATTACTGTATGTAGTGTGTAAAACAGTTTGCTATGGTGCACGCGATCGTGCGTCGTAACTTAAAACTCAGTTTCTAAAGACTGGTTACTTCATTGTGTATACGACTGTAGGTGAATGAAAAGATGTAACTCTGGAGAGGGCAACATACAATACAGCGTTTTACACGCTGCATACAGCGATTCACATTCACGACAAATTGTTTTACACGCTGCATACAGTGATTTACATCCACGACAAATATGAATCTTCTTAGATGGTGCTGTCGCGTCCACCCACGCTCTCGAAGCACACACACTGCCTGGTCATGTGCCTGCTCGCAAGAGCAACTAACAGAGATTCGCCCACCAACTGTAAGACCATGGGATACCCCTCGCAAACTGCTCTACACACCGTATACAGCGATTCACATCTGCGACAAACAAACTGTTTTACACACTGCATACAGCGATTCACAGCCACGACATGATTTTTCTTAGATGGTCCTGTCGTGTCCACCCTGGCACTCGAAGCATACACACTGCCTGGTCATGTGCCCGGTCACAAGATCAACTGACAGAGACCCAGCCACCGAGTCCAAGACCATGGGAAACCCCTCGGAAACTGTTTTACACGCTGCATACAACGATTCACATCCGCGACAAACAACCTGTTTTACACGCCGCATACAGCGATTTACATCCGTGACAAACATGCCTCCTCTTAGATAGTCCTGCCGCGCCGTGTGGTGCCTCTGTGTGATCCGGTCAGGCACAGAGAAGGTCAGCTGCTGAGAGAGCGTCTCGACTGTTGCAGGGCCTGCATTGGTGAAGCAGGTGAGACGGTAATGAAACAGAGGCACAGGGCTTATTGGTTTTTAAAGACTGCTTCCTTCATTGTGTTTTAACCTCAGTTTTAAAGGATTGTTTTAAGGATCCCATGGGATACCCCTCGCAAACTGTTTTACACGCTGCATATAGCGATTCACTTCCGCGAGAAACATGCCTCTATGAACAGTCAACGTGGCTCAGAGCTGCATGTGGACTCTACAACAGGTGAATATAAATGATGCTGTTTTTTCTGTGTCGTCGCGCCCGAGTTGGTGGGCGTGGTTCTGCGAGTTGTCGTCGTATCCAAAGGTCTTAGAGTTGGTGGCCGTGGCTCCTTCCTGCGTGCGCCATGGGCGTCTCACTTGTCGGCGGCTTAGTGAATCCACGCCCCTTCCGGCGTGCTTTCCATGGTTGTCTTGCCTTAGTGAATTATATTATATAGATGTTGCAATATCAACATGAGACAAGAAGCATGTTACACTTTTCTGTCTGCCCTCCCAAAGAATTCATCTCACCCATGTCAAACGTCAGCTTTCCATTTCAAATACTTGGAGAATATACTGTACCTGCATAATTTTCCCATCCTTCCCTCTATACAGAGTATAAAGCTGATAGGCTTTATAGCAGTGGGGTGGCGGGGGCTGCTGATGGGAAAGCGGGGGTGCCTTGCTTTTTCTCTTGTGATTGGCATCCACATGCTGGTTATCTCTCTTTGGGGCTGGGTCTGAAAGTGCCAGGGTCTACAAAAAAGCAAACAGGAGCATAATTTACAGACTTGGCTACAAAGCGAATGCAAACAGCCATACATACGTCTATTGATATACTGTATGCGTCACGCAAATTCCAGTCATCAGCAGCCATAGCTTCAGGCTCTGCAATAATTCAGCTTTATTACACTTTCTGTTATGAGGATTTTACCATTAAAGCAAATAACACCAATCTCAAAAAAGTGGCAAAGGCTACTGAGACAGGCTGTTCATTCCACTTAAATGCATTGATCCTGTGCCGAGTGTACAAAGGAGGGGGGAAACAATGGAAGTAAGTGCTTACAGTTTAGGAACATGTGGCATTTAAGCAAGAAACCAAAGAATTCTCAATAGCCCTTGAAAGAGGAGACAGAGAAAATTGAGACCAATTAGACATCGAAGGAAGAAAGAGTCAGCTGAAACCTAGCAGGGTAATGAAAAGGTGTTTGAAAGAAGAAGTTCTCTGTACAACAGACTGCCTCAGACCTTTCCAACCTGAGAACCACAATAAAAGACACAAGCTGTGTCTTACAGGACTGAATGTAAACTCCTGCTGCTCACCTATAGAGATTTTGATGGTCTTGTACAAGACTACATCAGCCACCTTGGCTCTATTCCTATTTTGCCACTCTGGTCCACTGATTCTGGCATTCTGTGCTCTGTGGGTTACAGAGTTTTCAGCTTTATTGTATTTAGACTTTGAAATGGCCTCTCCAAAGTAATCAGATCTGCTAAAGCAATTGTTTCTTTTAAAAGGCAACTTCAAACACATTTATTCAGGGAGGCCTTTCATTTACACTGAAATGTTTACCCTTTCTCTTAATTCACTATCTCTGTTCAAATCCTTATGATGGTAATTATATCATTTTGTACATTATTCTTGTTAATTGTCTTGTTCTAATCCCACACATGTGCGATTAGCGGACAACTTCAGGGCTTGACTGATTGTAATTACCCTCCGAACCAGAGGCTGGCATTGTCATCTAGTACCTCTTCTTTTTTTCCCTCTGCTGAAAGGATGATTGACTGACCCTCCGCCGTTGACATCACTTCTGCATTCTGATCATGTTAGCCTGTCTCATCCACTTTCCAGCTCTTAAGACCCACTACTCCGCCATCTTGAGGCAGTCGTTTCATGACTCCTCTCTGCAGAAGGCATACTGGTGTTTATTTTGTATATCTTTTCTTTGTTTTAAGATCTCTCAATTATACTGGGATCACTTTGGTGTCTAAACCCTTCATGATCTTTCTGATATTGTTACTACTGTGTGTTTATCGTATATTTGTTATAATCCTTTGATATTGTTTTCTAAGCAGCGTTAATTATAGAGGTTCTTCCATCCATTTTTGAAAGACTTTGAGCATGAGAAAGAAACTAAATAAATAAAATGTGTTATTATGTTTAGGTTTTTCTCAACTCGCAAAGTGAATACAGAATTATGTTAATTATATTTAAGTATTAGCAAGAAGAAAAATATCTGAAAATCACCCTGAATGGTTTTTCCCTAGCAACATTGCTGCTGGTTTAGCACAAAATATATTGAATAAAGATCTGAAAACTTTAAACTGAATGCGTCTTCCTTGAAATGCAATAGTAGCCAAAAATGATATTATAGTCGCTAACATTTCTTTATATGTGACTGCAGTTTTAATAGAAAAGAATACTTAATTACAATGCACACAGTTTGGTCAGCCATGTTAGACCTAAGAAGAACTGTTTAAGGACAGACAGAGAATGGCTTGACTGTAAATGCATTATGAGCAAAGGTTCTGCATTACAATTTGCAGGGATGGTATATATACTTACTTATGCTGAGTTTATGTGTTAGAGGGATTTTTAGATTCTCTGTTTGTGAAGTTAAACCTCCCAAGTTTGTTCTGTAAACAATCAAATTTCAGGTGAAATTTAAGTTAACCGCTGGTTTGCACAAAAGATGATGAAAAATTACCTCCATTTTTTTTTCTTGAAATTAAAATCCAAATGAAACGCAATTAGCAGGGATTACAGTATACTATGTCAAATACAACATCACCATAAAATATAATTTCTTGCTGAGCTGATTATTATTTTTTAATATACAATATAATGAAATAAGCTAAGAAGTCAACAATATTGTAACTCAGCAAATCTGAATAACAAACTTCTCTCATTTGAGATTTCCACACTGTAAAGCTCTCTAAGAGCATGTGGTCACTGCACTAGTAAGGTGGACACACTCAATTTGGAAATGGGTCCTCCACTCATCACACCAGAACATGCTTATGGGGTCCCTCTCTCTCATACAACCCAATTCCTCAAAATAGCTGATCAATGAAAATAGAAGAGTTGTCATCCTCCAGACACCCACACCAATAAATATCTGTTCAGTGGCTTTATTCTGCCAAGCTATATCCAAACGTTTTCAAATCACCACTTTAGAAGGAAAATCTTTAAGGCAACATGTCAAGTAAAGCAGAAAAAATATAGTGTAGTATATGTTGAAAAGTGAAGCCACAAGCATTAACAGACTGCTTTAAGGGCTAAAGGGCTGGCCTGGGATGGAAGTGACTCATCCAGCACACAAAGCTAAAGCTTTCCCTTCATGTCAGAAATAGTCCTGGAAGGTTATTAACTCTGTAAAGTATGCCAAAGTAAGAAAGTGGAAAACTAGTCTTCAGAAAAAAGATGGTGGGGACAGATAAATAGTATTTTCTCTTTTCTGTTTATCTCTCTCTACCTTTTCCTTTTTCTTTTTATCTCTTTTAGTTTGCAGCTCAGGGGTGGTGGCATTTGTCTCCTTCTTATGCTGCTCTCTGGAGCAATGAGGCCGGTCGCTGCTGTGGGTTTCACCTGCTGCAGATGCACTATCCTAAAAGAAAAAAAAAACATATTTAAAAGAGAAAGTAATGCCCTGACTGGAGAGACAAATCATAAGAAGAGAGATAAACTAGGTCATTCCTACCATGGTGACAATGCACTGAAGTACAATAAACACAGTACAATGTGGATTTATAGATGTGTATCACAGCGCAGTCCACTCCCACTTTTTTCTTTTCAGCCATACATTTTAGATTATGCCATCTTAAAGTCATTGCTGTTAATAAGTCTTCAGTTTTCTGGGCCCTGTCACTCTTCCTGTTGAAATTTAATGTTTTCCCTTTTGCTGTGTGGCCTTTATCTGTGGTCTCTGCTTTCCTCTCATATTCCAATGAGTTTCAAGTTAGGCTGACTAGCTAATCAAAACTAGTCCCTGCAATGGGCTTCCACTATGGCCTTGCACTCCATGTTACCAGAATAGCCTGCCCTTCTATTGACCATGTCCACCCAACCCTAAACCTATACTGTACTGGAAAAGTGAGGTACACTAAATGAATGAACAGATCAGCATCTCAGCAGCTCCAGAAGTAGCAGGTTGCAAGCAGCCCACGTCAAATTAAAACCTCCTTTCCATTAGACCCGAGCATCACTTGGGCTGTAAAAGTGCCAACAGCATTAGTGCTAAGCGCTACTTGGGCAAAGATATAGGCATGTCTTGCGTAAGAGTCAGACCCAACCTTTACCTGGGCAACAGAGTAGACACTTCTCTTAGCCCTATAATGCCATCTCGTAATAAACACCTCATCAACAGTGATGAGCAGACATTTTCCATTGTATAGGCAGCAGAGAAAGTAGATATGTAAAATGAAACTGATTAAGTTCCTGCTTAACTTGAACCTTAATAATAAAATAATCATGCTTTTAGTTACGGTATGTTTTCGGGTGCAAATAGGGGCTAAAATGAAGTGTTTGTGTGCTTTCAGTGGATTTACTTTAAACCAAACTATGCTTCAATTTAGAACATCACAATACTGGAATTTGTGTATTTGATATTTGGTTCCAAACAGACTTACACATCTGAAGTTGAAATAATAGGAACTTGTCAGTTATTATATATTGATTATTAAGAAAAGCAAACTTTTGTTGGTCATGAAACACATTAGATGATGAAATGCTTTCAGCATAATTTATGCAATATGTGAAGTCTTACTTACGTGAATTAAAGTGGATTATTTTCAAAATTTTACGTTCCTAACTTTCACTGCTGGGAAATGGCTCTATTAAATTCTCATAACCCAAAATTTCTGTTCCTTTCTGATCCCTAGTGGAGATCTTGGCCAATCCATTCAATCTCTCTTAAGACATAGTTTTTCTCAAAAAAAATAATACACTGAAGTGCCTTTTTGTCAAAAACTCATGAAAATAAAAGTGGTCCAATTGTGATTTACTTGTTCTGTTACACCCTTAAAATAAGATGCAGAGGACAGAAAGATATGAAAAAAGATGATCCGCTGTGGCAACCCCTAATGGGAGCAGCCAAAAGAAGAAGAAGAAGTGCCCATTAAACATGGCAGTGTATCTCCTGAGGCACATCAGTTGTAAGTGTGCCAGTGAATTTGAGAAGTGATTCCACTTTGGGGTGAGAAAATGTTCAATGAAATTATAATGGAGAACTTTATCTTTCAAGTTACTAATCAGGTTTAGTGGTGCATATCAGTGTATACTTTTTAAAATTCCTTTGTACAAATATGCAGCTGCAAGTAAGTCACCAGCTTTATCCTCAACAGAACTCAGGCTGACAAACCAAACTGTTTAAATTCAAACAAGATAACCCCATTAACTGCATCTCTCATAAGAACTTCATTTGGATTTCTAGCAAATATGAATCCACTTAATCAATGTTTTTAATGATTACAAAGTGCCTGTACTGGTAGCATGACACGTATGGCAGGTATGCCAGCTTAACACACACTGACCTCAAGGCCAAGGACCGAAACGGCCCTCTTACTGCACAGGAAACAGAAACATGGGGAATGGCCTTGCTAAGAAACAAACTGACCTGATGAAGTACTGGTAAAAGAAGCTTGAAATTTTCCTTTACTCTTTGTTTAGGGAAGTAAAAAGTTATTGTATTCCTTGGGAAATTATTAAAAACAGAAATCTGAAATTGAATTTTAATGATGTTTCAAAAGAGGAGTAAATTGTAGTGCTCTGCAGGCAAACTAATCCCCCACTCCTCACACCACAAAGGATGGTCTTCGCCAAAAGTCCAGGGCAGCAGGTACTGTTCATACCAACTAAGCAGATATTGGTAGAATGAAAGGAAAGAACCTGTTCCTGGACAACCATGTTGTGAAATCATTTTTTCAGTGCAAGTTGTGAGGAGTTGGAATCCACTCCTAGAGAATTCAAATCAGGAAGGCTGTTATTCCATTGTGAAAAGACGCTACATAATTACAGTGTTCTTTGTAAATATACACATTTTTAGTTGTCTTTAAGCATCTATCCCTATCTGTCTAGAAGACTTTATCTACTGTTTGACCACAGAACAGTCTGTTAAGTTCAAGTCCTTATTTCAAATCTTTGGCTATATTCAAGTGTCCTTTACATTTTTTATTATATATATGTGCCATATATGGTACACTGTCTGTTTTTTGCATGCTGGACATCACTGCCTAGGCTTCCACATGTTTAAGTACAGGTGGGAGAGCTTTTCTCATGACAGGACTGTGAGCCGCAAGGCAGTGATTGATGGCATCACCCTTTATAGGTGGGATTTCAAAGTGTTCACAAGGAACTGTTCCAGTCAGTAGCCAATGAGAGGTTAGACCACCATACTCAAAAGAGTAGAATGAAGGAATCCATGGGAGGATGGCTGATCTACAACCAGGCTTCATTTTCTGTTAATAGACAGACCCTATCAATGCCGAACCAAAAAGGTATAAACGATTCACCTGCTGTCATTGTGGACATGGTTGGTGAGGTGTCCACCTGTATGCCTTTCCAAAACTGTTCTTGCACCCTGGCTAATTTACTATCTGAGGAGGATGAGACTTAAACCTTTTTTGCCTTTGGGATAGTACCATCTTCCTATTGTTGCAACATTCGCATTGTCATTTTCCTACAACCTCCCCCAACCTGTTCAGACAATACTCCATTTAATGTTGAACTGTCTTGTCTGGAGTCCCATGTAGATAAAGTTCATATTGAGTGTTTTTGTGTATGTTTATCAATATATATGTGGAGTTAACTTTCATAGATGGCTTTCATAGATAAGGTTTACACGGAGTGTTTTTGTGTTTATTTTATATATGTATATGGGTGGGATAAATTGACTGGGGTGGAGACTGAATTTAATATTTTACAGTCTGTGCTCTGTGTAAAATCAGTATACAGTATTTAAATGTATGTGAATGATTCTGATTGTTATTTGGGGTGGCTCTACATTGACAATCAGTTAATATTTATTTTTTTGTCCTTTGGATATTGAGAAATTGTTGCCTTTAGTTTATGGTTTTTTCTTGCCTTTATGTGATCGCGAGCTTTGGGGGTAGAAAGTCAGAACAACCTAGGTCTACTATTACAAAAAGAAATGTAGTTAAGACTCAACTGACAGTGTAGTATATGTTGCCTTGAGCTTTGGGAGATTGTTACACTGGAAATATTCTACTTCAGAAAAAACAGAATATTAATAAAGAAGGTCTAGAATGGAAGTGGTAAGGTAAATTAATGACATTGACTGACCAACTTCATTTACCTTCAGAGGCAGAAGTTCGTCTCTGGGAACAGACAGCGCTCGTCTCTCCTGCTTTAGCTGGTCTCTTCTTTTTCTCACATTTCTGCCTCGACTAAAACTCTGCACCTAGTTATGAAAATATTAAAAAACACATCAGGAAAAACACGAGAAAAAGGCAGGTGATTAAAAAGTATTATCCTTGCCCCAGAATTGGCCAATGAATAAATATCAAGCTGCAGAAACAATTTGCTTTGTAGGAACATGTTAACCAAATGCTTCCTTTTCTGCCACTCCCAGGGCCATAACAGTTTTTCATCTATGGCTTAGTGTTCATAAGGTGGCGGTGTTTAATGAACTCTTGCGCTTACCTGAGGAGCTTTCGTGAGCAGAAGAGCCACTAAAGGGTTGTTGTGCTCTCTAGCCAAATCCAGTGCAGTCTGACCCACCTGCATATAATATATTAATAAAATCAAGAAACCTTCAAAAAAGATGAGAGCAAAAATATAAATATATATAGTGCTTACAGCAAATATTTTTAAACCTTGCTAAGACAATTATAAGATGAGTTTTTCAAACTGAAATCATAAAGTTAGCAGATGCCAAAGCTCATTGGCCTCAGCCATATGCTGCAAAACCACCTCCTGTGTCTTCTGGTCATGCAGGTGTCAAAATACTGTTCCTAGTGAGCCATCCTCAGTTACAGTAGCAATGTAGCTGAAGACAGCTGGAGATGATTCACAGGCCAGAGGAGCATCATTTAGCACAGTACATGTCAAGTTTCTTCATTATTTTGTTTTTATTTGCAAACACTTTTTTCCTTATACGACTTTAGCTCATATGTTCTCGTAACTAGATATGCATTTGGCAAAATGTGTGTACTCCAAAGATTCAGCTGGCTGCACACCAGCAGCACAACCTTAATGGTACTGGAAGGTCTTTGAACAAGGATGGAGCTATGGGTGTGTTGAGGTAATCGAAGCCTTAAGGCCAAAACATACGCTGACAAGGCTCCAGCTTGACTCAGTAAAATGTTTCTGGGAACATATATAGACAGTCTATAGGTACTTTGCAGCCCTGGGGGCCCCAAAACTGAAGCTGCCATATTGTATGGGAGTAAAAGTGATTAATATAGCTTAGACAAAAGGCTACCCTAACCAGATTACAATATTTTGACAAGAATTTTCTCTTTGCCTTTTTGTAAAATATTATAATAAACAATGTTTATAGTCTTTTCTTGTAAAGAATGTACTGCATTTGTAGCAGTAGAAGCAACATAATTGTGATGTAGAAAAGAACCTTTGTGGTCTGAAAATATGGATAAGGCTAAATCATGATCAAGTTGGTATGTTACTCATCCATACATTTCTGAACTCTCTCTTCATTGCAGGCTTTTGGGGACTGAAAGGTTATTCTTACAGCATTAGGTGCAAGATGGTGAAATGCTAGTTCATTGAAAGGTACACTTACATACGCAACCACACTGAAACAATAAAAAGTCTTTGTTTAAAGTAATTTATGCATTCCAGGATGAGGGACAAAACTATAGTACCAGAGAAAACCATATGGAGACAAGAAGAACGTCCTAAATCCAAAGAGACACTAAGGTGGGAGCAGGGTTGTCTTAACAGCATTATAGGTCCCTGGGCAAAGTAGTGCACTGGGGCCTCTACCTACACAATCAGTAAGCAAGTCACAACATACATAGCAACTGCCCAGCGTGCCCATGCGTTAAGATGGCCCTGGGTGGGAATCATGTGACCCATTTTGTTGCTTTTAGTGATTCCATGTCAACTAATATCTCAACAGTTCATGATTTTTTTTAACTAAAGATGAAGAATTTTAAAAATTAAAACATAGTAAAAGAGACCATCCATCCATCTCCCTAACCCGCTCATCCACATCTACAGGGATCATTGCAAATGATTTGGTTGAACTGTATTGCTAAGTGGTTAAAACTCTAGCAGAACCCTATGTCACATCTGGTACATCCAAGCAAATTCAATAATGTAATCATTCTGAGAAGACATGCCAATTTAGATGTCAGTGGCATCAGCATAGCACATACTGTGTGTACTTAGAATCTAAGCCAAGGCTACTTAAATAATTGATTTTATTTGTATATTAGGATACTAGGTTTTCATTCAATTTGTCATTTGAAATTACAAAAATCTGTGAGTTCCGTGAAGAACTGGAAGATCCTGATTTGTACCCAGCACTACCTAGGTATGCTGACACCCCCAACAGGCCTGTATGGCAGTAAGTGGGCACTGAATATGAATGTGTATAACCAGTGTTAGTTTGACAGTTTATTAAGAAAATGGTTAAGTAATTTGGATGTCATAAGGCACATTTTCTTGATAGAATATCAAGTAATGTGCAAAGTATTTGAGAATAAAAGCATGTTTTAAAGTTTTAAACATTTTTAATAAATAAATAAAATACTGCAACTTAAAAATTATAATTAAGAGATTTTAGGATAGAAAGATCTGCTTGAATGGCCTACAGAGTATGTCTACTGTGCTACACATACTTACATTGTTTCTTATTTCTGTATCTGCCCCTGCTTCCAACAGAAGACGCACAGTTTTCTTGTGATTTAAGGATGCGGCCATATGCAAAGGGGTATCCCCTGCCTAACAGAGGAGAAATCAGCATGCAAATATTTATATCAATAAATTAATAAAATTCAAAAGCTACAATATGTTATAAAGCAGAGAAGGTAAGTAAATTTGAAAATGAAGGAGGAAACAAATATTATACAGTAATATATCGATACATTTCTTTGACTTGTTCTTTTTACTTTTTAGATATTTTTCATTGATATGTTCTCATTTACTGAATCATGAATCACTTAATACATATAAATTCTATACATTTGTACACCTGTTATAAATTATGATTACATACAGTATAACATTGTTTGTTATGCAATATACCAGTACTGCCCTAATTATTGTTCATTACACTGAATGATCACACAGGCACATTTTTTAGCAAGACTTTCTAAAACTGTTTAGTTTATAAGTCCAACTGAAAATAATACACATCGACTGCTTCTTTAGAAAAAATGGTAATATGGACAGTTAAATTTACAAAAGAAAGCAGCCAACACTGTACATGACTAAGCAAACACCAAGCTCAGGTCTCTTTTGCATTTGTAACTCTTGGTAAGTAGTCTGAATTGGTTGTTAGTGAACAGAGAGTGTACACTGGAAAACACTAAATTGACCTGAATTGGATGACACCCCTCATGTTTCCTATAGTCATCATTCTCTCCTATATATATATATATATATATATATATATATATATATATATATATATATATATATATTTATATACAGTGGTACCTTTGTATACGTCCGCTTTGGAATAAGTCTAACTTGGTATACGCCCTGTTTGGATGTGAAAAATTTTGCTTGGTATACGACCTTTGTTTGGAATACGACTCGTGTGCTACCCTTGTTTGCCTCTCTCGAGACAAAGCCACAACTGCCCATGAGCGTCAGTACGCCAGTTGCTAGCATTCAGTGAACAACCTGCGCGCTATCCTTGTTTACCTCTCTCAATACAAAGCCACGACTGCCCACAAGCATCAGTATGCGCTATAACTCTCTGTGAATTTTCACGTGATTTTGTGTTTTTTCGTGTAAATTTTAATTGATTGTTGGAAAGTATGAAGGTGGCATGCATATTCGGGACTTGGCTGCTGCATACCGTATGCTGAGAACGATGGTATTTAAGATTCTGAAAAACAAAGACATTATTAAAAAGTAAAGTGAGGTTAAATTTTCATTAATTTCATCTAATTTCTTTTGTATTTATATATTTTAGTATTAAACAGTGTTTAAATTATTTTATACAACCCCATCAATCTATACTAATAAAAGGCAAAACCCTCACTCACTGACTCACTCACTCACTCACTCACTCATCACTAATTCTCCAACTTCCCATGTAGGTAGAAAGCTGAAATTTGGCTGGCTTATTCCTTACAGCTTACTTACAGAAGTTAAGCAGGTTTCATTTAGAAATTCTACACATAACGGTCATAACGGTCGACAACGTCCGCCATGTTGAACTTTTTTATTTATGGCCCCATCTTCACGAAATTTGGTAGGCGACTTCCCTGCGCAAACCGAAACCGATGTACGTACTTATTTCGGTGGTACAGTATGACGCCACTGTCGGCTGCCATATTGAACTTTCCAACGTCACTAATTCTCCAGCTTCCCGTTTGGGTAGAAGGCTGACCCCATCTTCATGAAATTTGGTAGGCGGCTTCCCTGCGCTAACCAAAACCGATGTACGTACTTATTTCGGTGGTATGACGCCACTGTCGACCACCATATTGAACTTTCCAACGTCACTAATTCTGCAACTTCCTGTGTAGGTAGAAGTCCGAAATTTGGCAGGCCCATTCCTTACAGCTTACTTACAACAGTTAAGCTGGTTTCATTTCAAAATTCTACGCGTAACGGTCATAACGGTCGACAACGTCCGCCATGTTGTACTTTCTTATTTATGGCCCCATCTTCACGAAATTTGGTAGGCGGCTTCCCTGCGCTAACCGAAACCGATGTACGTACTTATTTCGGTGGTAAGATGCCACTGTCGGCCGCCATATTGAACTTTTCAACGGTCTTTGTTACTTATAGGCATATATATATATATATACTAGCAGAATACCCGCGCTTCGCAGCGGAGAAGTAGTATGTAAAAGAAGTTATGAAAAAGAAAAGGAAAAATTTAAAAAAAAAACAACATGATTGTTAATGTAATTGTTTTGTCATTGATATGAGTGTTGTTGTCATATCTATTCTTAACAAATGAAAAGAAAATATATATATATTTATATAGCATATCTTTGCAAAACAAAAAGAAAGAAATAGAGCGTCACATACACGTCTTCTTTCCTCTGCCTATTAAGTAATAAATTAAATCGATTATAAATTATTAACACAAAGTAAATGAAAAAAAAAATATTGGGAAAGAAACAGAAACCAGAACTTACCCCCACAGCATCCACCGCGCTTCTAGCGTTAGAGCCAAAAACGTGGTACACGCAGGTTGTGAGGTGTGACGCTAATTAACGCTCGTGCTACAACAGATTATAGTGTTGTTATACTATAAACTATTTACAGGGATCAACAGTTTTGGGGAAGTCCATAACAAAAAAAAAATAAAATTATAGATAACATTTTACACTTTGCTATATGAGCAACTGTTGCTGGGGGTGCCAGAATCCAACAAGGAAGAAAAATGAAAAATATTATTTGTACAAAATCTTAATTTATTTAAAACGGATGACTCCCACTCTCACGTGCAAGTCTGCGTGGATATTATGAACATTTGTTCCAAGTTCTATTTAAATTTTAAATAGAAGGAATTTTTATTTAGTCGATAGAAATGTCTTTGGTAGGAATGTAAGTTAAATGTAGGCATCTTTGCATAAAGTTTTGGCTATCCAGCGCTTACATTATATATTCCAAAATATTCCAAGACCGTCTTTACAGTGGTGTGAAAAACTATTTGCCCCCTTCCTGATTTCTTATTCTTTTGCATGTTTGTCACACAAAATGTTTCTGATCATCAAACACATTTAACCATTAGTCAAATATAAAACAAGTAAACACAAAATGCATTTTTTAAATGATGGTTTTTATTATTTAGGGAGAAAAAAAAATCCAAACCTACATGGCCCTATGTGAAAAAGTAATTGCCCCCTGAACCTAATAACTGGTTGGGCCACCCTTTGTTGCAATAACTGCAATCAAGCGTTTGCAATAACTTGCAATGAGTCTTTTACAGCACTCTGGAGGAATTTTGGCCCACTCATCTTTGCAGAATTGTTGTAATTCAGCTTTATTTGAGGGTTTTCTAGCATGAACCGCCTTTTTAAGGTCATGCCATAGCATCTCAATTGGATTCAGGTCAGGACTTTGACTAGGCCACTCCAAAGTCTTCATTTTGTTTTTCTTCAGCCATTCAGAGGTGGATTTTCTGGTGTGTTTTGGGTCATTGTCCTGTTGTAGCACCCAAGATCGCTTCAGCTTGAGTTGACGAACAGATGGCCGGACATTCTCCTTCAGGAATTTTTGGTAGACAGTAGAATTCATGGTTCCATCTATCACAGCAAGCCTTCCAGGTCCTGAAGCAGCAAAACAACCCCAGACCATCACACTACCACCACCATATTTTACTGTTGGTATGATGTTCTTTTCTGAAATGCTGTGTTCCTTTTACGCCAGATGTAACGGGACATTTGCCTTCCAAAAAGTTCAAATTTTGTCTCATCAGTCCACAAGGTATTTTCCCAAAAGTCTTGGCAATCATTGAGATGTTTCTTAGCAAAATTGAGACGAGCCCTAATGTTCTTTTTGCTTAACAGTGGTTTGCGTCTTGGAAATCTGCCATGCAGGCCGTTTTTGCCCAGTCTCATTCTTATGGTGGAGTCGTGAACACTGACCTTAATTGAGGCAAGTGTGGCCTGCAGTTCTTTAGACGTTGTCCTGGGGTCTTTTGTGACCTCTCGGATTAGTCATCTCTGCGCTCTTGGGGTAATTTTGGTCGGCCGGCCACTCCTGGGAAGGTTCACCACTGTTCCATGTTTTTGCCATTTGTGGATAATGGCTCTCACTGTGGTTCGCTGGAGTCCCAAAGCTTTAGAAATGGCTTTATAACCTTTACCAGACTGATAGATCTCAATTACTTCTGTTCTCATTTGTTCCTGAATTTCTTTGGATCTTGGCATGATGTCTAGCTTTTGAGGTGCTTTTGGTCTACTTCTCTGTGTCAGGCAGCTCCTATTTAAGTGATTTCTTGATTGAAACAGGTGTGGCAGTAATCAGGCCTGGGGGTGGCTACGGAAATTGAACTCAGGTGTGATACACCACAGTTAGGTTATTTTTTAACAAGGGGGCAATTACTTTTTCACACAGGGCCATGTAGGTTTGGAATTTTTTCTCCCTAAATAATAAAAACCATCATTTAAAAACTGCATTTTGTGTTTACTTGTGTTATATTTGACTAATGGTTAAATGTGTTTGATGATCAGAAACATTTTGTGTGACAAACATGCAAAAGAATAAGAAATCAGGAAGGGGGCAAATAGTTTTTCACACCACTGTATATACAGTACTCAGGTTTTGGGAAGCGCTAATCAATGTAATCGGTGTACCAGGAAATCATGCATTGACACAAGTTCCCCTTTGCTTGGAATTGAAACTGTGATTAAATGCATAATTTTTTTTAATGCGTTATGGAGCACATGCATCGAAGCTTCTCATCTGTGCAATTGTCAATGTAACCGTTTGTAAGTAGTGCCTGGAGGATTCAGTGTGGAGAAACTGTAGAGACAGCTTGTGTATTAACTTGTGGATTTTATTCCAGCGCTTGCTCCTTACTTTCTCACTTGCGCTATAACGCGTAATGCAAACCTTGCGCGATACTCCGCTAACTTAAAAGCCTTGTGCAGCCCCTGTCATTTGAAAATTGATGGTTTGCTTGCTTTTATCTGTCTCTCTCTGCTCCTAGCGGAACTGTCATCTCTGACTTGTCATGGAGCACGTTTAAGCTGATGTGTTTGCAGTCTGTGAATAAAAATCCTTCTTGTTTCTACAATCTCCTGTGTCTCTGTGCAAATCTGTGACCCAAGCGTGACAATATATTCCGACGCTGACTTTATATATTCAAGATTTGACTTTACATATTCCAGCGCTGACTTTATATATTCCGATGCTGACTTTATATATTTAAGTTTTGACTATCCAGCACTTATATTATATATTCCGAAATATTCCAATACCGTCTTTATATACTCAGGTTTTGGGAAGCGCTGATCAATGTAATCGGTGTACCAGGAAATCATGCATTGACACAAGTTCCCCTTTGCTTGGAATTGAAACTGTGATTAAATACATTATTTTTTTTAATGCGTTATGGAGCACATGCATCGAAGCTTCTCATCTGTGCGATTGTCGAGGCGTGCTGAGTTGCGCAGCAGCCTTACTTATGAATATGCTAAGCACATTCCTTCAGCCGCCACGCCTCCCATGGCGAGCGAGCTGCCGCTATGGCCGTATACAGTACTGTATAGGAAAGAAGGTTCTAGTTATGACCGTCAGGTTTTGGGAAGCGCTGATCAATGTAATCGGTGTACCAGGAAATCATGCATTGACACAAGTTCCCCAATGTAACCTTTTTTTAATGCGTTATGGAGCACATGCATCGAAGCTTCTAATCTGTGCGATTGTCAATGTAACCTTTTGTAAGTAGTGCCTGGAGGATTCAGTGTATATGTCACTCGCTCGCTTATTGTTTCGCTGCCTTCTCAATTATATACTGCATGTTTTCTTCAGCGCGTTTTGGAGCTCTTCCTGGGTTTCTACGTAGTGCGCGTTGACAGTCAGTTCACGTGATTACGTGGGAGGCGTGATGATGTCAGAAGAAACTCCGCCCCCCACGGCTTTCCAGCTGAACTCCATTACAGCGTATGCAGAAAAATAAAAAAAAAAATTAAATCTGCCCAACTTTTGTAAGTAAGCTGTAAGGATTGAGCCTGCCAAATTTCAGCCTTCTACCTACACGGGAAGTTGGAGAATTAGTGATAAGTGAGTCAGTGAGTGAGTGAGTGAGTCAGTCAGTGAGTCAGTGAGGGCTTTGCCTTTTATTAGTATAGATATATATATATATATATATATACATCAAGAAATTGATATTTGGGTTCCCAACGCTAACTGAATCCTACTTACGTACATATATACGTCCATAGCCTCCTGCAGCTCGGTCACCGTGTTAGGCGGCATTGGGTCCCCCATCCCAACGCCTCCCACGTTGTTGGCTGTCTGTCTATATAAGGCCATCCGCCGCTCCGGTCTCTACATTCCCTTCCTTGCTTCACCACGGGATTTACATCTCCCTGCTGATAACTACAGCCTTTTTATTTAATTCATGGCTTCCCCGCTGTTTTATTGTTCGTTTATTACGATTATAGTTATTGTGTAGGTATTTTAGACTTACTTTACATTGTTCAGGTACCAATTTCCTTTATCATTCCAACCGTACCCCCATTAACATGTCTATCGATGTGATCACCATTGATCAAAGAACTGTCACTTACTGAGTGGTTTCCATGCCCGGAGATGGCATCTGCCTTTTCCATTCTCTTTGTTACATATTGCAGGCTCACTCTTGATATCCAGAGGAACATTGTGTCTTATGTATTGAATGACTGGGACAGGTTCAAGGTGTGGACTGATGACGGTACAGGAGATAATTATTCTACACAGGAGCACTATAAGAGTAAAATGCTTAAGCCCTTCACCTATGGCTCTGCATGTGAGTTGATGGCTGCCGGTGAATTGTTCAGTTGTCGCTTTCAAGTGTACTGAAATGGCCAAATATTTTACACCTTTGGACAACCGCCAATGCCTCTTAAACATCTTAGATTCACAGGTGACGATTTCAGTAGTGGACACTTTGATGTTTATGAATGTTTAAACTCTCAAAAGCTGGATGTGATTTTATCGATGAAACCGGTTGTATGCTTACAACTTTTGACAGATGCCGAATGTCACTTCAACACAAGTCCTGCAAATACTCTTGTAATTGAAACAAACCATGAAACTCAAACCGATTATGACAGCTACAGTCCAAGATGTGAGATCTCAGACAAGATTACTTTTCATATGGCCAACTGTACGTTGCATGCTCAATAGTAAGCTCAGCGCACAGCTTGGTCATATTACAACCGGAGGTCCGAACTAACAATGTCGTATACAAAGAGATCCTTAACAAATAATTATTGGTATATTTTCCCTCAGTTTAAAAACGTTTAATTTTCTTCTTAATAAAAATTTTAAGGCAGTACTTCACCGCTGCGAAGCGCAGGTATTTTGCTAGTATATGATATGCTAATAACAATAGGATTTTTTTTCATGGAAACGGATTAATCATTTTCCCTTTATTTCTTATGGGAAAAATTTGTTTGGTATAAGTCAAAAGATCTGGAACGGATTAAGGATGTATACCGAGGTATCACTGTATATCTATACTAATCATATCACTGACTGACTGACTGACTGACTGACTGACTCACTCACTCACTCACTCACTCACTCACTCACTCACTCATCACTAATTCTCCAACTTCCCGTGTAGGTAGAAGGCTGAAATTTGGCAGGCTCATTCCTTACAGCTTACTTACAAAAGTTAAGCAGGTTTCATTTTGAAATTCTACGAGTAATGGTCATAACTGGAACCTACTTACACACATATATACGGCCATAGCCTGTAGCTCGGTCGCCGTGTGAGGCGGAGTTGCGTCCCCCATCATCACGCCTCCCACGTAATTGAGTGCCTGCTCATATAAGTACGTCCGTCAGCAGTAATCCACTACCACTATCCACTGCCACTAAATATTCGCGGGTGAAGGACTGTGCTTATGCAAACGAAGATGAGATGGTCAGGGATAGACTAGTGTTTGGCACAAACTCAGCGAAAGTGCGAGAGAAACTTTTAAGTGCCGGGTCTGAGCTAGCATTAAATAAAGCCATGGATATCGCAAGATCGTATGAGATAGCACAAGCACAGCTGAGAACCTTCAATGCATGTACTCCGAGCAGCTCACGTGAACTGACTGTGAACGCAATACGCAGAGAACAAGCAAGAGCTCCAAAGAGCTGAACAAAAACGCATTACACAATTGAGAAGGCAGCAAAAGAATATGAAGCAAGTGACGCATACAAGCATATTCATAAGTGCAGCTACTGCGGAAACAAAGCACACGGTGGAAAAAGTCAATGTCCAGGTAAAGGAAGACAGTGTAAAAAATGTGGTAAATTGAACTAATTCGCTATAGTTTGCAAGCTGGGAAAGGTAAACCCGTGCATGCAGTGTGTGATGTCTCAGATAAAGAGGAAGACGAGCTGTTTATTGATGCAGTAAGAGAGGAATAACCCTCTGTAGCTGAACAAACCTTTGAGGACATATCAATAGGAAAGCATGGTGTAAAGCTTAAGTTTAAATTAAGTTCATAGACACGCTGCCGCTGGCGTTTGTCAGGCCTACGACAAATACGATATTCGCGAGATACAAGTTTAATGAGAAGATGCAGGGTATAAACAAGACTTTTGATCACTTTGTAACAGAGTTAAAATTGCTGGTGAAGGACTGTGCTTATGCAAACGAATAGGAAATCAAGGTGTAAAGCTTAAGTTTAAATTAAGTTCATAGACATGCTGCTGCTGCCGTTTGTCATGCCTAAGATGAATACGATATTCGCGAGATACAAGTTTAATGAGAGGACGCATGGCACAAACTAGACTTTCGATCACTTTGTAACGGAGTTAAAATTGCTGGTGAAGAACTGTGCTTATGCAAACGAAGATGAGATGGTCAGGGATAGAAAAGTGTTTGGCACAAACTCAGCAAAAGTGCGAGAGAAACTTTTAAGTGCCAGGTCTGAGCTAACATTAAATGAAGCCGTGGACATCGCAAGATTGCATGAGATAGCACAAGCAAAGCTGAGAACCTTCGATGCATGTACTCCGAGCGGCTCACGTGAACTGACTGTGAACGCAGTACGCAGACAACAACAAAGAGCTCCAAAGAGCGCTGAACAAAAAACGCATTACACAATTGAGACGGCAGCAATAGAATATGAAGGGACTGATGCATACACGCATATTCATTAGTTCACCTACTGCGGAAACAATCTACACTGTGGAAAAAATCAATGTCCAGCTAAAGGAAGACAGTGTAAAAAATGTGGTAAATTGCACCACTTCTCTAAAGTTTGCAGGACTGGGAAAGGTAAACCCATGCAGTGTGTGATGCCTCAGATAAAGAAGACGAGCTGTTTATTGATGCAGTAAGAAAGGAACAACCCTCTGAAGCTGAACAAGCCTTTGTAGACATATCAATAGGAAAGCAAGGTGTAAAGCTTAAGTTTAAATTACGTTCATAGACACACTGATGCTAAATATTCGCAGGCAAATCCACAACTTAATACCGAGAATGCCTGTTAAACATCTTAGATTCACGAGTACTGATTTGGGTAGTGAACACTTCGATGAATGAAACCTGTTATCTTTACAACGGTTGACAACAAAGATGAGATGGTCAGGGATAGACTAGACAAACACGGAATGTAACTTGGACACAACACATCCTCCAAATACGAACCTGATTGAAACAAATAATGATAATCAAAACCTTGATGACAGTAGCACTCATAACAGTGACGAAACAATTACATTGACAATCATGTTACGTTATTTTTAAAATGTTTCTTTTTCTTTTTCATAACTTCTTTAACACACTACTTCTCCGCTGCGAAGCGCGGGTATTTTGCTAGTAAATATATATATATGAGGGGGACCCAAAAATAATAACATTTTTTTCTGGAGACTGGAGGGGCATTAGTTCCTACATTTGCTGCTAAATGCGTGTACTAGAGTGCCCTCTGCATCATTTGACCAAGCGGTGTCCTTGTAGTGCTCAAGCAACTGCACGATGCAGTGCGGATCAGGCAAGTGACTGCTGCATCACGACAACGCTCCCGCCCACACAGCATTGAGTGTGTGACAGTTTTTTCATGAAAAACGGGATGATAACGGCTTCCCAATCCTAAGTCCCTGGACCTTGTACCTTGCGATTTTTTCTTATTTCCAAAAATGAAGAGGGACCTTAAAGGAAAGTGTTTACAGGATGTAGAGGAGGTCAAAAAACAAATGACAGAGGCACTGAAGGCTATCACTTTGCAAGAGTTTCAGAACAGTTTTGAACTATGGAAAAAGCAGTGGAATAAGTGTATTGTGTCTCAGGGAGGGTATTATGAGGGAGATTAAATTTTGGAAATGTTGTAAGAAATATAAGATTAAAAAAAAGGGGTCCCCCCTCTTATATGTATAAAAAATATATGTGTGTGTGAAATGTTTAGCTGGGCACTTCTGCACTGCATAAATAGGGCAGCCCACTGGCAACATGGACAAGATAACAAATGTGGTGCCAGCTATTATGAGCCTTGATGTACTTTGTACTTGCCTGATTCTTTACAACAACAGAGCAAAATGTCCCAAGCAGGATTCTGATTATGCCCACATGGTTGTACCGGGCTGCAACATGCAAACACGTATCACCCACCTGGAAAAGAGAGTGAGACAAGTTAAGAAAGGCCATGTCTAGAGTATTCCTTCTCCACCAAATCATTCTATTTGTAAAACGGTGCAACAAATAATGACTAGTACAGAAAAAGAAGTTTGAGAAATAAGAGCAACTCCCCAGTTCCACCTTTATGCAGCCATACCCAGTCTTCTACACACAAGAGTGAGGTTAATTGGTGTCAACAAGATTCCCATAACACTATGAAACAAGGACAAACTTCACATATTTTGTGCATTTCTAATAATGGGTGTTTTTGACAATGTGCAAAATCTTTGACTTAATTATTTTTACTTAAATGTATCATATCTGTTTGTGAATCTCAAGCAGAGGTGGCATTTAAATCATTCTTTAAAAACTCACTACCTCTGCACTAAAGTATATCCACTAATTTGATTCTCCCTGTGTTGTCATCTCATCTCTTTTTCCATCTCCTCCCATGTACTATCAGTTCAGATTTACTTATGCTGGCTCTTTGAAGTTTGTTTCCGTGTAATTTATCAGGTATTGAATGACCTTACAGGCTCTGATCAGATATTCAGTACCATCCCAAAGTGAGCGCTGTCGCTAACTGTCTTGTCTCTGCCCTCTGCAGCTCAGAGAAGTTGTCCCAGGAGACTGACTGACCATTGCCCCCAGCCCCACCACTGCCAAAAGTTCTGCCCCCTTCCTTTCTGAAGCATCCCAGGAAGGAGGCATCTCTTTTGCAACCCTAGCTCTCTACAGGATGGAGCTACCTGTTAGAAGGAATTACCTAATTAGACGGAAACACTGCTTAAGTTCCTGTTTTGTGTTCAATCCCCCTTGTGCGCCTGTTTATGTCTTTTAACATATTTGTGTTTACATACAATTAAACAGTGTAACCTGGCTGGCACCCCAACTTTTTTGAGAATCTGCAAATCACCCTGTTTCACAATGTACTATATTTACATGTGAATTATCCTCCTAATGTTGTGCAGAGCTAAATAAAATAAAAATATCCAGAGCTCACTGTGGGTTACTAAGCCACCATCTAATGAAAACTTAATGAAATTAACTCGGGGTTTCGCTGTATAATTTTATTTCACACTACAATGACTGTCATACATGTTTGCAAGCTTATAATTTTATTCTGTTATGTTTTCTGCTGTCAAAGAGTAAATAGGTCAATAATTCTAGCAGTTATAAAGGATACAAGGCAAGCACCAGCCGTGAATGCAAAAATCAGACCTCATTAAAGGCACACTTGCACTTATAATCACACACTTTGGGGCAGCGGTGGTCACCAACACTCTTTACACACACATCTTTCAAAAGTAGGAGTACAAGCTGGATACTAAAGAAACTACACTAACATGGGGCGAAATGAGCCAGGAATCAATAAATCTAAAGCTGTGAGATAAGAAGAGTAATCACTACTCCTTCAGTCACCTCTGTGTTAAATATTGGTTATGTCTAAACATTTTCAATATTTTATACAGTGGCATTTATTAGAGTAATAATCTAGAAACCACCTTTACTACAAGGCCAATGTGAGATTAAATTAAAAAAAATATTTAAATGTACAGGATAATGACTGGTTCATTTATCACTTTTGAAATTAAAATTTAACTAACATTTAGCAAAAAAGACTACTGTGTTGACTGTACATACAAAAAAAATTGTGAACACTTACATTATTCTTGCTATCAGGCTTCGATCCACCCAAGAGCAAAATCCGACAACTCTGGGAATGAGCATTTTGGCAAGCGAGATGTAGTGGTGTATTCCCTGCCTTGAATAAAGAGACAAAGTGAAGTTTATTTTTAATTCTGAAATGTGATATTCTGCTGGCATGAATTCTGTAAAAAACTGCGTGGTTTCTCTACTGCACTTAGTTTTAGTAGTCATATGTCCTACATTTACTGGGTATACTTTTCTGTTTTTGTATCTGTAAATCTGTAATAAGAACTCTGAGCCTGTTTTCTGTAAAGACTGCTACAGTATATAACAAACTAAATTGCAAAAACACCTCATTTTTGTTAAAGCCGTCATTCTGCCCCACTATAAGTATGCAGAAGACCTAAGCTGATTTTTATTTACTAACTGGAACAATTGTGAGTGAAATTCAGAAATCTGGACTACTGTCTGCCACGACACCTGATGTTTTCATGACTAGAATGTGTGCCTGGAGTAGCCAGTTGTCTCCTGCATGACTTGATCCTGCAAAACATATCAATGCAATACATATACACATCCTGTAATACGAGGGGGAGTCAAGCTAAAGTTAGAAAATGGAACAAACCTTAACAAAATTGATCATGTCATTTCTCAATGAAGTCTCCACCCAACTCAATGCATTTGTGCCACTTGCCAGGACGTGCCTGGATTCCAGCAGAATAAAAGGTTGTGTCTTGTCCTCGTAACTACCGGTGCACCACTTTCTTCACTTTGTCATCTGTCTTAAATCGGTGACCACCCAGATGTTTTTTTAGCGGTCTAAAAAGGTGGAAGACACACGGTGCCAAATCTGGTGAATAAGGAGAATGTGGCAATACCTCAGACTTTAATTTCTCCAGACAAGCCTTGGTGTTCTTAGCAGTGTGTGGGCCGGCATTGTCTTGCAGCAAAAAGACACCTTGAGACAGCAGTCCCTGCCACATAGTAGGGTTCGCATTGGTCTCCAGCAAGTCACAGTAACTTACACTAGTGACTGCAGTACCCCTCAGCATGTAGTACTGAACAATAACTCGTGTGCACGAGTGGTTACGAGGACAAAACAAAACCCTTTATTCTTGCCAGGTGGCACAAGTGCATTGAGAAGGGTGGAGACTACATTCAGAAATGACATTATCAGTTTTGTTAAGGTTTGTTCCATTTTCTAACTTTAGCTTGACTCCCCCTTGTACAATATACATATCCAGCAATATAATACATATCCGGAACACTGTAAGGCATAGATATAAATGGACAACAGACCTGTGGATCTAAGATTTTGAAAAAGTCCCCCACAATGATAGCAAAGCCTGTGTATATATTTACATCGACTCTAAGTATAAATGCATTGGGACAATTTACCAACCCAAATTAATGTGACAGTATGTCTTTTGATATTGTGAAGGAGAGGGACCTTTGTGAATATGAGGAGAAAGTGTAGACTTTATTATTTCTCCTATAATTAACTTATCAATGAATTATGTCATAATAGCACCAATGATTATAAAGTATTTTGATTTATGTTTAGAGTGAAATTCAACTTTGTTATTTGACACAGAAGAATTATTACATACCCCTGGGGACAAAATGTTCTCTCTCTCTCTATCTATCTATCCATTCTTGTCCTCCATTTAAAAAGAAAGTGGTGTTAAGTTAAAAAAGTAATAAAAAAGCCTACAACTGGAGGGAAATGAAATCAAAAATCTCTTCTTCTTGTATGACATACAGTACTTTATAGAAAATGTTCATATTAAAAGCGTGATAATAAAAGTGATTATGTTTTGTTACCTTATTCTTGGCATGAACATTTGCCCCAGCTTTGACCAATAGTTTGACAGACTGGCTGAATCCATGCCAGGCCACTTCGTGTAATGCAGTGTTACCATCCTGGAAGACAAGCTTCAGTAATTGATTTTCAAAAACGTATCTTCATCTTTCTTACTACTATACAACCATACATATTACAAGCAGAACTAGTGGTCAACAAAGCTAAAACTAAAACATCTTCTGTTTCATTGTCTTTTGAACAGTTTTTTTAAAACAATGCAATCGATAGCAATGAATAGAAGGCCTTCGGTGAATCTACTGATGAATAAAACGTGCATGACTCACAATTAATAGGTGATTCTTGCTTAGACCTTATGAGTGAAGATTAATGATGTTGATAGCAATCTGTGTATTTTCCAGATATACTTGGATTACAGTGGCTTGCAGGTTTCTTCTGGTGTTGCAGTTAGGAAGGTAAATTTCCTTTCTTTGTCAATAAAATTGTAATCTGTTCATACATTATATTCATCAGATCATGGTATGGATGTTAAACAAGCAAAACAAGTAAAACACTGTTCTGTTCTTAAATACTGATATAAGTTCTCTTTAATTATCTGTTGGGGAGTAAACACCCTGCAATGTATGCTCTGTATCCTGTTGTGGAGGACGATTTTTTGTTGGTTTGTTTATTACTAGTGGAGCCTTTTTATGGCACAATCCAAATCTGTATTTGACTGATGAGAAATGGTAATTCATTTGCAGCTCTTAGACAAAGGTCGTAGAGTATGTTGTCTACACACAATTCTCATAGCCATCCTGTGTGCAACAAACAAAAAGAGGTCCACAGTGTAAAGTTTGTTCCTTTTTTTCTCTTTAAATATATTAGCTTGTGCCAAAAGGATTATCAGTTAGTTTCCTCTGTAAATATAAACTTGTCTTGAAGAGACAAGAGAATGGAGCTCTGCCATAATAAAGCTTATTTTTTATTTGAAAATAAAAAGGCTGCTCTTTCTCACTGGAGAAAAGGCTGTCAGCTTCATTGATAAAAGCAAAATGTAATCAACCAAAAATATAGATGATCTGTTCCTGAAAATGATGTCAGGACATAATGTTATTCAATATTCAAAACGTAAGACGAATTTGAATATGCTCAAAGTTCAAACATGATGTGATGGCTCTAATTTTAGTGTGTGGAAGCATGTAGATGGCATGTGTCATATGCAGCTCTTTATTCCCTGTAACATTTTGAAAAACAAATTCCACCCAAACATCTGACGTAAATGTAGACCTAGCATTTTATATCAGTATCTCTGCAGCAATGCTAATATTAGCAATTATCATTTCTACTCTTATGTAAATTAATAAAAAATATGCACAGACTATTACTGTTCTCAAAAAATAGAATGATATATTATTTAAGGGATTTTACAAACAATGCATTTTGTATCAACATTGATTCAAAGTGCATATCCTTAAAATGCTAAAGCAGTCACCAGTGTTTTGATAAAAACGTACCTTATCCTGCCTGTCCAAAGCACATCCATCTTGAATGAGAGCAGAGATGACATCACAGTTCCCCACAACTGCAGCACGATGTAAGGCAGTCTGATCGCTCTGCGAAAATCATAAAGGGAAAACAAACAGAGCAGGCAATACTTGTGTTGTGACCTAATATCATCCATAACCAATAGATACTAATGGATATCCAAAGGGACATTTATAACCACACAGGCAAAGCTTTATAAGGAAAGAAGAAGAAAAGAACACCAACCATCCAATAACCATCTCCCATTCTTTGCTGCTGTCTAATTACTCAAAAACTGAAATGTACTTATAGTTTATTATTTTCACAATGTTAGTTAAATTAAGTTTGATATTCTATAATAATCTGATCTGTTGTTAAAAAGTACAGACTGAGATAATGTAAGGCACATTGTTGTTTTATAGTGTAACAAACAGCCAAGATGGAGCCAAGAAGGAAAACAGGCTGCAAGCTGATGTTTATTCCTGTAGCACTTTGGTGAAGAGTCAGACTCGGCACCCCGGCATGTTCATTTCATTGAGCTCAGCTGTTGCAAAAGGAAGACTAAAAGCAAGCAGCCAAAAGCCATGCAGCAGCAGGAGGAGTAGAAGGAGAAAGAATGAAGTGTACATAGTACTGCATGTGAGCTGTAGATTTCTAACCTCCTTCACTGGTTCCTCTCTAGCTTTTCTCCACTGCCTTTTCTTATCACTCTCTTCCTTCTTTATTTTCCCCATGGCTACTCCAGAGGTACTGGCACTTGGTGTGTGAACACTCACTGACCAATCGAAAATAGCATCAGAGTAGTGTTTGGCATTTATAGTCATAGGTGCCATGGACAGCGTAGGCCAGGGGGCCAAATACTCCAAAGAGCTGGCCTCATCTAGCTGATAGTCAAAATAATCCCACTCCAGTCCACTGGGGGCCATTCTTCTACTAGAATTACTGCATCTAAATGCTTTAGAGGTATCTGCAGGAAAATCACACGAGCATGGCATTAAGCAAAGCAGGTGGAGGTCAATATAGAGTATAATCAATTAATTATGTATTTCTTTTTGGAATATTACTGTTGTTTCTTTATCTATTTAGCACAATAAAATTGGTTTGCCAAGATCAGTTATCAAATATACATATACTTATAATATGAATAGTGTGTGTACATAATGTATAGTTAAAAGAAATGTACAGTGTACCCCACATATGCAGTACAATATTCTATAAATACAGTATATGCTTAATTGTCTTATAATGTTAAATGCTCCATCTGTAGACAGTCAAAAATCACTTTTCACCTCAAGCAGACAGTAAGAGCTGGGCGACCAGCCCAGTCATGAAAGGACATCTCCCACTTGTGGTCCATTTTTAAGTGTTTAGGTGGAATTTCCCAAGGAACAAATGCTGTAGTGATTGGCAGAAGCTTTATAGCACGTGCCTTTGCTAGGAGTAGGTAGGAGAATTGTCAAAAATGTTAAGCATGGTCTGTTTATAAAGTCACTATTGCTCAAAATGATTTTTAGTTCCTTTTTTGTTTGTCATTCAAGCAGTAAGTCTCTCAAGGGAATCTTTTCTTTAATCGAGTCAAATTTCTGACACTACATTGTGCATTCAGTATTGATGTAACATGATACGCACATACGCAATAATAATAACAAATGAAAGCAGCAAAAGCAATAATTAAGACCTCAAAATGGAGCAAAGCACAATGGAGGTAACTGATGGTGTCACAGCAGACTGCAGTTGTTTTCACTATACTCAAACTCCTTGTTAATTTCATAACAATATGCTTGTTCTGAATTAACTACCTGCAGTTTTCCTGTGGCTTTTTTCCTTCAGCTTTTTTACTGTAATAATTGGAGAATGTATTGTCTTGGCGTGTTTATTGATCCAAAATGAGGTCACCCTGCTCTCAAATTTAGGTCTCCCGTGGCAACTTAAAAAATTCTTCTAGACCAGGAACTTTATGATGTCTATAATGGAACAGATATTTAGCCAACACTGCTGCCTTTTCTGTTTTTCTTGTGCTAATACATCTAGCAATATTTTATGATGTTGAATTTTCTCATTGATTTCTCCTTTATGTATATAATGTATTATGGTTGTAGAGAGTGTGAATATGTTGCATGTTGGGAGGACATGTAAGCAAGAGTTTCACTGTACTCTGTACACATGACAATACTACTACTACTACTATCACTATTACTACTATTACTGAAGCGGCACACTTTTGCGTATTGACTGTTTCTTTGTCTAATTATCATACATTTTAACTTAGCAAATGCTATTCTCACCAGATGGAATGTAAAACTGTCAGTATAATACCAATAGTTCTTTATCTAACCTCTCTCATTTGTTCTTAAACCAGGAATACAAAAATCACAAGACAACAAATGTGAGCTTTTGGCTTTTCACTTTAAAAGTCTGTATAGTAAAGATCCGTATATGTCTTAGAAAAAATATTCATATCATTTAAAAAAAACATTCATAGGGAATACATACTGTACTACAGCAGCCATTCCTTAATATTATTAATGCAACCAATCTTTTGATTGAAGCTTCCTTTTATTTTTAGAAATGTTAAAATAAAATCCAAAGATTTTAAAATATAGGTGAAATTTCTTCCATTTTGGTAATCCTTGATATATTCTAAGATATACAAAAATTACTGTTTGACAAAATTATGTATTTACATACACTTGAGGGAGTTCAGAGTTAATGTTTTTTTTATTTCATTTTTATTGTTAACAAAGGTGTTGGTTTAATACTTTGAAGAATGATGGCAAAAATTAAATGTAGAATACCTGTGATGGTATCATAAACTTGGATATGCACAGAAATATTTAAAAATCTGTACACCTTTACATTTAAAAAAAATCATACCTTCATTTGGATTCAGTAAATGTAATTGAAAGCAGCTTCATGAGTGGGTATGAACAAAAGACCACAAATACCTACATACAGGCATAAAATGACATAAATACATAACTGCATCCACAAAAATGACAAAACAAAAAAAAATGTCTTATGCTCTAGTGAATAATTATAAAGGCTCACCAATCACGCATTAAAAAGTGAAGGGAAATACTGAGAGATGATGCGAAATACAAAATGAATGAGACAGTAAAAGAAAACAAACCATAATAATAACATTTTATTTAATTGCTTACATCATCTTGAAGGTTGAGGTCACAGCCTGCCTTCAGCAAAATTCTCACCACTTCACTGTGACCCTTATAGGCAGCTAGGTGTAGTGGAGTTCGACCATTCTGTTGAAAGAACTCACATTAATGTTTGAAAAAGGAAGCTTTGCAACTGAAAGTGAATCACTGAAGAGCTTAATAAAGTATACTAAAACTCACATGTAGACATCATAATCAGTATTCTAGAAACTAAAAAGCTTTAAGCAGTGAGCACAAGTGACATCACTACCTCACACATCTTCTCCGGCTGCCAGAGTATTCCTTAATATCAGCAGTTCCTCCTAACAGCAAACTTATAAACATCGGGACTTCAGGTTCAAATCCATTGGACTGACCTGTAGCATAATGTAAATCAGTTACATTGGTGTGAGCGGTGGGATGCCTTTTGCCATAAATAGTGCTTGTATGATGCAACAATGTCTCCATCCTGCTTTTTCTTTCAAGGAAAGGAAAATTCCTGTAGCTTATAAGGTTAAGTAGATTATTTTAATCAAGGTAGTAGCTGTTTAAGTCCAAGAGAGGATAAATGCAAAGCACTCTTGTATAATGTAAAAGTAGGTATCTAGCAGTTTAACAAATATACAGTACATTATACTGTTTGGTTTAATACCTAATTCTGCATCTTCTCACAATGCATCTCACACAGTCAGTCAGTCATTTTCCAACCTGCTACATCTCACACAATTTCAACTTATTAATTACCACTATGTCACTTGGTTTATTATTTAGCAACATAATTGTTTAAAATGCCTTTCAAAGAGTGTCACTTTGGTCAGTACTATCACTCAAACGTGCCCACAATTTACTAGCTGTGCTAAGCTGCCCTAGTGCACTGTATATGCCAGATGTCATACTACTAGCAAGAAGGTAATAAACAGCCAAGGTAGTAGAATGGACCAGGAGATGAATCATCAATCCTAATATGTAGTGAGGGCTATAACCAGAGAAGACTGGGGTAACGGTTATCAAAACCAAAAGGCAAAAGCAAATTGGTAGTCATCAGAAGGACAATTGCTTTGTGTTTGGAGCCTAACCCACACCAAAAATAACAAATATAGAGGTAAATCTATAATCAAAGACGCTGCCAAATTAGTGCTGTGAGTGTATAGGGGTCATGGCTGTGACTTCATCTTGCAAGACCTCCAGAAACTGCACCCCTAGCAACTGTACAATACATCATGGCAACAGGACCAAAAAATGCTAAAACACACAAAAAACAAAAGAGAAATATAATGATAACAAATAGGTTTCTGCCTGTAGATGATATCATTGGCATTTGATAATCGCTTGCTTACATCTCTGATAGACTGAACCAGAACACTTGTATTCTGATTAAACAGTACTGTATATGGATATGTGTACAAATGGCAAATATTGCATGTTGCAGTAGCATTCTGGTATCTTGCTACTTTAATGCCTTATCTACAAATTAGCACAACCATCAGCATGCCTGTGAAGCTGGGAACTGTGCTATTTAATATATATATATGAATTACTTGGATAGGAATATAAGGAAAAAGCTGGTTAGGTTTGCTGATGATGCCAAGACAGATGGATTGGCAGCTAATATGGGATTCGTTGAATCATTACAGAGTGACTTGGACACCATGACTTGGGCAGATTTTTGGCAGATAAAGGGTAAAGTAAGTAAATGTAAAGTATTACACATAGAAAGTAAATATTTTAGGTTTGAATACACAATGGAAGGTATGAAAATTGAAAGTATACCTTGTAAGAAGGATTTAGGAGTCATAGTGTACTCAACACTATCACCTTCCAGACAGTGTTCAGAAGCCATTAAGAAGGTTAACAGAATGTTAGGTTATAGATCCAAGGAGGTTATGTTCAAGCTTTATAATGCACTGGTGAAGCCTCATCTTGAGTATTGTGTGCAGTTTTGGTCTCCAGGCTACAAAAAGGACATAGCAGCACTAGAAAAGGTCCAGAGAAGAGCAACTAGGCTGATTCCAGGTCTACAGGGGTTGAATTATGAGGAGAGATTAAAAGAGCTGAGCCTTCACAGTTTAAGCAAAAGAAGATTAAGGGGTGACAAGACTGAAGTGTTTGAAATTATGAAGGGAATTAGTACAGTGGATCGAGACTGTTATTTTAAAATGAGTTCATCAAGAACACGGAGACACAGTTGGAAACTTGTTAAGATTAAATTTCACGCAAACATTAGGAAGTTTTTCTTTACACAAAGAACGATAGACACTTGGAATAAGCTACCAAGTAGTGTGGTAGACAGTAAGACTTTAGGGACTTGATAGGATGCTATTTACAAAAAATTAGACAGATAGGACTGGAGAGCTTTGTTGGGCTGAATGGCCTATTCACGTCTAGATTGTTCTATTATATCTATATAAATAATTGCACGGTAGATCTGTAAAGTGTCACTGCATAAAGCTACAATAAATATTAGAAACTGATTTATTATATGCAGAAAGTTGAGGATCACTACATTCAGTGTATCCGGAAAGTATTCACAGCACATCACTTTTTCCACATTTTGTTATGTTACAGCCTTATTCCAAAATGGATTAAATTCATTTTTTTCCTCAGAATTCTACACACAACACCCCATAATGACAACATGAAAAAAAGTTTACTTGAGGTTTTCGCAAATTTATTAAAAATAAAAAAACTGAGAAATCACATGTACATAAGTATTCACAGCCTTTTTTCAATACTTTGTCGATGCACCTTTGGCAGCAATTACAGCCTCAAGTCTTTTTGAATATGATGCCACAAGCTTGGCACACCTATCCTTGGCCAGTTTCACCCATTCCTCTTTGCAGCACCTCTCAAGCTCCATCAGGTTGGATGGGAAGCGTCGGTGCACAGCCATTTTAAGATCTCTCCAGAGATGTTCAATCGGATTCAAGTCTGGGCTCTGGCTGGGCCACTCAAGGACATTCACAGAGTTGTCCTGAAGCCACTCCTTTGATATCTTGGCTGTGTGCTTAGGGTCGTTGTCCTGCTGAAAGATGAACCGTCGCCCCTGTCAGAGGTCAAGAGTGCTCTGGAGCAGGTTTTCATCCAGGATTTCTCCATACATTGCTGAAGTCATCTTTCCCTTTATCCTGACTAGTCTCCCAGTTTCTGCTGCTGAAAAACATCCCCACAGCATGATCTTGTCTTGTCTCATCTGACCACAGAATTTTGTTTCTCATGGTCTGAGAGTCCTTCAGGTGCCTTTTGGCAAACTCCAGGCAGGCTGCCATGTGCCTTTTACTAAAGAGTGGCTTCTGTCTGGCCACTCTACCATACAGGCCTGATTGGTGGATTGCTGCAGAGATGGTTGTCCTTCTGGAAGGTTCTCCTCTCTCCACAGAGGACCTCTGGAGCTCTGACAGAGTGACCATCGGGTTCTTGGTCACCTCCCTAACTAAGGCCCTTCTCCCCCGATCGCTCAGTTTAGATGGCCGGCCAGCTCTAGGAAGAGTCCTGGTGGTTTTGAACTTCTTCCACTTATGGATGATAGAGGCCACTGTGCTCATTGGGACCTTCAAAGCAGCAGAAATTTTCCTGTAAGCTTCCCCAGATTTCCTGTCTCGGAGGTCTACAGAGAATTCCTTTGACTTCATGCTTGGTTTGTGCTCTGACATGAACTGTCAACTGTGGGACCTTATATAGAGAGGTGTGTGCCTTTCCAAATCATGTCCAATCAACTGAATTTACCACAGGTGGACTTCAATTAAGCTGCAGAAACATCTCAAGGATGATCAGAGGAAACAGGATGCACCTGAGCTCAATTTTGAGCTTTGTGGCAAAGGCTGTGAATACTTATGTACATGTGATTTCTCAATTTTTTTATTTTTAATAAATTTGCAAAAATCTCAAGTAAACTTTTTCACGTCATTATGGGGTGTTATGTGTAGAATTCTGAGGAAAAAATGAATTTAATCCATTTTGGAATAAGGCTGTAACATAACAAAATGTGGAAAAAGTGATGCGCTGTGAATACTTTCCGGATGCACTGTGTTCCTGTTTGTTATACACTGTGTTTCTCTCGGAGTAGGGTTTTTAAATATCACAAAGGATCTCTGAAACGCTTCACAAAATGATCACCCTCTTATTTGCAATTTCATCTTAACACAACTTGCAATCATTACACTTGTTAAAATAAAAAAAAACAAGCAAGGCAGCTTTTAAACAGAGAAACCTTTACATAAGCCCAAAATAAAACTGAGCTCTGAACTAAAACAACTTAAGGACAGTGACAAATGGTACTGACATTTGAGCAGAGTTTCCTAATGCATTAAATAATCACATTTTCCCCGATTTATTCCCAACATTCTTGTTCATGATAAAAACTTTTTGTTTTCACATAAGAAAAACAGCTTAAAAGGTCTTGTTTTCCAGAGAATGCATTTAAAGTCTGTCTTCCCAGTTACCTTGGTAACCGCTACCTTAGCACCCTTGTTAATAAGCTGCACCACATTATCCGCTTGGCCTTTGTGTGCGGCTATGAGGAGCCGTTCTGAAAGCACAGGGACTACCACATCCTGCTGGCTCATGAATTAGGAGAGAAGTGGAGTCTCCGGGACAACTGGTGGGCAGGCACTGTCAGCAAGGGCTAAACACAGGGAAGCTGGCTTTCATTTTACACGTATGGTGGTATCCAGCTGGTAGGAACAGCCCCACTCTCTTTAAGTCATCTTCTGCTCCTAAAAAAAAGGAAGATCAAAACAAAAAGTGTCACCAAGCTTGATTGGTCTCCAATTGGTAGACAGTAGTTTAATGGTTTTGGTTTCAAATAGCATCAGCATTTATTAAAACAGTTATGACAATCAATTTCTTCAAACTATCATAGAGGTTAAATTATTGCTGTAGTGTCTTTTATAATACTGGAAAGTTACATGTTCGTAGATTAGCATGTTCTTAATCCATCCATCCATTATCCAACCCGCTATATCCTAACTACAGGGTCATGGGGGTCTGCTGGAGCCAATACCAGCCAACACAGGGCGCAAGGCAGGAAACAAACCCCAGGCAGGGCGCCAGCCCACCACAGGTTGTTAATCTGGAAGTATTAATAATATACAGTACTAAAATTTCCAATTCAGGCACTACTAAATAATATGCACCACCTGGACATTTAACTATTCTGAGGTCTTTGGCCAAAAGATCCACTTCAGCACGTGAATAAACCAGGGCTTCTGCTTTTAACTCAACTCCTACCTTAATTAACCTTGATTTTTTTTTCCAAGTTTCTGGTTTTAGTATTAATATAGGAATTACCAACATTTTTATTGTAATGTAGAAAGCATTTCTCATGATTAATAATGTTTTTTGTCTTGATTTGTTAAGATTTTCATCACAATGATCTGTTCACTGGTCCAGGAGTTCTGGTTATTTAAGCAGTTATTTATTCACAAGTATGTTAGAAATACGAACCACTAACTGATCAAGCTGCAGACTTTTGCTCTCCTTGTTGTTAACTTTCATTATTTTGATCAGCTAATTAAATAATGAGTTTAATTGCAGTTAAAATAATTCACTGACTATGAAACTGGCTGTAGCAAAAACCTGCAGCCACAGGGGTCCACCAGGACTAAACACTGGAATAAAAGGCTATGTGGACAATCATATGGCAAATGTGTCATCAAGCACCATCTATGCAGGGTCTTCAGAAAATATTGAGACCCCTTCAATTTTTACAATTTTTATGTTGCAGCCTTATGTAAAGATTGTTAATTTTTTTTTCTTTTCTCATGAAACAACACTCAATATCCAAGGACGAAAAAAGTAAAAATGGGATTTTAGGTGTTTTTGGAAATTTAGTAAAACAAAATCAAAATCTGAAATATCCCAATGACAAAAGTATTCAGACTCATCACTATGGCACTTGAAATTTGATTCGGGTGCATCCCATTTTATTGTTCATCGTTGAGATATTTTTAAGCCTTGTCTGAAGTCCACCTGTGGTACATTCATCTGGTCGGTTATGATAAAGAATGGCACACCCCTCTGTCTGCAGAAGGTTCCATAGTTGATCATCTTTATAAGAGCAAAAGCCACACCATGAGGTCAAAGGAATTGCCGGCAGAGCTTAGAGACAGGACAGTGTCAAGGCACAGATCTGAGAACGGCTACAAAAAATATTCTGCAGTACTGAAGATTCCTAAGAATACAGTGGCTATAATCCGAGGAGAAGGGCCTCTTAGAGGTGACCAAGAACCTAATGGGCACTCTGGCTGAGCTCCAGAACACCCATGTGGAAACTTTCAAAAGGATAGCCACCCATGCAGCATTCTACTAACCTGGGCTTTATTGCAGAGTTGACTGCAAACACATGCTAGCCTGCTAATGAGTCTACAAAAGGCACCTAAAGGACTCTCATACTATGAGAAACAAGGTCCTCTGGTCTGATGAAACCAAGATTGAACTGTTTGGTCTCAATTCTAAGGGTCGCATCTAGAGGAAACCAGGCAATGCTCATTAACTGTGCAATACCATCCTAGTGATAAAGTATGGTGGTGGTAGCATCATACTGTTGGGTTGTTTTTCAAAGGCAGGGACAGATTGACTAGACAGAGTTGAGGTAAAGTTGAATAGAGCAAAGTACAGAGATATCCTTAATGAAAGCCTGTACCCAAGTGCTGTGGACCTCCAAATGGGTCAAAGGTTCACCTTCTAACAAAACAATGACCTTAAAACACAAAGAAAAGACAATGTAGGAGTAGCTTATGGTCAACACCATGAATGTTCTTGAGTGGTCCAACCAGAGCCCAGAATTACACCCACTCAAACATCTTTAGAGAGACCTGAAACGTGCTACCATTCAACCTGACAAAGCTTGAGAGAATCAGCAGAGAAGAATGACAGAAAATCCCCAAATCATGGTGTGCAAAAGTTGTTGTGTCAAACACATGAAGACCCCAGGTCCAAACCACTGCCAAAGGTGCTGAGTAAAGGATCTGGATACACATGTCAATGTGATATTTCAGTTTTTATTTTAAATTTACAAAATATTTTTAAATCCGTTTTTGCCTTGTAGTCTGTGGTATTGAGTGTTGCTTGATGAGAGAAAAATGATTAAAATGATTTTAATATAAGGCTGCAGCATAACAAAACATTTAAAAAGTGAAGGGGTCTGAATACTTTATAAAGGCACTGTATAAGACAGCAGTGCACAGCATCTGGTATCTGTTTATTGGATTCCATTTTTATTCTGTCTTTAACTTTCATTTGCTATTGAAAAAGCTTAAAGCTGTTTCCAAAATGTTACAGTTGGGACTGTGTTTCTCTGAGATTCTTTACTGCTTTGCGCACTGGGTTTGGCTGTTTTGTAATTCTCTGCCTCTCTCTTGGTATTCTCAGCACATTTTTGGATCTGGGCAAATCTGTGATATGTTTGAACAAGCAGAGAGACACAGGAAAGAAGAAGGATTGCATTTTTCTTGTAGAGGTGCTGGACATTTAAAAAGAATGCGCCCTAACCAGCAAAGAAATTGATGAGCCTGTCCGTTGGTGAGGTTCTTTGGGTGAGTAGCAATACTGAACTCCTAAGTCTTCCCAGTACATATTAAAAAATAAAGCACTCATCCAAGTTTTGGTAGATTTTAGTGCTACTAAAAAAAGTTTATTAGTTCTGTTTTGGTGTGCCAATACAAACCACTCACTTAACCTACAAAACAAAATAAAAATTCAAACACTTCACAGGGCTGAATTTGTTTTGTTTCTGAAATGCTGCAAACAGCTATTGGTTTAATTTATCAAGAGATTATTTTATTCTTGGTGCTAAATTCTGACTGACAAATTATAATTTTGTGGTTTCCCGGGCTAACACAACACTACTCAGTAATAAATTAGGGATTCACAACATTATTATCTTGAGGGAAAAAAAGTATTTTTATAGATTCATTTAAAGAATTAAAAAAAGAAACAGTGCCTGTTAGATTGCGTCATAAGTAGTGTCATTCAAATCTTGCTAACATACATAGTAAGCTGAGTCATTACAGTGGCCTACCTACCATCACTGCACTATAAAGTAGAGTAGTTACATGGAACCCCTTAACTGAAGAGAGTAGTTTTACATATATATATATACACACACACACACACACACACACACAGTGGTACCTTGAGATACAAAGGCCCCAACATACAAGTTTTTTGAGATATGAGCCGTCACTAGGTCGATTTATTGCCATGAGTTACGAGCCACAATTCGTAATGCGAACCATCAAAGAGCTTGTTGCCGCACATTCCGAGGAACTGACGACAGAGGATTTGACGGAACTACAGCAGCAACGGAGGTTCTGCAGGAGATCGGTATCGCAGAGGGGGTTATCTCTTCAAGTGAGATAAAGGAAGTGTTGGTAATGTGGGAAAAAGTTTCAGACTTTATTGAAAAGAAACACCCTGAAAAAGTTGCAACTGATCGTGCAGCGGAGCTATTTAATGACACTTGCCTAACTCATTTCAGAAACATTTTAAAGGGTAGGAAGAAACAAAGCTCCTTCGACAGGTTTGTATTGAAACGCCCTGTGAATGAAAGTGACGAAAGCATGGCAAAAAAAAACTTGTGAAGAAGAAAATTAAGTTAAGCAAAAGTGAAGTGAAAGAAAAAACATTACAATACGCTAATTGGCTCCGCCACCATGTTAATTTCTTTAGCTTCTCTGTTATGTATTAGGTTTTATTTTGTTTGTATACAATATTTCTTATGTTGAAAACATTTAACAAAAAACTGGGGTGGTTTCTTGGGGGCTGGGATGAATTAATCTCATTTCAATTAATTTTAATGGGGAAAATTGATTTGAGATACCAGCATTTTGACTTACGAGCTCGGTCACGGAGTGAATTAAACTCGTATCTCAAAGTACCACTATATATATATATATATACAGTATATATATATATATATATATATATATATATATATATATATATATATATATATATATAGTGACGGACAGCCGGGTCCCATGCCCGGTCGGGACGCCCCTGCTGCATGGACAACTCAATACCTCCCCTGGGATGCTAGGTGGCAGCCTCCCTGGCCAATGTTCATTTCCCACTCTCCCACGTGGCTCCATGGGACATGGAGTCCTCTACAGCCTGGTTGGGAGATGGGTGGCCGCTAAGGGGCGCTGCCGAGACTCAAGAGCCTGGCTGGACGAATCTTCAGCCTCCACCACTGAGGAGCCAGAATCGGGAGGAAGAGGACGAGGTTGCCTGTGAGGAGTGGTGGTGCCAGGATCAGTTGTTGTGTGGGACTAAAGTGCTTTGGGACTGTGTATTGCCTGTGGGTCACGGGGAAGGCGTGCGCCCACGGGTGAAGAAAAAATAAAAAGCCTGTGTTTTTTGTACACGTGCCTCTGCGTAGTCTGTGCCGGGTCGGGCGCTATATAGCACCTTTTACTATATATATATATATATATATATATACAGTATATATATATACTGTATATATATATATATATATAAAATTCTCAAGGCTAAAAGTGCAACGATTTTATGTGACTTTTTATATTACTTTTTTTGTCACTCTTTAAATCAGGCTTGTTTTAAAACTTACATATATAATGTTTGGTATCATTCTTTTCAGAATTTATCGAACTTTAATGTGAAGTTGTTAGATTTGCAGATTCTTATTCCGTTTTTAAATTATACACTAAAATATCAAGAAGGTCGAGTTACGATGACCCACTGCATACCACTTTAGTTTTCATGTGATTTTTCCTGTTATTTAAATAAGTCATTTTTAAAAAAAAGTTTATCTATAAGAATGGCAGTTAAAATAAATGGATCATTTATTTAGTCTCTTATATATACTCATCAAGCATAGTGGGCCTCACCTCAGTTTAACGGGAACACTCCAATTGGTAAGAGAGTAAATATTTTATTCTCATTTCATGATTTTTACTCCGTTAAATAATAATAATTTTTTCTTTTACATATTTATAAAATTTCATGATTTTGACTCCAAAAAATACACATTTTTTTTTGTACATTTACAGATTTTACTAAAATTCTAGCCGCAGCTGGGGGTTGGGTGTGAAAGGCGCCAGGGGGACTTGGACCCCTTATATATATATATATATATATATATATATGTTAGAACCAGTAGCCCCAAACACAATCACACCAAAACTCCTGGGTTCAAATAATGGACGTTTTTTATTACAAATACCTACCTCCAAAAGTAACAAAAAGCACAAGCACAGGTATTCTTTCTCTCTCTACAAACCACCTCTCCTTTCACCACCACACTGCCCTCCTCCAGTAGAGTGTTGTTCCACGTCCTCCCAGTTCCAATTTGCCTGAATAAGGAAGTGAGGTCCCATTTATGAGAGATCTGGAAGTAGTTCCAGTGCGAGGGCTACTGCCCGATTGAAGTACTTCTGGGTCATATTAAAGTCCCACTTATTAGGGAGCTCCTCTCCCTGAAGCCCCACCTTGTGGCACTCAAGGATCCCAGCAGGGCTGTGTTGCCAAACTACACTTCCCAGTATATCCTACTGGTTCCGTACTGGGCACCAATATATATAAAATGTCAACTTCAAAATCAAGCAATGGGAGAATGTATAGGAGAAAACTTTGCTATTAGATTAACTCATCTGTCCAACAGTCCTACTGGGGGGGCTTTGTTTTTCTTTGTAGAGAACAGGGTGGTACTCTCTGTCTATGAGAGAACTAAAACAATTACAGTAAAAGATAATTACCCGCTCCCCTTGATCTCTCCCTAATGAAATTAATACTTTGACTATAATTACATAGTAAATCTATGCAGTGCTTACAGTGTGGACATGTGGAAGACAGCGTGTAACTTCTCAACTGGACTTTATGAATATGTGGTAATTTCCAATGGGCTCACCAAAACTCCTGTTGTCTTTCACTCTGTTGTTTATAAGCTCATTAATTTGCCTGATATGGAGACATACAAACAGAGTAGCTTTTGTATGAGAGATACTTTCATAACTAAGAAGAAATGATAAAGTCAGAGAATTGTGAATTCCACCAATCCTGAATTCTATATCTCCCTTGAAAAGCTTTTATCCACTGTTGAATTATTAAATCCTACTGACATAAAACATTTGGATTTGAAGGTTTTAAAAACTAATTTTAAACACAAGGCTGGTTCTGATAAGCAATTGTTTGATTATTAAATTTCCAAGCAGGGATTAAGTGGTCGCTAAAGAATTGGCTAGTGTGTAACTGTGTTAAACAGTTTCAATGTTTTGTTGGTTTTGCAAACTATTACAAGTGCTTTTTCCAAGAATGTTAACACTTCCATTGCTTCAATAACACATTTAACAAAGAAACCACAGACATTGTATTGACTATTGGAAGTCTGAGAAGCCTTTAATAAGCTTAAGGTTTTATTCCCTTGTCTACCCATATTGGAACTCGATTCTGCCTTACAATCTGAGCTCAAGGTGAATGTGTCTTCTTTGACGTGGGGTGCAGTTTTGTTTCACTGTTTCCCAGTTACTGGAAAGCTGCATCTATAAAAATTCTTTCTAGTTGAATAAATTACAATGTAAATAATACTGAACTATTTGCCGGCTCTTGAACAATGGAGACACTAACTAAAAGGTCCTTGATCTACATCAGTTACAGATACTTAACATATTTATGAAGTGCAAAATGCCTCAGCACTAGACAAGCACAGTGGACACTGTTCTTCACTGCTCTTATTTTGTAATTACTTTTCATCCAAGAGATAAGAACGTTATAGCCAATGCTTTTTCAAATCAGTGTGAACCAAGTCAAATTGAGCACATTTGCCCTGAACAGCTTTTAGCAGCTTTTAAATTATTAGATCTTACTTACATAAAACATTTGGATTTGAAGGTTTTAAAGACAAATTTTCTTCACAAAAGTGATTTCTGATAAGTTATTTTTTGTTTCTAAATCTGCCAAAATGTATTATGAGGAAATGTTTTTTTACCAGTAGTCTAGTTTCAAAATTGTGTTGACACTTTCAGTTTTGATTTTAAACTTAAAATATGATGTACTTAACATGACTTTCTTGCATGTGCCATGACTGTCAGTGCCTCTGACCTTTGGCTAAATCTGACAACCATTCTGTAGTGTCTCTTAAAATCTCTGCCATTCGATAAAATTATTTAGCCTATCAGGACTTTTTAAGGAAAGTTCCCAATTGTCACGACAAACTTACTGTCAATCTCTATTTTAGCGTCAACAGCTGAATCTTAAAACACAAAGTTTTTCTGCATATACCAATTTCAGGAGCACATGGAGATTTGGAAAGGAAAAAGAGTAGCACTTTATACTTGTAAACAATATATTTAGTTAAATTGGTAAATACTTTTTTGATTATAGTGAAAGAGGACAGGGTGGAAAAATAGTTCAGGAAGATGCAGGGAATACTTTAATGTATGATCATGCAAGTAACAAACCAAACCTTTGTCACTAGCAATTCACTTTTTCAAAACATTAATTACAAATGGGGTTAGAAATTACAGTAAGTGGAGACTGGGAACCCATAGTTTTAAACCAGGCCCGGACTTGTTTATATTCTTTTATAATTTATGCACACACACAACAACCACAGAGGTAACAGAGATACCATGATTAGTGCTTCTGCTTCTTGGTTCCAGAAGACTGGGTTTGATTCCCTGTAGAGCCACTGTTCATGTGGACTTCACACGATCTCCTGTATTTATGAGTGCGCTTAACTTGTCTTGTGTCCTAAAGACACGCAGGTTAGGTTAACTGGCAACTGTAAACTGACACAGAATAAATGCATGTGTGAGGGACTGTCCACTACGTTAGACTGCCTCCCCTTGATGGTTGTTTCCTGCCTTCTGGGATCTGGCTCCCTAGGCTCCTGAAAAGAAATTAAGAGTAAATGGACAGATGTAGGGATAAGACTGCCAAGTTCATTTCTACTTTTATGATACAGTATATTTAAAAGAGACCCTTTTAGAAAAATGTGTAAATTTCTATCTGTTAAACTTTATATAGAATTTTTGGAGTAAACATATTATTTAAAGGCTATAGAAAATGAAAGAATTTCTAAATAAATCGGTGCCATCTTCACATTTTACAGAGAAATGAAACATTTTTCAAGCTGTTTTAAAATGTCTTATCACATATTAACAAAAAGTGGCCCCCTATACTTAAAATGAACATATGTCCCAGGGGTAAAAAAAAAAAAAACTCTGCTCCATATATATAGCTGACATGGTATTGGCTGTGCACTCTGTGACCCTATAACTGGATTAATCAGATTTAGATAAAGGGCTGACGGATGGACTAAAATAACAGATACATGATGTACTGACAGCATGGATTAAATCAAAGCACACAAGCACTCTGTAGGTCTTGCCTTTTTTTCTCTACCAAAGTTGAACTATTTCAGTATTCAGTATTACAACACTATTGCATAACCACCATGTCAGGTGATCACGTCATCACCTCGGAAACTCAATTTATATTCCCGCGCATGTGACTGCAATAATCAATAAGCACATCAACATTAGCTGATTTGTTTCGAACCTAGCTTTGTTAAACTTGACTTGCTTGTATGGAATGTTATTTGATTTGAATAAAATTAATAAAATGTTAAAAAAAATGTCAAGGGGCTAACTAGTTTTTAAACAAAAACAAGACTGAGACTGGTAAACGTTTTTATGATCAAATACATTATGGAATGAGTGTGAAATTAAGACAAACTGATTATTACTCATATCATTTTATATTTTATTTAAAATCTAAATTTAGTTTCCCAATTGTGTGCAATTGATAGTTACATAATTTTCTTGCTTGCAACCCCTGCAAACTTTTACGTGACAACAGACATTTTTGTGAAAGTACTGAACTAACACTTAACTTACAGTGCTATGAAGCAAACAACTACTGTACATGCTGGAAAGTCTGCATAAAGGGATGATCTCTTTTTATATTGCTTTGTCTAATAAAAAAAACATAATCAGTAGTTCTGCGTCCACTTGTTACATGCAATACTATTAGCAGGGATAGGTTTAGCTTGATAACAGGCATTATTTCTAGGTCTATCCATCCATCGTTTTTATAACCTGCTTATCCAGTTTAGGGTCTCAAAGTAAGAAATATCCTTGGTGAAGCACCAGTCCTTGCATTATTTCAGTTTTATATCTCCTTAGTCATATACACGGTCATGTAGGGCCAAGGTAGAAATCAACCCTATACAGAATTCCAGTTCATTGCAGGCCCAACTTACCCTCACCAAGCTATTTAGAGCTGTCAATCCACCTGACTTACACATATTAGGGATTCCGGAAGAGGTGACAGAGCAAGAAGATGAAAACTCCAAAGAGGCCATTCTTGGGCTGGGATGCATTAAGAGAAGTGTGGCAAGAAACACAACTGAGGCTCGTCTATACCAACAGCAATACATCAGCATAATGCCTCAATGTGACTACCAAGTCGGAAGTTTTCTTTCTTTTTAAATTTTCTTCCTTTGTAGTCATTCTGGTGCATGTTCAGACCCTACTGTGTGTGTTTATATATTTATCTATTTAAAGAGGTTCTGTAAAAAGCCAACATTCCCCCTGTGGACAAAAAAAGTTCGATCTATCTATCTACCTACCTATCTATCTACCTAGCTAGCTATCTACCTAGCTAGAAGGTCCAGTCACATTTTTGATCAGAGTAATACTGAAACAGAGGTAGATTCTCTTCCATCCTGCTGGCTAACCTCCCTTCCACAGAGAAAAGCTGGATGAACTTCACTGCCCCATCAGCTCACAAAGGGACCTGCGTAAATGCAATGTGCTCTGCTTCAGAGACCTGGCTGAGCCCAAACACTTCAGACACATCCATTCAACCTCAGGCTATACTGGATGAGCGGCAACATAACAGTCACTGGCAAGGCAAAGGGAGATGATATTTGGTTTTTTTTATGAATACCTCCGGTGCATTTATGTGGAAGTGGTCTGCCAGTCCTGCTTGCCTGTTTTAAAATACCTGATTATAAAGTGCCAGACTTTTTATCTTCCAAGAGTGTTTTCCTACAGTGCAGCTCGTGGCTGGCCAGTACCCAGAAAGGAATTTGGGTCATCGTGGAAATCTTCAAGGAAGTTCTCCCCAAGTTCTACCAGCACATCATCTTCCCCACCAGAGGCAATCAGACACTTAATTACTGCTACACCATGCTTCTACTGGCTGCTAACAAACAGGTACTTAAGAGTGCTAAGCAGGCAGTGAGGGAAGCACAATGCTGGACTCTAGAACACAAATCCATACTACAGGACTGTTTGTATTTGACCGACTGACATGTTTTTAAAAATTCTATGGAGAATCTAGATGAATACACTGACTCTGTGATGAATTATGTCAGGTTCTGTATGGACTTGTGTTTGCCTACCTGAACTGCATGCTCCTTCCCTACAGCAGTGCTCTGATGTGCCTGAGGAGGGCGATCAAAGTGGCAAAGACTCAGTACAGAAGCAAGCTTGAAAAATTATTTTGGCGGCAGTGTTGACTATAGAAAGGTCTGCAGGCAATCACAAACTACATAACACCCAGCTGTTCCACAGGACACACCTGCCTTTCTCCCAGATGAGATAAATAACTTCACTTGTTTTGTGCCTATCAGCTCAGACTTGGTGAGGTTTAGGATGTTTCTAGTGTTACAGGTGACAGAGGCTGTCGCGAGTAAAACCTTTAAACAGGATAAACCCTGCAAAGCTACCAGCCCAAACAGCAACCCGCTCTACGTCCTGACAGCATACACCATCCAGCTGTCACGGGTGTACACTGACATCTTCATTTTGTCCCCACCCTTATGTATGATGCCACAGTGTTTTAAGGAAACAACAAGTGTGCCTGTGCCAAAGAAATCTGTTGTTTCATGACTGAATGTGGATGAGGATGTTTTCATCCTCTAATGTGATGAAGTGTCAGTAGAAACTGGTTGTAATCCGCATTAACAACTAAATTCATGCTACCCTGGATCCACTATAGTTTGCATACCAGCGTTTCAGACCTGTGGATGATGCTATCTCACTCGCCCTGCACACTGCTCTTGGACATCTGGAAATGAAAAGTACCTATGTCAGGATATTATTTGTTGACTACAGCTCTGCGTTCAAAACCATTGTGCCCTCCATCCTATTGCAAAAGCTCACAGACGTTGGTCTGAGCAGCTCAATCTGTGGCTGGGTGTTTGACTTCCTGTCAAATATATCTCAGTCACTGAGGACTGGCAAAAATAGCTCTTCTATGCTGTTCACCAACATTGGTGTTCTGCAAGGCTGCTGCCTCAGTGCACACTCCTATACAGTCTGTTCACTTATAACTATATTGCAAAGTGTGAGGGCAACAGCATCATGAAGTTTGTGGACAACACCACTGTAATTGGCCTCATCAGTGACAATGATGGAGCTGCCTACAGGAGGAGTTAAATGATATGACTGTATGTACCACAACAACCTCTCTCTGAATGTTGACAAAACAAAGGAGGTCATTGTTGACTTCAGAAAGAACAAAAGCAGTCATGCTGCACATCAACAGCTCCCAAAGTCCAGACAGTTAACAGCTTCAGGTTCCTGGGTGTCCAGATCACCGTTTGTCTTTTGTGGTCTGTCAACACCATCCGCATACTCAAAGGCTCTTTTTCCTGAGGAGGCTAAGGAGTTTTGGGATGGGAACCAAAATACTATTGAACTTTTACTGCTGCACTATTATCCTGACTGGATGCATCACAGTGTGATCTGGTAACTGCACTTGCAAAGACCACAGACTCCTCCAAAGGACTGTTTGTACAGCTTCTAAAATCATTGGGGCTGACTATCCACAGCCTCATATCTACTCAACTAGACGTCTGAAGATAGTTGAATCCATCAAGTCTGATGAAAGCCATCCAGTTCATCCCCTATTTTCACTTCTGCCTTCTGGAAAGCACTACAAGAACCTTACCACTCACTCCACCAACTTCAGGAACAGCTTCTTTCCCCGGTCCATGAGGTCACTGAATGTGATCCTACCCTCCCTGTACTGTGTACTGTACCCACCTACTGCTTTATGTGTAATTCTACTGTATGGTACTCATTTTGTAAAACTCCTATCTATCTATTGCTGCTTTCATTCATTTACTGTTTTAATTTATACATCACCACAACTATGACACAGGAATTTCAAGGTACACTTGCAGTGTATGTGACAATAAAGATCTCTAATCTCTGCAGTGGGTTGGCTCCCTGCCTGGGATTGGTTCCTGCCTTGTGCCCCATGTTGGCTGGGATTGGCTCCAGCAGACCCCCGTGACCCTGTGTTTGGATTCAGCGGGTTGGAAAATGGATGGATGGAAGATCTCTAATCTAATCTCTAATTTAAAGGGGTTAACAATTTTCTATTTTTATCAGTGACGCCAGAAAAAATACCAGGAATCTAGTGAGGTCTTGAGCTCCTAATATTTGAGAAACCCTGACCAAAAACACTGTCTAGAGTGGCAGTTAGAACATTTATTGATGGGTATCAACTAAAGATCTAATGTACAGACAAAAACAAACAGCCACTTTCTAACAATAGAAGAGTTGGCATCAGTTTATTTTACAGTACAGTACAGTACCACATTGTTATAGAATCCTAAATATTCAGTGGCTCTATGAGTATTATCCATCCATCCATCCATTTTCCAACCCGCTGAATCCTAACTACAGGGTCACGGGGGTCTGCTGGAGCCAATCCCAGTCAACACAAGGTACAAGGCAGGAACCAATCCTGGGCAGGGTGCCAACCCACCGCAGGACACACACAAAAACACCCACACACCAAGCCCAAATTAGAATTGCCAATCCACCTAACCTGCATGTCTTTGGACTGTGGGAGAAAACCGGAGCGCCCGGAGGAAACCCATGCAGACAAGGGGAGAACATGCAAACTCCACGCAGGGAGGACCTGGGAAGCGAACCCAGGTCTCCTTACTGCGAGGCAGCAGTGCTACCACTGCGCCACCGTGCCACCCTCTATGAGTATTACTAGATGCTAATTCCCCTGAAAGAAAAGCTTTGTTGTTTTCAAGTCTGGATTGGATTGGAAGATAAAGTGTGTCTGCTAAATAGATGCTGGTCATTTACAGAACAGTGAACTAAGCACGAAATGGTAACTGAACCCATGACACTTGAACTCTAAAACTGCAAGCCATGATGTTTCAGAGTTACACTCGAGTCCATCAGCAAAAGCGTCATTTTGTGATCAGAATCTGACTCAGGGTCGCCATATTCTGTATCACTAACATACTGTAACTTTTCTTGGACATACTCAACCTTTTGTTTTAATTTTGAAGAACAAGACATTTTCCTAGTGCAAGCTTTAAGGCTTGTTGCACGTCAACCAAACAAGCCCCATGCACTCTGACAGAAGCTTTGTGTGTAATGGTGCATAAAGGAGAGCTGTCACACAAGTAATTTATTCCTTGCCTTTTATCCACAGCTGTGACATGTACTATGAATGACCAATCATGGACAACTATACATCATTGGAATGTTCTGAACCTTAGCTCTCCATTGTTAATTAGTCTTTCACTCTATGTGGCTCAATGTAGGTGTGATCTTTGATAAGAGCAGATTTACTCAACGGTGACATGCTGCTCGCCTAGGCACATGTGTGCAAATTGCATATTTTACTATTAAAAGAGAGCCGACAATATGAAAACAAATATATGTTTTATTCAAAAGTAGACACCCTTGGGTATGTCATAGTACCACTATTGCTTTTAATTGACTTGTGAGTCTATTGCAACATACATAACTTTGAAATATGATGGCACACTTTGTGCATAAGTGGCTACGAAAATTAATGAAACCAGAGTACCAGAAGAAATTACACATAAACACACACACACACAAACGGAAACATAAACTTAGACAGAAAAGTATACACCGTACACAATCTGACTTTAACCAAATCCTGGTCTCTGGAGCATTAATTGTCTGGCATCGTTTAACCACTACTTTTAGCAGAAATGTTTCAAGTGGACAATACTCTAAACAGGCTAAATGAGGCAATAATGTAATATGGATACTGCAGATCAATTCTTTCTTTGCTTCTCTAAAAAAATAAACCCAAACCTTATATAGTGCTTTTCATAGTTGTCATCCCATAAACCAAACTCATATTTATATCTCTCTATTATGATAAAAAAATCCTAGGATGAGGCGTGACTTTTTCAGAGAGATACTTTCACGTCCTGCGAGACGAGACTTTGTGCAGAGAGATTTAACCACGCCCAGGAGCAGAAATAAAAGAGCAGATGACAAAGTAGAACGTCATAAAGAATTCAATAACGTTGGTGAAATACACATGCAGAGCATGTTAGAGATAATGAAAGTACTAAAATTCAAAAGTCTCAAAAAAATGATAGTAAAGATCGCATTTGCGCAAACAAATGGAAATTATTACTTGGTGAAATAACAGAACAGCGAAAAGAGATCGTACTTTAATTTGGAGACTTGTAGATCGTCTAATTTGTGTTGCCATTAAGGAAAAGTCATGTTTCTTTCCAATGAAGAGGCCGATCCATGAGAATTAAAAGATTTGTTGTTTGGTGAAAGTGAAATCCACATAGATGTGAAGTGGCTGGCGAGTAGCGCTTGCCGAGGGAGTTGGCGAGCATAGTGAGCAGGGGGCGAAGCCCATTAGTATTTCTAAAAATTAAAGCACCTGACAATTTCTTAAGTAAACAGAGAGGACTGAACTCATGACCTTGTGATTTCTGTTCCAGCACCTTAATCTCTAGACCACAGTGTTAAACTACAACCTTACAGTAAAGCAGATGAATTCAGCAATAAGAGACTGTTGAACCTTGAGAAAAACTTGACAGTTAGGAAAAAAACAGGAAAAAGAAACAAGTTGATTCACATCCCACCTCGACAGTTTAAATTGCTACATTCTAATTCCCTTGGCAGTACTACTATGTTTTATTATCACTTAATGTGCAAAATCACCTGGCATTTAAGAATTTTGGCATGTGATCAGAAATAGGATCTTGACTGAAGCGTTAAGCAAAAAATAAAATTCACATTGCCTGTAGCTAGTAAACAGCCTAGTATTATTAGTGCTTTAGGGTTTAACAATGAACTTGGAAAAAGAAGATTTATTGTGGCCTCTGGGTTTGTTTGCTCCAATTAAATTCATGTGGTTTGTATAAATCAATGTATACAATGTGTAATGTAACTGTTTAGCTAAGCTGATAGATTTTTTAACCATAGCACCTTTAAACATTTTTGACAGTTAATCTAGTTCTCATTTCCCTGTAAACTTACAAAAAAGACTTACAAAAACTTATTATATACTACTGCAGTTAAGTGTCTGTGTGTTTTTGTGTGTATGTATATCTATATACATTTTTAAGTGACACTGTGCTATATTATTTATTAGCGTTCATGTGTCATGACTCCATTGACATAAGTTCAAATCCCCATCTGCTCACAGTGTATGTGCAACTTACATATTTTCCCTGTTCCTTCATGTGGTGTGTATCAGCGCATGCTCCTAACCTCCTCCTTTTTCTATGTAGGGTTTTTGAAAGGTTCATTTGAACTCTTCCCACATCCCAAAGAGTGAGGTTTGGTCCAATGGATACTATAAATTAGAACCAATATTAATGAAGATGGGTGTTTGTATAAGTGTCTCCTGCCATTAGATTAGATTAACTGGTGTTCTGGTCTTGCCAAAGGCAGGCATTTGCTGTTGTAATAGAAAACAAATTTAGGAATTTATAACACAATGAACTGATGTGATCTTTATAATTATGCAAATCAATAAATGAATTTTATGATCTGACAAATAAACTGACAAATGGCCTTGTAGTTGTGTCTCAACCAATAATATTGGTTGCTGATATATCAGGCCAATATTTGGTCTCGACATATATCAATATGAGGATTTGTTCTGTTCTGTGTATTGTACTGTATTGTTCTCTTTGACACCCACTGCACGCCCAACCTACCTGGAAAGGGGTCTCTCTTTGAACTGCCTTTCCCAAAGTTTCTTCCATTTTTTCCCTACCAGAGTTTTTTTGGAAGTTTTTCCTTGTCTTCTTAGAGAGTCAAGGCTGGGGGGCTGTCAAAAGGCAGGGCATGTTAAAACCCATTGTGGCACTTCTTGTGTGATTTTGAGCTATACAAGAAATAAATTGTATTGTATTGTATTGTATCAATATCAATTGAATCTGCACCAATATTAAGATTCTGCAACTCTTCCAAGTGAAGCACATTTATTAGATCATTTTTTTAGTGTAAAAGGCTTCAGTCTGAAAAGCCACTCCCTTTGACTGATATGCAGTAACGAATTGAGGGTTAATGTACATGCTGAACAGTTCCATATGCGTCAGAAAGCTATAATTCACCCACATTCATCATACCTGGGACTGAAAAATAGGGCATTATTAAAGAGGACGGATACTGTAGTTTACTTACTTCCGGTTATAGTTGAAGCTCATAATTTTCTTGTTAAAATACTGTATTCTATGTTTTTCTATTTTTCCCCATTGTCTTCACCTCTTTCAAAATGGCCACTCCACATCCTACTCCAAGTATGAACAAGGTTTTCACTTTGTTACTATGATCATCTTTGTTTCAAAGATCACACATGTATCTAGTAAACAACTGAAGACGTTTTACTTTCAAAAAGTTATACAATTGTCTCTGTATGCCACAGCAAAAACTTGACAGGGCACTTACGTTGTGAGTTTACCCCAATTTCAGCATCTGTTCTCTTATAAAAATGACATGCAGTCTGCTTTTTTAAATCCCAGTCTGTCCTCTTTAAAAAAAGCAGAAATTAATTACAAGGTCTATAGACTTGTCTCCATAAATAGCAGAGACTGCTTTTAAAGCAATTTATTTTGTCAATTAATACAGGCCAACCTGCTGTGTTTGTCATCAACTCAATGGCCTGTTCTCAAACTGGCAATTTTTTCTCTAAAAAAGTAACTGAAATCCTTTGCTCTTGAAAGAGCCCGCATGTTACTCTGGTGAATCACACTTTTTACGTAAATAAGAAGCCATCCTAAAATGCCTTGCTGGCTATGAATTTATGTGAATCAATACAAATCTTCATATGTTACGCATCCCTCCAAAGCAGATAAGTCACATCGTTTGAGTATTATGTGGTTCTTTCAGGTCTTTTATAAAGAGTTAAAGAAGCTGGTTAACCAGTTATGTGACGTCCCTTGCTGAATGTGTTCAATTAATTCATTTTATACAACTGCAGAAGAAAAAACGGAAGGCAAATCAAGTCATTTGACTCAGTTCATGAGCAAAAGCCATATCTGTTAAACAGTATTTGATTCAGGACAAATACTGTTTTAAATGTCAGAATGATTTTCCAATTATTATGACTTACGATTGGCGCCCTTATGTTATTTAAGTTATTAAAATGCATTCAAATGGTACTTATTTTGCAATGGTCACTTATCTTGTTTTCAAGTGTACTGTCTTAACTTATTCTCCTCCCTGCTCTTTTGTGTTTGTTTTCAGAATGTTCTAATATGAGAGGTTAGTGTCAGAATCATGATATGTGGAAGTTTGGGAGATATGAATTTTTAAATATTCCAAAAATAAATAAAGCTGGATAAGCTTATGGCGAACAGACTTCTTGTTGTATACTATTCATAATCTACATTAAATAGTATGTATTATACGCAGATAAATACATTTCAATTTAATTAATTTGATGAATATATGCATCTCTCAGGGTACACCAAAAATGCCTTACTTTTTATAATAATCAGATGAAAGTGTATAATAATATAACGACTTTGTTGTCAGTGAAATTTACTCTTCACAATTCAATACAAATGGGCTAATTATTATCTTTATAAACATTAATTTCTCAATTAGACAGCTGTGCTCAAGGCACCTGCAATATACACTTAAGACAGTGTGTCACACACGTGTGCATAGAAGGCAGCAGAAGGGCTTAGACGGGACTGATTATACATCTGCCCATTACGCTGATGCTCTTTCTAAGTTCCCTACAGGTCTTTCCCGGGAAATCCCACCAGGAGCCACCACCTCGAAGCGGAACACATCATTTTCGGTCCCGGCCCCGAGGACGACATCACTTCCGGTCCCAGACCCGAGGACGACGTCACTTCCGCCCAACGTTCTATAAAGCCTCCCGCCTTTGCTCTGGGAGGCAGTTCTGTTTTGGACTCTGTCGTGTAAACTTGTCTTACATGAATCATTTGCTTTTGCAGCCAGGAAACCGCATTAAACGGGTGGCTGCCCCAAACCTTGCCATGCCTCGTGTCTCTTCTTATTACAAGTGGCAAACATCTGATGTCTCTGTGCTTTTGAATCATTAAATAAAATTGTAATTTAACTTGTTTAATGTTAAAACATCCTACATTTAATCTTTTTCCATTCAGATTTTTTCTAGAAAAACTTAATACTTCAACACACCAGAATATCAATACAAAATGTATCAGTAATTGGTCATCTTTGCCGCCCAAATATCAATATCGCTATTGGTCAAAAAATTCCATATTGGACACAGAAAAAGCCTTTAACAGAGTCAAGTGAGAATACATTTTCACCAAATTTCACAAATTTGGGTTTGGCTCAAATATATGTGCATGGATAAAACTAATTTATATATCTGCAAGGGCCTCTGTTTGTATTAACAACAGAATTTCAAATTACTTCCAACTAGAACGTGGGATTCGACAAGTGTACCTTCTATCCCCATTGCTTTTTGCAATTGCCATTGAGCCATTGGCCATTGACTTTTGAAATACATCTATATCTTCTTCTTCTTCTTTTGGCTGCTCCCTTTAGGGGTTGTCACAGCAGATCATCTTCTTCCATATCTTTCTGTCCTCTGCATCTTGTTCTGTTACACCCATCACCTGCATGTCCTCTCTCACCACATCCATAAACCTTCTCTTAGGCCTTCCTCTTCTTTTCTTGCCTGGCAGCTCTATCCTTTGCATCCTTTTCCCAATACACTCAGCATCTCTCCTCCTTCTCTCCTTCATATCTGCTAACTCTCTCCCTTTACCAGTCATACTGCCAACATTCAAAGTTCACCCTCAGTTCCACTTTCTTTACCTTCCTCCTCTCCTCCTGTATCCGGACACGTCCCCCGCTCCCCCCCTTTTCCTTCTTCAGTCATCAGTAGCCCAATTTCCGCCAGCACCCTGTTTTCTAACAGTACTGGTGGCAGTCGTTGTTAACCCGGGGCCCAACCAATTCGGTATAGAAATTTGTATTGTTGTCCGCGTATTGATTTGGCAAAGTTTTACACCGGATGCCTTTCCTGATGTAACCCTTCCCATTTATCCCAACTTGGGACCGGCACAAAGAAAACACTGGCTTGTGCATCCCCTGTTGGCTGGGTTTGAAATAAATCTATATATATCTCTCTATTATAAAAAAAAATCTTGGAAGGAGACAAGACATGATATTCTCAGAGAGACATTTCACGTCCCACTAGATGAGACTTTGTGCAAAGAGATTTAACTATGCCTGAGGCTGGAAATAAAACAAACAGTAGATGACAAAGTAGAACGTTGTAAAGAATTAAAAAATGTTGGCACAGTCCACATGCAGAGCAGGTTAGAGATAATGTAAGTACGAAAATTCGAAAGTCTCAAAAAAGGATAGTAAAGATCACATTAGCGCACACAATGCAGATCATGCAGAATCATAGCAGCAGCAGGCCAACAGCTGATCAAGCAAAGAGGAGGTAAAAAAATGTGTTTGTTTCCCATTGTATCACTGTTTAAGAGGGGGGTTCTCTTCACGACACGAGCAGCAGAGATGTGAAGTGGCTGGCACGTAGCGCAGGCTGGGGTTTGTTGGCGAGCAAGACCCCTAGTATATATATAAAATCCAATATCTGTCTGTCTGTCTTTATGTCTGTCTGCTTTTCACAAAAGAACTACTTAACAGATTTAGATTGGGTTTTTTTTCTATAATCTACTTGAAAATTCCGGTTGATTTTTGCGACTTCTTTCATCTCGGTAAGTATCACAGTTCACTTGCGGTAGCGATTTATTTGCATGAATCCGAGAGAGACGTGTTGCCCTCCTCTTTGACAAGCCAGCCTCCATTCAAGTCGCTCTACCTTTCGCCATGTGTTGGAGCGTACCCTGCCTCCGCTTAGCTAGCGATACCTCTTTGTTCAACAGACATTATCATCTGCAGATTGTTAAAGAATAACGTTTGACATTTTTGAGAGAGACATCAGAGCTATGTGTGTTTTAGAGGGTACCTGCAGATTGGCAGAGATATCGCAACCACGTGCTTTTCTCTCCGTGCGGTGGATCCTCTCCCGTCAGAGCTGAACACGATCAGATACAGTGGCAACATTTGATGCTCCAGTGCACCTACCTTCCACTTGGCCAGAAGTAAATTTTTTTTATTGATTTTTGTAGTTTGTCCTGTTTCACTACTACGTGGGGACAGGTAGTTAGAGATAAAGCGGATTATCAGAGAAGAAACTGAACAGAAAATATCACAATACGCAGATAATAATGATACGGTACTGTATATATCAGACTCAGAAACTTTTGTACCAGTAGTCATTAATGCATTAGCAGAATTTCAAAAGATATCTGGACTCAAAATCCATCCATCTAATATCTATCCAACCCGCTATATCCTAACTACAGGGTCACGGGGGTCTGCTGGAGCCAATCCCAGCCAACACAGGGCGCAAGGCAGGAAACAAACCCAGGGCAGGGTGCCAGCCCACTGCAGGGCACGCACACACACACACACATCAAACACACACCAGGGACAATTTGGGATCGCCAATGCACCTAACCTGCATGTCTTTGGACTGTGGGAGGAAACCGGAGCACCCGGAAGAAACCCAGAAGATACAGGGAGAACATGCAAACTCCACAGCAAGGCAGCAGCGCTACCACTGCAGGACTCAAAATCAATTTCAGAAAAAGTGTACTCTTCTCAGTGAGCTCTCTAGCACACAACATTAGACTGGACATCTATCCTTCTGCTTTATCACAATAGTTTAAATATTTAGTGGTAAAAATCACAAGTAAATATAAAGATCTTTTTCAACACAATTTTGCTATTAGTGTGGAAAAAGTCAAACAAGACGTGAAGAAATGGTCTAACCTCCATGTCACATTATCTGGGTAAATTAATACTGTCAAAATGAACATCCTCCCCAAGCCTTTATTCTACTCTAGAGCCTCCCTATATATACATTAACAAACCATTCTTCAAGAAAATCCATATTGGCCAGGCACTACTTGTAGTGTACTTAGTAAAAATGTTTCTAAACCACATTCTTTCCTCATATATCAAGATTAATAAAAGAAATACTCGTAAATGATGATTGCAAAATCACTGTTGCCAGGTATTTGTAAGATGCCAACAGCACTGCAGGTACAAGCAAAGTGAAAAAGGCTGTAATTGACATGTTGGTACATAAAGTATAAATGCCAGTTCTACTGTAAACAAACATGACCTCAGTCAGTCACCAGTCTTTATTGAATATGCTGTAGCTTCCTTTATGGTATGCACTGTCACACAACAAGCTTTATGCAGCCATTGACAACAAAACTATCATGAATGGTTGCGAAAACGTGAATGACATTATATGACAGCAATAAAAATATCCATTACTGCTGTTTTCATTTCCTTATTACAGTAAATACAATAAATAACGCTTGAATTTTTCACTTTTGCATTTTTCATAACACATTGACCTCTGCCTAGCAGCTGTGAAATACAGTCAATGTAGTCAGTAGAAAATGGGCTGATTGACTAATGTGGTGTTTTTTACATATTGATTCATTTTTTTTTTATTCATTAAGTTGTGGCCCCCTTGGTGACAGAGCTGGGAGTGTAAATATATTATGTGGCAAAGCTGACCACTTAGGAAACCCGCTGTGACCCAATGCGGGACCCACTACCAGTATAAAAAAGAGTGGTGCATCTACAACTGGTTAGTGCTCTCTTTCAGTTGCATGCATTACTGTGTAGTGGAAAAAACACATAATGGAAAGATGGAAGGATTTGTATCTAAACCAAAATGGACACATGTATAGTGTACATATTTATTTATTCTGTGTTTCAGCTACCAAAGCAACAGCGGTATGAAACCTAAGATGTTATCTACATACTGTATGTACTATAATTTGAATTATTATGCTAACAGATGGCTGCAAAGATAAAAGGGGTTATGTAATTTTTTGTCATCAAGATTACTTTTAAGTAATGATATTTATTATTTCTTAATTGTGTTCTCTAGTACTGCTATTACAGGACATGGAGATGAATTGGTAAGCAAACAGTGGACTAATGAAACAAACAGTGCCTCCTGTTTAGCCTCCAAAAAACTGTCAAGTTGAGATGAGAATATCTGAAGGGAGTTGTGGCGAATTACACAAACTAATCACTTGCTCACTGTATGCACCGCACTTGGGGTGAAGAACTACTTATCTGAGCAACATTTATCCTTAATCAGCTTCCATCTTTCTTTCCATCCTGTGCCCTTAGTTAACCTAACAGTTGAGCACAGCCTTCTTCTAGCACTGTCACAGAATCTAGGAGTGCACATGATATTGTAGATGTGGCCTCGCACGTGTGCCATACAGTTTACCAACCACACAGTGTGCTATAACCCAGTATCCCATCTGAAATCTGAATTGCTTCCATGTAATGTCTTTTTGAATACAGTCCACAGAGAAACATCTGTCAAGTCCATGACACTTTCTTTCTGGAATAACCTTCATTTGCCACATATTTCTTGGTCCAGGTTCTTCACTTGCAATTCTGCTCACTCAGGGGTATCTGTTACGCCTTCCCTAATTTAATATCATCTGCAGATTTAACTTGAATGACTGAAAAAATATTGCCTCTGAGATGAATCCCACCAATTCATGTTGATAAGAAGGTAAGTATTTTGGCAAATATTCTTGATTTTTGTCAACAATGCAAGCTGGTGGTCATGGTGTAATACAGGAGTGTCCAACTCCGACCTTGGTTGGGATGCAGGTTTTCCTTCCTGCCAGTAACCCATTTCTGCTATTAATGGACTTCTTTTCCCTTCATTGTGTTTGCCTGTGTTACTTAACAGTCCTCAGAATTGATTCTTCTTTCCTTAAATGGCAGCCAAATAAAAACGAGATGTGAAGTGAGCCAGTGGATGACCAGCTAAGTTGGGGGTCTCAAGTCCAACCAATTGCACTCTTAATTAGATTCTGATTCTTGTTGTTAATTTAACTCGTTATTTCATTCCTCTCATTTGACCACAGCAGGAAGCACCATCAAAATGTTCTGTGGACCTGAGCAGATCAACATTACTGAGACCTTTACCTTTCATTATGATGGACACAGGTTAACTGGCCATGTGTCTCGCTTTGTATCTCATTATTGTTTGGTTGCTAATTAAAGAATATAAGAAATAATTAGGGGTTTGAGTCTTAAATTAGCAAGTCAGCTGAAAGGAAGGGAAAAGAAGTGAATCAGCAGCAAAAAACAGGTCACTAAGAAAATGGTTAGAATGAAAACCTGCAGCCACTGCTGCCCTCCAGGACCGGAGTTGGACAACCCTGCTTTAATGTGTTTTTATGGACATATTGAGTCCCTTGATAAGAGCAGGAAAACATCTGAATACCATATAATATCTAAATATAATTTCCATATCAGGTACCCTCTTTGATGCCTACAAAACACCCGTGTGGAAATGAGCCTTTTTTTTTTTGGAAAGTAATGCTTGAGCTTGAAAGCAAAAAAAGTGAATTTAGATTCAATTACATATCTGTGGAATGAGTTGTTTGGGACGAGATCCATCTATCAATTTTACAAACTCATTAGATTCAAATTAGGGTCACAGAAGACAGAGTTTAAAACAGCTGAAGTCACCGACAGCAGCTGGTTAGAACGCCACAGGAGCAAACCAAAGCTAACACAGAGCCAAAAAGCATAGTGCTAGAGATGAGCATGAGACTGCAGATCTGACAGGAGTTGTATATTCAATATGGCCATGAAAGGATAGACAGAAGGAGCCTCCTGAGCAGGTCGTAAAAAGGTCAGTCTATGTGTCAGTTGTGGCAGGATGAAAGTAAAGCAACAGGCACTAATTTCTAAAGAAGAAGCATTCTGCCCTTTTCCTGAGTGACACTAACCCTGAACATCTGGAATTGTTTTTCATGTTGCATATGAAGGATTAAAAGTGTGCAGTATGAGGGAGACCAAGACTGCAGGTGTCTTTTGTAGAATTACAGGTTTTATACATTTTTAAAATTTCATAAAAGAAAAAATGGTGACTGGTCAAACAATAGAATAAGCAGTAAGGTGGCTGTTTTTTTTTTTTCCCTTGTTGAAGAAAGTAGACGCCATCATTTGATGTACATATGTCTTAGCAAGGTATGACAAAGTTTGTAAACACTTAAGTCCCCCAAAATATCTGAAAATTATTTTTCTAACTAGGGGTTTACATGTATCATGTATGCATCTAAGAATGTTACATACTTTAGGCAGATTTTTTTGCTTAGAATTTTTCATGCCCATACATGATTTTAGAAATCCAATTAACTTATCTTTCTGGACAGCGGCCAGCTGCCTTCTCCCATTCCCCTTTGTACAATGGATCTAGTTGTAAAATAGTTATTTCACTTTCCTCAGATATTTCTTAGCATATCTAAAGGCTTCAGGGGGCTTTTTATTTATTGCCAAACACCCATTACATGTAGCATTTATAAAATAATGCTCTGACAGTAATTACTGATATTGAGTTTCTGCATCTTTTGAGACCACCACAAATTCATTTCAATTTAAATCAATTTATTTTTTGCAAAACACATTTCTACTTAAAAGCCTGAATAGCAAGCTGGAGTTACCAGGAAAAAAAACTGAAATCAGAAAAAAGGAACCAACAAATCTCCAGGACAATTGTATTGAGGTTAAAAATGAAAAGGCACAGTTAAAAAAATCATGGCAGGTGACATTTAAACATAGTTACTTTATATATGTTGAATGTTTTGGTGTGTTCAAATCAACAACATAATGCAATTTTATTTTACAGCTTGGTAATTTAATCTTCATTCACAAATTTACTTCTTTTCATTTTAATATTTTGTTCATTGCCCGAAGTGGATATGCATAAGTGTCGGTAGGAAGGCGGTTAGCCACTACAACAGTTTTCAGTGCCACAATAAACGAACACTCGATCACAGAGCAGGTTGTGGGAGGAATACGAGGGAGATTGAAAATGTGTGATGTGTGCCGGTATGCTCAAAACACTGCTGGCACAACCTAAACACTGCCAATAGGCAACCACTAAACAATACTGGTACTGGTGGTACCTGCCCTTCTCAAGCCCTGTTAGTTTGTTTTGTGTTAGCTATAATTAGGGTGATCACACATCCCATATTTCCAGGCCAGTCCTGTATGTTAACCCCAAAATATTTAATTGTCCTGTATTCCAGCTCTCTCTGAAATTATGTGGAAAAATGACAATGTGCACATTAAGGATGAGAACTGCCAGAGAATCCGTGATATGATAACACTGTATTTTCAAAATTCAAAATACTTACTATTGTCCATCCATCCATTATCCAACCCGCTATATCCTAACTACAGGGTCACGGGGGGGTCTGCTGGAGCCAGTCCCAGCCAACACAGGGCACAAGGCAAGAAACAAACCCCAGGCAGGGCACACACAGCACACACTAGCGACAATTTAGAATTGCCAATGCACCTAACCTGCATGTCTTTGGACTGTGGGAGGAAACCCACACAGACACGGGGAGAACATGCAAACTCCACGCAGGGAGGACCTGGGAAGCGAACCCAGGTCTCCTAACTGTGAGGCAGCAGCACTACCCACTGCTCCACTGTGCCACCCTACTTACTATTGTGATATTTATTTTGCAGTACAATGTAATGAACTTGTCTTGTTTTATTTGTCTAAAACTTAGAATTATATCCTTATATGCAAAACATATTTCAGTCTATTATTAAAAAAAATTATTTGGTTAATTTACATTTTGTTTTAATTTTGGAAAATGAATATCAAGAACTGCTGTGGGCTGGTGCCCTGCCCGGTGTTTGTTTCCTGCCTTGCGCCCTGTGTTGGTTGGGATTGGCTCAGAAGACCCCCGTGACGCTGTAGTTAGGATATAGCGGGTTGTATAATGGATGGATAGATGGAATATCAAGCATCATAGTCTCTGCAGTAAGACATATGAGAATTCAATTACTGTATGGCTCATGCCACCCATCAGTACATTTTCAAACTTTATCTCTGGGAGAGTCCTTGTGAGATGAACCGATATACAGTAGGGTTGTAATAATTGAGAGTAGAATGTTTCCTACTTTAAATACTGTATTGTTTGAATGCAAATCTGCATTTTAAATTCTAACAGCCATAAACCTACTACCATGGTAATAATTATTAAACTTTTATACACAAAGCCTTTTGACTACAATTCAGCTCTTAAACACTAATAAATGTTTATTAACAATTAAACACTAAAAAAAATCATGTAAACCACGACCTCCTTAAAAAAAAAAAAAAAATTAGAATTCTTTTACTTGTGGAGCTTCATTGTAGAAAATGGGACAAGTGATTTTAACTGTGGTTTCTTGCTACTTTGCTTTCTCCTTAATTATATCAGTTAATATGCATGAATAATTTAAAATTATATTGGAGAGACAGCTCTAGCCTGTTGTGTACCAGAGTATTTCATTTTAATATGACAATGCTTGCAAATGGAATATGTTTTATACTAAGCTTTATCTTCACTGTAATATTGTAAAAAAATAAAATAAAGCTAAACACTCAACTTAAATTTGAACAGAGCATTTGGTAAGGGAATCTCTGCAGCAGTGCTAATGCCTGTGGTAGGCCCTCTGGTGGAATGTAAAAAAATCCATTTTCTTATGCAAATAACGTTACCAATAAAATACATTTCTTTTACAACCAAACACATTTTGCTCTACACACTTCTGCAAATAATAGTAACAAAAAATAAATAAACTGCATGGCCAGCACATATTTGGTCCTACACAATGCACTTATTTTAGCTGTAAAATACTGAAAACTAATCTACTGTGCACTAAACCATTATATCTGTAGAACAAAATCTACAGCAAAGATTTTTTACAACATCAAAAGGTTTCTAGCATTTAACAATGTTAATAATTGTTCAATGTTGGATTAAATGAATTTGGGAGAACTGTGTACACAGATTAGCATCTGGATAAAGATTCATACACTTACTGACACTACCTCAAAAGTGGTCAAATCATGTCCAGGGATGCCTAAAATGTGCAAATTGATGGAAAACTTAAATGTGACATTTTGATCCTGTCTCAGGACTTTCCCAATATATGTGAAGTGTATCAATAAACTGAAGAAGGGGCCTGAGTTGCCTCGAAAGCTTACATATTGTAATCTTTTTAGTTAGCCAATAAAAGGTGTCATTTTGCTTGACTTCTCATTACATCCATAATGGCTAACACAATACAACACCCTAGTGCTACAGACAAGAGCTGTAACTGATGTACAGACAGACTTCAGAGGAGTCCATTTGAAAGAATGACTCCAAGTGTGAAACAAGTGACATGATATACTGTAATTAATTTTACAATAAAATTCTCTTTAATATTATTCTCAAGAATATTACGACAAATCGTATGTGTATATATATATATATATACAGTATATATGGATACATATATTGTATGTATTTATTTAAATATATAAATACACACATACATGCACACATTTGGTTAAAACAAAACAATCTAAAGATTTGTCCTCAGTGTATCAACACTGCAACATTGTTGTACACAGCATTTTCCTAGGTATAGTATATCAGTTCATTACTGTACATTTAGTCATTAATCACATCACTTATTGTTAAAACAGACATTATCTGACTAATAGAATGTTGTATGATTCGTTGACTGGGAACAACATTAGTCTGTTCTTGAAGCTCAAACTATCTAGACAGCTTGTTTAAGCTCTGTATGTAGCCTGAAAAAGACTGCTTTAAGTACAAAGAATACAAACAGTGATGTACTTCCAGGTAAGACAGTACTTTTTTTTTTTTTGGAAATCACTGGGCACGCTGTCAAATCTTTGGACTATGGCATCAAAATATAAGTCTAAAAGTAACAGTAGTGACTGGGCTAAGATGTGAACACAGGTCTTTGAACGGTGAGGCAGCAGAACTCACCACTGTGTCACTGTGCTGCACAAAATGTATCCATTCAGTAAAACTGAATCTGGAATTTATTTTTATGAAATTCCATCCTTATGTTGCAGCACTGAACCTTTAAAGATAACAGCCATTTCTGAGATTAAGGAATGACAGGTTCACATAAGCAGATATTTATAAAAATACCGGGAAGAACAAAATGTCTTCAATAAAAATGTAAACAACAGTCTGGTAAAAGGACAAAACACTGTAAGGTTTTAAAAGAGGATTATGAGAATTGCAGTAGTTAAGATAAGCTTCATACCAACAACATAAATAAAGCACCTACAAGCAAATAATCCATTAAATCGGAATGACAGTGTAGTGCTAAAGCAGTTCACTTTAGAGTCTGAGTCTATGAATGCTGTTAGGAGTGTTCGCCATTAGTGTCGTTTTTTTTTGGTGGGTAGTCCCATTCTTGACTTGTGCAATAACATTCCAGAGGTCACATTACTCCATGTACTGCAATGCTTTTGAAGTGTAATTAATGAGGCATCAGGCACTATATTTGAGAAACTGCTTAGAACATCTAATATAGGGAATATAAAGCTGCCTGGGGAAATAAATTCTGCCTCTTGGATGGAAAGGTTTGCACGGGCAAATAAATCAGTCAAAAAGCTGAACTTTTACAAGTTACTTGTCCTGAATGCTTATTGCACTATTATCACGCAGTCCTAAACTGAAGCAGGATTACAAGATCAGTGGGAGTTTTACTACTATTAATGTGGGTGGCCACATATACTGGAATCCTATTGCTTTTAAATATTTCCTCACTTTAACTCTGCCAAGTTTGACAGAAACTCTTGGGATCTGGCACAGTAATGGAGGTATATGAGCAAAGTACAGCTTGTCAAATAACAATATTTGGTCACATGGTTCATCAGCACAAGAGGGGGGATTGCTAAGGGTTTCACAACACACAGTGCTAGCTGTGAGGCTCCTGCAGTAATGAGGGTAATTTAAACAATATATATGTTTTGATTTTTGGGGCAGTACTGGCAGTGTTAGTAAATCATTTCAATTTATTAAACCCATTTAAATGGAAGTAAGACAGAAGCCATCAATGGATAAGATGCCAGTTCATCACAGGGTACACCACATCCACTCACACACTGCCATTTTCTTTGTCATTGATTGATTATTTCATCAGCAGACAACAACTACATCAGTAAGCAAGTAGGGGACCTTTTCAACAGTAAAACCATTGCTTCTCAAAATGTTGCAGAAACAAATAATGTAAATTTCAGTAATAAATTTCAGTAATAAATGTAAAGAGAGCAATAACAGTGACATGAAAAGGCAAGACCAATCTCAAGTACTAACAACAGCAACAACAATTTCAATATATCAGAAAAAATCTGTATTAATTCAGGTATCTGTTTCAGAACCCGTTGTTTTTTATCAAATGGTTTCTATGCTAGGGGCTACCTCTACCTACCTATGCTAGGACTGGAATCAAGTAAGAAACAAACAATGGGTGGATCCATTACAGGGCAAAGCACCCACAGTCGCTCATACCAGGTCACTGTTATAACCTAACCTACGTAAGTATGTGGTGTGGAAGGAAACCTCAGTAACCAGGAAAACCCATGCAGATACCAGTTGACTGTTCAGAGTTGGTACAAACCTGCCTGACAATTTAAATGGAGTTTTGATGTAACCAACACCACCAACCACTCCTCCAGGAGTCATGCTGACTACAAAAAAACTGCAACATGAATTAAGATGGTTGGTAGCACTGATACCTAATGGACCCAGCATCTTGATTTCAAGTTCTGCATCTTCTTGTTGTTGGTGTGGAGTTTATATTTTGTCAATGTCCATGTGGCATTTTCTTCCTGCTTCTCCTGTCTTCCACCCACATCTCCAAGACATGCCGGTTATGTCGCCTGTGCTGTGTGGTGTGCAGGAAAAAGGCCTGCACTGACTGTCACCCTGTACAGGAATGATCCCTGTCTTGTGCCAGTTGCTGTCTGGATGTTCTCAGACCCCTCATAACCATGAACTGGATTAATTGGCTTACAAAATCTTATGTTTAGTTATTGTAGATTTAGCTGCTCAGAACATCATCCAGTCTCTGCTCTTTGTGACCTACACAAAGCAAACTACATAAAATTACAACAGTGCACTGACACTTTTCATAAGGTCTGTCCCTACAATACATACAACACACTTTTCTTTTTGTATTTTACTTTAGCTCTCCCCATGCAGGGCTGCCATTAACGTTTTCCAGGCCACAAATCTGAGGCAATTTGCCCCTTTTTGCCACCTGATTGCTAAGAATTTCAGCTACAATAGTGATGCCCATTTTTTGCTCATTATGCGTAATTAGTAGATAGACATATAATTTGCCAATTGCTAGTCCTTTTGATGATTAAAGTAAAAAGCAAGCTACACTCATGTGCATTGCACTTCCTAGCTTTCCTCTATGTGCGTAAAGCAAGTTAAACAACAGTGTAACAACCGATGTGAACGTGAAGGGCTGAAAAATCCCACAGAACCTACTGTATATACAGAAACTTCGTACACTGAAACATGTAAAGATGAGAAATATTCTACCTTTATCATATGACTGCAAAGTCAGCCGTGATGGCACTAAAGCAAAGAGGTTTGGTGCTACAAATTTGAAGAGACATTTAAGATTACACCACACACCAGAGTACGCTGACTCTCGGCTACACTGTAAAAACGGTGTTCTTTTGACATTTTTGTTCACTTCTTTTTAATTATGTCTTTAAAGTAATACACTATTAATAAAATCAATTAAACAATAATACATTTTAATAGTAATTTTTTTTTTTACTGTGTATTTATATACAAGCTACAATGATCTACAGTATGCATATTTTAAAAACCCAATAAAGGTACAAATAAGAGAAATGCTGCTGAATATTTTGGTAAAAAAGTATGTAAACCAGAAGGGCAATACTGACTGCTGTTAGATTTGTTTTACATGAAAATATGCAGATGATTGTTACATATTTTTGTTCATATGATGTTTGTTGTATAGATCGTATATACTGTATGTGGTATGTACAGTATAATGAGTCTATTAAAATATATTACATTGTACTTTGTTTAATGAATTTACATTACTAATAATTTATTGCAGTCTGTAAGGAATCCCTGTGCTGTTGCTTATGCTGTTATGATACAGGGATTTGTGCCAAAGGCAGGAAAACATTTTCATTTTGTTTGTTCGAGGATGGCACACTGAAGCCAACTCTGGTAGTTTAGACTTGTTTAAGCAGGTCATTTTCATTTGCTGGTGCACAGTATTACATGAAAGCAAGATTATAAAATGAACTGCAGGATAGAATCATATTCAGTGCACATTAAGCAAACCAAGGATGTACCCCGTAGCAACTTGTCTCTTGAAAATAACCATCTTGGATTTTAAACTTCAACGGCTAATTAGGAAGTGTTCTCGCTGTAAAAACATTTTTGAACAATTGCTGGATGAACCGAATTAGAAAACTTGAATCATAATGGGCTAGGTTTGAACAAACCATGTGACACAAGCAATAGGTGTGCACAGAGCTGGAATTCTGACATGCTAAGTGACACCAGTTCATACTGAAATGCAGTAAAGTAGAAGCAAGCTGACATATAATTGTACAGCATATTAATTACTCCAGGCTGTTAACAATGGCAACCATATTTACAGTTTTGGCAACCAAATGCCAGGCAGGCACTTTTAAAAGTTATTGTAGAGCCCTGCTGCATAGTGTAATCTATATAAAGACTCACTGGTCAGTATATTTACTATGCAACTTGAATAATGTTACAGGCAACTGTACAGTCTGGAACCAACAAGATGGACTATTAGTGGCTCAGTTTTTATGAGTTGAACAGTATATTTTCTTACAAAGTAACAATTCTGGTTACACTCCAGTAAACAGGAAATGTGAGAGCAAGTTATTTTAATACTTTGCTACATTGGCTCCTTGAACAAAAATGTATTTTCTGTGTTTTCAGTCAGATGCAATTTTTGTGCAACAGACTTTGAGAAACAAGTCTTATTTGTCAGGTTTCAGTATGCATCACTGTTATCCACTGTTGACAGTTTTCATATTATTACACATTTTTGGTTATAACTTTCTTTTTATTTATTAATGCATTCTCTGTTATCTATTTATCTATCTATCTATCACATATATATATATATATATATATATATATATATATATCTCCATCCATCCATTATCCAACCCGCTATTTCCAACTACAGGGTCACAGGGGTCTGCTGGAGCCAATCCCAGCCAACACATGGCACAAGGCAGGAAACAAACCCCGGGCAGGGCACACCCACACACCAAGCACACACTAGAGACAATTTAGAATCGCCAGTCCACCTAACCTGCATGTCTTTGGACTGTGGGAGAAAACCGGAGCACCCGGAGGAAACCAATGCAGACACAGAGAACATGCGAACTCCATGCAGGGAGGACCTGGGAAGCGAACCCACGTCTCCTTTCTGCGATGCAGCAGTGCTACCCACTGCGCCACCCTTATATAAATATGATATATATATATATATATATATATATATACACACACACACACACACACACTACGGGGCTTCGATCGCCAACCCTGACCTGCGGTATGCACCAGCCACTTCGTGTCTCTGCTGCTCACATATGTGGATTTCACTTTCACCCCACAACAAACCTTTTAATTCTCGCGGATACACCTCTTCATTGGGAAGAAACACTACTTTTCCCTGATGGCAACACGAATTAGAAGATTTACAAGTCTCCGAAATCAAGTTTAAAGCCGAATAATATCTACATACTACCTATGTCCATATATTCAGTCTCTTTTTGCTGTTCCATTATTTCACCGAGTAATAATTTCCGTTTGTTAGCGCTAATACAATCTTTACTATCAGTTTTTTAAGACTTTCAAATTTTAGTATTTTCATAATCTCTAACCTGCTCTGCATGTGTATTGCACCGTTTTTGAACCTTTTTACAACATTCTACTTTGTCTTCTACACTGTCTTTTATTTCTGACTCCGCTTGGAGCTGAGAGCGCAGGAACTGTGTCTGACAATAGCATTCACACGAATTAAAAGTGATTGGACTGTGGGCGTAGTTGTAAATGTTTGTGAGGAGGGCTGTTCTTGTCAAAATCTCTTGGCAAAAAGTCTCATCTCGTGGGAGTTGAAATTATCTCTGAAGAAGTCTTGTCCCAGGATTTCCATTTATAATAGAGAGATATGTAATAGTTATAACATACATATTATGGAAGCCGGCCCGGACACAGACAGGTGGACAGCACACGTTTATTATTTATTATTTGCAATAATAAAGTGCATACAACCCCAAACTCCCCCAAAGTCCAGGCCTTTACAAAATGCCTTCCTCTCTTCAGGCCACCTCCTTTCCTCTCCTCCTGAGCTCCGTCCTTCTCCACTCCCGACTCAAATCAACAAATGGAGGGAGGCAGTCCCTTTTATACACACCCGGATGTGCTCTGGGTACCTCCCAATTAGCTTCCACTGGCACTCCCCAGTGTGGCGGAAGTACCAGCTGCGCATCCGGAAGCACTCCGGGTGTCCCAGGTCGTCTTCCCCCCAGCACTTCCGGGTGTGGCAGAAGTGCTGAGGTCCAGGGCTCTCCAGACATTGGGGCACCCCCTGGCGGTGACCACGGGCCCCTATAGGGTTGAGCTTCTATGCTCTGTTCCCGTGGTCCCCAAAGCCACCAGGGCGGTTGCTCCCTCGAGGTCTGGAGGAGGCACAATCCCTCCTCCGGTCCTTCCGGGCATCCCGGCTGGGTGCTACCCCCAGTCGCTTGCCACAATATACACAGTAGATCATCTATCTGTCTGTATGGTTCCTATATAATCTAAAACCCTTTGCCCAATTTGAGCCAAATTTTGCATAGTAGCTCTCTAGGTCCATACAAACAAAACAGAGTACTTTGGAACCGAAAATTGGGGGGCCCAGTGTTTTTTTTTTTCCTTGTGTGCTACAATTTGCACACCAGTGCCACCTGTTTAACAACAAGTGAAACATCTTAACAGACTGAAGCCAGACCAGCAGACAAAATGACCAGAGCTTAACATTGCTTACCTGGACAACGCTGCATACTACCTCTATCTACTCAAATATAAAAAGGAGTATCATGCGCTTTTACAGGGGGATGTTGTGTGAGGCTTGATTGATATGCAGCACAATATAAAGGAGAATCAAAGGGTTGTTGTTTAACTCTTGACTTGTCGACTTTCCTTCATAATTTAAGCACTACAGACAGTTAATCTTGAACTACCAAGTACATTCTTGAACTGTCAAATGTGACAATGTTCATGGTTACAACTCAACAAGGAGTTACCACAATTCTGGAATCCATTCAGACCCAAAAATAAAAAAAAATCTCAAGATCAGAGACACTAATAGAGAGGCAGTGTGGATGGATAGCAGTAACACCATTTATAAAACACTTTGGCTGCTACTTCTGTAAAGGGAGAACAAAATGGTGAGTGGTCTGTGTATTGGAACAGTTGTACAAAGATGGATGTATGGAAGAAATATGCTATCAAAAACTTTCAACATTCCTTTATAAATTATACATTGGCTCTATGTAAAATCATGGGGCTCTCATCCTAAAATGGGGAAGTAAGGTACCTCAAACATTTTGTAGTGTAAGGATTCACAGAATACTCTTCTTTTAAACTCTCTCGCTGTGTTTACCATGCTAGGGTAACAGAGGTGCTCAGGTTTCAAGTAACATACTGTAAAGGTGAGAAAAAAGGATGAGCACTCTTGCTGCCGGCTACCTATTTTACGACCTTCATTCCAGCCATTCATATTATGAGACTAAAGAAGAGTCTGCCTTAGGTTACACATGTCCCATAAATCCTGCTGTTATCTCTTTAATGTCAGCTAACTGCTTCTGTTTCTCGTTTACATTTCAGATTTGTAAAAACCAGGTTGAAAAGAACACCAGAGAGATTTATAATACACAGGCATGCAAGTGTCCCTAATTGTCTTAGTTATCCTACGTACTGTAGACGATGACTTAAAATACATGAAAAGATTATTAACTTACTAAAAGCATAAACACAACAACCCTATACGAGAGCTAGATTCGTCTCTGTTCACTTAGGACAGTACATTAAGTCACTGTTTCATTTTAGTGTGATTAAATATGAAGACACACTTTGATTAAATATTCTTAAACTCAGTTTTTAAAGGTAACTAAATGCAGAAAACACAATATGCATTCTTTTATTGCTTTGAATAACATTAATAAAAAAGCAAGTGTGCTTTCCAACATGTATGAGTATGTGAACAAATGTGTATTTGTATGTGGACGCAGATTAAAAACTGGAGTTTTGCAGTCCTGTGGACAACAAAAAGAGATTGCTGCACTAGCACAACAAAGAGAACTAGGGGAAAAAAAAGAGATATATGGAATAGCCGTGGGCTCACCATACAGGAATGGCTTTAATTGCAGCAAATATATCTGGTATAAGTGGTTATTGAATTAATATTTTTAAAAAATCCTTATTTTTCTCTTAACTGTCAATAATGGTATTACCTTGATTGCACATCACAACAGTATATTAGAGTGAAGCCTTTTCTTTGCGCTGAATACCTAATTGAAAATAATGGAGCATTTTCAGCTGTAATTGCACATGGATTTAGTCAGTAATTTTTTAAAACATCAAAGAAGACATGCCACACTATACACTTAGCATAGTCATTTTCTAGAAGAAAGAATTTATACCTTAAAGTCATATTAATGGCATTGAGCTTACAGTAAATGTGTATACACTGGCATCTGCTAATGCTTTCAGCTGAACAGATTCTCATGCTTTCATCTCTTGGCACTTATGAGCTTGAAAATTTAACTTAATGTTCTCAAAATGTGACGATTCTAATTCAGGGTCATGGGGCCGGGGATTATTTCATTGGCACTGGGTGCAAGCCAATATAAGAAATTGCAAGAAGAAAAAAAAAGACCAAAAATCACATATCTCCACTGTAATGTTTAAATAAGTGAACAACATAAAAAGTATATATATAAGATTTACAAAATTTAATGGAAAGACACGCATGGAAGATATAACACAGACCCATGACATCATTTCTTTCATTGCTATGCAATTCCTCCATCTGGTCCTTGTCTCCTACTATAAAAAATGTTTTGTAGAGTGCCAGCCTACTTCCCATATATAAATAAAGTTGTGTCCCTTTAGTGTTATTTTGTGGGGGTCACCATGTTTTTTCTAGCCTATTGTTAGTCATGTGGTTCCTGACCTTGTGATGTCATTGTACCGCCACTATTTATGATGGTGGCACAAAGCAGTTGTTATCAGTTGCATCCTTTCAGTGATCAAACCTTGTGATAGTGTTGGTTAGGGGGACAGGAACCTGTGAAGAGTATTAGGACATCTGGCTTTAAATTTTCTGTATTTTACTACGATTTTGGTTTTACAGTGTTGTTTTTAGTTTCTCAGTTTAGTTGTTTCCTGTTGTATTTGAACTTCCTGAATATCATCAGACTATGAATTTCCTTTAAACGGGGTCTGCCCTCTCCTGGTTAATTTCCATCAATTAAAATTAAACTCTGAACACCTACTGCCCCTCAGGTACTCTTAACAATCGAAGTCTAATAAACAAGCAGGTGTCTGAGTACCAAGAACAGCAAACCACACCAAACGTCAAAAACAGAACACAAACACAAAGTTGTAGTCAAAAGAAGACACAGAGTTCCCAAGTGCAATTTGCTTTTCTTACCCCTAACTAACATTGGGGTCATCATGTATAAAACCTTTCTTACACTTTGATACTAATATTTTGCTCACGCTAGAAAGGCACAAATGGCATACACACACAAGAAATCAGATTTATAAAAATGTACGTAGCCCACATGCCATAACAAATTCCTTTAAAAATCTCAAATCAACTTAAAACCCTATGTTGTGCCTGTGCTCTTAGCCACTCGCCTGTCACCTCCCCTAACCACCATATACTTTTGACCAAATGTACCCAAGTGACGTATTTACAGGAAACAAAACTTCAGTGAACAAGGACTTGAGGTATTACAGAGCTAAATACAGAATGCAAAAACATAAATAAAAAAAAAAACAAGAGTGGTAACAAGCGACAACTGGTGACAAGAGAGGGCAAAACAAAATTCTCAAGTATATGTCAATGTTGCATTGCATACAAGTCTCTTTACATTTGACTTACAACAAACATCCAAACATCTTTGAATTGCCATTATGTTGATGTCCTGATGAACAGTGTGTGGGCCATCCACGTGCTCACTTTGGCATATCTCAGATGTCAGAGGCAGTCCGTGTCTCTGGGCAATGTTGTGTAGTACTGCACAAGCTATCGCAATATGGCAAACGTTTGTGGGGTGGTACAGATGGCTACATAAAAAAAAATATGAGTTTTTTAGGGATTGCTAGAATTTTTGGCACATGATGATCACTGGTTTTTAAACCAATTCAGCCTACCGGTACTTAGAGTTGTCCTCTTGGAGTTGTTTGCTGATCTGGTGCCTATATTACAGACACCATCCTGCTGAATTCATGTGATCCCTAGTGCATTACAGTTATCAACACTCGTAGGGGATTGCTGAGCTGCGTCATGCCATCTGTATGGGATGGTGCAATCAGTGCTTCAAGTGGAATAAGGTAACTGTCGTTGTACTCCCTTTTATGTCCGCTTCCTCATACTCTTAAGAGATGTGTTATAAAATACATATAGTTACTCCAAAGAGCGGAAATTACTTTGATTGTGCTTATATACATTCAAGGTCAGAGCACAATGTACTAACATGGATCCTCTATTTGCCACTAAAGCAGGGAAGTGCCGGCACTTCAAACCCAGGGTATAATTAAGATGCTCCCCAGATACGTTTCTTATAGTCAGCGGGGAGAAATCAGAGATCAAAAGACAATCTGCACAGATTTCTGATTGTCTTAAAGTAATCAACACAATTGACTACACACATGTTGCGATAAAGGCGCCATCACAGAATGAGTTAACTTTTGTAAAAAGAAAGCACTAACATTTAATTAAGATACAATTTCGTAATATGTGCTGCTCAAATAAGTCTGACTAACGTTATTGCAATTGGGCCCGGCTGAACCCAAGATTCCTTTATTTCATCAAATAACATGGTGGGAAGCAGACTTCAGGGTCTTGCTGTGCGTGATGGTAACTCTGCCATTGCCACTTATGCTGTTGAGCACACAGTACACCCTTTTTATTTGCAAAATAGACGGACTAGAAACTAAGGAAATGAACAGGTAATGCACACATTTAATTTTAATACCAACGTTGAAGACAGCAGTTTTAAGAGAACATGTCAGTTAACTGTGATATACTTGAAGTCTGATGGTTGAAACTTTCTGTAACTTTAAGCCATTTTCAATGTCAAGTTTGCATCTTATAAATCCCAATGTTTGCGTGAGAAATGACTTATGACCATTTAAGCAAGTTTTATACATGTGACCACAGGTCTTTTGTGAAGTTAATCTGATGCTTAGATAATGAGTAGCTGTGCCAGCATTATAAATAGATATATAACATGTTGAAGACTTCTGTGAAATATGACTTACAGTGGACATAGTACTACAACAGGTCACACATGGAAGCACCCCACAAAATGGTGGTGTCCGCAGCACCATTCAAAATGTCACTGCAGCATATAACAATACAACAAATAAAATGGTGGAAAATATTTTTAAATGTCCTAATATTGAAGCAAACCAAAGATACATTTCAAAGGATGGTTGGAAGTCTGTCATCTTGAACTGCCCATTTACATATACCCATTCCTTTCTGTATTCATCATTTGTGTTGTAAAGAACATGTTGCCTACATAGCTCTATTTGAATTTTGGGGACAATCTTCAGTGCCCCTCTAATCCCCTATACTGCCTGTCTAAGACAGGATGAATTTTAAGTAACCAATCTCAAACTCAGCATATTGAAATCAATTAGAATGTGTTTTGCAATGCATGTAGTATTTAAATTAATACAATTTTTCATTCCAACAGATGGTGCATCACGAACATTAGCACTGCTTTTATGAATCCCATGGCAAACGGCCATATAACAGAGACACAGCAACTGCGCACAGATACACAGACACATACATAGACAATTGACCTTTTATTAAAGTGGATATTCTGTAATATATGTGTGTGTGTGTGTATACTGCAAAGGAGCTATTTTTGAAAAGAAGCTCTGATTATTTTACAGTATGAAATGCTAAGTATTATATTTGATGTGTTTTTTCAATTTTCATTAATTCATTTTACACACCTGCCTTAAATGAGGTGCCAGTTCATTGACACTTAATGCTTCTCAGTCACACTTGGACAATGTACAGACTAATCTAAAGGGTGTTGGTGGGGACCTGCTGACCGGAATGAAAATCAAAACTAGGTCCCCAGAGCTGTGAGGCGCTGTGCTGGTTTTGTTGTAGCTTTGACCTGCCCACAAATTTCATTCTGTTGATAAAATTAACACGGTGCCCATTCATAAGAAAGGAATCAATTGGTTTTGGAGGATGCAGTGGTAGGAAAGGGGATGAAGTCTGAGAAACACTGTTACGACACTGTTAGAACACCTCACTTTTTCATCCATCTTGTATTTTTTCTAAATAGGCCAAGACATACAGGATATGCAGTGGCACTTCACTGATCCCTCTTCAAAACTTTCAAACTTGAAACCCTTTTCTGACTGAAAAAAATTACATAGCTGACTCTGCACTCTGTAAAATATAATAACTTCTATTACTGGAGCTACAGTACAGAAAAGACATTAAAGTGATTGGTGTGTGAGGCCAACATGCGAAGGTTTATATTGCTTACTGCAGTTTAAATGAACCAGAGAATTCCCTAAAAATCCACTATTTAAATGGCTAACATTGGACTCAATTTACAAACCTGATCATCAGCCTAGAGGCTTGCAAGCACACCAGTTAGGCAGATGTCTTCTGGCCCCTGAGCTTGGCATGGAATTTGGTGACAGATCTTTTCTTTGACACATAGCTGAAAGCCTTCCCAAATTAGCAGAGTGCTTGTTAGGTGCATTGGTGTAAAAAGGGATTTGCCAAAGACTTCCTCACTCTTCTGCCAGACAGCACATCTCCCTCATAAACACACATGGTGCAAACATTTGTTTTCAGTTTAAGAAATTGTAAATGTTAATTTATGAGATCCACAGTAAGATTGCTCTAATATAAAATGTCTATATACCTTTTTTGACAAAAAGAAGTCAATCAAAAATAATAATGACATGCTCTTTTCTTCTTTAGTAAGATTCTGTAACCAATCATATTTCGTTAAAAAACAAATGCATCATTTTGGGAGGAGTAATTTAAAAATAAACTTTGGATGTATTGGGTGCACAAGTGTTCACACATTGTAGTTAGTGCATTATGAGTGTCTTGCATTATTCTCTTTTAAAAGGAGCTGCATTTTTTTGTAACAGATATATTGAAGTACTTTTTGGTACCCAATTTCCAACATGTATGCCAGCAGCACTCCAGTGTGCAGAGGTCCGGTTATTTCTGATTGTGTCATGCTTTTTTTGTTTATTAAATTACTGTTTACTTAATAAGGCACCTCTGTAGCCATCTAAAGTGTATCTTAGTTAAGTGAGTTATTACAGTAACTTGGGGGAGAGAGAGACACAGAGAGAACATGGAGTGTGGGGTAAGGCTGATGGTGAACAATTTGGATTTGTGGCAGATATTTAGATCATTTGTATCTTCATTTTTTCTCCACTGTATTAAAAATATGTAAATAAATTTAACCACAAAAAATAAGTCATGTAAGGCATGTTGAGCACTAGACTATGTAAATTTTACTTGCCAAAACATTGTGTAAAATAAACCTTCCTAGAGCTAAGTGTGTATACACAAACATGTTAAGATAAGGAACTGAGAAAGAAACACAATGCATAGCTCATTTTAATATGCTTGCATTAACTCCTCTGTTCATACCTGCATATTTGGATATGATTATCTCAATGAAAAACAAACAAATTTGATATTTCCTATGTAAAATGTTCTTAAGGTGCCAAAGTTAAGGGAAATAGATAGATAGATAGATAGATAGATAGATAGATAGATAGATAGATAGATAGATAGATAGATAGATAGATATGCTTTTCTGTAATTGAATCTTTTTCTTAAAAGAAAAACTAATTCATGAAAACTCTGGGTGGTCCGGTTTTCTCCCACAGTCCAAAGACATGCATGTTAGTTGGATTGCCAATACTAAATTGGCCCTAGCATGTGATCTGTGTGTGTGTGTGTGTATGGGTGTGTATTTGCCCTGCAACGGACTGGTGCCCTGAACAGGGTTTGTTCCTGCCTTGAACTCTATGCCAGCTGGGATAGGCACCAGCACCCTGTTAAGGACTAAGAGGGTTAGAAAATGAATGATTGTTAAGAAATTAAGAGAGGGGCTTATAATCACCAGCCAACCTTATTGTGCTGTCCTGAATGATTTTTTACTGAACTGACAAAGCGTCAAGTAAAAGAGTGGCTGATACTATAAACACTGAGTGAATCACCCATATTTTGTAAATGGTGAAAGCAGCACTTATTGTAAATGATGAAGCAGTTCATATTTAAATGAAGAGCAATTAGTTGTTCAAAGGGAAAAGATTACTGTTTTTGAAGACGATTATGTTCTCAGTATGATAATGACAAATAATTTCCAGTATGAACATGCTGGACTCCTGGGAGGCTTCCAGTGTGCTCACGTGATTACAAAACAGAGGTTGTTTGCAGTGAACAAACTACCACCTTATGGGCAATAGCTTTGATCTCATCTAAGAGTTAACCAAAGCTCTAGTTAACATCAATTCTCTAAAGCTGTGTGTTTTGAATTACAGAACGGGCAGCCAGTCCTGATCCTCATGTGCTGTGATGGCCAAGGGTTATCTTTCAGACTTGTCTCTTCTAAAAAGGTTAGTCTATGCTGTAAACCGAACTCCATATTTAGTGATGTGTCTTGCTAAACTTGCACTCTTCAGTTTCACAAATCAACCAATACTTTTAGTTTTCTGGGAAGTTCAAAAAGAACTTTTAGAATTTATTCACCACATCACTGAATTTATATCAGCTCATTCTGTCAGTCAGTCACTCTCCAACCCGCTATATCCTAACTACAGGGTCATGGGGGTCTGCTGGAGCTAATCCCAGCCAACACAGGGTGCAAGGCAGGAACAAACACCGGGCAGGGCGCCAGCACACCGCTGAGCTCATTCTGACTTTTTAAAATTTTTTTTCTTGATTAGCAGAAAATTAGGAATAGTGTGGAAATTAAATGTATGCCCAGAGCAAACCAAATAACTTGATACAATTTGAACAGTTCATCAGTATTAAAAAAAAATGAGAAATATAAAATAAAAGATTATGGGATAGTAATGCACTCTGCTAGTTTTATGACATTGAGTTAGAGGAGGTTTAATACTGGATAGATGGATAGTTTTGTGAAATTTCTCAGGAAAGTACGTTACACACTGCTGGGAATTTCTGACATAGCAGAATAAAGGTTCATTTAACTAAATGGCAGCCTCCATTAATAGTAAAAATTCACTTTTAATTAAAAAAATTGTCTGGAACCAAATCCTGTGGTAACTGTGGCCTTTAGCACGACCGTCTTCAATCCCTGCAAAGCTTTTCAAGCAGCAAGAGGCACAAAGTGGAAGTAAACCAAGGTGGAACAGCAGCCCTCCATTATACAGTATAGGGCACAGTCACTCTATTACTGTTTTAAAAACTTAAAACATGTGACTAAAGCTATCACAACAATAATAAGTTGGTTGGTTAACTTTGGTTTCAGTACTCATACTCTATTTCTGCTCACAGTTACACTAAAAAGTACACATCCTTGCACAAAAGAGCATGATCTTTTCAAAAGAATGAGAAAATTTGAAATAAAGGAGTACAAAAACATTAAATATGTATATTCAGTATGCACAGTTAAAATATTTAGTACATGCTTAATGTATAAAAATGTGTTTAGTAATGCCCTTATGATAACCACGGTGATGCAAAAGATAAAGCTAAAAACTCCTAAAACATATAACGTAATAGAGGGAGGGACAGCACAAAACAAAGACAGACAGACATCTTGAAGCAACTAAAGACCAGATTAGGCTGCATTTAACTAGAGGTTTACGGGGTCACTTGTGGGTACGGGACGTCTCCATGGACTACTAATGTGCCGTCTATTGTCTTGCTTCCTCTTTCACTGCAGTCCTCTCTTATATGCTGCAGATTGTTCTACGGAGGAGAAGGAATGAACTTCTACTAAGTATTGTCAATAGACAAGGGCGGTCACAGAGGCCAGTCTCGTATCTCCTTCAACTCACATAAAGTACTCCATTAAAGCAGGGCCACTTAGGATGTAGCTGCATAAAGACATCCTTGTCTCCTGCACTTTCCAGCATCATCGTTACTGTTCAGTATGTTTGTTATGTTACTTACCTCTTTAATATCAAAAGAAATTTTTCTTTCACTTGCATATGGAAATGCATTAGATTTTTCTTCTAGACTACCACTCTGATTCCTTCTTGCAGAAAGTTATATGACAATCCTGTAAAACTCATGCTCAAGTAAACAACAAGAAAAGTATGTCTCACATTTAAAGTTTGAAGAGCTTTGTGAAACAGTTAAGTAGAATATTCATATTCCCCTTCTTCTCAGATGGAGCATAGACATTAGAGAGTTATGCACAGAAAGGCTCCTTTCAACTGAAAGATAAGAGCAGCTCTTCATTGATTGCAACAGATGCTATCCAACAAAAAAAAAAGCCAGGCTGGGCCTGAAAGAGATGTCAATATGAGAGGTCGACCTAAAAATCCCACAGGTTTGAAAAATAACACATGGAGTGAAAAATGAAGTTGCCAAGAAGGGAAAGGGGGCAATCTTTATTGTTCATTTTATTATCTACTTTTTAAGTTTAAATAGGGTTTTACCTAGCACAAATTTTGATACAATCATATAATATTTGAAAACATAATGTTCTGTTTGTATTTAAATGAGTTTCCTGTACATTGTTTCCCATATTACAAAAACAAAGAAATGAGCGTGGGTGTGAGTGGATGTGACTTTCAATGGTCCTCTTTAACGATAAGAACTCCTTTGAGAGGGCAGGCCAAGAATCCTTAACCAGGAAAAGTGGGTTTAGATAGCAAATGAATAAATGCAAATGAGAGGTCCAAGTGGGATTACTTCTTTTGCTTTATCGTAGTTTTGTTCCTTAGGTATAGTAACAGTAGGTCACACTGAATTGTGCAGACAGATGCAGTATGTACAGTATGGAGAGGTGTCAGATCATGAGATTGTTCTTAGCATACCATTGTTAAATGTACGATGTTAAAGTGTAATCCATAGTCTGTGAGTGTTATGAATAAGAAAGCACAGAACAGGTTTTTTTTTTTCCTGACCATCTGTGTCCACTAATTAAATTGGGCATGAAAAACTGAAGTACTACTCTAGAAGTAACAATAATGTTTGACCTTCTGGTAGTTTAGTCACTAAATCAAAAAAAAAGGCTTGAATAATGAGGTTGCATGGAAGTACAAAATATAGCACTCACACAGCACAAAAGCAACATTTTAAGTGTTTTGGTTATATTTGAGTCAGAAGGAAGGACTGTAGCTCTCCAGCTCTTCAGTATTCCTAAATGCCCTGAGACAGCAGAAGACCCAGCCGATGTAGATGCGAAGCTTGTTTCAAGTAGTGGGCCAAGATTCTCAGGCTCACAAGCAACCTAATTAATGGAAATGCTTCTGCGCGGGCTCTGCTCCAAAATGAGGACATTACTTTCATGCCATCTAGTGCAAAGCTGGAGCTGAATAATGAATTAAAACCTGGCAGATGTGAGACGCTAATCCTGTTAAAATGAATGAAGGCAGCTTGGCTTTGTTCAGGCTGAAACCCCCAATGAATAGCATTTCAGAAAAAGATTAAAGCGCAATAATATTTTCATTAAAAACTATGTTTCAACACTTAACGTGAAGCAAAAATGGGCTGATGAGCATAACCACAGTTTATCATATGAAAAGAAACACTCAAATAGAATGGCTGAAAGGCACAAAACGGTTCTTTTCTTCTCAACAGTTTCAGATTCCTCAATGTTCAGTAAAGGGTAGATTTTTACACTTCCAGAGAGCACATACAAAAATATTAATCTAAAAACTTGCCAACTGTCCAGATTACACTACATAGCAAAAAGCTGGCACTTGATGACTATCAAGAATTATTTACAGCACACTTACCTTTATACCACATTTGTAAAAAATACAAACATATACAGTATTTGCAATTTTTTAAACATGTGATCTCAAAGACTCTAAGAATATAAATGTGATACTGATCTTACTGTATTGATCCAGATCAAGTCTGTTTTGGGGAAGCACAGCATTAACAAAGTTCTTTCTTTGTTTATGTGTACATTTTAAGATAGTTCGATGAAACATGCTCCTACATTGGGGCAGTGAATTTCAAGACAGCCAAACTACTGTGCAGAATTACCATAAAACCCACTGCAAAGCATTGTTCATTTTTCAATTGTATGTTATATTTCTAAACTGAGAAGTTTAGTGTGCTCCATTATTATTTGGCATTTTACTAAATCCTTGCGGTGGGCTAGCGCCCTGCCTTGGGTTTGTTTCCTGCCTTGTGCCCGGCGTTGGCTGGGATTGGCTCCAGCAGACCCCCGTGACCCTGTAGTTAGGATATGGCGGGTTGGATAATGGATAGATGGATTTTACTAAATCCATATGATCCTATACTGTACATGTTAAAACTAACCAGGAACCCATGGTAGGTTATGTAGAAATTGATACAAAAGTACACTATGGGTATTTCATGCATGCCAATGTTTTTTAAGAACTCCCATTATGACAAAAAAAAATTTAGACCAGTTGTTCACAAAGCTCTGACAGTAATGGCCTTCAGGTATATTTCTAGACTAAATGGAATGAAAACCTAATTCTCTTTATAAAATACCTGTAATGGGACACCCTCCATGATGGGCATGATTGGAACGCAGAAACAGAGTAAGTCTGCAGACCCAAGGAGTTCTAGGAATGTCCATTATTTACAAGAGAACTCCCAGGTCAACTATAGCTTTAATTCCTCAAATTATATGTCTGGAAAAAGGACACGATCAATTACTGTGACAAGTCTCAGCTACATTGTATAAAAATGGCTGTTAATTTTACAGTGTAAAACTGTTAAACAGTAAAGGTGAACAAATGTAAAATGGTAAAGTACTGCTTCAGTAACACCAAAGCACTGAAATGAAACATATTTTTTTTTACATTGTCAACCTGTAAAAAATATATTTTTATGTAAAAAAAAACGGTAATTACTGCACCAAAAACAAGATAATGTCATCAGAAAGTAAATTTCATTTTAAAGGTAGATAGAAAAGTTGCTGTTTGCTGACAGTGTGTAGTTGCTCTATCAACTGTTAAACAGCTACCTTACATTAATGTAACTCAAAGTGATCACGTTTGCTTTATGTAGCTATGTCTTCAATATATACTTTTATTTAATGTGCGCCAGAGGTAAAATAAGTTTGTGTGGTTGCCATTTTGAGTATGATGCAATTTTTCAAAACAAAAATTTTCTGTTTTTTTTCCTTGGCACCAATGCCTAAATTTGCATGCAATTATGATATTTGCATAAGGAAATGCATATTGGTCCTCGTGAACTGCAAATCTTTGTGCAGTGGGGAAACAAACCTAAACAGAGTTAGCAGACTTGCTCCTCCCAGACTGCTGAAGGTTTTTTGAGGTTATGGAGGCTGATTTATGGTGGGTTGTTTTCAATAACCTGGCAAACCTGTATGACACTGTACACCACAAAATTAAACTTTACTTCTTCAGCAGATAACGTACCATAACTTCTTTAAACATTGAATTCTTTTCAATGTATACAGTCAGTGTTTGTTTTTGACTGTTGTTATTTTACTGATGCAAACTGTATACTGGTCTGTGTTTCTGACAGCATTTTTGTAATGGTTTAATGAGTGACATATTTATTACTGTATGGATTTCAGCTTATGTTTGAAGGATTGCTTCCACTGCAATGTACTGTAAAGGAAAACAGTTATTTATATAAAGTTATACTATAGACCTAAAAATGCTGTCACCTTATTTTTTATGGGTAAATTCTGGTAACCACAGCTGCCAGCTTCTTACCTTAAATGTAACATTATTTTGCAGTGTAAAAAACAGCATTCCCCAATATATGATTTAAGTGAGGTACTGCTTGAACAGAGCACACCACGTTATGTGTTTGAGACTCCTCTATGAATATTTAACCTGAAGGTGTGGATAAGCCCTAGCACAATATGAGCTCAGATTAAAAAAAAGGGAAAAATACTCCCATATTCTTCAAAAGAAAATTCCGCTCCATAGCCTGCTCACTGTGCGGAGTCTGCATGGTATCCCCTTGTCAGCATACTCTGAGCACTGTGATTTTTCTCCCACATCCCATGGAAGTTAGGCCTGTATGTGGCTTAAAAAAAACCTTGAGTGGCTGTGGGTGTGTGAGAAAGTGTACCCGATTTGGTTCCTCCCATACACCCAGTTCTTCCAGCCTGCACTTTGCAACCTAGAATTGGATTATTTGGTTCAAGAAATGGATGAATGTTACAGAAAAAAGTGTTTATAAGAAATCTACTTGCAGCATAACAATTAGACCACATATTGTAGAAACTTGACTAACAAATACTCAACATTATACAGTCATCAACTGATAATAGACTGGTATTCAAATTCTTCTGGATTCCCTTGGCCAAATGTTGCTTCTCTTAGATTACACATTTTCTGTGATAGTAAGTTACCAAGCTAAATACAGAGATAATGCTGAATGGTAACTTAAGCCTTTTAATTCTACATTGGAGGTAAACAGAACAAGCTGTTTACTATGTTAAAAAATGATGTAAACAAATTTAACCACTTAAGTATTATTACAGTATGATAGTAAAATAGTTTTGGCAGTTTTTGTACATTTTGATTCTGCAGCCTCCGTCACTTCAGTCACAAAGACAAGTGAATGTGCATTACAAGACATTATACCCATTAAACAGTTCTGAAAAAGAAAAATCTGCCAATTTCAAGTTCATAAATGTAATATGTGGGTTATACTGAATTAGGAATTCAATACAATGTAGAATATGTTACTTTTTTGGGCCAAGGATCTGTTTTGATGTCGGAAAAAAAAAATAAATTGACCTCATTATGGTCTCTTAAGGCAATATGCTGACATGCTGTACTCTTGATTATAGTAACCATTGCACTCTTAATTGTGTCTTTTGTAATATATTAATTGTAAGCAACGCTATTCCAAAGCTAATTAAATTTGGCATTGTTCTTTCCCCATGGAGAGTTAAACCATTATCAACATACTTTCAGCCTGGCCATGAACCTTCTATACTGTATAAGCAACCTAACAGGCCGAGTTAAGAAGATCTTCTGTTGTTTAGGCAGACACAAACTCTGTTATCTGCTTCACAGCGCCATCAATGCACCCATAACAGGCTCTTACATCAAGCACGATTACTAATATATGACATACATACAGTTTACACTTATCTAAATATACAACACAAAAAGTATTTAACTAATACGTGCTGCAAAAAACAACTGACAGACAGGCAACACATCTGTCTTTAGATATTAAATCTTACAAAAGGATGGAATTCAGTCATTCATAAAATTCAAGCACACCATACATCTACAAATACAAATACTGCATTATTTACATATATATTTCCTAAAATTGTCTAAAATGTACCTTGGCAGTACCCAACCTGCAAGTGATTTCATCAAGTGTCCATATCGCTAGGTCATATATTTGGAAATGTTCTATTTTGAATAAATATCTCTGTATACTTTTTGGATAGACTTGGATTTAAATTCACTCTTAAAGTCACTGCTTTAACAGCAGTATTTTGAGTAATAGCAATGAGTGAAACATTGGTGGTAGTATCATATACCACCCTACTTGCTGAACTGGAAGAATCCCAATCCACCTTTTGTAAGGTGGGGAAGCAATGTTCTATATTATCTGATATTGGAAGAAATATAAATATCTCTTCATGAGGATCTGTTCAAAAATATTTTGTCAGGCCAGAAATCAATAATGTAATTCTAAAATAAGAAAGCCGGGCCTGTGCTGTGCTGAACCAGTGTGGAACCTTCCAGTTTTACTTGCTATATGATGCACCATTTTAGATGAGGCTTTGTGGTCATGTAGCTTTGACTTTGTCAGGTGGGTTTTGAGTGCTGACTTTCATGAATTATCATGAGAGACATTTTCTTTTGATTGTTTTCTATGTTTTGTTCCTTAAATAAATATACATAAATTAAAATAAATGTCAATTCTATTGTAATTTTCTTCCATTTATCCTTGTTATTTCAGTATGGGATTATGAGGAGTCAGAGCCTATTAACTTGGAATTTGGATAATATTACAACATGTATTGTTTTCTTTTTTACGTTAGGCCATAATCTTCTGAACACCAAGGAACATTAGAAAAAGTGGTAGCTAAAAAAGTCATTCAGTACTGCTCCATGTTACTTTATGGAGTATTTGTACTGGAGCAGGATATAAGTGATCTCCTCTTAGCGATTTGTTAGTCGAAAGGAATGATTTGTAAAATCAAGTGTGTGGCGGTCTGGTTGTAGAGGAGGGGAAGCAGACTAATTTGAGAAATTTTCTATCAAAATATGTGTGTGATCTCGGGATAGACTGTGTGTCAGTCTTGCCTTAAATTGTGGAATGGCATGAGGGTTCTCTTCTTAATATTCTACTATCAAAGCGCTCACGATTTTCAGAAGTAAACACTCCACACTTCGATTTTAAAGGTGAGGACGGGTTCAGAGTTGACATACTTTATCAATTTTTTCCTTGTCTTAAGTAACTGTCTTTTTCTCCTACACTGATGACATCACCCATTTTCATTCACTGTAAATAACGCCCTTAATTACAGTGGTTCATTACGGAATGGTGTAAATTTCTTATTTACAAAAACCTTGAAGGAGAACAATTTATTGAAGTAAAAATTTGAATTTAAATCAGTTAGTGATAATCATTTCTGTTAATGATAGGACCTAAAGAAAAAAGGAAACTAAATTCAGAGAAATATAAAAAGATAAGTGAGACACCAAAACATTGCCAAAATGGTCACAGCTACTCAGCAATAGTTAATAAACTAGTCAAAAACTGTATATGTTGAGGTGCATGGTATGTATTTTTTATATTTAAGTTTTCTAAGGATTGATGTGAGCAAACTCAAATTATCCAGCATCAGTTTTTACAGCTCTTTCAGCTGAACACAACTTCAAAAACAAATCCCATTGTGATCACCTTCCAAAACAGGCTCTTGGCAATTCCTTACAGACATTTCACTCTACTAGAAAACTTTAAAGCATACAGTGAGTAGTACTTACAAACAGAACGACCAGCTCCAGAGTCCAAAGCTTGACAAAACAATTGAACAGCTGCATGTGCTGGATGGCCAAGTATCAGGGACTCTCGCTGTGCTGCCACCCGGACAGCTGGATTAAACAAAGTCCCCTCCCCGTTCACTTAGTCAGTCAGTCTCTCTCGGAGAATAACACTGCTCTGATTTACATGTCAATGGTGGAATCGCCAAGGCCTGTCAGCCAAGTGAATGAAGACCCAAGCCTACTCAGAGTAACTCATTGGCTCTGTTTACTGGAGAAGGCAGCAGGAGGGCCCAAATGGTTCTTTTCCATTGCCACATCTGAAGCGAAAAGAAACCAGGCTACCACCAATGGCATGCCAAAAATTATTCAGCTCCTTCACTCCTTTGCTATTTGTTTTTTTTTTTTTGTGATGTCAAAAGACATGCACTGAGGAAACACTGCTTTTATTTTCTAGTCTCCAATGCTCATTTAATCATCCATAACTCATAATGACAATACTGAGGTATTACACTAATAAAACCAAGCTGCAATCAAATAAAAGAGCTCACACAAATCACCATTTAAGCTTATCGCTCTAATAAAAGAGCCAACTAAGCAGTTTATTTGTAAGCTGGTGTTACCTTTGTGAACAGTGCAGTCTAAAATTGCAGTCAAGCATTTTTAGTGTGAATCAGGCACATGGTTGCTGCAATCTTTTTATTTTAATTCCTTTAGAAATAGTAAGAGGCCAGGTTTGGTGTCTACAGTGTGGTGCTGCCTGTATGTGATATTCTCTTGCATTTTAAAACTATTTTGTACTTATTGTGCTCTTGCAGACGCTGTTATACTTTCAATCCATTCTCTTCATTCTTTTTATTTTTATTATTATTTTTATTATTATTATTACCATGCTTATATTAACTTCACCTGTTTGTTGTCTGGTACAAATCTTGTAATCGATATTTAACCCACTTGCTATTGTCCAAATGACTTGAAATTTTGCACACTTACTCACTTCCAATTACAATACATGAATCAATAATCAGTTTCACTAATAGATCAATTAATCCATGTTAATTAAGAAATGAAATTTTAATATGAAGAATAGTTCAAAATTTCACCAATAGAAGGCGCTAGTAACGGATAGAAATATTATCAACTTTTTGCATCTTGTATGAAGATGTGTGCATTTAAACGTCAAAGTGAGTGTTAAAATATTGATTACAAAATTATACTAAAACAAACCCAAGACTGAAAAGCTGAAAATAATATATATATATATATATAAAAAAATAACTTTATATTAAGTTACAAAATGTACTACAAAGTAAAAAATAAGTCTCTCATACATCACTCGTAAAATAAAAGTGTGGGCGCTTTTCATCAATCAAAATTCAAGAGAACAGGCCATTCAGCACAACAAAGCTTGCCAGTCCTATCCACTCAATTCCTCTAAAAAAAGTTTTAAAAGTCCTTAAAGTCTTACTGTCTGCCACACTACTTAGTAGCTTATTCCACTTGTCTATGGTTTTCTATGTAAAGAAAAACCTCCTAATGTTTATGCAAAATTTGCCAACTTTGTCCCGGTGTCCTTGATGAACTCATTTTAAAATTACAGTCTCGATCCACTGCACTAATTCCCTTCATAATTTTAAACACTTCAATTATGTCACATCTTAATCTTCTTTTTCTTAAATGAAAAGGCTAAGCTCTTGTAATCTGATATCTTAATCATAATTCATCCCCTGTAGTCTTGGAATCAGCCTAGTTGCTCTTCTCTGGACTTTTTCTGGCTCTGCTATGTCCTTTTTGTAGCCTGGAGACCAAAACTGCACACAGTACTATAGATAAGGCCTCACCAGTGCATAACCTCCTTGGAAGTGTGCTCCACGCATCGGGATCTATAACCTAACTTTCTGTCAGCCTTCTTAATGGCTTCTGAACACTATACAGTAAAATATATATAAAAACAATGTTTCTAACAATATTCTAAACCGTTTTCCAGACTTCTGAAAGTGATGGGAGAGAAACTCCCAAATAAAAAGGGTAACCCAAGTTTAAGCTCTTGCACCTATTACAGTTTTGCTAATTTTAGAAACCTTAAGACATCTAATATCTCATCGATGGCACAGCTGAAAGACACATCAACCTGAAGCATATGCAGTATGTCTGCAAGTTCATTTAAAGGAGAACTAGGGTAGCAGTGTTAAAGTAGAGTGTTATTTTGCATTGACCATCTTGTGTAAATAATGAAGATGGGCCACCTGCTCCAAAGACTACCCTTTGGATTTTAGTTGTGTAGGATTGCCTAGTCAGTATAACAGTCCAATTCCTCTGATATGTTAGAAATCATTTTCTTGTGGGAATCAGACATTGTTTGCCGCTGCCATTGACTATTTTATAAATAATGATGAAACAGAAGTGTGTTGTCATCTGGAATTGCAGGGGCCTGCTTTGATGCTGTATACTTGCCTGTTTACATGATTAGCACAAGGACAGAAAGCAAGCTGAAGAAAGTGTCCAGGATTTAGCATTGACATACTTTAAAGGTATGAGTTTTAATGTTTGAGTTAAGAAATTGCAGTCATTAGAAAGTTGTGAATGTATGGTGGTGGACACTTTCATCTGCTAAGTCCATCCATCCATTTTCCACCAATTATCCGAAGCTGGGTCATGGAGGCATCAGTTTTAGCAGTGAGGGCCAGACGTCCTCTTTCCCAGCCACACTTGCCAACTCATAATGTGGAATCCCAAGGCGTTCACAGGCCATCTGGGAGATTTTATCCTCCCAGCGAGCCCTTGGTACTCCTCCCAGCTGGTCGTGCTCATAAAAACTCCACTGAGAGTGGGTCTCTGGGAAACCTTTTAGATGATGAGGCTACATAAGGCTGCTGGCAATGCTGATCTCTGCTGACCTGCTGAGACAGACATCACTACAGTGACTTTTACTGAAAAGACTGCGTATTATTGCACTATGTATAGTTTGGCATATTATTTTATGCTGCATTAGTATAGGCCTAAATGGTGTGCTGAGGTTTTAATTAAAAGGGACCTGGATTCAGAATTCAGTCCAGGCCCCATTTGTGTGAAGTTTTCAAATTCTCTCCATGCCCTGCCAAAACATGAGCATTGTAGATTGTCACCTCAAAGTCAGGACACATTAAGTGTATTAAAGGGGGTGTCTTACAAGGGACTGGCTTCCTAACCCGGGTGATCCCTACCTTGAACTCAGCACTAGGATAGATTACTGGACAAAGCAGGATTAAAAAATTGCTGAATGGATACATTTATTGGTATCATCGTTGTGTGCACTGAGGACGAAAGCCAACACATAAACACACACACACAGAGTCCTTACAGTCTCTGCACAGACAATGGCCAGCAATTTGAACCCACAATTCTGAAGCTGTGAGACAGCAGCCATGACCACTGCTGTAGCATGCCATCCCAGTTTAACAATGTTTACTATTAAATTCTTCAGTGTGCCAACTAAACAAGAATTTAAACAGCACATCAGATTATACTTTTTATCATAACAACTGATATTCAGAGAGAGAACTTATTAATTTACAGACTCACAACAAGGACAATGAAATCAATAAAACACGTGGAACAGACAAATGAAGTTCATCTAACAGACCACCCAATTAAAGTGCTGTTACACAATAAATATACATTTATTGACAAAACAAAATGAAAATCAATAGCTTGCCCTCTAATAAGACAGGATACCAAGCAAAAATCCATTTAATGCTGTTCCTGTCAAGCGCTGTTGCTTTTCACGTCAATATCATGATATCTATGATTGACATATTTGAGTGGTACACAACAAAGCATATAACGCTGTCTGCCTGACGGGCATGATGTTGCCAAAATGTCTGTGTGTCCATCACATGCGTGAATAAAGGGAGGCATCCTGAATTATTTAGGAGGTAAGAAACTTATGACAGGTCAAATTTTCAAACTGAGTCTCACAATTTAGATTTGGTGCTTTCATCTCTTTCTTGTGGAAGTATCTGCCAAGTGCATTGTTGTAAAATCTTACACTAAATACCAGCATGGGCTACAAACCCAGCTAATCCTTTGTCAGGTATATCTGCAGTACTGGGTTATAACAGTGAAGCAGGCATGTTGATTGACTGATTTACCAGAGTGAATGTCAGGGGTATTCTTTTCTGTATATATAATACACTACCGTGGCTGTCCATTTGTCTGTCCAGGATATTAAATCACCTGTAGCCCGGAAACCGTTTGACCTATTGACCTGAAATTTGGTACGCATATACTATGTGATGTCTACTATCTGCTTTCGGGGTGAAGATTGACCACCAAGGTTATTCCTCTTTTTATTTTTATTTTATTTTATTGTAGAATCAACTCTCAGCAGCGGCCACTGGGGTGGCTGTGCGGCGCATGCGTACAGGCATCATTCTCATTCTCTACCACCTTCACCGCCACTTCCCCTACCTCTTCATATCTTAAATCATTCTCGAGGCAGATTGAAGACCTAAGAGCCAGCTTAAGTGAAAATGTAAGGAAAGCGTATTAAGTAATTGCAACACAAGCACTGACTCAATCAGTTTTAACATGAAAAGATGCTGATAGAAGAAGAGAAGAAGCAGGCTGCTAGGATGGAGAAAAGAAATGCTGCTCACGAAGCAGCAAACGCATCAACCTGTGAGCAAACGAATGCTAAATGTATAGGGAAAAGAGTATGAAAACTAGGAATGCTCAAGTCAAGTGTATTTACTGCACGTTATAGTGCAGAACGCCATTACTGGTATAGAAATAATACAGATTGAGGAAGGTCACAGTGTGCTAGTGGTGAGATTTGAGCCGGTGACAGCTCGTGCAAGATGTTGATGACACTGCCACACTGATATGACATAACAATTAAAAAGAACGGTTTAGTCAAATTCCTGGTATTCAGGAAACAGAATATTAAAACCTAATCTGCACAGGATAAAGACGCCCATATAAACAGCTAGTTCAGGAAATGTGTTTTTGCCAAAACCACTTAATCCTGTAAGGAATGCATCTTTTCTTTTTCATCAGATACTGCAGTGAATTGGGACTCCTCAAACTGTTAACCTTTGACATGTGATGTACATTATCAAAGCTGAAATAGCTGCACGATCCATACAGAATAATAAACTCTGTGCCGAGTATACTCTTGACTATCTGTGCTTTAAAAAAAAGGGTGTTGGAAAAAGAAAGAAAGCATATTTGCTTGTAACCTGAACATATTGTAAATTTTACACATTAACCAGTAAAAAACACTTTGCTACTAATGACTACAAAGTGTGTGAATACTGTATAATTAGACTGTAAGCTACACCCTAACTTTACGACTATACCTTTTTTTGTACACTTGCACCACAAAACTGGTCACAAATGTTTTTCGTATTATAGGTATTAGGTTTATTTTGATTGAATGACTGTGCTAAACCATTGCTGCAAGGATAACCACAGTATTTCCAAAATGTTTCATTAGAAAAAGGATGTAAAACTATATGTAAAAATGACATAATCAATTCAATGTTTATGTAGTTTGCAATTAAACTCAACTTGTATGCTGCCACCTGCTAACCTTACCATCCATGCACATCCTGAGCCACTTTACGTGTTACAGGGGCATATCCCAGCAGCACTGAACACAAGGCAGGAACAAGCCCTGCATGAAATGCCAGCCCATTAGTCGTCACTCATACACACTGCACCACCGTGCCAAAGTTCAAGGATTTTAAAATATACTTTCCAACGTACCCACACTTTAGTAGTGAATGAGACTCCAAGGGCAGATTTGGGTGGCGTGTTAGCACAATGATTACTGCTGCCTGCTGATGTCCCAGAATAATCACCATCTCTGTTCAGTTTGCATGTTTTCTAATTAGGTTTTATGGTTTCCTTCCACATCCCACAGAGGTGTGTTAAATTTAAAGGCAACTCTAAACTACTCCTGAATGAAAGTGTGTGTGTGGGGGTTAGTGCTCTAAGATGGTGCTGTGCCTCTTCTATGGTGGGCTCCTGCCTTGTCCTTTATATTACCACCTCAAAGCATCTCAGAATTGTAAGTGTGGTTTTGGAAGATGAAGGAGTTGATACAGATGTACATGAAATAAATCAAAGTACAGCATGGAAAGTACATTTAATAAATCATCAAAACACAATACTGGCTACTTTTTTTCATCTGTGTTAATTTCTTTGCTTACCAATTTTCTCCAAAGCAATAGAGTATCTTTTAAATGTGAATAAAAATCTGCTTTATCTTTTTCCTAATTTTGGAGTAGGCAGTACTGAATATGGAACAGTCAGTTAAATGCAGACTCTAACTTCACGCCGAACTCCACATAGAGGACCAGCCTCTGGTCAACTGAAGCCACTGGTGTGAATGTCAGGGGTAAAGAACCCAAACTACTGTGCCAGCACATCAGCCAACCCTAATCTGTAGTGCCAACCCACTGTCATTCAGTCTCTTGCATCTGCAAACACTTCTGAAAAGATTCAATATTCAAATAATAAACTTCACCTTCATGGACATGGCAACATTGAATACTGTAGCCATTTTTTAAACATTATAACCTACTTAGGTCTAAAGCAGTGGTTCCTAACCTTTTCTATGCCCCACATTCCTAGAAAATGTTTGATTTATATTCTTACCCCTACAAAAGTAGTATCACATTTAAAGATTAAGAAGTCAAATTTTTGAACCATAAACTGAACCATACACAGTACTACAGGAGAACAAAGTGAACTAAAAAATATGGTTTCAACTCAGTACATAAAATGTAAATATAAATTGAGAAATCTACCTTTATAAATCACCATAATCTTGTAAATGAGTCCCCTGCGAAGCTTAGACACTTAATTGATGATCCGGGGGTTGGGGTATCCAGTGAAGCAATAAAATGTGAGCAAGTGTTTTGGGGGATTACAGACCCCTGTGAAGCAATGGGCGCCAACGCGTCACTAAGCAATAAAACATGCAGTGTTCAACAAGCTTTGTCCCCCAATAACACCTGCACTGCAGTTCAAAAACAGATATGCTGCACAGTTGCAATTGTGGCACTACTGTCAGGACCGCCAGCAGGAGAGTTGGGCTGAATGTAAATGACATAAATGTCAATCAAACCTTGATATCAGTGACATTTCACGATCAGGACGTGCACATAAATCAATACTAGACCTTCTCTTTCTCTACAAACCATTCCAAGGTCCAAATTCCATTCTCTTAAAATAAGTAATTTGCCTTCATGAACATTCTGCCAGCATTAAGGAACCTGAGAGAACATGCATTTCTGTGGCTTATTCAAAAATGACAATTGCGCACGTGATGCTTGATTCTTTTCATATCTTAGAACATGAGCACTAATTAATAAATGACCTACAAATGACAGCACACTGCAAGACACTACAATAAGGTTGGATAACACACCTCACCCAATTTTGGCCTTCCTCTTTGTCGCAACCCCCGAAATGCCATCTTGTACTCCAGGGGTTGTTGCCACCCCAAGTTGGGAACCCCTGGTCTAGAGAATCTACTAGCCAAAAACACTGATGATTTAGAGTATTATGGTTTTCATCTGATGAAGAGAAGGGTCCATGTACACGGTAATGCCAATGTTCCAAGCTCAGCTCTGCATGAGGCTGCTTTCAGAACTAAACCTTCCAGCAACTGTAAAAAGGCAAGGCTCTCCCTTCTAATAGTGCCCTGGTCAGAGTTGACCATCTGTCTTTAGACTCCTTTTGTCTTTCATTCTCTGGTAGGCTTGTCTCTCATGGGAGAATATAATAAATATGTCAGTACCTACAGCAGGGACTTAAACAAAGTCAGACTTTAGGGGTTCACTGACAATGGATGGCCTGATAAAGATAATGTTTATGGTTTGCAGATCAAAGAAAAAAGATCAACAGCATTCTTAAAGTAACTGATTTGAGGAAAGTTACTGAAAGGAACAGCTTGCAAACAGGTTGCTAGTGCTCCAATGTTGTGTCATGGGAACTTCACAATGCAGCCGTAAAACCCAAAATACTACAGCACATCTTCACCTCTGATTGAAAACTTCACTACTAAAACAGATTAGTCCAGCAATTTCTAGTCTCAGTTCTGGGGAACCCCATGTGGGTGCAAGTTTATTTCCAAGCAATTTTACAGTCTGTGTTCATTTTGCACCTAACTGGTCTGCTACTTAATTAGCTGGTTATTGTTTTTTTGTTGTTTTGCATTTAGAAAAGAGCAGCGGTGTGACAATAAACATTCATAAGAAATTTTGAAATATTCATATTGTTTTCTATAACTTTTACTTCTTAGCTCTCTTTTGTAATCTTCCTATTAATTCACCTTTTTCTGTGGAATTTCCTCTCTTAAGTTTATTCGAAGAATGAAAATGAATAATAATCAAAATATACACCAAATACAAATTTGGTGTTTACATCTTTGTTTACATCTTGCCTGAAGAAGGGGCCTGAGTTGCCTCGAAAGCTTGCATATTGTAAACTTTTTATTTAGCCAATAAAAGGTGTCATTTTGCTTGACTTCTCACCAAATACAAATGACATTTGCATTTATTTATCAAAGTAACTGTAAACCTGAGAAAAGAAAGTAAGTTTAAAAAACAGTTCAAAAACAGCACCCTACAAAAATATGCAGTATATGGTGTGGTGATAATGAACTGCAGAAAAATCATACAACCAGGTTATTCATAACACATACTGTTATGGAATTAATAGCAATAATTTGTGCCTAGGGTGGGTAGACGTCTTTACAATGGCTCTGCCCTGGTACCATGTGGCATTGTGTTTTAAGGATTGATTTGGATTGCAAGTAAGATTCTATGACTGTTTTGCAGCTATCAATCTCTTCCAAAATATCTTTCTGACACACTTAGTTGTATTACCATACGACACAATGACTCTACCAGTTTGAACACTTTGTATGAAGATAGCACTTTCACTTTCTGTCTTCTTCCTCATCCCGTAGTTCTTTACATGTTTCTGGAAATGCAGTTCTTCTTGTGTCTTTTGTAAGTAGGATCCCACTCTTTTGGTTATTTTATATTAAAATTAATATCCATCTAATTTTACAACTTTCCAGTCCTTGTCAGGGTTATAGGAATAGGCCAGGGTGTATACAAAGGTAATCCACAGAAAAGAAATTTACCGTCATTAATCAGCTTGGTTCATGGATGTTTTTAGACTGTGCAAAGAATTCAAGATTCCTGGAGGAAACTCCCAGAAACCTAGTAATGCATGCTCCACAAAGAAGATATCCCATCCCAGAACTCAGCCTACTTCCAATGTAGTTTAAGGTAGTATTAATTATAATAATGCTATGGTCAATATTGGTTTTGTAATATCACCACAATTATATTAAGTGGTATTAAAAAGTCAGAAATCCATATATTTCTGCTCTTGACATTTTTAATTACAGCATGCCATGTCCTAAAACATACAGTTTTTTAAATGCCACAAGCATAAAACCTACAGATAATTTGATTAAATGTCATGCCTCTGCACCTGTTTTGCTTGTATTATATTGTTGCTTTTCTTTATTATTATTAATAGCTCAGAAGCTATTTTATTTTAATACATTGCTTGCACCATATAGCATTTGGAAATAACAGAACTGCTTGGAAATTAATGCAGGTATGAAATTAACTATTTAAAATAGCCAGCGTTCTTAATGTGAGAAGGTGGGCTACGGCCCCAGTTGTTCACTGTACTGAAACTGACATATATTTAAAAATGAATATGTGATTTCTAATATTTTGGCCAAACCTGCTGTTTAATCAGAAAAGGAGAGAAGTAATATATCGTGCCCACAAATGAGTAAAATCAAAATAAAAATTAACCTTAACAGAAAGTCAACAAGAATTCGGATTTCACAAAGAAAATGTGAATGGGATGGAGGGCTATACTTTGCAAGTGAATACACCGACTGGGGCCATAGCCTGCTTCAGGTCTAATAAACCTAATTACAGTCTAGGAAAGGTTTTTTAGGACCAATAAAATGATTGTATCGAAGAGCACTGTGCTTGTTGAAACACATCAACAATTCAAACTGCTCACAACAATTATCCTTCTGCAGTAAACAATTACTTAGCGCCACTCCCAAACTTGGAATCACATTAGCAGGAGAACATGAACAGAGGTCACGAGGCAAAATGAACCTACAGTTTAAGAGAGACCCAAACGCATTCAGCTTCTTACTCGCTTGGACAGACAGATTACTTAAATAAGAGGTACAAAAACATAATCATTTATTATTTCACTTCCCAACATTCTAAAGTTGGCTCAGTTTTTACCGCAAACACCTAGTTGGGAGAGAACAGTTACACTGGCCACTGTCAGAACTGTGGTCTTTCTCTGAATTCCATTAAGTGAAAACCCATTAAACTTGCAACATCTGTATTATGATAATATATTGTTACATAGAATATAGTTATCAGTCAGTCAGTCATTTTCCAACCCGCTATATCCTAACACAGGGTCACAGGAGCAAATCCCAGCCAACACAGGGCGCAAGGCAGGAAACAAACCCCGGGCAGGGCGCCAGCCCACCACAGGGCACACACACACACACCAGGGACAATTTAGAATTGCCAAGGCATCTAACCTGCATGTCTTTGGACTGTGAGAGGAAACCCACACAGACACGGGGAGATACAAAGTCCACGCAGGGAGGGGCCAGGAAGTGAACCCAGGTCTCCTTACTGCAAGGCAGCAGTGCTACCACTGCGCCACTGCACCACCGTGCCCCCCTTATTTCAGTTATACTAATGATAATTATCCTTTAATAGTATCTAATAAATTCATATACATTTTGACAACAAGCTGACTGTTAGTAGTGCCTTAATTATTTATCATTTTAAGTCACAGCCTACAAAGAGTAAATGTTTTATTAAGTTTCCCTGGACTGCCAGAAAAATGCAATGTCATTAATTACTGTATTTCTCTTCATTCTATATATCATACTAGCCATGTGCACCCAACTACATTGCGCGTGTTAAAGTTGTCTGTGAAGGGCTCCCTGTTTAAACGCGGCTGCCAGTTATGAACTGGGCCCTTCGTTGCACAGCATTATGATTTTTTATAAGGGAAACAAAATTACAAAAGAAAACCCTTGGACATTGATTCGATAGGAACGGCCTACTTGGAATCACTGTCCAAATCGTAATTATGTGGTGGTGTAGCAGCATTTCTGCTTCTGTCCGTTCACAGTCCGTCTCGTTTTCATGATGCTGTCATTTCCTCTCACGATCTCTTCTCAACCTTTCTCCAATCTCGCAGGTTGCTTTGTGGCAATCCAAAGAGTAAGGCAATATACACGGAGCAATGGTTATAAAAGTGGGACACATAGGTATCCAGGCTCTTTAAAGCATAAATAGGGATCACTTCACTGATATGTGAGCAAGGCACGGTACAACTGTGAGACACGCAGCACTCGCCAGCTACAACGTAACAATAATCATTTCCGGAACGTGCTGTTATGTTTTCATTCATTTTACCCACCGTCTTTTTTTTCTTTCACATGTTACATAGGCACATACCTTTTATCTTCGGCAATCTCATTCTCTAACCAGGCCTCAGGAGCTAACCAGCGTAACACTGTCCACCACCCCTTTCGTTATTCCGGCACATTGTTGATATCTGTGAGTAACAACAGCGTACTAAACTGGAAGGTGGTCTACGCATGTGTGTAATTCACGGACAAACAAAGATCAAGATCTAAATGAAGATCTCTTTAGTTAATTTAAAGCACAATTTGTTTAGTTGGAATGTCTGCCTGGAGGAGATTCTTAATGTAATGCCTATGTTTTAGCTGTCTCTCTACTGCCATCTAGTGCTTCTTCTAATTCATTCGCGGACAAACAAAGATCAAGATCCAAATGAAGATTATACGTATATAGAGATGCTATTAATATCAACATATGCAAGTACAGCATCTGTTTTCTAGACTCTTAAAAAAGCACTGATCGATCAACTATTTAAAGATTTACCTCCTCTCAGTCTGATTTAAAGCACTTGTTACAACCAACCAAAAACTTGATGATGTACAAGGGAGTATTTAAAAGTTTCGGAGTCTCGATCAGAAAGAGGTATTTAAAATCATTGATTTTTGTAATTCTGTAAAGATCAGCTCCTGTACACCAAAATGTGGGAAATGTAAGTTTCTAGCATTTGTGGTTTACAGTATGCTTCCTTTTGCAGAATCAAGTGAAAAAATCAAATACCATGCTGTCACTCTATTTCTAAGGCTAGGAAACAATACGCTTTTGGAAATTAACGTTTGAAAATTGGCTCTCATCTAGTCAGCTTTTACAAAGATTGGGTGACAAATTCCATCTTACAATGATGACCCGAAGTGTGGCTAGCTTTCAAAACCAATGACAGAAGAGGGGGTAGCCACAGTGAAGTGAATCGTAACAGACAGTAAAAGAGTGTTGGCATGTGAGATAGCACGAAATCGAATGATTAGTCATTGAACAATTAAACAAGAGCAAGGCCTGTGCACATTGGGTGCCTAGAATATTGACTCCTGAAATAAAACATAACCACATATCATGCTCCAAGAAGAATCTTGAGCTAATGAATTCAAACCGAGAGAAATTGTTTCAAGGTCCAGATTATTAGTACAGTTTTCAAGACACTGAGGATGTGTTCCACCTGGATAACATGTCTCAAAAATTCCCACCTACATGGTCCATTTTATATCAATTTGCGTTGGTGTTTGCAGCAATCAGTCATGAAAATGTCACAAACAGGACCATCTGCTTTAGAAAAATCCCCTCACTCAAACTACATGGGTTACAAAGGCTGCACCGTGAAACTGGATTCAAAGACTTCCACATCCACTCTGTTCTTCATACCTGGCACTGTGTGACTATCATTTGTTCTTCGATGGAATGGGATGCGCTATGTGAATTAAACAGACTTCAAGTCAACTATAAAAGAATGACTGCACAAACAAGTGGCAATGAAAGGCTTTTTGTGAATTTTATAACAAGTATATTAATATTCATGAGGAATTATGTTGAAAAATTAATTGTGCTTAGCTTTATTGGTGTTACTCTTAATATCTCAGACCAAAAACATTTTGCTCGCTCTTTACAATGATGTCATCTTTGAACAGAAACACCTTTCACCTTAAATATAAATGTACTTACGGTGGGCTGGTGCCCTGCCTGGGGTTTGTTTCCTGCCTTGTGCCCTGTGTTGGCTGGGATTGGCTCCAGCAGACCCCCGTGACCCTGTAGTTAGGATATAGCGGGTTGGATAATAGATGGATGGATATAAATGTACTGTAAAGATTAATACAGAAATAAAAAAACTCTTTCTAGCTAGTGTCTGTGACACTTTTTTTTTTATTAAAACCAAATTTTGGCCTGGCAATAGAATTTTAAGAATGCAAAATAAGCTGAAAAATCTACCATCTTTGAGCACCTGCTGTGCTGCTTAGCCTGTATTACCTAAACATCTAGAACTAGTCTTATCTCTGGTTTAGAGAACACTCTGTCATTACTAGTAGCCAAAATGGCAAATGCATTATTGATAGTGAACGCAAAATACAATCTAGTGATAGCTTGTTCTGGAATTGCCCACACCACTCGGAACCTCCATGTGCCTCAGTCGTCAGGCACAAAGAGACCACCAGAATACTAATGTGTTAAACAACCTAGAGAGAAAGAAGCAGGCAGGCAGGCTCCTGTTTGAGGACAAAGATAAGATTTTTGAGATAACAATGAGGAATGCAGAAAAGAAGTCTTAAGACAATGCAAGTCTGTTTTTGAAAGATTTTGCACATTAAAGAGTGAGGCAACAAGAACAACATACATAATGAACCACGGGGCTAACAAGTTCTGTCAGTTGAAGAAAGAGCAAAAATGCTTGAAGTAGCAATTCAAGTGAGTGACAGCGAAAGAAAGTCGTTCACTGGCCAAATTTAGATCATCACTCGTCTTACAGTAGAATTATACAAGAGGAAGGGGAAAGGAAGCCAAGAAGGAAGCAACATTTAGTGAGAACCCACTTGGTGCAGCTACCTGGTCATCTTGTCTATCTCAAACAAGATATGAACTATCATCACCAAAATATTTACACTGACATAGCTAGAAAAACAACAATTTCTGAGTTATTGCAGGGGCCTTGATGGACCAAACCACCCACCAATCAGTTCAACAGCAGTGAGCCAAAGCGGAAAGAGATCAAGTAAGCTGTGAAATCAGCCACAGCCAACTACCTCAGGACAAGGGGTGAAAGAGATGCCTCAGAATTGTGCACAGGCAATTGAGGATCCTGAAGGTGATCTTGAAAAAGTGGAAGACGGCACCACAGTGTGTATGCTAACAAGAATTGTGGTCTACCAGCCAAGGAAATGGTGCTGAAACTAGCTTTATCCCATATTCGTATTAATATAAACATACTCACAAATCTCCATCTTCATCCATCTAGCCATTTACTGAACCCATCCGTGCACTGTCTGAACACACGTTAGGGTTGTGGGAAAGCAAAGCCTATCCTGACTGCAGCATAATATAAGGCAAGAACCAAAATGAGAAAGGGTACCAGCCCAGGGTAAGGTACATACCAGGGCAATTTAGGGTCATCAAGTGAGGTAATTGTTTCTGGGATGTGAGATTAAAATCCGGAGTTTCTGTGTACTGCCCTAGGATAGAAAGTGCCAGGCAGAGGTGAGCAAGGTGGACCAGGAGTCAAATTGTTAACCAGATGGGGTGACAACCAGAGACAGACAAAATGACAATGCATCAAAATAAAAAATAATCTCAAATTCACAATTTCCTAGCCAACAATTAACAAAAAACAAAACAGGATTTATAAATGAAGCACCTGCAACTAAGTTTTGAGACAATATCCATAAACTTGGACAATGAGGATAGACACGGGCTGGCATAAATACCACTGGACTGATAAAGTATACCATGCGATTTTTGCAACTGTGCCTTCTAGCAATGAGTCATTGTGTTGTGGCAATGGCATCCAAAATGGCACTGTGATTGGCACTGTGGCACAATGTATAAACTCCACGCAGACCATGAGTAGCTCGGACTTGAAGTGTGCATTCCTGTAGAAGTCCTTCAGGAACTGACTTAATTTTTTGTGACATGGGACTAAAATTTAACAGTAAAGATTGGACACAGACAAAGAGACTTTATTCCTGTGGTCATGAGTGGGTTGGTGGTCAGAGCATAGATGAACCTCTGAGAAAATGTTTGAAAAATATACCATATAGATGTTATTTTACTATTATAATTTATTATCAATCATATAAGCAATACAGTTTAACTGTAAAATCTTTTACGGTCAGAAAGTGAGTGACTCTGTGATACAGTTTTGTCTCATTGTCAAATTAATCACTCCAGGCATTGGGGTGCATATGTATAGCAGCTTGTAAGGCAGATGCGCAATATGGTTACTGGTTAGAGTATTGCTTTTCGTTCTTCGTCTATGTACTAACTTCCCTTTAGTGGTCATGGTCAGCAGTATGTGTGCCTGAATTGTAGTCGGCTTGCTTCTGGCCTGGTGTGTGTGTGAACAGCGTGTGCTTTAAACACACACCAAAGCAGGCCTATGTATCTACAGTATTTATTAGGGATTTGGCTTTTTAAAGAAGATGCTCAGAGGGAGGGATATAAAAGAAACTTAACACGTCTTCATATACAATAGTTCTTTTTTTATTATTTTATTTTATTATTATTATTACCACACTTACTGTATATTAACTTCACCTGTTGGTTGTCTGGTACAAATCTTGAAATCAATATTTAACCCACTTCCTATTGTCCAAATGACTTGAAATTTTGCACACTTACTTCTGATGAAAATACATGAGTCAATAATCAGTTTAACTAATTGATCAATTAATACGTGTTAATTAGGAAATGAAATTTTCATATGAAGAATAGTTCAAGATTTCACCAATAGATGGCACAAGTAACAGATAGAAATATTAAAGGAAGTGTTAAAATATTGATTACAAAATTATACTAAAACAAACCCAAGACTAAAAAGTTGCTTTTTAAAAACAACGCATTTTTTATATATATACTAGCAGAATACCAGGCCATGGAGAAGTAGTGTGTTAAAGAAGTTATGAAAAAGAAAAGGTAACATTTTAAAAATAACGTAAGATGATTGTTAATGTAATTGTTTTGTCATTGATATGTGTGTTGTTGTCATATTTATATATATATATATATATATATATATATATATATATATATATATATATATACCCGCTTGCAGCGGAGAAGTAAAAGAAAAGGAAACATTTTAATAATAACGTAACATGATTGACAATGTAATTGTTTTGTCATTGTCATGAGTGTTGCTGGCATATATATATATATATATATATATTGTCACAAAACGAGTCAAAGACAGAAAAAGGTTTGGGGCAGCCACCCATGTAATTTGGTATCCTGGCTGCAACTTCGTTTTCTTTCAAATACCAGCACTGAAGTGCTTACAACAGAGTCCAAAACAAGACTGACACAGAAGGGAAAAGGGAAGGCTTTTAAAGGGGGAGACAGGAAGTGAGGTCATAAGGGTCGGGCACGTGTTCATTGTTCATTGGTTTAGTCCCGGATGTGACATCAGGGGGGCCGGAGCTGGCAAGGTCTGTCTCCATTGGCTCGGTCCCAGAAGTGACGTCCAGAGAGACAGGTGGAACCTCCCGGGTTAGGTCTACAGGGAAGTGAGAAAGAGAGTTAGTGCGCTCTGCCACATCCCGGCATGGCTCAGAACTGCCTTCACTCGAGCCCTTTAGCTGCCTCCCATGCGCGCGTGTGTGACAATATATATATACGCACAGACACACACACACATATAAACATATATATACACATCATATATATATACATATACACACACATATATATATACATATACATATCTACATATATACTGTATATACACATATATATACAAATCTACATATATATATATTAGGGGTGGGATTCAATTAAAAAAATTAATCCAATTAATTAGAGGCTGTGTAAGAATTAATCTTGATTAAACGTATGTAATCGCACATGTAAATTTGCCCCAAATCGCAAATGTTTTTTTTTAATTTAAAAGGGTTTTAGTGGGCGACAGAATCAAATAATAGATATGGACAGGAATATTGTAAACTCAAGCTGTTTTAATTTCTGAAAAAAAAAATGTATTTAAACTGCATTTGAATCCAAAACATAAACAAAAATATCATTCCTGGTTAAAATTGGGCAGACTTAAAAATAAAGTGGTAGTTTAAGTACTTTAAGTACATTTTCAGAATAGTATTGTCTTTAAATAATAATAACCAAAATTTCAACATAAAGTGCAGTTTTTCTTCTTAAAAAAATACGTCAGAAACATAAAAGGTAATTTGACCAACTTAATCTTTAAACTCTGAGTAACCTTAGCCAAAATGATTTTGTACATTAGGCTAAAACAGTGTGATCATTGAACATTTTGTAATTAGATGTAATTAAATTTACTAACGGTCACGGAAGTCCAATGATCCCCAGTAAGAGCCACAAATTTCGCTTTCTGTAATGCATCTAATTTTGCTTGCTTTTCAGTGTGCACAAAACCATGCTTTTATCAAGGCTTCGCTCGGGTAGTCGTTTGAAATGAAATTTTACTCCAATCAGTCGTAGGAACGCATTTTATTCCGACTCTAACATTTTTGTAGCTGTGATGTGTGCATCAGTGTAATCGATGTACCAGGAAATCATGCATTGACAAAAGTTCCCCTTTGCTTGGAATTGAAAGTGTGATTAAATGCGTTATTTTTTTTAACGCGTTATCTAGTACATGCATCGAAGCTTCTCAGCTGTGCTTGTGTTAAGAACAGGAAATATTTTAAAAATAACGTAACACGATTCTGCGTTAACCGCATATTTTTTCATACGTCCCAATCCAAGGAGATGCGAGGGTAAAATGAATCGTGAAGCGCGCGTACATAGTCAGTACATCCCCTCTTGGGAATTGAACCTCGGATGTCGGCACTAGAGGCGAAGCCTCTACAATTGCGCCACGGCATGTGGCTTGTCTATTTAAGAGTATGTAGATCGGGGTATATATATATATATTCGCAGCGGAGAAGTAGTGTGTTAAAGAAGTTATGAAAAAGAAAAGGGAACATTTTAAAAATAACGTAACATGACTGTCAATATACAGTAATTGTTTTGTGAGTGTTATTGAGTGTTGCTGTCATCAAGGATTTCATTATCATTATTTCTTTCAATCAGGGTCGTATTTGTAGGATGTGTTGTGTTCAAGTTACATTCTGTGTTTGTCAATCGTTGTAAAGATGACAGGTTTCATTCATCGATTCGTTTCTTACTGCATCAATAAACAGCTCGTCTTCCTCTTTATCTGAGACGTGACACACTGCATGCACGGGTTTTTTTTTACACTGTCTTCCTTTAGCGGGACATTGACATTTTCCACAGTGTGCTTTGTTTCTGCAGTAGCTGCACTTATGAATATGCTTGTATGTATCAGACTCTACATATTTTTTTGCTGCGTCAGTTCACGTGAGCCGCTTGGTGTTCTTGCATCGAAGGTTCCCAGCTGTGCTGGTGCCATCTCGTGTGATATCCACGGCTGTATGTAATGTTAGCTAAGACTCGGCGCTTAAAAGTTTCTCTCGCAGTTTCGCTGAGTTTGTGCCAAACACCACCCTGACCATCTCATCTTCCTCTGCATAAGCACAGTCCTTCACCCGTGAATATTTAGCGGCAGTGTTTGTATTGGATTGCCGCTGACGGACGGCCTTATATGGGCAGGCAGTAAATTACAAACGCCAGCGGCAGCCTGTCTATGAACTTAATTTAAAGTTTAGGTTTACACCGTGCTTTGTTTCCGAAGTAGCAGCACTTATCAATATGGTTGTATATGTCAGTCGCTCGCTTCTTATTGTTTCGCTGCCTTCTCAATTATGTAATGCATGTTTTCTTCAGCGCTTTTTTGAGGTCTTCCTAGTTTTCTACGCACTGCGTTGACAGTCAGTTCACGTGATTACATGGGAGGCGTGATGATGTCACATGAAACTCCGCCCCCCACGGCTTTCGAGCTCAACTCCATTACAGTAAATGGAGAAAAATACCTTCCAGTTATGACCATTACGCATAGAATTTCAAAATGAAACCTGCCCAACTTTTGTAAGTAAGCTGTAAGGAATGAGCCTGCCAAATTTCAGCCTTCTACCCACACGGGAACTTGGAGAATTAGTGATGAGTCAGTGAGTGAGTGAATCAGTGAGTCAGTCACTCAGTGAGGGCTTTGCTTTTTATTAGTATAGATTCTTTAATTTTTCTATTTAAGTAATCCAATCAATTTAATTGTCATAGTTTATATACACTCACCTAAAGGATTATTAGGAACACCATACTAATACGGTGTTTGACCCCCTTTCGCCTTCAGAACTGCCTTAATTCTACGTGGCATTGATTCAACAAGGTGCTGAAAGCATTTTTTAGAAATGTTGGCCCATATTGATAGGATAGCATCTTGCAGTTGATGGAGATTTGTGGGATGCACATCCAGGACACGAAGCTCCCATTCCACCACATCCCAAAGATGCTCTATTGGGTTGAGATCTGGTGACTGTGGGGGCCATTTTAGTACAGTGAACTCATTGTCATGTTCAAGAAACCAATTTGAAATGATTCGAGCTTTGTGGCATGGTGCATTATCCTTCTGGAAGTAGCCATCAGAGGATGGGTACATGGTGGTCATGAAGGGATGGACATGGTCAGAAACAATGCTCAGGTAGCCCGTGGCATTTAAACGATGCCCAATTGGCACTAAGGGGCCTAAAGTGTGCCAAGAAAACATCCCCCACACCATTACACCACCACCACCAGCCTGCACAGTGGTAACAAGGAATGATGGATCCATGTTCTCATTCTGTTTACGCCAAATTCTGACTCTACCATTTGAATGTCTCAACAGAAATCGAGACTCATCAGACCAGGCAACATTTTTCCAGTCTTCAACTGTCCAATTTTGGTGAGCTCATGCAAATTGTAGCCTCTTTTTCCTATTTGTAGTGGAGATGAGTGGTACCCGGTGGGGTCTTCTGCTGTTGTAGCCCATCCGCCTCAAGGTTGTGCGTGTTATGGCTTCACAGATGCTTTGCTGCATACCTCGGTTGTAACGAGTGGTTATTTCAGTCAAAGTTACTCTTCTATCAGCTTGAATCAGTCGGCCCATTCTCCTCTGACCTCTAGCATCAACAAAGCATTTTCGCCCACAGGACTGCTGCATACTGGATGTTTTTCCCTTTTCACACCATTCTTTGTAAACCCTAGAAATGGTTGTGCGTGAAAATCCCAGTAACTGAGTAGATTGTGAAATACTCAGACCGGCCCATCTGGCACCAACAACCATGCCACGCTCAAAAATGCTTAAATCACCTTTCTTTCCCATTCTGACATTCAGTTTGGAGTTCAGGAGATTGTCTTGACCAGGACCACATCCCTAAATGCATTGAAGCAACTGCCATGTGATTGGTTGATTAGATAATTGCATTAATGAGAAATTGAACAAGTGTTCCTAATAATCCTTTAGGTGAGTGTATATTACTTAGTAAACTTACAACGGACTTGCAAGGTTGTTATTTCTTATGCATTACAGCAAAAAAAAAGGAAATACACAAAAACTTTTTGATATGAATGTTTTTAGCGCAGCATCTTAGCATCTTAGGTAGAAGTGAAGTCTTCATCGATATTAAAAATGATCAGTTTTGATGGAAGTTTTTGAAACATAATAAAACTAACAGTCGCTCATTTCTGCTGAGGAGCCCTCTTCCCTTATCAGGGGCGTCATGCATAACGCCATGCGTAGAACTCACACTATAACATGGCGTAAGCACAAAAGCAGGAATGTGCTTACGCACAGAAAAATCCAGATGCAAAAATCTGTGTGTTCACAAACTTCCACATTCTACCGCTACATAAATCCCGGTCAGCGTGAAAAGTAATGTTCGTGCACGCGCCTGCTGCCCCAACCCAATTCCTCCCAGAATTACGCCTTTTTGAATATGTAAATCAATATAAATAGCTCTTAAGCTCAGCCTTCTGTGAAAAGGCAATGGGAAAAGCATGGGGGTAAATAGAATTTCAGCGAATACCAAGTGGAAGCAAAGAAAAACGTACTATTTGTTAGTTTAAACAGTAGTATAAACAACAAAAGGAATTCGATCGAGTGTCGGAGAAACTCAAAAGCTGAAGTTCACAAAGTCATACAGTGCCCGAAATAAAAAAAGAAGTTGTCACATATCAAAGTCGCCGTGAAAAGGTGAGTCGTAGCCCACCGTCTGCGTTTCATATAACACCTCATTAGGGTACAGAGAAAAAAAATAGGCACACAGTGGGAAAAAAGCACAAAATGTCAACTTCAATCTCAAAATTTCCACTTTAATCACGTAGTTAAGTTTAAGCATGAGCTGAAGTGCGTGCAGAAGGAACTCCGAGTCCAGCTCAGGGCGGCAAAAGAGCAGTACAGGAGAAAGCTGGAGCAGAAGTTGCAGAACAACAGTATGAAGGAAGTGTGGGATGGGATGAAGATTATCACTGGCTGCAGCTCAAAGCGGGGTGTCGCCATCGAGACAGACGTGGAGAGAGCAAACCAAATGAACAACTTCTTTAATAGGTTTGATCACAGTAACCCACTCTCACCTCGGAGTACTGCATCCTCCAACCATCCTTCTGCTGATACCAGCATAGGTGAGACATCCCCACCCACCATTACAGCAGCCCAGGTGAGCAGAGAGCTGAAAAGACTTTGTGCCAGCAAAGCAGCGGGTCCAGATGGTGTATCGCCACGATTGCTGAAGGCCTGTGCGTTGGAACTGGGGAGTCCTCTACAGCGCATCTTCAACCTGAGCCTGGAACAGGGGAGAGTCCCAAGGCTTTGGAAAACATCTTGTATCACTCCTGTCCCAAAGGTATCACGTCCTAGTGAGCTGAATGACTTCCGGCCTGTTGCTCTGACGTCACATCTGATGAAGACCATGGAGCGGCTGCTGCTTCACCACCTGAGGCCACAGGTCCGCCACGCCCTCGACCCTCTGCAGTTCGCATACCAGGAGAAGGTGGGAGCGGAGGATGCCATCATCTATATGCTTCATCGATCCCTCTCCCACCTGGACAGAGGCAGTGGTGCTGTAAGAATTATGTTTTGGACTTCTCTAGCGCCTTCAACACCATCCAACCTCTGCTCCTTAGGGATAAGCTGACTGAGATGGGAGTAGATTCACACCTTGTGGCATGGATTGTGGACTATCTTACAGACAGACCTCAATATGTGCGTCTTGGGAACTGCAGGTCTGACATTGTGTGCAGCAATACAGGGCGCCGAGGGGACTGTACTTTCTCGGTCCTGTTCAATCTATATACATCAGACTTCCAATATGACTCGGAGTCCTGCCACGTGCAAAAGTTCGCTGATGACACTGCTATTGTGGGCTGCATCAGGAGTGGGCAGGAGGAGGAGTACAGAAAGTTAATCAAAGACTTTGTTAAATGGTGCGACTCAAACCACTTACACCTTAACACCAGCAAGACCAAGGAGCTGGTGGTGGATTTTAGGAGGCCTAGGCCCCTCATGGACCCTGTGATCATCAGAGGTGACTGTGTGCAGAGGGTGCAGACCTTTAAATATCTGGGAGTGCAGCTGGATGACAAATTGGACTGGACTGCCAATACTGATGCTCTATGTAAGAAAGGTCAAGCAGACTATACTTTCTGAGAAGGTTGGCATCCTTCAACATCTGCAGTAAGATGCTGCAGATGTTCTACCAGACGGTTGTGGCGAGTGCCCTCTTCTACGCGGTGGTGTGCTGGGGTGGCAGCATAAAGATGAAAGACGCCTCACGCCTGGACAAACTTGTTAAGAAGGCAGGCTCCATTGTAGGATTAAAGTTGGACAGTTTAACATCTGTGGCAGAGCGACGGGCACTAAGCAAACTCCTGTCAATCATGAAGAATCCACTGCATCCACTTAACAGGATCATCTCCAGGCAGAGGAGTAGCTTCAGTGACAGACTTTTGTCACTGTCCTGCTCCACTGACAGACTAGGAGATCGTTCCTCCCCACACTATGCGACTCTTCAATTCCACCCGGGGGAGTAAATGCGAACATTAATTTTATTTATTTATTTTCATTTTTATTATTATTTAATTTAATATTGTTTCTTTGTATCAGTATACTGCTGCTGGATTATGTGAATTTCCCCTTGGGATTAATAAAGTATCTATCTATCTATCTCTATCTATCTAGTTTATTTTGTCATTAAAGTAGAACATCATAAACTTTATCTTAAAATAATTTAATTTACTAGTTTCTCAAATCCCATCGTAACTAAAGTAGCATGTTAAATGCTTTGTTTTGTATTTGATCTTATATGTGCTCTATGTGTGTGAATCACTACCTGCTTCTTAAACTGGCTTTCTCTTCCTCAAAAGGAAACAGAATCCATTACATTCATGATATTACAGCTCTCTGAATAACTAAAATACTGAGATGTATATGTAATATCAATTTCATGATGATAGAAGTTAAAGCATGTTATTAAACATGGGAACACAGTGGAGCAGTGATTGTGCGCGACCTTCGATGAAATAATTTATTGCAGCAGTACTGTCTCTTTTAAACGTACTAACCTGCAATTCTTGTCCTTCCTTTTCTTTCTCCAAATACCCATTCGCCATACAATCAGCTCAGTAATAGACGTTAAGCCATCTGTAAGCTTATAACGCCGATTCTTCAAAACTTTTAAGGAACATTGAATTATCTTCGTAGTACATGTTTAATTATTATATCCTTCATACTAGTCCCAGTGAAGCATACAGTGCGAGGCAGGAACAATCCGTGAACGAAGCAGCAGATCCTTGCTAGTGTAGCGACACCGTGTCCTTTAATTATTAATAATATAGATTATTTAAATGCAGTTATAGTTTTATCTGTATAATATAATAAACATATTTTGCTGCATTTCATCTTAAAAATGATAATGTCATCATATGTAAATACGTGCTTTATAAAGTGGCTCAGGTTGTGTAATATTATAACTGTATCGCAAGTTTACAGTGAGGTAATTGTACTTATAAGTACAAACATTTCTACAAGGAGCAGTTGATGGACTGATACAGTGCGTTTAGAGCTCTTGGAATGAAACCGTTTCTGAACTGCGAGGTCCATACAGAAAAAGGTTCTGAAGCGTTTGCCGTGTGAGAGCAGTTCAAATAGGAAGCATGGCTGAGGCAGCGTGTGCTTGATGCTGTATACAGATAATTCTCTTTCTGATCAGCTGTTCCGAGTGGTGCAGTGAGAGTAATATGGAAAAAGATGATCCGCTGTGGCAACCCCTAACGGGAGCAACTGAAAGAAGAAGAAGGTGCAGTGAGAGTAACAACGCTAAAGCAGCTACGGTATTTAGAATAGTTTGACCATTCTGTGGACCATTATATTGTTACACGCTAATTACAAGCAGATGCCTTAAACTAATAAACAATATGCGGTTAATTTCAGTGTATTTATAAAGCCGCGTCAGGGATGTGCATCTGAAAAAGAAAGATAAACCGCACAGGAACAGTAGCATTGCTTTGACGCTGGGGGCCGCCAGTCTGCAAAACTGAGCGGAGAACTTGCGTATGACAGTTTTTTTTTTTTTGGATCTTTTTTTACTTATAAGTCGGTGTTGATTTGTAATATGGCTGTGCCCAGTCCTCCGAGTCAAAATGCCATGTGTACTTTTCTTTAAGCAAAGCCTACGGCGCACTCAAGTTATGCTGGTCATACTGTAGGTAAAAAAACAAGCACGTTGAACTTTTGTTGGGCAAAGTATGCAGGTCTGCTGTTTGCTTTTACAGCTTAAGTAACAATCAAGACAAAATCTGGGCCAATTTTAAAAGGATTTTTTAAATATCAGCTTCAGCACCATTTTAATCCTCAAAAAGGACATTGTCAGGAAAAAGAAAACATCTCGTCACCCTTTATCTCTTCATCTATTTATTTAATTAAATGAAATCAATAGACCAACTCTGACAGCATTATCAAAAAGATTAAACAGTAATAAGAAGATGTATTCACATCTGTGTGATATTTTTACCCCTTTGTAGGTTTTTCTGTTTTAAGGATCCAAATAGACTATGTGGCCCTTTTAAAGGGGAAAGTAGGAATGCAATTGGGAACGGAATGGAATCATGTGCAGGGATGGGAGAAAGGGGACAGAAGTGGGCAGACATTGGATGAAATTGTGTTTGAAGTGGCTGGGAGCAGGACTGAAAAAATCAGTACCATACAGACCTCTACCTGGGAGTCAAACTCATGTCAAAAAACTCTATAGTGTATATTATAACTAAACTAGACAGTAACAGCGCACTGCACAATAAAGATAACATGCAGTGAATACACTTGACTTGAGCATTCATAGTTTTCATCCTCTTTCTCTGTACGTTTAGCATTAGTTTGCTCAGAGGTTGATGCACTTGCTGCTTCCTGAGCAGCTCTTCTTTTCTCCACCCTAGCGGCCCGCTTCTTCTCTTCTTTCGTCGGCATCTTTTCACGTTACAACTGATTAAGTCAGTGTTTGTGTTGAATTACTTAGTATGTTTTCCTTAATTTTTCACTTAAGCTCGCACTTAAGTCTTCAATCTGCCTCAAGAATGATTTAAGATATGAAAAGGTAGGGGAAGTGACAGCAAAGGTGGTAGGGAATGAGAACAGCACCTGTACACATGCACCGCACGGCTGCCCTGCTGGCCGCTGTCGAGAGTTGATTCTACAATAAAATAAAATAAAAATAAAAGGAGGAATAACCTTGGAAGTCAATCATCATCCCGATAACAGATAGTAGACATCACGTAGTATATGTGTACCAAATTTCAGGTCAATAGTAGTAAATAGGTGATTTAAAATCCTGGACAGACAAACAAACAGCCTTGGTAGGGTATTATATAAGAAGATGTTGACTAATGCATAATGTAGACAGTGAAACAGTACAATGTCTAAGCTCAGATGTGAACCAATGACAGTGAAAGGTAATGAAAAAGAACTCATGGCCTCTATCTCTCTCTCTATCCGTCATGAGAAAAGGTTTAGCTTACACACTGAAAGAAATGTGCCCCGGGTCTCGATATGGAACTGTGCTAGTAACAGCAGCTTCTCTCTCTTCCTCTGTATCTCTCTCTTTAGACAGGATTTTATTCCTTTTTTAAATGTGTACTCTGTTAAAAAAAAACTGCCTGGGATCCTTTGACAATCTGTCTCTACAAAAACCAACCTTTGTTACTGAAAGACAAAAGTTTCACTCCAGTGGCGGAGCTGTAATTATCCTTTTATACTTTTTGATCTGGAAATCGAATGATGGCTAACAGCTCAACATTTATGCCCATCTTACACAGGATCAAATAACTGATTCTAAGTAAAAGGAACAACTTAGTCAGTTACCTCTTGGATGACTTCTCCCTAAAGTCTATCCAGGCAAGATTTATGAACGGCTAGTGATAGTGTTACGAGAATTTTAGAAACGAGGGCTTATGTGTGCAGTGTCTGGCAAACATGATACTAGGAATGCTAGATTATTGCCAGAGGGTAGGTGGGCACAATAAGTAGCACAGAAGACTCTCCCACACAAAAGAGATTAGTCAGAAGACAGTGTGAAAATAAAGCAGGTGATGTGACGCTAGGCTTCCAGGAGAATATACACATAACTATAAGCCAGTTTTACCTAATAAAAAGATGACTTTAGCGAAACTTTGTCATGACCCATATAGACTCCCTGCCAACATTACAACTTTTACAGAAAGCAAATACATCATCCACATTAGAAAGCAATGGAATAATATAATACTTGGCATAAACACATGCATACATAAAGGTTTAAGACTACCTTCAGGACAAAACTAAGGCTTTGACTAAATATTCCAAATGCCATAATAAGACTTGATTTGAATGTAGAGATCAAAGGAGTTTAGTTAGATGTCAGCAGAGGAATGTGTTCCAGAAATGGTGCTGAATGAGTGTTCACTGTGGGGGCTTTCATACTAAGGCCATTGACACAGACCTGGATCCATTTGTTTTTAAAGTTTGATTGGAAGGGATATTGCTTTGCACTAAAAGGAGTATACTATGTGACTATGTGTTGTGTTTCAGGTTTGAACAGAGCAAACAAAGGGAACTAGATAGATGCTCATACAGTGCAGTACTCACTAGAAAAGGGTGCCAGCAAAGAATAAGAAGGTCTTAAAAATATCAGAATGGATTTATTTTTAAAGATTCATCACAATACAAGGAAATAATTTATTCTATAATAGCAAGAAGTTTATTTCACCACTCAGTAGCTTAAGTGAACTCACTCAACATTCAGTGTAAGGAGCTTAAATAAACTCAGGACCAGGCAGCATAGGCAAAACAAGCTAGGACATTACAATCTCATAAATCCCCAAATATAAGGCCTCTTCAATAATACAACATACAAGGAGTCCTATACCACAATACACATCTGTCAAGCTCTTGCTGAACTCTGATATCATGATATCTAGCAACTTTGGGGAGGATCCCACAAAATCTCAGGATATCCCACAAGGCAGCTCCATCAACTGAGTCAAACGGTCTATGAAAATCAACAAAGGCAGCCAATATTCGCGTTTATGCTTCATGAGAACCCTTAGTGCCAGGATGCGGTTAATGGTAGACCTTTTAAGCATAAAATCAGACTGCTCTAGTCGCTGGTAGGTGAGCAAATGATCACAAATCCTATTGAGGATGACCCTAGCAAAGACCTTACCCGGCACAGAGAGCAGTGTTATCCCCCTGTAGTTGCCACAATCCATGCGATCACCCTTCCCTTTCCAGACAGGAACAACAAGTCATATTTTCCAGTCAGTTGAGATGACTCCCAGTTGAGATGAGTCAATTCTCATCCAAAGAGAGCACACCCTAACGACTAAAGACAAACGTCTAAGATTATATCAGGGTGAGTTGCAGAATAGCTGGAGTGAGTCACTGGGTATGTCACATTATAAGCTATAAGCCTAATTTTAGTAAGTCCGAGATAATGGGTATGGAAAGCATGAATGAAGAAGAACACAATTTTATCAAACCATTCCACTGGATTTCTAGGAGTATTACATACCTTAAGAATCAGGTGAATCCCAAAGTCTCACATCTTTTTTAAACACATATAAAACCTCTTTTTATACACTTAAAGGAAAACATGAACTACTGGACCAATTTACCACTATCTTTTCTGGGAGGAATTAACCAATTTGAAAAATCTAGATAAGCAGATATTTAAGATATTATCCCTTCATACCCCATTTTCATTTGTAGGCAACTACAAGCACAAGCATATCATTAAAAAAATCTTATTTAAATATCATTTATCATCATGTCTATACCAGGAATTGTTGTCTTGGTTTGCGTAGCAACTCACCTATATTGAAACAATTTTCTAAAGAATGGAAAACAAACTATTCAAATTTAAACTTTCTTATCAAGGCATAAACTAAATTACCTGAAATCTTTACAGATGACTTTGAGCCAGATCGTGAGGTGTTGTATGGGAAAACAGTATAAAGAAACAAAGTATAACTTGGCAAATAGCATATAAAATGGGTGATGCATAAAAAGGTAAATGTATACCGCAAACTGGAACAATATTCCATTGTCTATGGATTGTACATACTGTGTGTTCAGAAATTAGGGATGGAGATTTCTAAAAATATGTTATTTTTGAAGTATACTTAAATACAATACAATACAATACAATACAGTTTATTTTTGTATAGCCCAAAATCACACAGGAAGTGCCGCAATGGGCTTTAACAGGCCCTGCCTTTTGACAGCCCCCAGCCTTGACTCTCTGAGAAGACAAGGAAAAACTCCCAATAAAACCTTGTAGGGAAAAATGGAAGAAACCTCAGGAAAGGCAGTTCAAAGAGAGACCCCTTTCCAGGTAGGTTGGGCGTGCAGTGGGTGTCAAAAGTAGGGGGTCAATACAATACAATAAATGCTCACTCTGTCACGTGCATCATGGAAGTATTACTTATTCAACTGCAGAAATAATAGAAAAGTAGTTCAGTCTATTGTAATGCTGACTAGAAAGGCAATCATGACAAAATGGGTGGGTGATGAACCTCCCTCTTTAGCTCTCTTGTAATTACTACCTGATCTCTTTAGAAACATTAAGGTAAGAATTGTGGGATAAGACTTTGAGTAAATTAGGCTTAAAGAAGGATTTCAGGATATACTCCTAAGCCATTAACTGCATTATAATTGTGTTTTAAACCCTATCTTTTTTATAGTGAATTTTGATATAGCTATGAGCGTATCTGGTTTTGTTTTTTCTATACTGTGTTTATTGATATTATGTTAAAAATATAAAAATTGTATCTAACTATTCACTGATATTTGGTAGAAAAAAAGAGTTAGGTTTGTTTGGAGTGAAAGCTGCTTTCTTAACTTATGAGTGCGCCACAGAACAATACTTGTGTTCTGAAAACAGGGGCCTGCAATACAGTTCATGTGAACTCGAGTACATTTTGTTACTGGTGTAAAAGCAAGTCCTGGGTTCAAAATGAACACTTTTATTTGAAAGCCATAGCTTTACAAATGCTTCTTTTTCAAATAATTCACAACTGCAAACATTATAACTCTTTCTGCTCTCAAATGGGTGAGGTGGAGCAACTTTCTTTATGCTAGACCTGATAGTACTTTCAGTGCTATGACAGTGCACCCAGCAAGCACCTCCAGCTCAGACAGAACCGCTCTAAAAAAAAACAAATGCTCCTTACCATAGCTCCCCTTGGCAACTCCCAAGAAAAGCAGTAGGGCTGCCCATTAGAACTACAACACCAAGGCATCCCTGTTGGTGTGCACATGGAAGATCCACCAGAGGGATGCTGCCGTCTAATACGCTAGAGGAACACATGGCCTTCGGAGGCTGCTTCCCTCCATCCATCTATTACAAAGACTTCCCTGCCAGGTAAGGAACTATTCATTCCAGCTAGGGTGCCAGCCAATCCATGTCCTCCTTAACTATACTTTAGTCAACCATGTACAGACTTGTGAGCATGAAATGTGTCAGAAAAATGTAAAAGTATAATTCTAATTTGTGAATGTCCCATACAGCCTAACGTTTTTGACATCCCACTGGAGGTTTGTTTTATATCAAAAGTGTACTGCTGCTGAACGGTCCTTAGACATTATCATTAATAATGAAAAATAAGAAAAGAGCAATTAAATGATCATGTAATATTCACTAAAAAGGATGCCCTCAGCAAAAACCTTTTAGAAGCCGAGATTGATAGCAAGCATTGAAAAGATGTGCATCGCCCAAAGGCCTAGATGAGTCAGACATTACTACTACTCACCTGACAGTGGGTAAAATTGTTCTACAAGTGAATGAGAGGTTGCACTTTCTCCCTGCCAGAGGTATACGGGATGTCTCAGTTACAGCTTGGAGCTGCAGAAACCTGCAACCAGTCTAACAAAGCCCTCTGAATGACATTTATGTCCATTTATTCAATGGTCTTCTGGAAAACAAAGCTGTTGAAGACAACTGTTAGCTGATAATGTTACTTATTGAGCTATTACACTTAAAAAAGCTGCTTCTAGAGCAGTTTCAGAACATTAATTTTTTGTTAGTTATATATCCTGCTACTCAATTATAAAGCAATGAAATCTAGCAACTAGGAATGAGTGCCTATGTATCAAGCAAAACACTACACTCGTTAACCTGAGCAGCTTACTGAACTGATTTTTAAAAATGGAAACATCTGTAACTTAGGTAGTGCCTCTTTCTGTCTATCCTTTAGTCTCAGTATTGATAACCAAACTGTAAACATGGCCCCTCTTTTCCATATTTAACATTTAAGTTGAATAAACTGCCACATATCTTGAACAAGGCCTCAAAACCTTTTGCGTGAATTCCTAGTTAACCAATTTTACAATTGTGCTGTGTATTGGGTTGGTTGTTATATTTGTTTATTGAACTTTAGTAAAAATCTAAATTTCCCCCTTGGGACAAATTAAGTGCTATCCGTATATTATTTCTCTTGTGTCCGTCCATACTTGATATAAACAACGGTTGCCACAACTACTATATCCCTCCACAACAATAGCGAGGAATCTGTGTTCCTGGTAGAGTTTTGGTCTTAGGCTTATCTTCAAGTCTTCAGTTCTTCAATGTGACCAATTATCGACTGTGGTATTTGACTGTTTATTCCATGCATACTTTGTTACTGACCAAAACTGCATTATGACACTACCATTTTACACCTCCTTTTTCCTTCACTTCAATGTAAGCCTCCCGATAAAATGAAAAGGCACATACAGCTTAGCTGCTACCAACACAAATGGTCTCGCCAACCTACATTATCACACCAACGCATAGAAGCAGAAACGTCTGCATCACGCCAGGCACAGGCAAGATGTCTTAGATCTTTAAAGACAATGTATGACAAACCACAGAGCAACATTATACAAAAATCACCTGCAGGAAGTCTTACACCTAGATAGTGAGTGAAAAACAAATTACACACACAACATACCTGAAGAGATGCGGCAAACTGCAAGACAAGAAGAAACATTGCGATGGAGAAACTACAGGGATTTCATAACACTGACAACTCAAAACAAGATATTCCTTTTGTATTATGGCATAAGTAATTCCCTATTCATTTAGCACATTGTATGACTATCACAACGACAAACATTTAATAACGTTGGCATTTATTTGCCAGGCCCTGTTTTTACCCATGGCCAGTTGTACACTACATCCTAACCCGGGTTAAGCATACAGGTACTTGCGGGTTACACACAGGGGAATATTTTCGCTGACAATAATGTTTATGCAGCAAATTGCGTTGTCCGACAATTATTATAGACATCAGTTTACTACATTACTTGACAGCCACACTTCACACATACTGACTTACATGTGCCCTGCATTTCCCTTCTTATCCAATATGCTCTGTTGACCTATTCATGTTACACTTTGTATTGTCATTTTTCATGCTGTTGTAAGTGACTTTAATAACATCCCATACTAATCATATTATTTTTTTTTAATTTGATTGATTTTATTGTAATGTGACTATTCTAATATCTCACAAGTCACTACTTATTGAAATAATCTCCTTTCTTACTATAACGTATGACGTTCTTCTCTCCCTCATCATTTCATTGACGCTATTATTCTTGTGAAATTTTCGCAAGCACAATTTGCTAGTCTATCCATAAAATGCATAAAGCACATGTTTTTTATTCTCTTGTATGTCCATCTGCCCATATTAAAAAACTTCAGTGGACAGTTTTTTTTTTATGTGGCACAGTGGTCCAGTGCTTAGTGCTGATGTCTCACAGCTCCAGAGACTTTAGGTTTCCTAGCCTAGTCAAGGAGGGGAGTTTGCATTTGCTTCTATGCTTATTTTGACTTTTTCTGAGTACTTAATTTTCCTAAAATATTCCAAATACACAGAAAAATTTATCTGCAGACTGTAAAGTGGCTGGTCATTTTTTTTCTTCTTTTAGTCAAATTGTAGCTTAAGGCTCTATTTATCTGTTACTTGTCATGTGTTGTGTGTAGTGACAGCACGAAAAAAATTTAATGTCATATTTTCATGGAGGAGCAGACAGATGTCAACAACCAAAGGTGTTGTGACTATTGGGAGTTTTCAATAAAAGTCCAGATTGATTGAATGAAATGATCAAATGGGCCATCTCAATCTAGCCTCTATCACTGGGTCACCAAACTGTCGTACATGTGTTGACCCTCTAATGTATTCATTTCTAATCCAGTCTACCCTTGTTTCTCCGAGCAAAAATCGTAGCATCTTCAACTCTGACACTCCTAGCTCTGCCTCCTGTCTCCAAAATAATGCAACACAGCTGGTCCCACTAACCTTTTTATAGACCCTCCATTTCAGTTACTCTTCTATCACAAATCACTCTTTTCCACCCAGTCCTCCATGCCTGCATTCTCTTCTTTGCCTCTCTTCCACACTCTCCGTTGATTTGGACTTTTGAATTTAAATTTGTCTACCTTCACCTCCTCTAATCTTTGCAATCACACCATTCCACCACCTTCCGTCTCCTTTATGCATATATGATCATATATGAAAATACGGCTCTAAAAAAATTCAAAACATATAAAATTCTTGTTAACAAAAAAAAATATATATATATATTCAAAGCACAAATATTTTAAATTGACAAAATGGGTTTACCAATTCTCAACAAAAAAGTGAAAAGGAATCTTGAAAATTTTAAAAACTTAAGCAAACCTGGAGTTGTAACTAAAAGTTAAATGCTAGAAAAGTGTGATTTTAAAACTAAATTTTGAACTTTTGAACTACATGGCCACATGTTATAATATGATCACCATGATGTCACGTATTACAGTGTGTGCATTAAGTGCCTTGCAATATGTATCATCATAGTAGCCCGACTTTCTAAAATGGCTGACTTACAGTAAGTGCAAGGCAGAGATCAACCCAGAATCCAATCCACCACAAGGCACACTTACTCACATACTCATATTCATTCATACCAGGTCAGCTTACCATCATAATTTATCCTAACACACATGACTTTGAGATGTGGAAGGAAACAGGATCCAATCCAGCCAAGTTTAGAATGTGCAATATTTACACCAACTGTGACTGGATCAGTATTTCAATTCACCAAGCCACTCTCCTTTCCCTACCTATTACGTTTCTACTAGTTTGATTGGAAAAGCATGCACACTGTCCCAGGACACGACCCTGTCTTATGCTCTTGCATTTTGTATCTTACTCTGTTTTCTTCTGTACGTTGTGTAGTTGTGGAGTTTTGGATTTTTCTCCTAGTTTATGATTTGTGCTTCTTCTTTTACTGCTAGTGTACATGCATGCTTGCACCATATCTCTGCTTGTCTTGTCTTGTTTAATACATGTATTGGTTTTCTTTTACTTGAGCTACTGGTTCCTATCTTTGCCTCAAAATGGCTTCCATTTCTGATGCCGCTCTAATCATCCTTCCATTAACATGTGTTACTCACTGCCACTGCTGCCCTGTATGTGTGCTTTGCTTCATCCAGTGATTACTCAGTGATGTTCTTGGGTAGCAGCAATTATTTGATTCTGTACTAACAATCAAAGACAAAAATAACATGATGCTACTAATGAGTGCAGTTGTAGTCCCAAATCTAAAGTGTTTTTTTATTACACAAAAAAAATCAGAAATTTGATTTTTATTGTAAATTATTTTTCCTAGAGACTTGGCCAGAAAGATATGTCACTATTTTTGTTGTGATATTAGGGTCACCTATCTTCAGCTTTTAATGAAAAGGGTGCTATTAATTGAATCAGGCCTGCTGATGTATTAATTGGACAACTCAAATTGTCAATGCTTAGTCTTTGAAACAAATCATAATAATGAAGATGTATACAGAAATATCTGTATTCCTTTGCTTTAATTTCAACACTTAGGTGCAATATCAAATTCTGAAGCACTACAATCCGAACACTCAGATAGTAAAGGGTCACAAATCTCTATTGATAAAAACAGTACAACCAAAGCAAGGAACTGTTTGTAACTCTGGATTTCTATTTTACATTTTTTCTTTTGCTCTGTTATGTAAATAGTACATTTACAAAGTTCTGTTATAAAATTCACATTGCTGTCTCAGGCAAAGAAGAAAAAGACCAGTTTGATCCATGTGGTAGGTCATTATTTTCACATTTATAGAGTTCAGGGACATTCTTACTCGTATGTGCTAGTCAACATGAAACATACAACACTGTTCCAACACCAACATGTTAGTTTTAAAAGTCAAACAGAAAAAACAACTTTTGGATATTTTTAATGAGCGCTTCTGTCTTATTAAACACAACACCAAAGAAAAACATGAGTTTTAACATAACTGAGTTGGGTAATGAATTACTGATCTTTGCTGTGCTAATATATTTCCCCTGCTATCAAGCTATGTCAGATTAGACTACATTGCTTAGGTTACTTCTGCTTATCTCGATACAGCTTTACACTGCTACTATTTTCAGAATAGTCAGTAATATGTGTTCCCAGTAATATGCCAAATTAATTCAGGTAGATTTTGCTTTGCACAACTCTGAAGACAGCAGAAGGGCAATATATATTGTACTATATATATCTGTACTAGGGGGATCCCCCTCCTCGCTTCGCTCGCCAATGGAAACAAATAAATTTTTTTTTACCTCCTCTTTGCTCGATCGGCTGCTGGCTTGCTGCTGCTGCCATGCTGTATGATCTGCATTTCGCACAGCGCTTCAAACATTTAAAAGCCTGTACAGCAGCTGTCCTACTCCTTGTGTTTTATTTCCGGCCCCGGGCGTGGTTAAACCTTTTGGAACAAAGTCCTGTCTCGCAAGACGGGAGTTCTTGATATTTTTTAGTTTATAATTTAAAAACGGAATAAGAATCTGAAAATCTGCCAACATCACATTAAAGTTCGATAAATTCTGAAAACTATGATGCCAAACATATATATGTAGGTTTTAAAATAAGCCTGATTTAAAGCGTGACAAAATGTGTCATAAAAACATCACCGTTGCACTTTTAGGCTTAGGAATTTATATATATATATATATATATATATATATATATATATATATATATATATATATAAAGAGAGAGAGAGAGAGTAGATTTATAACAAAATACAGGATATTACTTTTGAAAGCAGGCCCACGTATAAAGCAAAATATATTCGTTATAAAGGCAAAAATAACCAAGGTTCACACTGGGTTACTAATTGTAGAACGATGCATAGAGGAAAATCAGCAAATGCTTGTACGTCGTGCTTATAGAGTAACAAGTGAACATTTCTGGAAAGATTTCAGTGCATGGTGATTTATTGGCCAGGCAGCCATCACAACAGAATCTGATCAGAAGGGATCTTTAATTGTAACTTAAACTAGGGGATTATAGTCAAGTAAAACAGCTTTTATGATCAAAGCCAAATGCACCAATCTCTGGTTTTACCACAACTGAGTACATTGTAAATATACAAAGAAGAAAGATGAAAAAAATTATTTATTACTAAAAGTTACGTTGTACTAGGGTGTTGTATCATGTTAGCCATTGTGGATGCAATGAGAAGTGAAGCAAAATGACACCTTTTACTGGGGCCTAAGTTGCCTCAAAAGCTTGCATACTGTAATCTTTTTAGTTAGCCAATAAAAGGTGTCATTTTGCTTCACTTCTCATTGCAAAGGTTAAGTAAAGATGTAAACATTTATTTGAATCCCACGGTAAGTCACTGCAGCTACTGAATAGGATTATATAACAGCAGCACTTGTTTTGTTGCAATACATCCAGTTCAGTTTGTGACAACTGGGAATGAACCTACAACATAGTGTAAAAATGGGCCTTTTTATACCAGCATAATGATGAGAGGAGCCACATACCCCAAACCAAAGGGAAGAGGGCAGTAAAATGGCAAGAAGGGAAGCCTTTACACGTTCCATTTGATTGCAAAGTCACAGCTCTTTCTGCCAGTAAAATAATGAGAAGATGGCCCCACCTCCCTCAATTCAGTATAATAGACAAAGGGGACAAAGGAGAGAAGAAAACAGGCATGCTCGCTGCTGAGTAGTAGCACCTTTTGCTGAGTCAGGTGTCTCACTTTGTTTTTATGATCTGTACTGTTGTAAAAAGGAAGTGAAAAAAAGGCTTTGCCACTCATCTAAATAGCAGTGAAAAGCCTTTAGTGTTTTAAGCTGAAGACCTTGATAGCAGATATGTTAAATAAAGATTCACAATTGTATTCGATCATGAAAAATAGCTGGTTTAGTTGCAAACTGAGCAAAGCCCTTTCTGGAAAATAACTAGAGATACCTTGGGAAGGTCTTTGTTATAATATTCACTGTGAAAGGTATGATAAGCAATTCATGACTGATTGACTAGTCAGCCTTAAATTTAAGGAACTTAAATGTGAAATTAACTCCCTACTAGTACAGTTGTACTACATAAATCTCACCATAAATGTATCTTTCTGTTAATGATCTTATTCCAGCTCACTCATGAACCTCAGATCCCTGACTTACTGCTACTTTATGTTGGAATTATAAAGTATCCATCATTGCAAACAAAAACTGCTTTCCCTTCTCCTTAAAGACAATGGAAAATTACTGCCTTGTGTCATTTTTTGCTTTTAAAACTATAATTTTCAAGAGCCCTTTTAAATGTCAGCAGTGTTCATTTTAGCAGACACTTAGTTTCACACACAGTCTATGTATTAGTTGGCTGCCAACTTCACGCATTGTGCATAAAACAATAAGGCATGATGAAAAAGAAAATTATTCAGGTCACCTATATTACATTTTATACTACAACAGTAAAGGAGAAAAATAAAAGAGACAGTTTAGTTTATTATTCCTTGACCCTCTCCTTCTGCTTGCAGGACTTAACTGGCATGCTGTTCTAACTATACCCTGCCCTTCTGCTTTAATATTTTGTTTAGTATTTTTTGTTAAATTGGTAGTTTACAAATTTTTGTAAGCTGCTTTAAATAATGGCTTCTAAAGAAATAAATTCAAAGAGAAAATACTTAAAATATTATTACAATTTAACATTTACTAATTCATTTACTAATACTATATAAATACAAAAAAATGTACACTATCTCAATTTATATAAAATTGCGATGAGTCAGAACTATACAACTTTGGGCCTCTAGGATCAAAAGAAGCATACTGATTAATGGCTGTGTTTAACATGTTGCAAAAGCATTTTTGTTGATTTCTTATCCACATTACCTTTAGAAAGAGAGAGTGTAAAGGTTATTATGGTTAACAAAAACTGTAACCAAAACACCTAAAAGGTGTTTCATAATCAAAATAAAAACAAAATTAAAGTCTAAATGAAAAATTAAAACTAATAGTAAAATAAAAATCACAATCTCAAAAAATGTATTTAAAATGACTGGAAACAAAAATGTGTTGCCTCTGTTTTTCAAGTAAACTACAGTAGCTGGCAGTCACCTACTATTGACTGTCGCTGTTTTTCGACTACCTGGCTACACGCTACGCATCTATGTAACTTAAAAAGTACAGTAATTCTCAGTTAGCTAGAAAGTATACACCTAGCAAAACTACTGTCCTGAAGGACTTTAAAGTATGAATCTGACAGTAACAAAAGAAAGTGTGTCTACAGTCTGGTTTGAAGAGATTGATTAAAGGGAAAGAATCCAATAAATTAAAAAATACTAAAAAATACTTTTCTTAAAGATGTCTACAAGGAGGCTGATGTCACTGCCAGGCTGAAAAACACACAAACCTTCTAAAGAAGGCAAAATGACCAACTATGCTAGTCAAAAAAAACTTTAATTTCATGTTTGCAGAAAGCTGATGGAACACAAAAAAAGACAGAAAGAGAGTGAGAGCATTTCAACAGCTATAAACTGAATTAGGAAATTCTAGCAGGTTGTGCTAAGAGGCAAAATTATCTGTCTTCATAAGGTACTGTGATGTACTTACTTTGAAGGATAAAGGGCCTAGTGCTACAACCTGGAATGGAACAATACCAAAATTTCACATCATGATCATAGTGACCAAAATTATCATGACTTTTGGTATTATAATGGAACTAGCAAAATACCCGTGCTTCGCAGCGGAGAAGTAGTGTGTTAAAGAAGTAATGAAAAAGAAAAGGAAACATTTTAATAATAACGTAACATGATTGACATTGTCATTGTTGTTGCTGTCATATATACAGTATATATATATATACATATAAACACATATATACAGTATATATACATATACATCCACATATATATATATATGCATACATATATATATATATATATATATATAAACTGCTCAAAAAATTAAAGGAACACTTTGAAAACACATCAGATCTCAATGGGAAAAGAAATCCTCCTGGATATCTATACTGATATAGACTGGGTAATGTGTTAGGAACGAAAGGATGCCACATCGTTTGATGGAAATGAAAATGATCAACCTACAGAGCCCTGAATTCAAAGACGCCCCAAAAATCAGAGTGAAAAATTATGTGGCAGGCTAGTCCATTTTGCCAAACTTTAATTGCAGCAACTCAAAATTGTACGCAGCACTTTGTATGGCCCCTGTGTTCTTGTATATATGCCTGACAACATCGGTGCATGCTTCTAATGAGATGACAGATGGTGTTGTGGGGGATCTCCTCCCAGATCTGGACCAGGGCATCACTGAGCTCCTGGACAGTCTGAGGTGCAACCTGGTGGCATTGGATGGACCAAAACATAATGTCCCAGAGGTGTTCTATTGGATTTAGGTCAGGAAAGTGTGGTGGCCAGTCAATGGTATCAATTCCTTCATCCTCCAGGAACTGCCTGCATACTCTCACCACATGAGGCCAGGAATTGTCGTGCACCAGGAGCCACTGTACCAGCATAGGGTCTGACAATGGGTCCAAGGATTTCATCCTGATACCTAATGGCAGCCAAGGTGCCTTTGTCAAGCCTGTAGCGGTCTGTGTGACCCTCCATGGATATGCCTCCCCAGACAATCATTAACCCACCACCAAACTGCTCATGCTGAATGATGTTACAGGCAGCATAATGTTCTCCATGGCTTCTCCAGACCCTTTCACTTTTGTCACGTGCTCAGAGTGAACCTGCTCTCATCTGTAAAAAGCACAGGGCACCAGTGGTGCATCTGCCAATTCTGGTATTCTATGGCGAATGCCAATCGAGCTGCATGCTGCTGGGCAGTGAGCTCAGGGCCCATTAGAGGACATGGGGCCCTTGGGCCACCCTCATGAAGTCTTTCTGGTTGTTTGGTCAGAGACATTCACACCAGTGGCCTGCTGGAGGTCATTTTGTAGGGCTCTGGCAGTGCTCATCCTGTTCCTCCTTGCCCAAAGGAGCAGATACTGGTCCTGCTGAAGGGTTATGGACCTTCTATGGCCCTCTCCAGCTCTCCTAGAGTAACTGCTTGTCTCCTAGAATCTCCTCCATGCCCTTGAGACTGTGCAGGGAGACACAGCAAACCTTCTGGCAATGACACGTATTGATGTGCCATCCTGGAGAAGTTGGACTACCTGTGCAACCTCTGTAGGGTCCAGGTATCGCCTCATGCTACCAGTAGTGACACTGACTGTAGCCAAATGCAAAACTAGTGAAGAAACAGAAAAGATGAGGAGGGAAAAATGTCAGTGGCCTCCACCTGTTAAACCATTCCTGTTTTGGGGGTCATCTCATTGTTGCCCCTCTAGTGCATCTGTTGTTAATTTCATTAACACCACAGCAGCTGAAACTGATTAACAACCCCCTCTGCTACTTAACTGACCAGATTAATATCCCATAAGTTTCATTGACTTTATGCTATACTCTGATTAAAAAGTGTTCCTTTAATTCTTTTGAGCAGTATATATATATACATACACACACACACACATATATATACATACAGGGTAGGATTCAAAAGTAATGAGCCTTTGTTCAAAAAGACAAATTTATTGAGCAAATCGGTACAACTAATTAATAGTCTTCAAAATAGGCACCTCCTGCATCAATACACTTTTGTAGGCGGCTTTTCCATGACTCGAAGGCGTCCACGTAGGCCTGTTCCGGGATGATTGCAAGGGCTGCCTTGACATTTGCTTGGATGTCCTCGATTGAGTCGAAGCATTTTCCTTTCAGCGCTGATTTTAAGCGCGGAAACAAGAAGAAGTCAGAAGGCGACACGTCCGGACTGTAGGGAGGCTGGGGGACCACCGGAACGTTCACCCAGGCCAGGAAGGCGCTCACGATGAAGGCGGTGTGGCTGGGCGCATTATCGTAGTGAAGCTTCTAAATGTCCTTGAAGTCCCTTTGCTTGCGCGCGACGCTTCTTTTCAGCCTTTTCAGGACTTCCAAGTAGTAAGCAGCATTCACGGTCTGTCCTTACGGGACAAACTCGTAGTGGATGATCCCCTTCACTCCGAAGAACTTGATCGCGTACCATTGCTCTAACAAACTTTCCATTCCACCGTGTAACGCACTACCGCACAGGGGTTCCCGTCAAGGCGGATCCTACCACTCCGAAAGCTCGGAGCGGTAGGAGCTCCGTTGTGTTGTGAAGCCAACACCCACCGTCGTCAGAACAAAATGAGGCTCATTACTTTTGAATCCTACCCTGTATATATGCTGTGGACTTGAACCCGGACACAGACACACGGACATCTTAAGTTCACCCAACACACGTTTTATTTATAGATTATTTACAAATAAAGTCAGTGCACTTTCCAGTGCCTCCAGCACCGTTCCCCCAATGTCCAGGGCCCACAGTCAAATAGCCTTTCTCCTGGAAATAAATAGGAACACGGATGGGGTCCAGCTGCCTCCCGGCACTCCTCCGCACACATTACCCAGTGTGGCGGAAGTGCCGGCTGCGCACCTGGAAGCCCTCCGAGTGTCCCCTGTCTTCTTCCTCCAGGGTTGTTCAGGCACCGGGGCGCTGCCTGGCGGTGGCCACGGGTCCCTACAGGGCTGGGCTTCCAAGCCCTTTACCCGTGGCCCCCAACATAACCAGGGCGGTCGCCCCCTCGCGGTCTGGAGGAGGTACAAGCCCTCCTCCGGTCCTCCTGGTCGTCCCCAATGCATATACATATGTACATATATACACATATATATATACATATCCACATATTATATATTAATTAGAGGCTTTGTAATTAATTAATCTTGATTCATCGCATGTAATCGCACACGTAAATTTGCCCCAAAGCGCAAATGTTTTTTTTAATTTAAAAGGGTTTTAGTGGGCGACAGAATCAAATAATAGACATGGACATGAATATTGTAAACTCAAGCTCTTTCAATTTCTGAAAAAAAATATGTATTTAAACTGCAATTCAATTCAAATCAGAATCATCATCCGTGGCTAAAATTGGGCAGACTTAAAAAAAAAGTGTTATTCTAAGTAAGTACATGTTCAGAATGGTATTGTTTTTAAATAATAATAAGAAAAATTTCAACATAAAGTGCAGTTTTTCATCTTGAAAAAATAAGGCAGAAACATAAAAGTTAATTTAAACTCTGAGTAACCTTAGCCAAAATTATTTTGTACATTAGGCTAAATCAGTGTGATCATTTAACATTTTGTAATTAGATGTAATTAAAATTACTAACGGTCACGGAAGTCCAATGATCCCCAATAAGAGCAAAAAGTCCGCTTTCTGTAATGCATCTAATTTTACTTGCTTTTCAGTGTCATAAAGCTGTTGAATTTTACTTGAAATAGTCTCTCGGCACGGCAGTTGAAAAGTTGGATGACCTAACGCTAACTGTAACACATTTTCTAGCCCCCTTTCTTCCACCACTGTTAGTGGTCTACAGTCCAAAGCAATCCATTTTGCGGGAGAATTTGTAAGTTTGACCGATGTTGACTTACTAATTTTGGTTCTGAAGCCAGTCATTTCATCAGTTTTGGGCTGCCGACACCTTTTGTTGGTACTCACACTCGTATTGCTAGTGCTAACAGCATACACAGTTTCAGTGTTCGCTGTAACATGTTTTGCATTTAGATGGTACCGTAAGGTTGAAGTGCCTCGGTGTTATGCAAACTCCTTTTTGCACAGTTTGCACAAAACCACGCTTTTATCAAGGCTTCCGTCGGGTAGTCTTTTGAAATGAAATTTTCCTCCAGTCAGTCCTAGCAACGCGCTTTCTTCCAACTCTTATATTTTTGTAGCTCTGATGTGTGCATCAATGTAATCGGTGTACTAGGAAATCATGCATTGAGAGAAGTTCCCCTTTGCTTGGAATGCAAAGTGTGATTAAATTCGTTATTTTTTAACGTGTTATGGATCACATGCATCGAAGCTTCTCAGCTGTGCTTGTGCTAAGAAAAGGAAACATTTTAAAAATAACGTAACATGATTGTCAATGTAACCTTTTGTAAGTAGTGCCTGGAGGATTCAGAGTGTGGAGAAACTCTAGAGACAGCGTGTGTATTAACTTGTGGAGTTTTCTGTGAGCAGCGTGACAAAGTTGCTTCCGCAAGACCATGTTAGCTGCGGAGCTCAGCTCAGAGCGAAATGAGGTGAACTGTCAATCCCCCCTCAAACACAGTGTCTCGGAATTTGCATAAGCATAGCCCTTCACCTGCAGTTTTAACTTAGTTACAAAGTGATCAAAACTCTCGTTTATATCCTGTGTCCTCTCATTAAACTTGTATCCCGCATTAGTCGTGGGCATGACAAACGCCAGCGGCAGCCTGTCTATGAACTTAATTTAAACTTTAGGTTTACACCGTGCTTTGTTTCTGAAGTAGGTGCAGTCATGAATATGCTTGTATGGGTCACTCGCTCGCTTCTTATTGTTTCGCTGCCTTCTCAATTGTATAATGCATGTTTTATTCAGCGCTTTTTGGAGCTCTTCCTTGTTTTCTACGAACTGCGCTCACAGTCAGTTCATTGATTACGTGGGAGGCGTGATGATGTCACACAAAACTCCGCCCCCCACGGCCATCGAGTTGAACTCCATTACAGTATATGGAGAAAAATAGGTTCCAGTTATGACCATTATGCGTAGAATTTCGAAATGAAACCTGCCCAACTTTTGTAAGTAAACTGTAAGGAATGAGCTTGCCAAATTTCAGCCTTGTACCTACACAGGAAGTTGGAGAATTAGTGATGAGTGAGTGAGTGAGTCAGTGAGTCAGTGAGGGCTTTGCCTTTTATTAGTATAGACTAGCAGAATACCCACGCTTGGCAACGGAGAAGTAAAAAGAAAAGGAAACATTTTAATAATAACGTAACATGATTGACAATGTAATTGTTTTGTCATTGTGATGAGTGTTGCTGGCATATATATATATATATATATATATATATAGCAGAATACCCGTGCTTAGCGGAGAAACAGTGTGTAAAAGAAGTTATGAAAAAGAAAAGGAAAGATTTTAAAAATAACGTAACATGAGTGTTAATGTAATTGTTTTGTCATTGATATGAGTGTTGTTGTCATATCTATATATATCTATCTATATCTATATATATCTATCTATATCTATATCTATATATATATATATATATATAGCAAAATACCAGCAGCTTGGCAGCGAGAGTAAAAAGAAAAGGAAACATTTTAATAATAACGTAACATTATTGACAACGTAATTGTTTTGTCACTGTCATGAGTGTTGCTGGCATATATATATATATATATATATATATATATATATACATACATGTGTACATATATACACAGACACATATACTATGGGGTGCCAAACAGGCAAATACATTGATTTTCTGAATATATAAAGTCGGCGTCAGAATATATAAAGTCAAAACTTTAATATATAAAGTCATTCCCGAATATATAAAGTCAAAACTTGAATATATAAAGTCACTGTCGGAATATATAAAGTCAAAACTTGAATACATAAAGTCAGCGTCGGTACAGTGGGATGCAAAAGTTTGGGCAATCTTGTTAATAGTCATTATTTTCCTGTATAAATCGTTGGTTGTTACGATAAAAATGTCAGTTAAATATATCATATAGGAGACACAAACAGTGATATTTGAGAAGTGAAATGAAGTTTATTGGATTTACAGAAAGTGTGCAATAATTGTTCAAACAAAATCAGGCAGGTGCATAAATTTGGGCACCACAAAAAAGAAATGAAATCAATATTTAGTAGATCCGCCTTTTGCAGAAATTACAGCCTCTAAACGCTTCCTGTAGGTCCCAATGAGAGTCTGGATTGTGGTTGAAGGTATTTTGGACCATTCCTCTTTACAAAACATCTCTAGTTCATTCAGGTTTGATGGCTTCCGAGCATGGACAGCTCTCTTTAACTCACACCACAGATTTTCAATTATATTCAGGTCTGGGGACTGAGATGGCCATTCCAGAACGTTGTACTTGTTCCTCTGCATGAATGCCTTAGTGGATTTTGAGCAGTGTTTGGGTCATTGTCTTGTTGAAAGATCCAGCCCGGCGCAGCTTCAGCTTTGTCACTGATTCCTGGACATTGGTCTCCAGAATCTGCTGATACTGAGTGGAATCCATGCGTCCCTCAACTTTGACAAGATTCCCAGTCCCTGCACTGGCCACACAGCCCCACAGCATGATGGAACCACCACCATATTTTACTGTAGGTAGCAGGTGTTTTTCTTGGAAGGCTGTGTTCTTTTTCCTCCATGCATAACGCCCTTGTTATGCCCAAATAACTCAATTTTAGTTTCATCAGTCCACAGCACCTTATTCCAAAATGAAGCTGGCTTGTCCAAATGTGCTTGAGCATACCTCAAGCGGCTCTGTTTGTGCTGTGGTGGAGAAAAGGCTTCCTCTGCATCACTCTCGCATACAGCATCTCCTTGTGTAAAGTGCGAATGGTTGAACGATGCACAGTGACTCCATCTGCTGCAAGATGATGTTGTAGGTCTTTGGTGCTGGTCTGTGGGTTGACTCTGACTGTTCTCACCATTCGTCGCTTCTGTCTATCCGAAATCTTTCTTGGTCTGCCACTTGAGCCTTAACTTGAACTGAGCCTGTGGTCTCCCATTTCCTCAATATGTTCCTAACTGTGGAAACAGACAGCTTAAATCTCTGGGACAGCTTTCTGTATCCTTCCCCTAAACCATGATGGTGAACAATCTTTGTCTTCAGGTCATTTGAGAGTTGTTTTGTGACCCCCATGTTGCTACTCTTCAGAGAAAATTAAAGGAGGAGGGAAACTTACAATTGACCCCTTAAATACTCTTTCTCATTATAGGATTCACCTGTGTATGTAGGTCAGGGGTCACTGAGCTTACCAAGCCAATTTGAGTTCCAATAATTAGTTCTAAAAGTTTTGGAATCAGTAAAATGACAACGGTGCCCAAATTTATGCACCTGCCTGATTTTGTTTGAACAATTATTGCACACTTTCTGTAAATCCAATAAACTTCATTTCACTTCTCAAATATCACTGTGTGTGTCTCCTATATGATATATTTAACTGACATTTTTTATTGTAACAACCAACGATTTATACAAGAAAATAATGACTATTAACAAGGTTGCCCAAACCTTTGCATCCCACTGTATATACAGTATAAAGTCAAAACTTTTTTCTGAATATATAAAGTCAAAACTTGAATATATAAAGTCATCGCTGGAATATATAAATTCAAAACTTGAATATATAAAGTCAGCGTCAGTATATATAAAGTTAAACTTGTTTCTGAATATATAAAGTCAAAACCTGAATATATAAAGTCTAGTTAGATTTACTCATCATTGCATAACTATTTCTTTACCATAGAAATTTAAAGACTAAATTCAACTTCCATTCCTAACAAAGATATTTCTGGGGACCAAATAGAATCTACTTATATTCAAATTCGAGCAATTGAGCCGTCGCCTGCCTGCCTGAATAAGTCACCCTCGCTTCGCTCTTACTTTTTTACGTTCATTTAATCATGGCTAGTGGCGGAAAATTTATAAAATGGAAGGAGGATTACACTGAGTATGGCTTTACCAAAACAATTATTGATGGTGAATCGATTATTCATAAAGATTCAATTGGTGATCTGTTTTTCTTTGTTAACCTCATATTTTTTCATATTTCTTCTCAAACCAATTGGGTGCGAGGGTAAAATGAATCGGGAAAAGCTGATCAATGTAATCGGTGTACCAGGAAATCATGCATTGACAAAAGCTCCCCTTTGCTTGTAATGCAAAGTGTGATTAAATGCATTATTTTTAACGTTATGGAGCACATGCATCGAAGCTTCTCAGCTGTGCTTATGCTAAGAAAAGGAAACATTTTAAAAATAACGTAACACGATTGTCAATGTAACCTTTTGTAAGTAGTGCCTGGAGGATTCAGTGTGGAGAAACTCTAGAGACAGCGTGTGTATTAACTTGTCGATTTTTCTGTGAGTATTTGGTAGCAGCGTCACAAAGTCACTTCTGTAAGACTGCATTAGCTTCGGAGCTCAGCTCAGAGTGAAATGAGGTGAATGGGAGGGGAGATGATGACGTGACTCCCCCACTTGCCTTAACTGTCAATCCCCCACAAACACAGTCTCTCGGAATTTGCATAAGCACAGCCTTTACCTGCAATTTTAACTTAGTTACAAAGTGATCAAAACTCTTGTTTATATCCTGCATCCTCTCATTAAACTTGTATCCCGCATTACACGTGGGCATGACAAACGCCAGTGGCAGCGTGTCTATGAACTTAATTTAAAGTTTAGGTTTACACCGTGCTTTGTTTCTGAAGTAGGTGCAGTCATGAATATGCTTGTATGCGTCACTGTGCATGACAAACGGCAGTGGCAGCGTGTCTATAAACTTAATTTAAAGTTTAGGTTTACACCGTGATAAAATGAATCGGGAAGAGCTGATCAATGTAATCGTTGTACCAGGAAATCATGCATTGACAGAAGTTCCCCTTTGCTTGGAATTGAATGTGTGATTAAATGCATTATTTTTTAACGCGTTATGGAGCATATACATCGAAGCTTCTCAGCTGTGCTTGTGCTAAGAAAAGGAAACATTTTAAAAATAATGTAACACAATTGTCAATGTAACCTTTTGTAAGTAGTGCCTGGAGGATTCAGTGTGGAGAAACTCTACAGACAGCGTGTGTATTAACTTGTGGATTTTTCTGTGAGTATTTGGTAGCAGCGTCACAAAGTCACTTCTGTAAGACTGCGTCAGCTGCGGAGCTCAGCTCAGAGCAAAATGAGGTGAATGGGAGGGGAGATGATGACGTGACGTGACATGACAAACGCCAGCAGCAGCGTGTCTATGAACTTAATTTAAACTTTAGGTTTACACCGTGCTTTGTTTCCGAAGTAGCAGCACTCATGAATATGGTTGTATATGTAACTCGCTCGCTTATTATTGTTTTGCTGCCTTCTCAATTATATAATGCATGTTTTCTTCAGCGCTTTTTGGAGCGCTTCCTGGTTTTCTATGTACTGCGTTGACAGTCAGTTCACGTGATTATGTGGGAGGCGTGATGATGTCACACGAAACTCCGCCCCCCACGGCCATCGAGCTCAACTCCATTACAGTATATACAGTCCTTTTGTAAGGAAGCTGTAAGGAATGAGCCTGCCAAATTTCAGCCTTCTACCCACACGGGAACTTGGAGAATTAGTGATGAGTCAGTGAGTGAGGGCTTTGCCTTTTATTAGTATAGATTCTTAAGATTTGGTGATAAAAAACACTGATACACATTGCAATCATTTCACATTTTACACTAAAACAGAACATAAACTTTTGTCATTTAAAAAAACAAAAATTCACTGTCTGATGTTGTAAACCTGATGTTTTTATGGCAGATGCTATACATAGACAGAAATAACTTATCAACAGAATTTATGTCCAGTTTACAGTAACCACGAGTAAACATATAAAATGCAAATTTTTAACAATATCAAAACACCTACATAAACCACTGTGATAATAATATGCCAAAGACATCATAAAGGTTTGGGGCAGCCACCCATATATTCTTTTTTTCCCAGCTGCAAAAGGTTTTTTTGTATCAGAAATACGATGTGCATCTCACAGAGTTCAAACTAGAACTGGCTATAGTAGCCCAAGATGGAGACTTTAAAGGCCTGGAGAGGAACTGATGTCATCAAAATGGCCGGAACCAGAAGTGACATCAGCAAAGGGGTTGGCTTTGGAAGTGACGTCAGCAAAGGGGCCGACTTCGGAAGTGATGTCTTCTGAGGCACCGGAACCTTGCAAGATTTCCTGGGAAAGGTCTGTAGGGAACTGAGAAAGACAGTCAGCGCACTCCGCTGCCCCCTGGTCAGATGTTTCATTACACTTACTCAGGCCCTTTAGCTGCTTCCTACTCGCACGCGTGTGACACCACTCAAATATACAACTGCTAGCATTAATTGTAAACAAATAAAATAAGCAACAGTGATTTAGAACTGTTCATAAAGAAACATATTGCTTCTGGCCTAACCTCCAATACGTATTCAGGTTTCTTTACTGTAAATTGAAAAGTAAAAATGTCAACAAATTTACTTTTTCCAGTTCAATCTGTGAACTGCGAGGGGAGACAATGTGCCCACTAGCACTGATGGTACACTAGTTGCTGGAATTCATGAAAGCTTCCTGGCAACTTTGGCAAGGTGAAGTAGATCTGATACATAGTCCATTCATCAGTGGCTTCACTTCTGCTTGAGTGGATTGCAATAAAAAATAACTTAAATGTAAGAGACTTGTAATCCAAACTAAACTTGCATTCACTTCTGTCTGTGCAGCTACTAATTACACACATGTAATTAAATTTAGCACAATATGTTCAATTTCAATGGCAGTGTTGATTCAGATGAGTGTTTCAATGCTGTTGTCTTCCCAAAAGCCCCTTTCATGTAAAGTGTATCTGTTAATCTTCAGTGATTAATTAATACATTTGGGACGGCCTGAATGTATGAATATTGCCACTCTGGAAAACTGTTAGTATTATGGGCTTATATGTGACCCTATACACTTTGTTGCAAAAAACTCCAGAATGTAAAATATAATATGCTGAGAAATATAAGTTTTCTTTTTAATCTATACTATGCTGTTTTTTCCTGTCAGAGTATAATTTTCTGTAGCTTTAAGGCAATTGAGCAATCCACATAAGGCAAGTATGAATGCTGTTAATGTAAGAAATTTGAGATATTTAGTTAAAATATTATTAATATATTCCTAGCTAGGTGGCACAGACTAATTAGCACTGCCACTTTACAGATCCACTATACTCAGTTCAAATCCAGCACCTGATTTTCTGAACATGGCTTGTACGTTCTTCCTGATTTTGTGGGGTTGTTTTTGGGTACTCAAGTCTTCCTCCCACATTCTCAAAGCCTTGAAGGTTTGTTTAAATGGTGACAGTGTGAGTGAGTGTGTGTGTGTATGGGAGTGTGCATGAGTTGACTCTGCAATGGACTGCCCCTTGTCCTGGCACTTTCCCTGCACTGTGCCTTGTACTGCCAGGGCAGGCTCTTGTTCCCTGTTGCTCTGAAGTGGAGTAAGTGGATTTAAGAAAGAATATGACTTTATTCGCTTGCCAGTGAACATAACATATTTTCTTTCAAATTTCCATGAATGGTTGCCAAAACCAAAGTACATTTCTAAACCAACATAAGAGAAAGTAACAGTGAGTTTTGGTTTTATTGGGAATGCATCCTAGTCCTAGTTTTTCTGCTGAAATGTCTTTCACAGAGTTAGGTGGCAGCCTTAGCCATGAGTATATCAGTCACCGATTTTCTTGAAAGGTATCTTGGAACATTTTTTCTTATGTGTTTGTATGTGGCACTGAATTCAGGTTTACTGGCACCATAAACATTTTAAAGAAATGACGATTATGCATCTTAATACAGACACAAATTGACAGTGGAGCGAAACTGAGTATAAATTAACCAAACAACCCAAGTCATTTCCAGGAATGTTTGTATTGATTTTAGCACAAGAATATACTTCAGCCTGTTTTTAGCCTTCAGTTTAACAAAGTTTAGTCAGGTTTCTTCTGAAGCGCAGCTCAAGCAAAGGGCAGCACACACTCTGCATCTTCAACTTCTGCTGCAATTGTGCAGCTCCACTGAAGTGCTGATTGACAACTTCTGCAGCTCCACTTCCTGGTTAAAAGAGACTGTATCATAGAGGTGACATCCTATGTGTGTGAGCTTAAAAAAACGTACAGAATGAAAAAATAAATACATTCCAAAAATATAAATTAAGCACAGTTACAAAATAACACTTAAAAAATAAACATTGAATATTCTCGCAACAAGCAAAAGAAATTGATTAACAAATAAATATATTTGACAAATTCACACTTAAAAAATAAATTGTGGGAATTACTTAATTTGTGTTTGAGATTCGCAATCCAGTGCTGAATCTGAAACCCAGCATATACTGTATGGTTACTAGAGCACATAGCACTAAAGAGTAATGAGCACTTTGTTTTTTTAGATGTATCACAAGCAAAACAGTAAAAATAATAACAGTAAAACATGTAATCAAATCATAATAATAAAAAGAATGTACAACAATAAAATACAGGGTGGTCCAGATCTAATTATGCAGATCCAGATCATCTGGTTGACTTTGATTTACGCAGGGACAATTTCAGTTCGACGTGAAGATGATTCTTCATGACGTCAGTTCGCACACTTCTCGATGGTCCAGGATTTTTCGGGTGATTTTTTATGTAATAAACGTAATAAGTTATAGCGTAATGAAAACTGCATAATTAGATCTGGACCACACTATATATAAGGTTAATTCAAGAACCCTTTTTCCCTCTAGGAATGCAAATCTTGATCATATTTCATAATCACTGAAGAATCCCTTTTGTTGAATAATAAACATTACTCATTAACAACAGATGTTCTTCTTAATAATGTAAAAATAATGCTGGCATAGACTGTCCAAAAAAGATTCTCATGTTTTATACATGCAATAAATTAATTTTTATTCTAAGTGAATCATAACACAAACCACCTCTTTACATTACTATAAAACCTTTTGCACAATTCTGTTTAGGAATGGACTCATATACAGTACAGGCCAAAAGTTTGGACACACCTCCTCATTCAATGTGTTTTGAAGCTCATCGAGAGAATGCCAAGAGTGTGCAAAGCAGTAATCAGAGCAAAGGGTGGCTATTTTGAAGAAACTAGAATACAAAACATGTTTTCAGTTATTTCACCTTTTTTTGTTAAGTACATAACTCCACATGTGTTCATTCATAGTTTTGATGCCTTCAGTGAGAATCTACCAATGTAAATGGTCATGAAAATAAAGAAAACACATTGAATGAGGAGGTGTGTCCAAACTTTTGGCCTGTACTGTGTATGAATATGCTTAGGCTTCAGTTGCTTGCACAGCTGGTTAAATGTCAAGCCAGTAGTTGAGAACACCCACTGACTGAACTAAAACTCTGGCTATGCTCAGGTAGCCTCTTACGACAGACACGACAGCTGTTAAATCTGTCACTGATTGCGAAGTGATGTGTCTCAGCAAAGCATACAACTAAGATCTGGTTCAGAGGAGTGGGCAATCTAGCAGCCACAGTGTTTTTTGTATTATCTTGAACATACACAACCACTTTGCCTGCCCCATATCTACATGGCAGCAGTTAGATTATCAGCAAGGGTGTCTGCAGTATTCCTAGCTGGAACATTTTATATTTGTAGTACCAACAATTCAGTCTGTCAGTTTTGACATGTCGAGTGGCACATTATTATGATATACTGTAGTTCTTAGTTGTTAGTACAGTTCAAAAGTCAGTTGTGAGTATAAACATACTGGCTGTGGCAAGGTGGATTTTCAGCAATTGTGTCCCCTTTGTAAAATGTTCTTCTATATTCATAGTCACAGTGCCCTTGGATGAAACCCATTAGCGGTTTTGCCAAAATCCTTTGCTCTCAGCAACACTGATTGGTTATATGACTTGTTATATCTTAGTATATCATAGGTCTGTGTGTTTTTCCTTCCCGTTGCTGTGGATATGGTTGGATGGTGCACTCAACAATAATAACATTTATTTCTATAACACCTTTTTTTGAAGTAATAAAGCTCAAAGTGCTTTACCAGATGTCAAAGAAGTAGTTCCATGAAAAAAAAACAAATTAAAACGATCTAAGAATAATAATAGTGAGAAGTCAAGCAAAATGACACCTTTTATTGGTTAACTAAAAAGATTACAATATGCAAGCTTTCGAGGCAACTAAGACCCCTTCTTCAGGCAAAATATAATTGATTACATCTTGTCTGGCGATGGGGCCTGAGTTGCCTCAAAAGCTTCCATACAGTAATCTTTTTAGTTAGCCAATAAAAAGTATCATTTTGCTTGACTTCTCTCTACATTCATAATGGCTAACACAGTACAACACCCTAGTATTAAGAATAATAATGCATACATAGTACACAAAATAAATAATCCACACTTACACAAGGCAGATGTATAATTAAGAGAAATAGAGTCCTTAAATATAGAATTGTTTTTGTAAGTCTGTAAGTGTCAGTCTGATGTTAAGTTGAGTAGACCAGAGTGGACAGGAAAAAAAACTTTTAAAACTCCAGATTATATGGAGAAAAACATAAAATGTGCAGAGTTCAAGGCCCAAAGACCACCCATCTCTGATAGGGCATTTTACCTGACATAAATGTTCTTAAGTAGCTCTTTATTATTTATAAGACTTTGTCATAGAGGATTTGACACTGTGGGTCTCATCGTAGGTTGGGGTATCTGCTTTCATTCAAACTCCAACCTTTAAAGTGGCAAGCTTGTTTTGTATGTAGCAATAGTAGTAGTTTTATCATGTGATAAGGCAAATAGATGTGATTTTTGTATTTCAGGACAGTGTTATACAGCTTGCTTTTTAGAAAAATATACCCCAAGTTACAGTTACCACACTTCATTTAATAATAATAATAATAATACATTTTATTTTTGAGGTAAACTGCAGCTGTATTTTCTGCTTCCAGATTTAAAAAATCTGACATGTACCATTAATACTGCCTTCATGCATTTATTTAAATGATCAAAATTTTTCACTAAGTATGTCTATCACCCATTACAATATGTAAAGGCAATTAAATTTCTTTGTACATATTTTAAATTAATGGTGTAATCAATAAGATTGTTTGATTTAAATTCTCATCCTTATCCAAAAAAAAGATGACCATCAAAATCCCTTCTCACTATTTTTTTTCTATTGAGCACAATCCAGCACTCAAAAACACAGGCATCTGTTACAGTTGAACAGGCAGGGTTTTTTGTTTCTTTACTTACAACCAATCACAAAATTAGGAGGCACCTTGCCAGCTTTCCATTACAGTACATCAAAAAATCCAATATTTAGATGTTTATGTCAAATTGCATATAATAGTGCTGTACCAGCAGGAAATATTTGCAAATCCCTTATTTTAATAAAACACTGAATAACTGATAACTAATAATACTTGCTTATTTTCTGATACAAAATATCACTCATTATTATCATCAATAATGTATCTAATTTGGCAACAAGAAGGGCAAAAAATACACATACTCTCCGTTTTATTCTTGATAAAAACTTGTAGCAGAATAGCATCTATCTGTGGGTGATTCAGATTTGAGGTAGATAGAGTTCAGTTTTGGGTGGATACTTACAAAATTCTCATACTAGGTCTGGTTTCCCTTTCAGCAAACGTACTATACAAACACTGTCTGTTTCAGTTGAATTCAGATTGCATCTTGAAATATGTGGAAAGATTATGACATGGACAACCAGAAAACAATTTCAACCTGTCACAAACTCGACAAAGAGCCATAGCAAGGTTTGGAGCAGCCACCAGTATATTGTTTCCTGGCTGCAAAATTGAATAAAGTGATAGCACTGATGTGCACAAATTGGAGTCCAAAACAGAACTGAGGGGATAGGGGAAAGGTGGCGGCTTTTAAAGGCCTGTATAGGAAATTACATCAGAGGGGTAGGAACCAGAACTGATGTCATCAGGGCCAGGCGGAATTTCTCATGAATGATCTGCAGAAAAGCGAGAAAAAGAGTCAGTGCACTCTGCCCCATCCTGGTCTGGCTCGGAATTACTCTCATTCAATCCCTTTAGCTGTCTCCCATGCGCACATGTGTGACAAACCTTATACTGTAATCTATCAAACATGGTTGCCAGATTTTGAGGTGATGATCAAGAAGAATTACTTCATATGCTGTCTTTATGTACATATTTCTTCAAGCAGTTTAGTGGAGAGTTTATAAAGATTTTGTTTATACTAATTTCAAGATGGATGACCTTGTGATCAAATGAAACATTTCTTTGAAAAATGGTATGTTGAAACCAAAAAAAAAAAATGGCCAGATCAGACCCATTTTTACTAATGAAAAATGTTCTCAAACAGCGGGACTTTACGAAAAATATCCATATATTTTACCTTTTTTTTGAGAAATAATAAAACTCACAAATGAGATCAAAGAAATTGCATGTTTTACAGCCTGTAAATACTAAGTCTATTTTTTTTAAATAGGCCAAAAAACTGAATGGATGAATTTTAGTTCTATACAAACTAAAAATGCAGGACTCTGTTGTGAAAGAGTCTTGTTTTCAGCTTCAGTTTTCAACAAAGGCACTCTTAAAACTTTCTGCACATTTTGGAAATTACAGGCTACTACAGCTTTTGATACATTTTAGGTTATGAGTGAAAATGAAAACAGTGATTTTGATTAAGCTCTTCATTCAAAATACAAAGACCTTTAACTACTATGCCATAATGTGTACATAAATCAGTGAGCTCTGACCGTCTTAACCCTTGTGCTAAAGAAGCCTTTTCTAAAGTATGAATGCTCCAAAAACCTTGAGGTTTTGTTGGCTCTTTGGATTGAGTGTTCCTTTCAGCCTTGTTGCATATCACTAGAACCTAACTTTTTAAACAAATGCAAAGACACATCAAAAGAAGATGAACATATAGGTAGGTATACAAGGAAACCACTGCTAAGATTTATTCACAAATAATAATTCAACATATTGATTTGATTACAGTAGAGTAAGCCTACACTTTAACAAACAAATGCTCAAATGTACTATACACTGTTGACTGTCATTACAATCCATTTTAAATATAGGTTGTTTTTATCTTGATTACCTCCAAGGTTGTTACTTTTCTGGAAATGTAATTCCATCTATGGAAATTTAATTCCATCTACAATACAGATTTCAAATAACAAAATATTTCAAACTAGAATAGGAAAGGAATTCAGAAATCAAGAAGAAAGAAATAATTCTTGAAAGACACAGTTGTGAATAGGTGTTTTGCTGGAGACGACAGATAATGAGTCGAAAGATCTAATCTTGGAAAGAGCTTGAATTTCAGCTTCACCACCATAAACTCCAGATGTTGCCATGTATTGATAGTACTCCTGACTTGTTGTGGTAACTCGACTTGCGTTGGAAAGAACAACAGGACGAACATCTCCAAATCTGTCCCAATGTGATACAATGAAATCTACTGCCCTATGTCGTAGTGAGAATGCACTGCCTTCGCCAACCATTTGTGTCAAGAAACAACCCACTGATAGGAACAGGCAGTTTCCGGATCCTGGAATACAGATGACGTTGTACAAAAACCCGTCGACAGAGAAGATACTGTCATTCATTTTATAACAAAGGCTTAGGAAACAACCGTCGCAGTATAACGAAAATAGCAAGGAGCAAAACCAATGCCAATGGTCAAGAGAGTACCTTCCTGTAACAGGCTATGGAAAAGACTACCAGGCGCACACATGGCCAAAGTGAAAGGTCACACGGTCAGGCTAGCTATAGGGCAGAGACGTGACACCAATGGGGTCATGAGAGAGGAGCGGGGAACGCGGTAGTCCTAAGGAGGAACAGGAATCGAGAAAAACAATATGGGGGTATACGGGAGGCCACAGGCACCGTGGGAAAGGGTTTGGAAGAAGAGGAATAGGAATCAAAAAATGCTGTGTGGGCTGCGTATGGGGGGGACCGGGTTTGAAAAGGAAGCAGGACGAACCAGAAGAGAAATACATATAAGAGATAAGACCACTTCTGAGCAGCTACTAAACTCAGTATGAAACCCAATCTGTCATTCAAGTGACTTACAGAATAGTGTACAGTATCTTCATCAGCAGCCATTGTTTCAACTGTCTCTTTACAGCACAGGCCAACATAATCCCACATCACAGCATGCTTTAATTTGGTTCCTTGTTAATTCACCACTATGATGAAACCATTAAAATATGTATACAACAAATGTATATTCTGTAAAGCTCCCATTAATTCAAGGTCATGGAAGGAGCATACTGGGCACCTGTGAACTCATCATCCTAACATTTGCACAATGGTAAGATCCTGTGACTAAACAGATGTGTCCGATTGCAGTTGCTAGTAATATAATATTTTTTTGTTAAGTGTTTTTGTGCTTTATCTCCTGGAAACAAGTGCTTATCTATAAGCAAACCTAAACAAATTTATCTGGAACACGATGACATGTTAATCCTTTCTGGCACTTTGCTAAAACCCTTCATTTTTGGGTCCTACAAAAAAAAAAGGACTACCTTTATTACACTGCCAATCTGACAATCAAGCTATTTATGTCAAACCTTGCTGCTGTGGGATTTATTAAATACTCTTTTTGGTTTTGAGCAGTATAGTGTCTACATTATGTGCACTTCTTTACATAAGCACACTATCTACTGCGATTTATTAAAAGCAAATTGAAAATTACACTTAAAAAACACTGAACACTGAATGCAAGTTTTCTATTATTTCGATTATTTAAAATTAAATAAAATAGGTTTTATCTAAATTGTCCTGATGTTTCTTAAATAATTGACTGTTCTGTGACAAATAAGATCCTCCCATAAGGTCACAATAGCAATGGCCATTTTGTTACTATTGCCCCAGACCTTTAAACATCGCTCATTTTTAATGATTTCCTTCATCTGAAAATTCCAAAAATGGACATGTCAAAATTCCAAAAATATTGGTGTAAATATTTTATTCCCAAACACTTTACATTTCCATAAAAGAAGTTTGTAATATAGACAATCAAAACTTTCTCCACAGTAAGTGTAAGATAACAGTATAATGGAAAATACAGTAAATGAAAATTGAACGCCTTTTAATTTTCCACAGTTTACATTTGTCAGGTCAGGTTAGGGAGCATGCACTGATACAGTGTGTTGCTGCACCCACCACACAACAGAACAGCTTGGGATCCCAGTTGGCAAACCCCAGGCAGACACACAGTCCAGTCCCACCCCTTGATCTATGTGCCACAGCCAGATGTTACGTGGATGTCCTCCTGGCTTAGACCACCCACTCAGGTCCTCAGCAATAAGGATCCTATTAGATGGATTACCTTCGTGGAATTGTGCCACATGGCCATAGTACCAAAGCTGACACTCCCTCACAAGGCAGGTAATGTGCCTTATTTGGGACTCTGTGAGCAACCACTCATTCAACACAATCTCAAACCAGCAGTACCCAGGATTCTCTGAAGAGAAACAATAGTGAAGAAATCCAGTCTTTGTCTCAGGTCACTGCTTAGTATATTCTGGGTATGACATTAAACTGCATCTGGCCCTGCAAGTGGTCCTCCACCTTGCAGGGAAATCTTGGGGGTTGGTGGCAGGATTGGCACTGCAACCATTGTAAAAACTTCATACAGCTCCAAAAAAGCAGACAGGATTTCTTTCTGCTCTCCGCAGGAGTAGCTATGCTGCTCACATTATGAAGGGGATGGAGGAAAGCCCTCGGGAACCTCGTCCTCGGAGTAATCAAAACCTGTTGAGGATCTTAACTGGTGGGGTGCTGAGGCGTTGCCCATTGCATTGCAGTGCTTGGGTCCTAATTTGAGGCAGCCCATCTGGGTACACACGTGGAACATCTTGTCTCTCTGGCATGATGACCACCACATTTGTGAAACAATTGGAAATCATATTCATTAAACTGGAAGTTCTCATGAACTGATCTGGTTTAAAATCAACAGGGTTCTAACATTTCTGGATCCTAATAAGAGTGCCATATTTGATGATTGACCTGCTGCATACATACACACACTGGAAATGGTCAAAATGTGTTTATGCATACCCAGGAAAGTAAATACTTTGAAAAGGCAGACCTGAACTTTTAGCCCCATTACAAAAGTTTGTTTGATAGAATGTACAGAAAAAGTAAAAAACTGAAATATTTTTGTTGATTAATAAAAATTAGAAATTAGTCATTTTTGTGTTGAATAAAATTAACACACAGAGCATGACTAAAACTAAAAACTATTTTAGTCTAAACACTAATATTAAATCCATATGGAGCTTTCTCCACATTCTTGTATCAGACAGGAAACAGTTCTAAATATGGATTTCTTCTAAACCAACATACTAAGAGAAATGTTAATTCAAACATATTCAAGTAAAATTTAAAAGTTCTGGGGGCTAGATATACCATTCCATGTTGGGAATGTGGCAACAGAAAACATAATGTTAAAATGATGATTTCACAGCAAAGTGTCAATTACCATTTTAAACAGTACATTTACCAGATTTTATTTATTCAGTCGGGACAGATTTACAGTTTACATGGGTAAGGAAGACAAACAAGAACACCAAACTCACTTTACCCCATTCTTGTTTATTATGATGTCAGCCAGTGGCAACATGTAACTAAGAAATTCATTGTACTCCCTATTTGTAACAAAACTATTGCTGCTGCTTCTCATACTACTACTACCTGCTACTGCAAGCAGTAAATGCTTATAATGTGCATACTGTTGCTTAAAAGAAGCATGTAAACAGAGCACTTCTGTCAATAGCACCACAGAGTTCAAGCAGTACAGATCGCAGGCAAAAAGCACTGATCATTACAATATGATGACTACTTGTTTAATTTGTGAAACACCCAAGACTAAGGGTGCCCTAGTTTAAATAAATAAATGAGATAATGGCAGTAACTTTGCATGTTATAGCTCCTGGCAACACAAAGAAAAGCTCAGTATCTGATAATAAAAATTGATTTAATTGCTGTTTGTGTGACCAAACACAGATAATGTTAACTGGATTTCTTCTATAGTAAATGTCCCTAGTCCCACTGTGGAGTACAGGAAGAACAGCACCCATATGCAGAAGTACAGTTGTTCTTCTCCATTTTCCCTTTGATTACATCGGTTTACATTTATGCAGAAATGTCCCACTGCACAAAGTAAAAATCAGATCTTAGGTGCCACTTTCCCTTTCCTTGTGTCTCCTCCAAACCTCAGAGGCATATGGATTAGATTAATAAGCAACTCTAAATCAACCAGACATACGTAACTGTACTGTAGGTGTTTTTGGGCATGACCTGCATAGACTGACATCCCTTCCAGGAATTTATCTTGCCTTTCTCCCAGAACTGCTGGGACAAACATAGGCTCCCAGCAACCCTGTAACTAATAGAAACAAGAAAGATGTTCTTCTTGTGTTTTATAACTTCATTCAGTTTTATCAGTCTTTTAAGTCAATCAATCTTTCTTTTAATTACTTTACTGCTTACACTAAATACAGCCTTCAAACATCAGAAAAAATATTACATATTACAGCTAAACAGGAAAAGCAAAACACTTTTCCTGTTTGACACTGTTTGACAATGCTTGACACTTTTGAGTTATACTCTGATACTATGGATTAAAAACAGTACTATTAATAATAGTAATAATAAAAACAATGCATCCTTTATGATATTTAAATGCCTCATGACTTTTGCAATGTTATATCCTATTTAATACTACAACTCAGAATACTGGATGAACCAGAAGGTGTGAAGAGCTCTTGGCAACATATTAGAAGCATTTTCCAAATTTGGCAATAAAATACATTATGCTTTATTGCTTTTCAGTAACCATTTTCAATCAGAGTATTTCTAAATGGCTAACTAACACTGTATGATATAATACTAAGCAATTATTGACAAGCAGTGTGGTCTACTGCCTAAGGACTTAGAAGACTGAAATTCCACTGTTTGACCTTGAGCATGTCACTTAACCTACCTGTGCTCTAATTTTTAAGTATGCATATCTGAAAACTGTTTTAGACATGACAAGCCCTTTGGGATGGTGTTCACCATGAAAGGTGATTGACTGTTCAAAGGATTAAGCTAATTGAAAGATTACGCTGGAATGACTATCCAATGTGGCTTGCATGCAGAGAATGGCCCTACTTTATGGTCTGTATCACCAGCTACAATTAAAAATAAAAACTCACAGCAATTTTGTTTTGTCGTGAAGTGGGAATTTGAATGGATTGAATTTCAAATAGGGAACTATATAATGGGTTCTTTACGTATACCTGTAGAACACAAGAGCCCTTGGAAAAACAAGACTGTGTGAAATGATACTGTGCTGCTGCATCACTGATTCGTTTCAAACAGTATTTGTTTAAGAGATTGCTATGGAGTTCTAATTCTACTTAATTTGGCTGGTACAGGAGATGTGCAACTCTGGGATGCTGGCCAGGAAACCTTCACCTCAGATGCACAAAAAGAAGAAACATTAAGGAGCACAAAATCCTAGGTTTGAAGTTTGTTGCCACCACTTTACAAGGTAGACTACCTTAATTGCCTGCCCACAGGGAGCAAGTGATGGAACTCTGTGTGTCACTGCTTCCCCCTACAATTTTAAATTTGGGCAGACAACTCAAAAGCACATAATGCATGACTCCACAATCTTGTCAGAAAACTAAGCCAATACAGAAAATTGGATGAATCAGTCACATGGCAGTCTGGAATTGAAGACTGGGGGAGAATGTGCTCAGGAATTTCAAGTAGGTGCTATTCTATATTATTGTGGAATTCCTAATGTTGGTATTAAATTTTCCAATGGTTGTGGTCAAAGATCTAGAAGCCTGGAATTTGGAGGCAAACAAAAATTATTTTCTTATTATATTTGTGGCCAGAATTTTGCAACAACTATACCTGCAAGATAAAACAATCAGTAAGAACTATAAGACAAACAAAATAGATTTCCATTCATAATGTTTTTGAACAAAGACATCTTAACAGTGGGTGGCATGGTGGTGCAGTGGTAGCACTGGTGTTATCGCAGTAAGAAAACCCAGGTTTGCATCCTGGGTCCTCCTTGCATGGTGTATGCATGTTCTTCCTGTGTCTGCGTAGGTTTTCTCCTGTTTCTACCCACTGTCCAAACACATGCAGGTTAGGTTAACTGGTGATTCCAAAATGACCCTAGTATATGCTTGGTGTGTGTGTGTGCATTCGGCCTGTGATGGACTGGCTCCATGTCCAGAGTTTGCTCCTGCCTTGTGCCCTGTGCTAGCTGGGAAAGGCACCAGTGGCCACAAAAATAGTGGCCAACAGGACATCACAAGGAATCTTCACAATTACAACATCAGATAACCTAAAAGCAGAGGGAAAACTTGCAAGCTCCATAATGAAGGTAACCCACCTGAGGACGAATATGGGATCCAAAAACTTAATGAGATTGACACAACCTACTATGCTGATGTACTTGTTAAATACAGTAAATACATTAATAAACAAGCAGAGAGCCTTTTATTTTTAGTTTCATTGTGCATTCCACTCTTGGGAGCTCAAGTAAACGGTCCAACGTTTTTTCATGGTATTATTATTTTGAAGGGACACAAACAAAACAATATAAATTATAAGCATAGTGGTCCAGTGGTTGTAACTGCTGCTTCAAAGCTTTCGAGGTCGAATCACAGGTCAGACATTGCCTGTTTGGAGTTTGCACATTTCCCCATGTCTGCATGAGTTTTTCCTGTGGCTGTTCTCATTTTCCTTATGGGTCATTCCAGAGACAAGCATGTTAGGCTAACTGACAACTCAAATACTATTTCAGTGAAAAAACGTGTCCTATAATAGCCATCCATCTTGTGTTCAGTGTGACTAGAATAGGTTCAGCCCCGCTACATATACACACACTGACATTGATAAGCAGATAGAGAAAAAATTAATACGTAAACAAATAATATAAATTCAACAAATAGAAAATCAAATACTGTATAATTCTTTCTCTTCCCCAATAACTTTGTTCTGTACCTACAATCTTCTAAAATCAAATACAAATTATGAAATAAAAAATGGATTCAACATTAACCTCAAGTACATACTGGCATCTGACACCTTTAAACTCCATTTTTATTAAAGGAAAGTACACTTCAAAAGAAATTTACAACTTGGTAATGGCAGTACAAAAGACACAATGGGGATTTTACTTAAAAAGCTTCCCATTCCCGCCATAGGAGAAACAAGCAAGCATTAAAAGCCTCCCAAATGAAATACTTCAAATTCTCCAAAAGAGAAAAACCCTCAACTGGACAGAAACTCGCAGTTTTTCAAGACAAACGAGAAATTAGTTTGGACATTTCAGTCACTGCCCAAAAAATGAATGTCTTCAGAAAAGGCCAAGGATTAGCCTTGACATGGGTCCAAGATAAAGTGCAAGGTCACCATAGGAATTTGAATGATGAGTGGGAACCTAAATTTAGCATTTAGGAGTAAACTATTTTAGCTCTGCAAATTACATGCTTATATTTCACACAGCAGTTTTTTCACTCATATTTATATAGTAACACTTCATTATTTGATAAACAAATAAAAAGTCATACCAAAATTACATTTCCAGCATGTAGCATTTTTAAACAAATATTCCAAGCTTAACACCTAAAGTTATTAACCTCTTAAATTCCAATGTACTGCATTTTTACTAACATTTCTATAATACTTCTGGCTAAGAAACAGAATTTTGGCTTACTGCCAACCTCCAAAAACAGACAGACCAACTGGCTCAGACTGAAGAGTGTATGTAATCATACATAATGAACATCTAGATAAATAAAAATCAAGCTCTGAAATTAGATAAATCATAAACTCAGTACCTACCCCATACCACACAATTTGCTCTCTAGACTTTGTGATGAAGACACCTCTGTCTTCCACTCCAATATGGAATAATGGCTGTCAAATTTCAAATTTTGTATCAGTCATTGGTAATTTTACTATGCAAAAACGCTAAATGAGCAGAAATAAAACTAAAAGGAAATTGGAAGAAAACAAACTCTAACTGCCACACAATACCTACAGTAGAGGAACACATTCAGATTTTTTGCCTATCAAGCTGGGCTGTTTGCCCACATGCCCACCAACCAAAACACCTTTTTTCAGGTACCATATATTCTTTCCCACTCTACACCTAAGAGCTCTCCTCCTGTCCGTCTTTCCAATCTGATCACATTATCTCTCTGCCATTGGAGACATTTTCTTAACTTACCAATCCACATCTAAGTTCAAGTGACTATAGACAAGAAGAAAGCATATTAGAGGCTACAGCCAAAGAGCTTTTCCTTATATTATGCTTCACTAGAAAGAGCTCAACTTCAAATGTATTGTGACTTGTACACAGTGCAATGCTCACTTGCATGTCCACACAGACTATAGAATGTAAAACCATACTAACAACAGGCAACAAATATAAGATCACGAGTTATATATACAACATTAGGCAATATTATAATGTGTGTGTATATATTCATAAACATATATATATACTTTTAAAGTAATTTATTGTCATGTATTATGTATTCATGGTACAATTAAATTTACACTGGTATCTCCTTAGAGCTGATTATAAAAATATAGAAAATAAATAAATACAAAGTACACATTAATGTATAATTTTACACAGTAGCCACAGGATTATATGTATACACTGTGTCAGGGATGCCAGGGGCAACGACCCGGCCGGGATGCCGTGAGGGACCGGAAGAGGGTCAGAGCCCACCCTGGATCACGTGGGGGCCGCCTTCCTGGTTGCTCTGGGGGCCACGGGTACAGGGCATGGAAGCTCCACCCTGTAGGGGCCCGTGGTCACCGCCAGGAGGCGCCCCAATGCCTTGGGGACTTGTTACCCCAGCACTTCCACCACACCAGGAAGTGCTGGGGGGAAGATTTAAGACGGCACCTGGAGAGCTGCCGGGAGGACAGCCGGCACTTCCGCCACGCTGGGGCGTGGCCAGAGGAGGAATGCCGGGAACATCTGGGGCTCATCCGGGGACTGTTTAAAAGGGGCCGACTCCATTCATTCAGGGCTAGAGTCCGGTGGAAGAAGGACAAGGCACGAGAAAGGTGTGGAGGCGGCCCGAGAAGAAGGCATTTGTGGCCAGGACTGAGTGTTGGGGTGTTTTGTGCACATTGGACTGGGTCTTAGTGACCATAACTATTGTAAATAATTGTAAATAAACGTGTGGTGGTTGAGTTACAACATGTCCGCCTGTGTGTGTCCGGGCCGCGTCCACAACTGTAAAATAAACCCACATTAGGTAGTTGTCAATGCAAGCAGATGATAAGTGTCCAGATAACCTGAACCTAACTGTCCCTAAATCTAGTGGTGCAAATGTTAATGGCCCTGTACCAATTGTCGAAATAAAGGCAGAAGACAAGTTAGTGCAGGATGCTTAAGATCTTTAAAATACTTTTTGCCTTTATAAAGCAACATGTGTTATACAGAACCTGAACAGAAGGCAGTTGTATTCTAGTAATGTTCCAAGCTGACTTGAACACTCACTGAAGTGCTTGGCAGTACTGAGCAGAAGAGAAGTGGTCTGGCTGATGATTTAATATTTTTGTGACATGTGCTAGAGAAAAATCAGCAAGTGCTGCTACAAAACATAACACACATAAAAAACGTACTAGAGTCTGCAGCAGGCCTTAAGTGGTAACCCTCTGAAGATGCTTCAGCATCAAGACCCTGACATTGTCTCACAAAAATAAATCATGTATTTAACTGAAGAGTATTTTTAGATAGTAAATTATGGCATCTTCTTATGGTAATGTTATAGCCCATTTAATATGAGAGTGCTTTTTTCTGCCTTTACATGCATACTCACATTTATCCACTAAATAAATGTTTTAGTCCTAGATTCGAACTAATTGGCAAATTCACCCCCTTCTAATACAATCCCTGAATAACATCACAGAGTCTGAGCAGTCACATAGGGGTCTACAACTGCATCTCTGGAGCAAGTCTATAACGAGACTCTATTGCAGCAGGTGCTGTACCTGGATGTTCTACAGTCGTTCAAGATCCACTCCACTGTACACATGAGGAGACTGAACATAGATAGAGGCTTCTGGGCTTTCCTCAGACATCTTAGGAAGTAAAGGTGTTGGGAGAGCCTTTATGACTATGGTTGAGACGTGTTGTGTCCACTTCAGCTCATCTGTGATAGGCACTCTAAAAAATGTAAAGCTCCTGACCCTCACAATATCTTACAGTCCAGTGGACAAGGGAATGTGGTCTGTCTTCTGCTTCTTAAGGTCTATGACCAACTCATCGATTTTCCAGACATGAAGGGAGAGACTGTTGTCCTGGCATCACTTTGTCAGAGGACAAATCTATATTTTGTAAGCTATTTCATCTGTGATGATGATCAAGCCTACAATCGTAGTGACATAAGTACATTTAATGATACAGAGTTACAACTGTGTCTGGTCATGTAGTCATAGATAAACAAAGAGTACAGCAAACGCTCAGTACACAAAACTGTGAATGAAGTAATGCAGCTAGTTCGAATATGCTGGGGTCCGAAATTCAGTTGCTGAGGTTGGGACTAAGTCCCAAGTCTAGGAGTTTGGTGATCTGCTTTGATGCTATAAGGCAAAATAACATTTATTAGGGGGCAAAGCATATGATGAAGAAGGGATATGGCATTCTCTGTGGAGTGGCTGTGAAAATAGGCAGACTGGAGGTGATCAAAGTCTATTGGAAATATTTTGTTTAATATGTCCCAGCACCAGTCTTGCAAAGCCTTTTCTTGCTGTGTTAGTGAGTGCCACTGCACTGTAGTCATTAAAATGGTCTACCAATTGCTTTCTTTCATACAGGGCTAATGGTTGTCTATTCACTGAGCATGAATAAGAAATGCAAACCCTACATGCTCCACTTATTAATCTGCATTTTGAAATACAAATTGGCTTTATTTAAATGACAAAACATACTAAAAATAAGTTTAAAAAAGTGATTTATTTACAAAATCTATTTTTAATAAGAAATGCTTAAAAGATGCTAATAATAATAATTCTTTAAATGTATATAGAGCTTTACTCACTGCTCAAAGATAAACTGTGCAACAGCTGCAGTGATTAAACTACATTGTATTTTTTGGAATAAATTTAAACAAATGTAAGCTCAAATTTATTCAGTTACAAAGACTTAGTAAAATGCTTCAAAAGACTCTAATTATGAAAGAAAGTTATAAAAAACAAACAGATGTAAAGAACATCCAAATACATTTTAATCAAAACTTGAGAATGTTTTGAATATTTCTTATGTAGCCCTTGGACAAATATAATAAAATACAAGAAATTAAGCAACTATATATCAGGAAAATATTGCGGAACACAAAGATTCACTCCAAACCCCCAAGCCCTGAAGGCAGGTATTGCATCCTATAGTGCTGGTAGGTGATTTCAGGCTCACTAATGATAGTGATCTTCAGGCTGTTAGTTTTGAATCTTTATTGTAGTTGAAATTAGCTTTTTAAATGTTATTTGATTTTGTATCATTTGAATCATCTGAGTGAAAATGGATGCAACTGTAGCACAGAGTTAGCACTGCCATTTCACAGCTCTTGGGACCAGGCTTGAATTCCTAGCCCAGTCACTTTATGTGTTGTTTTTCTCAGGGTACTCACTGTATGAATGAGCGTGGGTGTGTGATAGTGTGCAGTGGGCAGATACCTCATCTTAACTTGAACTCATGCTCACCAAAACTATGTATCTGAACTAAACACTCCATTCTCACAATCATTAAATAAAAATGTTAAATGGTATCTGAAATTCACTTTTTGTAGTAGAAACACACGGTACCATGTAGTGTATTAAACACAATAAGGAATAATCCTGGAGAATAACAGTAATGTCACCAAACATGATTGGCCTCCTGTATGTCACACACCAATACTCCCACTTTCCAGTCAAAGTCAGCAAGGGCAGCTCCCCTTGCAAGTCAGGATTTCTTGGCCCTCCTTCCCACACAACTGCTATTGTGTGAATTTGAGCATGCTCCATCCTTTACCTGTTCTTACATTCTAATAGCTTTAACAATCATTTCAATCTTTACCACAATGTTAATCATTCATTCATTTCCTGAACCCATTCACCCATCTTCTCAGTTTTAAATGTCTGATATATTCTCACGGGTGGCCAGAACACATTTCTCTCAGTTGCATCAGGTGCCATGGCACAAACTTGGACTGGGCACCAGTCTGTTACAAGGGCACACTGCCTAACAAGCCCACAATCACTCTCAGGGGGTAATATGGAATCACAACATAACCAGCAATGGAGGAATTTTCCGAAATCATAAAACCTGGAGAAAAACCCATACATACACTGCAAGAATGTGCAAACTGTAAAATGTCTGGACCAGAATTTCAACTTGCCACTTTCGCGACTTGAACCTGCATTATTAAAAGGATACTCAATGTTGATGCCTATCAGCACCAGCTATTTTCCAAACTGAAAGAGAAAAAGTGGTTCATAAAATGGATGTATATTTTTTGTATTTGTATTGTGGCCTCATGTACAGTGGTGTGAAAAACTATTTGCCCCCTTCCTGATTTCTTACTCTTTTGCATGTTTGTCACACAAAATGTTTCTGATCATCAAACACATTTAACCATTAGTCAAATATAACACAAGTAAACACAAAATGCAGTTTTTAAATGATGGTTTTATTATTTAGGAGAAAAAATCCAAACCTACATGGCCCTGTGTGAAAAAGTAATTGCCCCCTGAACCTAATAACTGGTTGGGCCACCCTTAGCAGCAATAACTGCAATCAAGCGTTTGCGATAACTTGCAATGAGTCTTTTACAGCGCTCTGGAGGAATTTTGGCCCACTCATCTTTGCAGAATTGTTGTAATTCCGCTTTATTTGAGGGTTTTCTAGCATGAACCGCCTTTTTAAGGTCATGCCATAGCATCTCAATTGGATTCAGGTCAGGACTTTGACTAGGCCACTCCAAAGTCTTCATTTTGTTTTTCTTCAGCCATTCAGAGGTGAATTTGCTGGTGTGTTTTGGGTCATTGTCCTGTTGCAGCACCCAAGATCGCTTCAGCTTGAGTTGACGAACAGATGGCCGGACATTCTCCTTCAGGATTTTTGGTAAACAGTAGAATTCATGGTTCCATCTATCACAGCAAGCCTTCCAGGTCCTGAAGCAGCAAAACAACCTCAGACCATCACACTACCACCACCATATTTTACTGTTGGTATGATGTTCTTTTTCTGAAATGCTGTGTTCCTTTTACGCCAGATGTAACGGGACATTTGCCTTCCAAAAAGTTCCAACTTTTGTCTCATCATTCCACAAAGTATTTTCCCACAAGTCTTGGCAATCATTGAGATGTTTCTTAGCAAAATTGAGACGAGCCCTAATGTTCTTTTTGCTTAACAGTGGTTTGCGTCTTGGAAATCTGCCATGCAGGCCGTTTTTGCCCAATCTCTTTCTTATGGTGGAGTCGTGAACACTGACCTTAATTGAGGCAAGTGAGGCCTGCAGTTCTTTAGACGTTGTCCTGGGGTCTTTTGTGACCTCTCAGATGAGTCGTCTCTGCGCTCTTGGGGTAATTTTGATCGGCCGCCACTCCTGGGAAGGTTCACCAATGTTCCATGTTTTTGCCATTTGTGGATAATGGCTCTCACTGTGGTTCGCTGGAGTCCCAAAGCTTTAGAAATGGCTTTATAACCTTTACCAGACTGATAGATCTCAATTACTTCTGTTCTCATTTGTTCCTGAATTTATTTGGATCTTGGCATGATGTCTAGCTTTTGAGGTGCTTTTGGTCTACTTCTCTGTGTCAGGCAGCTCCTATTTAGGTGATTTCTTGATTGAAACAGGTGTGGCAGTAATCAGGCCTGAGGGTGGCTACGGAAATTGAACTCAGGTGTGATACACCACAGTTAGGTTAATTTTTAACAAGGGGGCAATTACTTTTTCAGACAGGGCCATGTAGGTTTGGAATTTTTTTCTCCCTAAATAATAAAAACCACCATTTAAACACTGCATTTTGTGTTTACTTGTGTTATATTTGACTAATGGTTACATGTGTTTGATGATCAGAAACATTTTGTGTGACAAACATGCAAAAGAATAAGAAATCGGGAAAGGGGCAAATAGTTTTTCACACCACTGTATGTATTAAAGTACTTAAAGGTCGATTATTTAGTAAGTTCATTCCATGGATGAGGAATCTGTGCCATCACAGCCCATTATGGACTCATGGTGTGGTACTGAGTAAATTACCTGTGTTCAGAAAAGTAAATTACTAATGCAATGCATAGTAGCATTTCTTGCAGGTGCTATGATTGACTTAAATATGCACTCCTCAACATCTCATTGTCACCAACTGCGCAGCCGAGTGCCAAAACAGCTTGCAGAAAACCACATGTTGAAATAACAGACATAACCACATTATGACACCTTTGAGCAACAGACACTTCACCTGCCTTGCATATTCTGTAAATATGTAAATGCAATATCGCGCTAGGTATCATTTAGCACTTTAAACACCGCACGACTCGTAACTTTATTAAACGAATGTGAGAATGTTATTTTAAGTTATTACCTTGGCAAATAGTTCGCTTCATAAAACTAAATGAAAATTAAAGCAGTATATAGCTCCTAACACATCCCATTACCACTCGACTATACTGTATATCACCATAAAGCATCAACACGAAGACGCGTGCACTTCACGAGATGATCTGTTTACAGTAACAAGGCCACCCGTCTGTCGTGCAGTGAAGCGCGACATGCCACCACGACACGTTCTCGAAGTTATTAAAGCGACAATCGAAGCGCGTTTCCTAAATTTCGGACAAAGAACCGTTCAGCGCGCGCGCGTCGGGATTTCGGGGAGCGGCTCTTCGGACCTTCGCAGCGTTGCGCAGAACCCGGACAGGTGGTGCTGAAAAAGGTGAGGGAGACTAAAGTGGAACTTACCTTTTTGTTCACGCTGCAGTCAAGACGAAAAGGGACTTTCGGCAGAAAAGAGCGTGGGAGTTAATAGTCTGACCATTCAAGCGCTGTGAAACTTGTGCCCGCGCGACTCCACTGGGAAAATAGAGAAAGAAAGAAAAAGTTAAGGCTTGACTTCAAAAGGTCTGCGCAATAAATATTCAGTGCCTACAATTGGCGACACCTTCTGGGCAACATATGAAATGAGAAGATGAGGAAGCAAACAAAGTACAAACATGTTTGGAAACAACCACGCAGTAATTGCGTAATGGAGAGCGGTGTGTGCCTACAGTTATATACGGTCGCACCGTAAACAGCGTTTTTAACGTGTATTTTTTACGGTATAGGTGTGTAAGTGTGCGACTCGGTTTTTTTGTGCCGTGAACACGAATGCCGCGTACAGCCTCCTGGTTTAAATTGCTAAACCCTGAATCAGAACTCGGTTACATTCCTGACTGTGCGCCTTGTCACCTGAATAAAATATTTATGCATCTCCCGTTTTATTAGTGAAAATGGTGTTTTCCCGACGTGTTTCACATAGTTTTTAATTTCTACAGTTTTGAATATTACTTGCTTACAAACTTTGTTCCCTTTCTTTCTTGATTTTTTTAGCTGCTGTGATCTGTCACTATGCCTTTAACGTTTTTTATTATCAATCATCTTGTCATTTTTGATGAGTATTAGTTTGACATGTTGTATCAATTTTGACTACGGTGACGCCGATTCTTTTTAAGTGAATTTTTCATTATGGGTGTGTGATTGATCTTTGTTAAATATTGATTACTACGCAGTTTTTTCGTGACATATTCCTTCTCAGTGTATAGTGTTTGCTTCATGAAGTATTGACAGTTTATTTGCACGTTTCGGCCTCTGGTGTCATTAGTTAGTATTTATTTGAAACGTACTCATTTCCCAATTTTTAATATACAGTACATCCTTTTATTTTGTGAATGTGCCTGTTCACAACAGGCTCGGGTGATGCCGTAGACCGTCCCGACCCAACAGCAGCAAAATCAAGGCAGGAACTAACATAGTGCGTGATACTAAGGGCACTCGATTATTAGCACACCCAAAGAGAACCATTTTAAAATCACTAATTAGCATGACTAACTGGCAGCAAAACCAGTATTGATGAGTTAAAAGATATGTGTCTTTTCTTTAGGATCATATGTGCAATCTGACCCCATTGTCAAATATTTTTGTTGTCTAGCTATTAGTGAATTTGTTTAATTTTTGAATATTGCTGAATGAATGTTTTTCATTGTTAAAGAACTTCATTTTCTAGTAGTTATTTTAATTATGGTGCAAGTTTTCATGTATGCTTTTCTGCATTTTAAAAATGTTAGCTTATTTAAGATTTACCTTTGCAAATCTTAATTCAGGGTTAATAGATTGTATTCAGTTTTGAAAATTGTCAACATTATTCATTTGTGTCTGTTTCATATGTTTTCTGTAATTTGAGTTGTTTCCAAACCTGTACCACACTCACCTTTAAAAATATCCATCCATCCATTATCCAACCCACTATATCCCAACTACAGGGTCACGGGGGTCTGCTGGAGCCAATCCCAGCCAACACAGCGCGCAAGGCAGGAAACAAACCCCGGGCAGTGTGGCTTCCCACCACAGGGCCTTTAAGAATACTCTTAGAAAAATCAAACTTGCTCAAAAACTTGATTATAAACATGTATAATAGAAGTTGTTAATAAAGGATAGTGAAGTTATGAACACATTTCAATAGTGACAAGCTACCGGTATGCAAGAGGGACCCTTATGTCCAGGAGTTTATTGGTAACTTAAAGGAGGAGGTGGTGAAGGAGGTTTGAATCAGAGCCCTTCTTTCTCCAGACTGTATAAGGTAGAAAAAACTCTGAGCAGGCTGTGGTTGAGCCTTCAACTATGTTGGTCACCATCCATTCCCTTCTCACCGTAAGATTGTTCTTTTCAATCTAACAAGTGTCTCTTATGGGGCACACAAAGGCACCAAGCCTCCTCACAAGTTGCCTATTTGCATGTGTACCAGGAAATGGTAAAATACTTAGTGGTGCAAAAGAATGTTCCTGGGCTTTCCATCTCCTACTTTTGTGCCCGTGTGACAAAGAATTCATTGAAGATGTGAAGTCTGCAAACAAAGCATTCAATGTAGTGGTCAGTCTATTCCATCCTCATTTATGCTTCTGATTACATGGGTGTTAAAAAAAGAGATTTTTGAGATCTGCATAACGATGCTGGGTTCACTGTCCATGAAAAGATGTGGAACTCAGTAATATGGGAGGGTCTTGTCATAGTTCCAATTTTGAATGGCTTCAGTGAAGCCATTTGGGTTGTTTTAGGCATTTAGTTAGGAAGCCTTTTTGGTATCTCCCATTGGATGTACAGCACGTTTCACTGGGAGAAGACCCAGAACTAGGACAAGTTGGAGGGATTATATCTCTTAAACAGCCTGGGAGCATCTTGGAATTCCCCAAGAGCTGAAAACTATTGTTGGAAATAGGACGGCCTTGTCGGTCCAGTTCAGCATGTTGCCATCATAACCCTCACTTGAAAACATATGTTGTAAAGGACATATTCTAGCTTGTGTCTCTCTGTATTGTGCACCTGATTGGTGTTCAGTGTGAATAACGCTACTCTATATAAAATTAAGACTTCACTGAATAATATTTTCAGGTCTTTTTAATTCTGGCAGCAGACATTTGGCATCTTTCCACCTGAATACTAAAAAAGATTATAGATATGAAAATAAAATTTTGGTGATGTGTGTAAATAAATCCATTAAATAATTTAGGGTGGCACCAAAGGGAGTTCGGAAGAAGAAACAACATGTTTTATTTATAAAACTATCTTTCCTAACACAAAGTGAAAGACTAATAGAGATCACAATACATTTTGAAACACATTTAATTCATGCAGAGGTCGAAACATACAGTATTTAATATCTACTGTGCAGAGATTGCTAATTTACACCTGGTTTGTGTGGGCTTTTCCCTGGTATTTTGGTTTCCTCACATAACCAAAAGAACATTTATATTAGATTCATTGGTAACTGTAATTGGGTATGTATGTTTGAGTGTGCCCTGTGATATACTGGTATGTTTTTGATGTCTTTTTCTGCTTTGTGCCAAATGCTGAAGGGGTAATTTCCAGAATAAGTGGCTTTAGAAAATAGGTAAGTAGATGGATGTAAAGTTTACTAAAACAAAGTCCATTAATTTTAGAACCCACCTAATCTAGTTCAGGGATACAGGAGTTGAAGCCCATCCTGCCCTTCATTGTGTGCAATGCAGGACTCAATCTTGCATGGGATGCCAGTTCCACTGCAGGGCAAAATCATACACTTACTGTATACTGAATCACAACTGGCCAATTTACAGTCAACCGTTAAATTAACACACATGCTTATGGCTTTTGGGATGTGAGAGGAAAACCAGACTATCAGGAGAAATTCACACAGAAATAGGTAGATGAGGCAAGGTAAACAAGGACTGTACTTGGACCTGGGATTCATACCTATGTCTCTAGAGCTGGGACTGACTACAGCAACATTGTTCTGCCCATAAAACAAAAATGGTGTACAACATAATTTATCTTTTCTACTAAAAAACAGAAGGAATTAGAATAATGCACATAACCTGGAAACATAAATTACAAGTAAGCAGAGCATGCACTGCCTCCGATGAGATCAGCAGTGGAACAGTCCAGAGAGTTATACTGAGACCATCATTTATCCTTATTTATATGAATGAGTCAAAAATGGTTGGTATGCTCTCCCAATGTCTGTGATGATTGATCTCCCACCACATCCTAAAGAAAAACATATTTGAAAAGTTGGAAATTATAACCTAGTAACAGAGTCCCTGCATGTGCAATCAAGCCACTGCAGATGGTCCAGAATGCAGCATCCTGTCTTGTATTTAACCTGCTGAGACGGGTGCATGTCACTCCTCTCTTCAGGTCACTTCATTGGCTCCCTGTAGCAGCACGCATTAACTTCAAATCCCTGATGCTTACCTACAGAATAGTCAGCGAGTCAGCACCTGTGTATATGGAGACACTGGTGAGGTGATATGCTCCTTCTTGACCACTCAGGTTTACCAGGGAACAACGTCTGGTGATGCCACCTCTGCGTGGTATCAAGTCTCAATCCAGGCTCTTTTCCTGTGTAGTTCCTAGTTGGTGGAACAAGCTGCCTATCTCCATATGAACTGCTGGCTGCCTCAATGTATTTGAGAAGCAATTGAAAACGCTACCTGTTCTGTAAATATCTGTCTAATTGATTGAAAAAAAAACCCCAAAACTTTACACTGTTATCTTTCATATTGTTGGTTGATTTGTTGTTACATTAAGTTTAATTGCTTTATCGATTATTAATCTATGATTGTAAATTGATCAGTTATTACATCTTTTACTTGTGGCAATCACCTTTTGTTATCTGGCCTAATACACTTACTGAACAAATTGGCCCTAGCCTAATGTTCCTCAATTATGTTTACCTGGTTTGTAAGTTGCTTTGGATAAAACTATCTGCCAAGCAAATACTGTAAATGTAAATAACCTAACCTCATATAAGTGGGAGTGGGTGTATGTAGGAGTGTGCTCTGTAACCTCATGGTTAAAAAAAAACAAAATAATGTAATTTAAAAATTATATATGTATATATACTGTATATAATCTGTGCTCTGCAGTGGGCTGGCGCCCTACCCAGGGTTTGTTTCCTGCCTTGCGTCCTGTGTTGGCTGGGATTAGCTCCAGCAGACCCCCGTGACCCTGTAGTTAGGCTATAGTGGGTTGGATGATGGATGGATGGATATATAATTTGTTTATTAGTTAGAAAATAAAAGGTAAACGAAAAGTGACACACATGTAAGAATAATACTTATACCAGTTGTGAGTGATGAATTGCAAAATCATCAAGTATATTAGCATTTATTTCAACAAAAAGTTGTCATCTCCCCCAGCAAAGTAAAGATGCAATTAAAAAGGGTAATAAAATGTCAGTCCATATCTTCAAGGCTTCAGTGACCGAGTTTATAGTCATTGGCTCTGTTTTAACATGAACAAGTTGTACTGATATTTACTTTATCTCAGATTTTTTTGGTCCGTTCTTTCAAGAAGAAAATATGGAAATAATCAAACATAAATATTATGCAACCCTTAGAGTGCATGTGATAGTGTGCCAAAGATAATAAATGTTAGAATATTTTCTTTAGTGTGTAACATATCCCACACACACTTTTAGAACTGATAATCAAATGAAGTTGAAATGAAAGAAAAAAAACAACTTGTGCCTTACAAAAGTACTTGCTGTTTTCTGTCTAGTGTGGTTGATTTGGCCATTTAACATAACATAACATGACACTGGATGACCTATTATGGCAGCACTGTGTAGAAGGCAGATAAAGTCCTGTACAGGGCATCAAGTCATCACAGGACACACATGCAGACCCAGTTTGGAATAGCTAAGCAACCTAACCAGGGTATATGGAAGAAAAAATGGAATATACACCAGAAAACTCACACAGACACTGGTTGAACATGTAAACTCCACAAAGAACAAACACATGATTTAATACCAGGACCCTGTCCTTTGATCTTTTGCTCACAAATAAATAAATATGCTGTATTAGAAGGTCTGTCTGCTTATACTCCATAAACAGAGCAACTTTGACCATTTTTTCTGTTTGCTATCCCGATCTGTCCACAGTCAAAGCTCACTGGCTTGTTGTTAATGGCATTTCTAATACTTCACTCAATAGTGTCAAGGGATCAGCCATACACTTTGTATACAACTCATATTAGAGGGTCAATCTAATAGGCTTAAGGCCAAGATAAGGTGCTGTCATCTGTTGGTCATGGTATATCATTAGAATCCCTAACAACAATAAATATGCTGAAGAACTAAATACTTTTACTGTATTTAGTAATGACTTGCTGGATTACTTCTTTTTGCACTTTGACAATCCATTTTGCATCCATAAACAAAGAAAGGCTAAGACTGACACTATTCAAGACTTCATTGTACTTCTCCAAACAATCTATATATAATATATAATACACCATTTCTAAAACTCTTTCCTTATGTACTCTGTAAATGAATGACCCTATAAATCTATAACCATAAGTGTGCTAGTGCCCCCCAGTGGCACCCCGCTGCCTGCACAGGCATCCATTTATGTTTTCCATTTTACTGATCTTTAATAATTTTATAGCATATCTAAGGCTAAATCCTTATAGTTATCTACATGTCTATTTTTACACCAGGTATCTCTTTGTCAAATTCTCAATGTAATGAATCTTATAGATATTAGTAGGGAAATAACTGCTTGTCTTGCAGCTTTTACCTGATTATGCATGAGTTCTGGGAGTTTGTAACACAGAAGTAACGTACTGTACACTTGCTATCAAAATCCTGCATGACAGTGACTATGGTAGTTGTGTTATACGGTTTTGGTATGTTAATTGCAAAAAAACAGTCTAACAGTGTACTGTACATTATCATACTTTCTTCCCATTTGACCAGGAATGACTTTTAGGATCATCATCCCTGTTATCCAAACCATGAAAAACAAGCCCAAAAGAATGGATGAATCTATATAAAAAAATGAATTACATAAACACAGTGAACTACGGTAGGCTTGGTTCTAATGTCCTGGTAAACCTTAGAACCAATAAATGTATAGTTTATTGAAGTTGTGGGTGCAAATAATGATTGGGTGAAGGGGTACTTTTTGATGATCGATGACAAGATTACAAATTACATTATATTTTCTGTTTGAAAATGACTCTACAATTCAATCCAAAATTAAAACCGTAGAGTTGTTCAAATCCCACAAATGCCAATAGGGACTCAGCTCTGTTGAACCCTTGAGCAAGGCCCTTAACCTGCAATTGCTGAGTGCTTTGAGTAGTGAGAAAAGTGCTATATAAATGCAAAGAATTATTACTTTTGATTGTGTTGAGAAGTAAGAATTTCTAGTGTTTATATGGCCTCAAAAGGATGTTCCTTAGTTAATATTATAGAATGATATTCTAAATGGTATTCCTTACTAGGAATTGAAAAATGTTCTTGAGCATAGGGTGGTCTGGTCTGTTCAGCTTGGCATTTTGCAACCTTCATCAGGAAAAATGAACATAAAGTGAAGTCAGCTGTCTATTGACTCGGTTATTTATTTTAAATCGAGAAACATGTGAAATCAGGAGTAAAAAGATGTTAATTCCCAACATACTTTCAAATTAAACAGCAGGTGGTCAGTGGAAAACAATGTGGCTACTAGGACAGTTTGACTACCTTTACTACAAAAAAGTTATCAGTTTTCTTATTTCAACAAGAGGCAATGCTGCTCCTGCCAAAAGGTAGCTGTCTTTACTCATAAAGTTTAAGGTGCTCCTTCTCTATTTTCAGTTAGCCTCAGGGGACTAAGTATATCACTCAGTAGCCTTCTTTCAATAATAGCAAAAGAATTAACTCTATAGGCTAAAGTATGGGTACTGTATCATTGAAGGGTAATGGCTGGCAACGTTACCATGTTGTATTGAAATCTACAGCAAAACAGGCAGTTTATTTTAATTATGGAATGCTAAGAGCACTGTCTAATAATTCCTTTTCAGACATTCCACTGAACAATGCTGAGTACTATAGGGCATTACATAATGTAATATTTTCAGACTATGCTATGTTAAATTGCAAGACAGTACTTCTTAAGAGATAACTATGAACTAAAAATTTAAACTACTCCTTTTGACTGAATTCAAAATCTACTTAATGATACTAACAAAAAATACATTTACTCAGCTCAATTTGGTAATGCCTGCTACTACAGGCTCCTTAAAGCCAATGACAGGGAAAAATATTAAATAAGCTAAATGCTGTATTTAACTAAGCTAACTACAGTATTTATTTGCCTGGAAGAGTGAGCAACAACCACCACCTGTGTGCATAACCACTTTTATTTTGTACATATTAGCTTTTGATGTTTTACAGGTTTAACATTACATATAAAATATTCATTTATTTTTTGTACATTGCATGATGTTTCAACATTATGGATTGTGGGCATTTTGCTCACATTTTTTTCATATTATATAAATTATATATTAAGTTGAAGTGTGTTTTATAGGGCTAAATTGAAGTGCACTCAGGTTTCAGTTATGTTCTTAATGTTGGTGATTAGGGGTGACATGGCAATGGCGGATGCTGAAGCCTATCGTGGCTATATTGTGGGCAGACCCAGAGTAATTTACATTTCAGTAAACATTAATATATGTAATTTTATTGATAGACAGTTCTGGATAGGTTATACAGTGGTTTTCAAGTTCAGTCCTGGAGGAGAACTATGACCCCCATAGCTACAAGTTTTTATATCAATAAATTTCACAATTAGTGCATCATTTTTATCTAATTTATCTCTTTGTTTAGTTATCTGGTCTATGTATACTGCAATTCATAGAAATTCGTAAGTACTTGCATTCTTTGCCATAGCTTTAAATGTTTGTTTCTTTTGACAGTTTCTTTACAATTTTCCTGTTATTGTTTGATTAGCAAGGAGCAGTGCAGCCACAGGTACAAACGATCATCAATGCTAAAGGGAATCAGTGATCTAACTGCCCCTTTCACTTGGCCTGCTCATTAAGAATTTCGCCTTATAAGCAGACACATGAATATGGCTTTGAAGTAATTGCTTCCTTTTAGCATTTAATGTTGTCATCATTTTGATACAATTAACGGAGTAAACTCAGGGCCGTCTTAACAGCATCATAACAGCAAGTAGCGTATTTGGACCCCTGGTCTGATAGCAAAACAGAAAGATACATAGGCATCAGAAATATCATGGTCCCCTATTCTCCTGGGCCCTTGGCCAGTCCCCATTGTGCCCATATGTTAAAACGTCTCTGAGTAAACTCGGTAGAAAAGACTCGATTGAAAAATAATGGCAGAGGAAATGTAAGTACTGTATTTGGGAATATGGGAATCAGCTAATATTTTTGAGGAGGCACAAAAACAGCCAGCCCCTGACACTTCCATTTGAACATCTGCTTTCTGTCAGCAACTCTAAGACACATACACTAAAAGATATATTGTATACTAAATAAACAATTGGTGTATAAATAAACTATTACATAACCTGTCTTGTTAAAATAGAGAAAAATCATCATGGTAACAGTATGTGATGCAAACATGATTAAAATTGTGAGTCTTATTTAAGAGAAATTCAATATTGGCTCAGCCATTTCTTTTAAATACAGACAATGGTGAAATCAGGAGCAAAATGTAAAAGGTATACACTGCAGGTGGTCAGGGGAAAATAATGTGTTTACTGGGACAGTTTGCTTACCTTTACTACAAAAAAGTTGTCAGTTTTCTTATTTCAGTATAAGTCAGTGCCCTGCTTACCCTAACCCTAACCCTAACCTCAGCTGATTGAGGGTTTTGAAAACACTACAAGTACAGGCAGACTAAAACGAAAGAAGTTGAATATGCAAACTAACAGCTGTTGAGATGGCCAAGGATAATTAATAATATATTGATTAGGCACTTCGAAACTCAGTACTCATTCAAATGCATGTTTTATTTCTAAAATCGGACATTTCCTTAAGCAGCTCAAATAAAGTTGTCGAGTTGATGTTTTGCGTATGCTAATTCTATCGGTAGCGGCAAAGTGATTATCACCGCAGGCTCACAGCTTCTGGGGCTAGCAGATGCTGTATCAGGGTACTCTGATCCTACCCCTCATATCCCGAAGACTTTTTGGTGATTCCTCAATGCGAGAGAGCATCTGTGTGCACCCGATGGTGTCGGGAAACGCTCTGATCTGTCAATAACAAAATGGATTAAGCGGGGTCGAAAATTGATGGAGCTGGTCACTCGTTCGCACTTGTACACCTTTAAAAGGCAGATCGTCCGCTCCAAACTCAGATTCCCAGACTCCAGTCGGGTGTAGACGTTGCTATAGTAATCATAAAGAAAAACAAAAAGCCGGACGATTCTAAAGTAACAATTAACTAGAAAACGACACTATAACGATAAAAGGCGCCCGGCCAAAAGCGCCTTGTAACGGATGGCCGCGGTACGACATCTTACAGTCAACCAGAGGCGGGGTCACAGTTCACCATGGCAGGGCACTATCAGGTGACGGCGAGCCGCTGTGTGCCTCTGTAGGCGCTGCAAAGTCAAGCGAAAGGAACTGCGACCGTCATGAGTGAAAGCAAGGAAAAGCTTGAAGATGAGGACGACGAAGAGGATATCCTAATGAGTGACGATGACGACGACCTAGACGCCTTCACCGATGGAGACGCCGACAGCAGTTGCGAAGACGGCGGTACCTCATAATTTACATAAATACTAACAACTGCATGAGTGCTTATAACTGTGGAAAGTCTTATAATGGAATTGAGTGACACGCACTAAAACTGTTTATTGTTTAAATCTATTCCAGAGTTAGGGAAACTGAGTGGATTCCCTAAAGTTCAAGGTTATTACACCAAAACGAAACACAGCAATTTCAATAATACTAATCAAAGATCCTAGTTAACCATGTCTTTAGGTTTCTGCTACGTTACCGTCAAAGACTCATTCCAGTCAGCGTGCGCTTAGCGTTCCATATCTGGCTAGTAGCAACCACTACAGTCCTCTAAGGACTGAAGAATTCCGAATTACAATAATTAATGTAAGATCTGAAGCCGCACAGAAAAAGCGACAAAGTCAATTTGTTCAAAACAACCAAGTATGCGGCACGACTAGTTTTGACTTTCAAAAGAACACTTTAGCAGACCGAGAGGCACTGCTGTAAGTTAGCACTGCAAAGAAAGCGAGCTCGCGTAAACCTGACACAAAACTATGCAATGACGTCACCCCCTCTTCCTTACGTCCTCAGCCGCGATTGCGCTCTAACGCCACAGTCTAAAGCTTGAGTTCAGCAAGCTGCTCCCTCGTTTTTTTGGAGTTGACTAGTTTTTCGGACTAAGAAAGTTGTACAATTCTTCAATGACCACTTCAAAAATATCACTTCGTTGTACTTTACTGCAGTAGACTCCATAGGATATTTCTCAACACTGAGTGACTCTAAGTAGTTGGCTTTTTATAATTTATATTATTTCTCAGGTCTTGGGTTGCTGAACACATATTTCAGTCATGAAGGTACAGCTGTGAAAAGTCTTTGAGTGATACTTTAAGATCTCGGATATCAAATGTTAAGTCATAGTGGGGAAAAAAGTCAATGTTACTTTGCCTAATTGGCTGTATTTGTTTTGTGTCACAATTAGTCTATTAATTTCCAAATAACTGTAATTAATGTGTTAAAACTATCATATTAAACTACAGCTTATAGGATTATGAACAAATACATTGTAGGTATAACAAAGTAGATTTATAAAATAAGAAAAATCTGTAACAACAGTTCACAAAGAACCCATATTTTCTTGTTTTGCAAGACTGTACTGTATTAATGCTTCCAGATCATCACTTCCTTGAAATCAGGCTATTTCTGTCATTAATGTTACCTGATATAAATTAAGCTTTACTTTCATCGATTCACTGACACTGCTTGACCTCACAGATAGTGACTGGACTCCTGGAGCTCTGAGGTAGCAATACTAAGTAAGCACTCTACCACATTTATGTCAAAAAAACAAAATGTTAAATTTCATTATTTGTATTTACTGAACTGCCTTTTATTCCACGATCTATCCCATTCATGTCTGTCACTTGATATATAGAATTTCTTGGACTGGTGTTTCTCCAGCCTTTTCTCTTTTTGGTCATTTTTCACAAGCACACAGCTTCTGACAATATATCTAAGAATAACTCAGGAACATAAGTGCTTTAATTAGGGCAGGGCGCACTGGAGGGATCATAACCCTTAGATGGCCTGGTCAGTTCACCTTGACATGTTGTCACTGTGTTCCTCACTGGGACAAGCAGATGGAAAGTGGACAGAAGTGAGTTTCCTTATTAATGCTGTTTATAGACATATAGTGAGTCATGCTAAAATTGGTGATCTCTCGATCCTTCTTTATTACTCAGTTTTGTTGTTGTTGTTTTACCATTTTGTCAAGTCGAATTCTTCTTGACCTGATGGAATTTAGCATGCCAAGGTTTTTTATCCAAAACTGCTTCCCTGTGTTCCTTCATGATCCTATGCGTAGTTTGTAATGTGATCTATCCATCAAAGTCTATGTTGTCCTCTGCTCCTTTTGCCTTCAATTTTCCCCAACATGAGATTCTTCTTCAAGGATACTTTCTTCTTATTATGTGACTGAAGTATTTGAGCATTTCCTTGACAAATCTTCCATCAGAATACTAGTCATATTTCTTAAAGTACAGATTGGTTGTATCTCCTTGCTGTCCAAGGAACTCTCAGTAGTCTTCTCCAGCACCAAAGTTGAAAGCATTGATTCTTTTGCATTTAGCTTTAGTGATAATCCTTCTCTTACTGCCATAAATCACCATTGGAAACAGCATAGTTTTAACAATACAGACCTTTGCTGAGCATGTTTTGTCTGTGCTCCTTACCGTCTTATTTAAATTTGCCATAGCCGTCCTTCCCAGAAGCAAGTGTCATTTAATTTCATAGCTGTAGTCTCCATCTGCAGCAATCTTGGAGCCAAGCAAAGCAAAATCTGTTACTGCTTCTACTTCTACTTCCTGCTTCTTCATCTGTTAGCAGAGAACTGACTGGACTGGTTGACATAATCTTGGTTTTCTTGATTTTGAGCAATTTGCAAGCCACTTAATCCACCACTTTTGTTACATCAGCAAGGATAGTGAAAGAGCAACAGCAAGCTCACATTAATAAATGTTGCTAGAAAGGAAAGATTTCCCTTGATGCCAACATTTAATGTGGCTTTGGAAATATGTGCTTAATGGGCCGAGAGACATGTTATGTGGACATAGAGTTCCAGAGTGCTCTTAAAATTTGGACATACAGTGAAAGTTTCAAAAATAACAAGTGTTACCATATTTATTTATCCATATTTATTTAATGCTCTGTAACCTGTGTTTTGGTTGATGTTTGGTGTATATTAATTCCATTTTAGTTGTGCTTGTTTGGAGATTAAAGATGCATTTGCAGCATCCTTTTCCTTCCAGGGGTGGACTTTAGGAAGAACATGCTTACAGTGTATCAGAAAGACTCCTGCATAGCTGGATCAGCCTCCTGCTCTGGCAAAATGAAAATGTATTAGGTGGGTGCAGATGAAGGATGAATAGAAAAATGTAGTTACTTTTAAAGTTTTTAGCTTTGCATTTCAGACTAGGTCCTAGCCATTTTATCAATGCAAAAGAACATTGCCTGTATAGCTTAAAGGCAAAGGTACTGAAGTGCAGACTACATGGCTGGGAGTTTATATTCTATTGTTAATTTACTGTGTTACCCTGAGCATGTTAGCTAACTTGTCAATGAATCAGTAAGTATGGGAGCAATTTTTGCTTCTGTAAGAAATTTTGAGTTGTGTTCCTTATAGAAAGGAGCTATATGAAGGTAACCCATAATGCTTCCAAAATTCTCAGAAATTTAATAAGACTGTTAATGCTGCTTTTAGCTCTTTATTTAAAAGAAACCTTTTAGCTGGATAACATGTAAATAAAAATGCAATATATCCAACCATATTTAATCTTGGTGTATATATGTAAAGTGTATTCTTTTGAATTGAAACGAGTTATCAGTAAGAATAATGTGAAATCTGAGCATATATTGTTGTCATTATTAGATGCTTTCAGTTTTCATCTGTTTATGCCATTCACTCAAGTACAGTATTTTTTTGTGGTTTTCATCAGTTGTATGCAGTTCCCTTTTAATGTCCGCAGATGTATACTGTTACTTTTGGGCTTCTGAGCTGTACAAAAAGACAGCCAGGATGGAACTGGGCAAGGAGACTTTTTTTTCTGGCACATGAAGGAAGAGTATTTACAGCTTTATTCAGACACACAACAAACTTAACAACTCCTCAGTTATTTTGCTCCAGAAACAATTCCTTCTGATTAAAAAACTAATGTCATTTAGTTGAATGAAGGGAGCGAAGCCGCAGGGGGTCTGCATAGGACAGAGAACAAAATAATGTGTGAGTGAGCTCGCTTTAAAGCTTCATAACAGCATGTGATATGTGAGTTATGTGATATTGTCTGCTGCCGATCCTGCATGGGTAAAGTTTTTGAAAGTGTTTTTCTCTTGTATCTGCCTGATTCTCCTTTAATGTTTTGAGTACCAAGATGAAAGAGTAGAGGTGGGGGTAGGGATAGTTTTCAGTATTCAGTGCTGTAGGGGCTGTGAATTGACAGAGTGAAGTGGATAACCAAAATGAGAGCTGGTACACATCTAAAAGTACCAGTAGTCAATGCAAAACACAGCGCTTGCTAACCATTGAGCTTTACTTCTTCCTTGCATTTCACTGAACTTTTCATTTCACAATGTGAACACATCTCTTTTTTCCAGGCCAGGATATCGCCTGCCCTGTCTTCGGTCAACCATCCACCCAATTGATAACTGGTGCTATTCGCCTGGCCTGTCAATCACTTTTGCCGCATTCTTCATTTGCATAAAGCACACTCTCAGCACAGCTGAGAGCATGTCATTAATGTATATCGACAAATACAAAATATGTCGACAAATAAAAAAACATGTTGGCTAATTTTCTTTTTTCTATATCAACACCAAATTCCAGTCAAATCTGTCAAGGCATTTTTGAGATTTTGGAGTGTTTAGTTTTTCTTTTGTAGGTTTTTTTTTCACCTGTAAATAATTGATGTGATGTGAAGTGAGTGAGAGAATGAGTCAGTCAACTTTGCTTTTTATATATGGAATTGCATTATATTTATATATATATTTATATATATATATATATATATATATATATATATATATATATATATATATATATATATATGGAAGTGAAGGTCTGTGATACAGTTTGCATATTTGTAGACAGTCCACGAAGGAAGAAAATGAATCAAGTATCTTAAAATAGTTTTAGTGTGACAAGTAGCATGTGAGATCAGGTTAGAGTCGATTGTTTGCTGACATTTGGGCATGTACCCAGCATATGCAGACTTAAAACGAAGGACACCTTAAAATAAGAGACTTTCTGAAAAACACTTTCGGAGCCCTATCTTATTGATCCACCTCCCCCTTGTATGCCTACTCTGTCATTTGCTATATATTTCCTTTGATTCCTGTATGTCTAATCATTTGCCTCTGATAATGACATCTGGTAGGTTGTTGAAAGACTAAGAATTAAAAAACTATTTTAAGATACATGATTCATTTTCTCCCATTTGTGGATTACTAGCTACATATATAGGACACCAGGGGATGCAACAGCCACCCAAGCCCGACATGGACAGACTAGACTCTAGGCACAAGTCTTTGCAACATACATGTGCCATAAACGGCACACTGCACTTTCTTTCCTTTCCACCTCCACTCTTCCACTGGCAAGCTTTGTACCTCTTCCGACTCTTCCATCCCGACTCTGGCTGACTAAGTGAAGTGAGGTGGCTCCCTTTACGCTGCACCTGGGAGCAGTTCAGGTGGCTCTTCAGCATTATCTGCAAGTACTATAGGTGTGGTGGAAAACCAAAATAGGGCTCTACAGCTTCCCCTATCGGCTCCCATGGAACCCAACAGGGTTGCAGTGAACTCCAACCCCCATCGTGTGCTGTGAGAATCCTTAGAGCAGTGTTTCCCAAACTCGGTCCTGGGGACCCCTGTGGCTGCAGGTTTTTGGTCCAACCAGCTTCTTTTTTTAATTGAACTCCCGGGCTAATTAAGTGAACTGATATTTCAAGTTCTGTGTTTAGGGAACTAATATAGAAATTAGAAAACTAAGTTTGCGAAAAAAAAATATTAAAATGTACCAAGTAGTTATATAGGAATGTTTTTTGTTTTCTTTTTAACAGTATTTTCATCTTGATTTTCCTTCTACTTTTCTAGGTGTTCTAATTGTTTAATTAATCCATTATTTACTAATTAGTGGGTCTGACTCTAAAGTAGTTGTAGCCTTTGATTATTCAGTGTTGTTTGCCTGGGTGTCTGATCTGCTTGTTTTAAATTGTCATTATTAAGATACAACGAATGGGGAAAAACTGCACAGAGAAAGGGCAAAGTATAATGAAATCAACAAAAGAGAGTTAAGCATTTAAGTCTATAGCAAAAGCACAAATATTTATAAATGTCTTATAAATGTAAAAATCATGTTGCTGTGCTTTTCTCAATGTCGAATAAAAGAAAAAATAATACCAGCTAATTAAATGAAATCAGTGTTATCAGGTGTTGTCACTGATTAAGAATCCGGTTGGAACAAAAACCTGCAGCCACAGGGGGTCCCCAGGACCGAGTTTGGGAAACACTGCCTTAGAGCCATAGCAACCGATGGGGGCTGGCATGTAGCACTTTGGGAGAGACAGCATCCTGTGCTCATTTGGTCCCCAGGTCCTTCCCGTATATTGGCCTTTCAGCAGGGAAAGGGCCACGGTCATCTGTCACAATATATATAAACACACATGCATACAGTGTAAAGCTTGGCTCATTTTAGTATTATATAGGGGTTTGTTAATGGTTAGCCTATTTCAAAATTCCAAAATGTCCCAGTGGAGTGTGACTGGTTGGGTTCATGAGTGAGTTTTGTGATGGACTAGTGCCCTGTACAGGTCTCTTTCCAGGCTTGTGTAGGAAAATGTTATGCAAGGCAGTGACATGTGCACACATACGTACACTCACTCACACAGGGGCCAATATAGAGTTGCCAGTCAACTTATTATGCTTGTCTTTGGACATGAGGGAGGAGAACCAGAGTACCCACAGGATTACCCATTAAGGAAACGGCAGGACATGTAGTCTCAATGCAGACAATGATCTGATATGTGATTTGAACCTGGAATCAGTGAAGCAGCAGTGCTAATCACTGCAACACCCCATGTATATGTAGAGTATGTCAAGTGCACAATGTTTTCATGCCACTGAAGACCATTCCTGTGCTGGTTTCTTTAAATGTGGCATTTACATGTTCTTCCTAGTCATGTTATGTATTTCCTCTGGTCACTTTCTTTTCCTAGATCACCCCAAACATGAATCAGCTCAGTTGCAGAGCATACATGAGTACTGTAGTATTGCTGGTAAATCTATTTGACAGAATCCTTTATAGGAGGCAATTTACAAAATACATCAGGGTGTAACCCATTAATAAGTCTGCCTTTTTAATCAGCATGTTGATTCAGTGGGCCTATCTTGAAGTGATGTTATCAGCCCAGCACACCACAGTGTAGAAATTACACGAACAATCACTGATTTGTAGAATTTGGGAAGGATGTTACTATTTACAAAAAAGGAATGCAGTCTTCTAAGACATAAGCACCTGTGTACTTTCTTGTATAGTTCTTCTGTGTTGTGAGACTAGTCCAACCTGTCATTAATCTGGACCTCCAAGTACTTATAGGAACCACCTCTACGTCTACTCCTTGAATAGTGACCGAACATAGAGGCTGTTTGGTGTGGCGAAAGGCAATAACCAGCTCCTTGGTTTTGCTGATGTTTTTAGTTGCAGATAATTCTCTTTACAACAAGAAACAAAATTTTCCACCCGACTGCTGTGCACTGTTTCATCCCCCTTATCTTGCTTGCAAAATTTCTGCAAGTCACATGACCCGCTATTACGTTTATAGCCTGAATTGTACAAAGTGAAAAGAAAAGGAGACAGGACTGTTCCTTGTGGTGCCCCAGTGTTGCCCACATCCACACCAAAAACACAGTCTCTGAGCCTCACAAACTACGGCCTGCCTGACAGATAGCCCATAATCCAGGATATTATAGGCTCATCCACCTGCATATCTCTGAGTTTACCCCTTGACAAGGATGGCTGGATGGTACTGAAGGCACTGAAGAAATCAAAAAGCTTAATCCTCTCAGTGCTGCAAGCTTTATCCGGGTGAGAAGAAGCCTTATGGAGCAGAGAGATAATTGCATCCTCCACTTGAATATTTGTCCCATAGTCAAACTGCAGTGGGTCCTGGTGGTCTACCAGAGGAGGACTCATATAGTCCAGGACCAGCCTCTCAAAGGTCTTCATGATGTGAAATGTAAGTGCTACTGGTCTGTAGTCATTAGGTGAAGAGGTGCCTGCCCATTTGAAACAGGAACAATGCAGGATGTTTTCCACAGCAGCTGCACTTTCTGGAGCCTTAAGGACAGACTGAACAGGTGACAAACACTATACCACAAACTTAGTTAGCATAGGCCTTAAGAATTTGAGAACTGACTCCATATGGCCCCACAACGTTTTCTATTTGTAGCTGCCTCAGTTGTCTCCTTACTTGGTCTTCAGTTGTGGACAGCCCATACTTATGGTCAGGGCTGAACTTTCCACTGGCCGTTCCAATTGACATGGTGGAAGTTGTTGATGTAGTAGGGTTTGGGGAGACTGGTCATTGGAAGAAGGTGGCAGTGGGAGAAAAAATATATTAAAAAATAGGCCCACACACTTGGTAACAACTGCATGTACAGTCCAACAAGGTGGCTTCAGCATAATATAAAGCATTTAAAGTATTAATTGCCTACTTGTTTAACACTCCATAGACTCAATAGTGTATGTTAGTTGTGGTACAAAAGTTAACTCAATGATTTTATTCCCTTTCAGAAACAAATTATGTTTCCCTCTACACTGGAATGGGCACATACTTTGAAATAAATTAACATTTTAAAACACTTAATGAATAGATCTAACACTTAGCAAAATAAAAATAAGGCAATTTTGAAAGAACAGTAACTTTCCAACTGAGAAAACTGAACTGCATTTGGGTTTGCGACATTAGGGGCTATTGGAAGTGTAGTTACTCTTCTTGTCCTCTTTCTTTACAAACATTTTCTATTTAATAATGAGGCAAAAATAATAATGAAATGTCACAATTAAATAGCGAAAGCACCAAAATACAGCCCTATGACCAGACAGTCTGCGGTGTGCTCTTCATCTTTTCTAGACAGGTGAGCAAGTTTTTTCACCGGTGTACATGCACCTTTTTTTTTTTTTTTGGATGTAGATTCAAAATACTAGTGGTTTGATGTGAATAGTGAGCTTTTGGTATAACAGAATAATTTTTTGAGAGAATGGTTTCAAATACTGAAGGATTTGTATATTATTAAGTAGTTAAAGTATGCAATGCAAATTAAATGTTGAAAGCACAATTTAATTAATGGTTTTTCAAATACATTAATGCAATCACAGCAATATTTAAAAACATATTATGCTCCATGTACAAACTTCAGTCCCTCTTGACTCATCACTGAAAAACCATGTTTAGAAAGTAAGAAGGATATATACTTATTTGGTGGAAAGGTGTATATACACAGTCATGGCCGAAATTATTGGCACCTCTGGAATTTTCCCAGACAATGCACCATTTCTCCCAGAAAATTGTTGCAATTACAAATGTTGTGGTATACACATGTTTATTTCCTTTATGTGCATTGGAACAACACAAATAAACAGAGAAAAAAAGGCAAATCTGACATCATGTCACACAGAACTCAGAAAATGGGCTGGACAAAATTATTGGCACCTTTTCAAAATTGTGGGTAAATCGTTTTATTTCAAGCATATGATGCTCATTTGAACTTAACTCTGGCAAGAAACAGGTGCTGGCAATATAGCAATCACACCTGAAGCCAGTTAAAATGGAGTAAAGCTGACTCAACCTTTCTGTTGTGTGTCTGAGTGTGCCACACTAAGCACGAAGAACAGAAAGAAGAGCAGAGAATTGTCTGAGGACTTGAGAACAAAAATTGTGGAAAAATATCAACAATCTCAAGGCTACAAGTACATCTCCAGAGATCTTCATTTTCCTTTGTCCACTGTGCGCAACATAATCAAGAAGTTCACTACACATGGCACTGTAGCTAATCTCCTTGGACATGGACGTAAGAGAAAAATTGATAAAAGACTACAACGAAGGATAGTCCGAATGGTGGATAAACAGCCCCAATCAACTTCAAAACATATTCAAGCTGTTCTGCAGGCTCAGGGTGCAACAGTGTCAGCTCAAACTATCCGTCAACATCTGAACGAAATGAAACGCTATGGCAGGACAGCCAGGAGGACCCCACTGCTGACACAGAAACATAAAAAAGCCAGACTGGAGTTTGCCAGAATGTACTTGAGGAAGCCAAAATCCTTCTGGGCAAACGTCTTGTAGACAGATGAGACCAAGGTAGAGCTTTTTGGTAAAACTCATCATTCTACTGTTTACAGAAAACGGAATGAGGCCTACGAAGAAAAGAACACAGTACCTACAGTCAAACATGGTGGAGGTTCTAAGATGTTTTGGGGATGTTTTGCTGCCTCTGGCACTGGATGCGTTGACTGTGTGCAAGGCATCATGAAATCTGAAGACTACCAAAAGATATTGGGGTTCAACATAGGGCCCAGTGTCAGAAAGCTGGGTCTGCGTCAGAGGTCATGGGTGTTCCAGCAGGACAATGACCCCAGAAATACCTGTAAAATCACCCAGAAATGGTTGAAGACAAAGCACTGGAGAGTTCTGAAGTGGCCAGCAATGAGTCCGGATCTAAAGATTGAACACTTACGGAAAGATCTCAAAATTGCTGTTGGGAGAAGGCGGCCTTCAAATCTGAGAGACGTTGAGCAGTTTATAAAAGAAGAGTGGTCGAAAATTCCAGTTGAGAGGTGTAACAAGCTTGTTGATGTTTATAGGAAGAGCTTGACTTCAATTATTTTTTCCAAAGAGCGTGCAACCGAATTTTAAGTTGAGGGTGCCAACAATTTTGTCCAGCCCAGTTTTTGTGTTTTGTGTGAAATGATGTCAGATTTTGCTTTTTTTCTCTGTTTTTTGTGTTGTTCCAATGCACATAAAGGAAATAAACATGTGTATACCAAAACATTTGTAATTGCAGCAATTTTCTGGGAGAAATGGTGCATTTTCTGGGAAAATTCCAGGGGTGCTGATAATTTCGGCAATGAGTGTATATTATTAAAATGTTTTGAAATGTCTGATGCTAATAAAAGAATTCATTACTGGTTGGCAGAGAGAAATAGAAGTCTAGTACTGGGAAACAGCTATAAAAGAAAAATTGCACAATTTATTTTTATATAGCACTCTTCATTAAAGCCAACTTCATAGCACATACAGGCTATTATTTTACAAAAATATGTTTTGAGGCCAGTTTTTCAAGTGACAGGGCTGTTGAAAGCTACAGGTTATCCTAGCAGCAAGTTGTGTGAGAAAGAAGCAGAAGAGATGAAGAAAAAGGTTTGGGGTTGCACCCCGTATATTAATATTAGTGTCTCAAAAATAGTGTCTCAATGCATGCAGAGTAGTCTGAAACGACTGAGTCCAAGACGGGACTAACTGGGGAAGGCAAGAGGCTGGCTTTATAGGTGGTGGAAAGGAAGAGCAGGGTGCAATGTGGAACAGGCGGAAGTGAGGTCAGTGGGAGGTCATAGTCTGGAGACAGAAGTGGAACCTGGTTGGAGTTTAAGTGGTCTTTCCTTCTGGTGATCTGCAGTGGAAGGAGAAAAGACTTTCGTCAACCCTTGACTCTGCATTTTACCCTTAGTTAAGGCCATTGACTGTTTCCCATGCTCATGCGTGTGACAAGTGCAAGTCACTAACCAATCATAATTAGGATGCTAATCTATACTAATAAAAGGCAAAGCCCTCACTCACTCACTCACTCACTGACTCACTCACTGACTCATCACTAATTCTCCAACTTCCCGTGTGGGTGGAAGGCTGAAATTTGGCAGGTTCATTCCTTACAGCTTCCTTACAAAAGTTGGGCAGGTTTTATATCGAAATTCTACGCGTAATGGTCATAACTGGAAGCAGTTTTTCTCCATTTACTGTAATGGAGATGAGCTTCAACGCCGTGGGGGCGGAGTTTCGTGTGACATCATCACGCCTCCCACGTAATCACGCAGTACATAGAAAACCAGGAAGAGCTCAAAAAAGCGCTTAAGAAAACATGCATTATATAATTGAGAAGGCAGCGAAACAATAAGAAGCGGCGAAAGTGACATATACAACCATATTCATGAGTTCTGTTACTTCGGAAACAAAGCACGATGTAAACCTACACTTTAAATTAAGTTCATAGACAGGCTGCCGCTGGCGTTTGTAATTTAGTGCCTGCCCATATAAGGCCGTCCGTCAGCGGCAATCCAATAGCAAACTGCCACGGGTAAATATTCACGGGTGAAGGACTGTGCTTATGGAGAGGAAGATGAGATGGTCAGGGTGGTGTTTGACACAAACTCAGCGAAACTGCGAGAGAAAGTTTTAAGTGCCAGGACTAAGGTAACATTAAATACAGCCACGGACATAGCACGAGATGGCACCAGCACAGCTGGGAACCTTCGATGCAAGTACACCGAGTGGCTCACGTGAACTGGCGAGTGCACAGATAAAAGCAACAGTTCCAAAGAGCTGAACAAAACCGAATTACACAATTGAAAAGGCAGCAAAAATATGAAGCGTCTGATAAGCATATTCATAAATCCAGCTACTGCGGAAACAAAGCACACGGTGGAAAAAGTCAATGTCCCGCTAAAGGAAGACAGTGTAAAAAACCCGTGCATGCAGTGTGTCAGGTCTCAGATAAAGAAGAAGACGAGCTGTTTATTGATGCAGTAAGAAGCGAATCGATGAATGAAACCTGTCATCTTTACAGCGATTGACAAACACGGAATGTACCTTGAACACAACACATCCTACAAATACGAACCTGATTGAAAGAAATAATGATAATCAAATCCTTGATGACAGCAACACTCAGTAACACTCACAAAACAAATACTGTATATTGACAGTCATGTTACGTTATTTTTAAAATGTTCCCTTTTCTTTTCTACCTTTTTAACACACTACTTCTCGCTGCGATCGCGGGTATATATATATATGTATATATATATATATCCCGCTCTACATACTCGAATAATGGATACTTTATTCGCCATCAATGATTGTTTTGGTAAAGCCATACTCAGTGTATTCATTAGATGAGCGGTAAAAAGTAAGAGCGAGGGAGGATGACTCATTGAGGCATGCAGGCTGTAGTCGCTCAACTCTATCTGAATTGCGCGATCACATTTGAAAAACATATCTTTTCAAGTTCTATTTAGTCCATATGTGTCAAACTCAAGGGCGCGGGCCACATCCGCCCGGCGTGTAATTATATCCAGCCGCGAGATCATTTTATATACTGTATTATTGTTATTAAAGCCGGGTATATGAAGCGCTGGTAACACAATAAACTACAGATCCCATAATGCAGCGCTTCAGCTGCCTTGCATCAGGGTAACCTGAATGCAATTCAGAAGATACAGAAAACAGCATAATTAAATAAGAATCTGACACTTCAGCGGACGTTTTAACCCGTGCACAATCACAAAGTGATTTCAAGTGAAGCTGCTTTTATGGGAGACACAAATGCACCAGTTCACCTTGCCCCACTTTCCCTGTTGCCAAGTAATGTTAAACCAAGTCGTCACTACGGTGTTCCCAAATCGCACTTTGCTGATAAACTGAGCGCACTGCGCACTGAGTTTGCACGGCGCTTTGGTGACTTTGATGAACAAAAAAAGTCCGTCTACATGCGGCTCCGAACCTTGTGCATGTTTGGTAGCACATATCTGTGTGAGAAGCTCTTCTCAGTGATAAAGACTAACAAAACAGCACACAGGAGTCGCCTCACTGATGAGCACCTGCAATCCATCCTGAGAATCTCCACAACACAGAACCTCACAGCAAACAGAAACGAACCTGTGGCCAAAAAGATGCCAGGCGTCCAGCTCTAAAATGACATATGAGCAAAGACAACTGAATGATTTGATTTGTTATTGCACGTAAGAGCGGAGTCAACGTTTTAACAAACAGCGTATTGCACTGATACTGAAATAGCTGTGTGTGTATATATGTAGATATGTATGTATATATATATATATATGTATTTGTGTGTATATATGTGTGTGTATATATGTAGATATATATGTATGTATATATGTGTATATGTATATATATATATAACTGTATATATATATGTGTATAGATGTGTGTATATATATATATATATATTTATATATATGTTTATATGTATATATATATATATGCCAGCAACACTCATGACAATTACAAAACAATTACATTGTCAATCATGTTACATTATTATTAAAATGTTTCCTTTTCTTTTTACTTCTCCGCTGCCAATCGCAGGTATTTTGCTATATATATATATATAAATAGATAGATATGACAACAACACTCATATCAATGACAAAACAATTACATTAACAATCATCTTACGTTATATTTAAAATGTTTGCTTTTCTTATATATATATATATACATTCGATTCCTGTTAATCGGACCACGTCGGGACGCGATCATTTTGGTCCTAATAACCGGCTGGTCCGATTACACGAACATACCCTATACATGTGCAACCAAGACGGGACGTGCTAAATGTCATTATGACTTTTATTGTGCTGCACACGTGTATGGCGAACGTACAAGCAGGAACTACGTACATGTACATGTACGGTTGCTTTAAACTTTGTTTAATGAAAAAGAAATCTACAGATTCTTCGAAACGATCTACACAACACTCATCATGCGAAGCACAATAAAAAAGGTTACATTACCAAATTCCAGTCAACGTTTGAAGAACTTGTCTAGTGTGATCTGACGCATTCTGTTGATGTACTGCACTTGTTTACGCTCGACTTCATGTTGCAGGCGTGTTCAACCCCACTGGTTTGCACTTGGTACAAATTTTCCGACTTCCTGACCTTTGATAAAAGCATAAATTCTCCTGTGGAGCCCAGGGATCCTCCCGATGTCACTGACCCGCTTAACATCCGCTTTCTGCGGGCGACTTGTGGCTTCTTTCACATTCTTTGGTCTGATTAAACGGAATTTTGGTGCAAATAAGTGAACAATATTAGGCTTATTTAATAAGATCTGTTTCGGTTCTTTAGGATTCGGTCCGAATAACAGTGACAAAACAATTACATTGACGATCATGTTACATTATTTTCAAAATGTTTCCTTTTCTTTTTCATTACTTCTTTAACACACTACTTCTCCACTGCGAAGCGCGGGTATTTTGCTAGTATATTAAGTTAATATGTATTACAATGTATCATCTCCGTTTATTAGTGTTGCATTGTCTACAAAAAAAATGTATATTTTTTACACAAGACTGTTTTGTGTCTATGTGTACGTGTGTGTGTATGTATGTGAGCAATGCTGTTTTTATTTGTACGTGTATGTTTTTATTTATATATATATGTGTGTGTGTGTGTGTCTACATATATATATATATGTGTGTGTGTGTGTCTACATATATATATATGTGTGTGTGTGTAGTTATTGTCACTGTGCTGTCATAGTGTCTTTTACAGTTTATTGCATTTTGAAAATATATTTATAAAATTGATGGTTGCACCCAAATCGGTTTGATGAGGAATGGGAGCCACTACAGAGAAAGCATTTAGTACTACTCTCCTTCATGCCTGGCCATGGTGATAGACCATCAACATCTGCCAAAGTAAGTACCAGCTTTCCTGTGAAAGCATCACACACAACCAGAAGTACAGGCTAAGCTCTTCCCCCAGATCCAAGGTCCAGCCATTTACCAACAACCCCATAATGCAGGAACGCCACAAATAGGCATGCAGTGCTGCTGGTCAACCTGAAGAAGCATGGCACTGCATTTGGAGAGGTTTTGGATAGGGGAAGGAGACCCATGGTGCCAGATGTTGTACCAATTTATTTCTTTGTGTTATGAAACATGAAACTTTAGACAGGTACAGTGGACATGTCTGGGAACACCTCAGATGTGAAAAACTGCGCTGGCATTACTTGTACATGAGACATACTGTTTCAGAAAATAGAAAAGTTAAAACATTACTGTTAACACCTATTTTTTTTTTTACTTTAGGAGCATTTTCTAAGTAAAGGTATGTTTAAATTTGACACAAACTCAGATTCTATCACACTCAAGAAGATATCTGTCAGGTTTTAGTGAAAAATGGACTGTCCTGACTTTATTTTTGGAATAATAGGGCTTTATTTTGGGGTACCAACCTCATGTGGAAAGAGAGAGAGGAAACAGAGAGATTGCTGAAAAATGTTTCCTGCATGTAAGAGATTTTAAATGAAGCCATGAGCATTGGGGTCTTGTGAAATGGGGGCACAGTACCAGGTCAAGGGTTATCTGGGTCTCTGCTCTTGTATACAGAAAGAAAAAAAAACTTTCCTGCTTTAGGTTGGGGTTACCAATATTGCAGTCACTAACAGCAGTCCTTAGGTCATCCCTGACCCCCAGTCACGTGTGTCATCCAGGTAACTAACTACCTTTTTCAGTTGTCATTTAGTTTACAGTTAATAAATATGCGCACTTCACAAAGGATGAATGAGTGTACAGCAATCAACCGAGTGAACATTGAAATTTGGCAAAATGAGAGGAGTTCATTACATATATCAACATTGTCTAATGGCTAACATGTCTAAATAAATCAGTGTTACGGTAAATGGGTGTTGGACCATAGAAAACAAGAAGGTGAGCCTTCTCATATCCATCCAGACATCCATTATCCATCCCACTATATCCTAACACAGGGCGCAAGGCAGGAAACAAACCCCAGGCAGGGTGCCAGTCCACCACGCCTTCTCATATCTTGTAAGAGAAATAGTGGATGCGTGAGGCCTATATAAAGCAGTATAGCCTCTATGTTATTCTTTTATTGGTACTTTATTGGTACAAAAATGAAGAAAGAGGCTCTGCTCTGCTACTAAATTCATTGGAACTGTAAGTCTTTCATGGGTTGTGCTGTCATAGAAGCAGAGATTTAGACTTATAGTGTTTTCCAAAAAATAATCACAAACTAGAGTTTCTAAAGAGCAATGTTTTGTATTCATTTTAAGCAATATACTCTTCAGTAATAAATTAAGAAGATAATACCAGAGCAGATTCATTAAAATTCAGAAAAATAAAAACTTTCATTATGTTCAAAGGATTTTAAATTTGTGAGCATAGGTTGGTTGGGGGCATACGCTGATAACATGTTGCCACACCCACCACACAACGAACCACTTGGTTTGGGACCCGAGTGCAGCAGGTGACACCTCAGCACCACACTGAAACTGTGTGAGGTTTTTTACAGTGGCTGATATATTGTTTAAAAAACCATATAGCCTAATAACATAACACATGGCATATTTTTTTTTACCTTCTATTCACAGAAGTTTTAAAATGGATGTGGGTCACTTTAACGCATCAATGGATATAAACAAAAAGAATGATAACAACTAACAAGACCTGTGGTGCCACCCATCCCATATCTCCCTTACTGTTTATATGGTGCAGTTTTGTGTATATACCCAGAGCCTGTTATAAGCAGACATTTTAATTATATTCTTATTATTCAGTATCATATCATATAAAACAGCTTCAGGATCTCAATAAAAACATTTTTAAATAGAATTTGTTATGGGGTGAGGATTCGAGAACCATGGTCTTCACAGTCATGAGCAGCTAGTCTTTTCTGTGGTCTGGATTAAAACAGTTTGTGGTGCTATGGGGTAAGGCTTACAAAAAGCGCTGATACACACAAAAGTGTAACATATCTGATGATACCAGTATAAAAATAAGGAGGATATATAATGAATATTTATAATGAATTATTTAAAACAGAAATTTAAAGATAGTGTTTCTAATATTATAAATAGCGCAATGTGTATGGTTTATAGTACACAGTTGTTTGAGTGTGTTTGTCCGTTTGCCTGCATCTGACTGAGACCAAGTGAGAAATGGTTGTTGTTGCATGGTTCATGGCACAATAGACCAACAAATCAGAAAGTGTCTTACAAATTAGCCCTATGAATCCTAAAGCTTCCTTGCTTGTTTCAGTTTTAGGGTTCAGCGATCCTTTTAGCGCTGAAGTAAAGCCAAGAATCTTGTTGATGGGCCTGCGGCGAAGTGGCAAGTCCTCCATTCAGAAAGTAGTTTTTCACAAGATGTCACCCAATGAAACTCTTTTCCTGGAGAGTACCAATAAGATCTGCAGAGAAGACGTCTCTAACAGTTCATTTGTCAACTTTCAAATCTGGGACTTTCCAGGGCAGATTGATTTCTTTGATCCAACTTTTGACTATGAGATGATCTTCAGAGGCACTGGGGCTCTTATATTTGTCATCGATTCTCAGGTGAATAAGGTTGCCTTGTGTTTTTTCTACTAGGAATACCATATAAACTGTAAGTTATTGTACTATACGTAGTGATAAGAGTAAAAGATTTAAATTGGTAAAACCTGATTCAGAGGTTAGATACATCCATCAATACGCTTACATTTGCTTTGACAACCTAGTTATTCACAGAAACCAGGTTTCTAAAATGCTACATAAACTCTTATTCTGGTACATTTCTATGCAAGTATCCAGTTATTTGGCAGTGTAAACCCTAAACCAGGTTACAGATAAAGATTTTGTAGTCTGCACATGTCAGTTGCACTCTGTTTGCCTGCTTAGCTTTGCATGCTTTCAGCAGCCACAAGTAGAAGTGTCCGAAAGATACAATTCAGGAGGTAAATACTCATGCGATTGCATTATTCCTTCTTGTGGTTGAACTAATCTGTCTCAATATTTCAGATATAGCTAAATTTTTGCTAATCTGCTGAATGTATAGTGCTATGGTCAGCAACACTATCTTAGGAACAGTAGGGTAAGCATGTTAAAAGTAACGTGCATGAGGGTAACATGTTAAAAGTAACATGCATTAAGTAGTCCAATTACTTTTTAAAGTAATGAATAACATCATGCAATATTTATTTTATTGAAGTAAGAATACCTGAGTTGTTATTATTATCCCAGCAGCACTGGCTATAATGCAAAAAGCAAACATACTAGAGCACCTTTGGCTCAATCACACCTCCAAGCAGAAGAGTGTGCAGCATGAAATCCGGTAACAGAAAAATATTAATAAAGGTCCTTTTTTTTTTTTTGTACCCAGCTATTTACCTGTTTGCTATAAATATGTTGAAACAGTATGATCTTGTGACACAATGGCCACTGGTGGCTCACATTGAGGATGTAAAAACTGTGTGAATGTTACTTACTTCATAGCACATGAAGGACTAAACATACTGTATTTATAAAACACAAAAAAATTATCAAAAGCTTTATGCCTGTTTTCAGACTCATGGTGGCTTGTGATGCTGTTTAACTCTTTTTTTGTGCATTTTAATGAAGCAAGAGCCAAAGGAGAACTCCAGAAGTGCACTTGCGCGTACAAACAGAGGTTTTTATAAAAACAGATTTCATCCTTAACCGAGTTACTCACCTTACCCCTGATTTGCATGTGTATGTAAACGGACTGCATATGTTAGATAGGGTTAACTGTTCTGAATTGTCATTCATGGTTCTGGATGTGCCTTGATCTTTCATTAAGTTATTCATTAACTATCTTTCTATTATTTTCCAGAAGATTCTAGAAATGTGTTATTAAGGGTAACTTTCAGGTAGTGTAGCATAGGTTGTCAGGTTATTGTCTACTTTTCACTCACTATGTGATATGTAGTAAGTTACTCATTTTGCTACTTTCCCAGTCACACGAAAATGTGTTTCATATGTTTAAAAATGTCTTCACTCATTTTTTTGTAATTCATATATGATAATTAACTGAAATTTGATTAGAAAAGTATGTAAGAGTTATACAGGATATGTACGAGGGAAGTTTGACCGTGGTGAGGTCTGCGGTAGGAGTGATGGATGCATTCAAGGTGGAGGTGGGATTACATCAGGAATCAGCTCTGACCCCTTTCTTATTTGCAATTGTGATGGACAGGTTGACAGACGAGTTTAGACAGGAGTCTCCCTGGACTATGATGTTTGTTGATGACATTATGATCTGTAGCGATAGTAGGGAGCAGGTTGAGGAGACCCTGGAGAGGTGGAAATATGCTCTAGAGAGGAGAGGAATGAAGGTCAGTAGGAACAAGACAGAATACATGTGTGTAAATGAGAGGGAGGTCAATGGAATGGTGAGGATGCAGGGAGTAGAGTTGGTGAAGGAGGATGAATTTAAATACTTGGGATCAACATTACAGAGTAATGGGGATTGTGGAAGAGAGGTGAAAAAGAGTGCAGGCAGGGTGGAATGGGGTGGAGAAGAGTGTCAGGAGTGATGTGTGACAGACGGATATCAGCAAAAGTGTAAGGGAAGGTCTACAGGACAATAGTGAGACCAGCTATGTTATATGGGCTGGAGATAATGGCACTGACCAGAAATCAGGAGACAGAGCTGGAAGTAGCAGAGTTAAAGATGCTAAGATTTGCACTGGGTTTGACGAGAATTAATAGGATTAGAAATGAGTACATTAGAAGGTCAGCTCATGTTGGACGGTTGGGAGACAAAGTAAGAGAGACGAGATTGCATTGGTTTGGACATGTGCAGAGGAGAGATGCTGCATATATTGGGAGAAGGATGTTAAGGATAGAGCTGCCAGGGAAGAGAAAAAGATATAAGCCTAAGAGAAGGTTTATGGATGTGGTGAGAGAGGACATGCAGGTGATGGGTGTAACAACAAGATACAGAGGACAGAAAGATATGGAAGAAGATGATGCACTGTACTGACCCCGAACGGGAGCAGTCGAAAGAAGAAGAATGGACTGAAATTTGATCCATAAGCAGCTCTTTTTTCATTGAAGGCCATGATAAAGTAAACCCCTTGGCACACAAACTAGTTTTGAAAATTTCAGAATAATTTATTTTTTCAATTACTGGTCAGAGTTGTCTGAAATTTTGATTATATATATCATATTATGTATTAAATTTTATAGTGCAGTGTGGGATTTAAAACTGCCTTATTCCATCACATAGTACACAAATAGGTGTTGTGCATTGTCTGCATTTATAGATGACAGAGTAGAACATGATATAGTTTGTGGAATTTGTATCTCAGTATACAATTAAACATTCCTCAACAATGTAATGTAGATGTTGTTGCTGAGTTGCAGGTTCCTCTAATCTTTGTTGCTAGTTTTTCTTCCCATATTAAGAAATGAATATTAAAAGCAGGAAGAAAAGAATCAAGTGACACAGCGCCATTTTAAATGTTTACTAAGTCATTATGTAATTTTTATGTTTAACTTTTATTGAATTTATTTAAAGCATGTAACATTCCATACAATCAAGTCAAACTATAACAAAACTAAATTCAATTCAACCCCCACCCATGAGAAAGAGATTGTCCTCTTGGATCTTTGAAAGGGAGGGACTGTAAAATGGTTTTGTATATTATAGAAATGCTGTCTGAACCTTCAAAACTGATCCATATCTCTTCTGGAATAGAAATAGGTGGGAGGTGAGGAAAATTAAGCAGATTTAGTTTAGTAGTTTCTAATTTGGAGATTGTGGAAAAATTGTGTTGATAGGAAACTAAATTTAGAGTGTAATCGTTCACAGGATGCAAAGACATAGTTTATATACAGATCTCTAAATGATTTAATCCCATACAGTTTCCAAACATTAAAAACTGTGTAAGTTTGAGAGGGTGAAAAAGGTTGTTATCATGTAAAGGTGCCACAGATAAAATATTCTCTATTTTGAAGTGCTTCCTACATTGGTTCCATATTTTGAGTGAATGAAGGATAATTGGGTTATTAGTATATTGACGATAATTTGTATTTGCTGGTGTACAAACCAGGGAATATAAAGAAGTACTGCAGGATGTCATTTCTGTTGCAGACCAAGCTAGTGTGTGTTCATCTATTTGTGTAAATGTCCAGGTTTTTATAGCTTGTATGTTTGACACCCAATAATAAAACTGAAAATTAGGTTTAGCCATGCAGACTTCTGATTTAGGTTGTTGTAGGGTTGCCTTTTGGATCCGTGGATATTTTGAATTTCAAATAAATTATGTTATGATTGAACCTAACTTCTTAAAAAAATATTTGTTAATGTATATGGAGATGTTTTGAAATAGAAACAGAAGCTAGCAAGTCATTATATAAAATATCACCCTACTTTCTTAAAAATGTAATTTAACACACCATTATTATACCAGGTAGGATGGCTGTCACAGTGCTTAGCACCACTACCTCACAGCTCAGTTACTTACTCTCCATCTAAAGTTTCCATATGTTGCCTTTGTCTGTGTGTATTTTCTCCCTCCCATGTATAGATTTTTTTTATCATCCCAGACACATTCATGTTAGGTGAAATGATTATTGTCTGTTGGCCCTGATGGGGTGAGTGTGACATGTAGTGAGCCAGTATCCCATCTAGGACTGTCCCTGCCTTGTACATGATAAGTGATAGCATAGACTCCATGCCACCCATACATTGTAATTTCTTCTCTTGTTAATTTGTAGATAGGAAATTCAAAATATTTTCTTTTTAAAACATCCCAATGACAAGATTGAATTTATAGTGTACTTGAGGAATTAGCTGCAATTATTCAGATCCCAGCTATCTTTCACATTTGTGCTTCAATCAGACTTGGTCTAGACTAAATTTAACCCTAATATTTCCTAGGGTCAATAATGCCTATCAGAAGACCCACTAGTCTTTGTACTGTCTGTTCATGTGATGTTTTAAGTAGCTTCAGTTCTAATTTACATCATATCTGCACACCACCAGGAGATGAGCAGGCTGGTCAGTTTGCATAGAGCACGCCTGCTGTCACAGGCAGACATTGGATTTCCTTATGTGTACTATGGCACCCTGCTGCCACTTGTATGGGAAAGCTCACATGTTGTTCTTCAGCAGGAAGCTTGCATGTTGCTGTGCTTTCTTACTTATTTGCTCCTTTCTTTTTTATTTTTGACTTTTGCAGCTGGCTCACATCCATCTTTAAGCTTTTATAATATGGTAGACTTCTGCCATTGGTACAGCGGTAAGTGAGGTCACTAAATAAAGAACAATATTTTGGCTGCCAACATGAAGAAAATCATAAAACACTGGAAAAAACATCTCTTATAAGTTGAAAAAGAGGAGAGCTGTCAAGTAGTAGCTGGCTATTTTTTTTTGCATAATTCAGCCCTTGACCTTGACCTGAACATGCTGTTATCAACATTGCTTTAGTGAAAATATGTAAAAAAAAAACAAAAAACTATTTCACATATTTATTTAAAAAAGATTTCAAATTTGAGAAAATATGGGGCTTGCATTTTAAATTAAGTTTGCTGTGGCCATTTATTGCATGCTTAACTTTTATAATAACTAAACCTGGTGCAATTCCTGCCACTGCCTATTGTTCATTACATGTGGTCATAGCAACTTCCAAAATGTATGCTGTTTGTGTGAAGTTGTGTGCTGTACATTTATAAATCAGAACACAGTAAACTCTCTTAGTGTCAGTGGCGCCGCTACATAAAGTGTAAGTGGAACACTGCTCCCTTCTCCCAACAAAAGTAATACATAATCATTTATCTCAATAATTGAATGTATTATTAAAATGTTTATAGCAAACTCAACTTTGTCATCCTTTTCAAATTTTCCAAATTTTATGTAATATGCTTAATGAAATTTCTTATTTATAAATATTTCTTTTTGAAGTATGTGAAAGTTTGTTTGTGACTGGCACTGCTGGCCTGATTGTGGGTTGCTTAGGGAGATCATTCAACCCTGCAGTGTGTTAGGCATAACTGCTGCTCATCTGTGAAGTCTGAACTTTTCAGTTATGCATTTTAAGCAGCACACTGAGAGATTTTTTGTGACACAATTTAAAGGGTACATGAACTGGTATATCTCACTATTTTTGAGTAGTCATTTTCATTATCATGTATTACATCAATTATTTATGTACAATATGACTGACCACTTTTCCAATGGAATGAAAATTGGAAGTTTATAAATATTTATTTCCATTTCTGCTTTTCGTGTTGAGTATTTGATGTTGATATTGAGATATCTTTTAATACTATGAATAGGTTAATAGATCTCTATTTTGTGTGATTTATCCATTATAATATTTGGCTGACATTTTATTTTTTCTTGTGCTGATAGCCTTATATATTGTGTAACACAGTTCCTCTCTCTCACACAGTTTTTGGAACGATCAGCACAATAATATATCGCAACAAAAAAACATGAACTAAATAAAAGAAGATATGGGCAGCAATGAAGAAGAGTACCATTCTTACTGAGGCATATACAACATATAGTGCAGAATGGCAACAAAACACTAAAGGCAGCATAAAGCAATAAGCAGAATAATATGCTGTTCATAAGTGTTATGGTGTTTCTGAAATAACAGTAATTTTAATTTTTCCCCGTAAGCTAAAGCAAAAAAAAAATCCTAGCTCAATTCTTGCATTGATGTAATTCTCTAAAGATCCATCATGTCCAACCTGGGTGCCAAAGCCAGTCTTGGGTGAGGCGCCAGTCCATTACAGATAAACATTTCATTTTTTTTTTTTTTTGAAGATAAAGACCTATTCTTGTCCATTGAATTCCTACCTTAATAAAAAAGAGTGTGCATGTACTCGGGACACTGTCAAGTAACTCTCTTTATCACTATGTCCATTTTTGCAATAGTGGTAAATTTTATATATTACTATAGTTGTTCTGCTTATTTGCTCACTGGTGTTTGCAAGACATTCTTGGAAATTAGATGTTATAGTAATGTTTTGTAAAACTGTCCAAATATTTCTGTACAAAAGCAAATTTAGAGTAGTTAGTATCTGATACTGATAGTCCTGCTTTTTAAACATTTCTTTGCTGGTGTCATTTTTCTGTTGTTGTACATTAGCTACAGTACATATTAAACGTTTTTGTATGTATAGTATGTCATTAGGGTTTTAAAAGACAGTTTTGAGTAAATCTAAGCCTTCATGGCAATATTCAATATGAAATCTATAGGAAATAACTACAAGATGGTAATCCTTCCATTCAGATTCAAAAGTAAGCTCTGGAGTTTATGCACCCTATAAAACAACTAAGAACATGACACTCACTCTTCTAAATCAACTCATTTGGGATCAAGAATTAGAGGATCAGTCACAGTGTAATTCATGTAAAATATTAAGCACATTAATCTCTGTTTTAAGTAAAGTTTCTACAGGAACAAAGACCTTGAGTCTTATTCTGATATAAAGAAACATTTGGCATGAGGGGACAACTTTCAATATTTTTTAATGGATGTGGACATTTTCACTGTTATGCATCTGTGTACATTAGAAAATGAAAGGGAGATGTAAAAATAAAAGCATCAGAACAGACTTGATATAAATCATACTTTCAAGTCGATCAACCCTTGCAGTCAAGTGTGATTAATCTTATTTCAAACTGTCAAACATGTTGTGACATGTGTACATTCTTCACAAAATAAAGCTTATACATGTTATCAGAGTATAAAGACATTTTTCAAGTTTCAGTAATTTTAAGACAGGAATAAAAAGCACAAACTGCTATTTCTTTGGAAATTAAAAGAAATGGAATAAAAATTGGCATGTTACATTTTTGTTTACTGTGATTATGTTATCATAAACCAGAATGTGTAATACATGGATTGAGTTTACATTATTAATTTGGAAAAAAAAATCTTACTAACATGGACATAAAGGTGTTGGCCATAGTTTCATTATTTTTCTTTGAAGCTGATCAGATCCGTCCTGTCAGTCTCATAATTAAAAACTCATTATTTAATTAGAATGCCAGATAGGCAAATATATTTGACCTTTAAAAATAGCATAACTTTATTCAGATCAATTTATCATTGCACTATACTTTTTTCAGTATGCCTGCACAATTTGTTAAATTAAATCAAATTAAACACATTAAAAGAATGGTAAAGATGCAAATAATGGCATTATAAATAAAAAATAATAAATAAGCGTATTAGAGATTTGGTACATGTTTAAAATGGTGGAATAACTGAGTATTACTACTGTATAGCTCAAAAGATTACAAAATATACAGCCTTTAAGTGGCAGTGCCACATGTATGATTTCTTTTCAGATTATTATTCAGTCATTCTAGTACACAATTACATAAATATTCATTTTTATAGAAAACAATTAAACACACAATATTTTTGATTCTTCTACAGTTTTAACATTGCAGTTGTAGTAATTAAGAGCTATGCATTAGCCCTTCCAAATCTGGTACGATACATAAACCAAAGCACTAGTGATTTTGAAGTTAGAAATGGAGCAAGCACATACGGTATGATTAGTCTTTGACTGGGCCAGTATAATGTGGTTCTCTTTCCAGAACATATCATTAAGTTTTTGAATTTAAGGTATACTTTCATTTAAGAATAATAGCATCATTGAGTTTGTGATCTATTTGACAGATTTGAAAGAGTCACAAAGAAAAATAGGGTGCCTACCAGGTTACCTGATTTAATGCAGAAAACAAAAATACTCTATAGGAACAAAAGAAATAGGTGCTTGCAGGTGCAGCAACTGAAAATTGGCCTTGAAAGGGGTTCTCTAAAGGCTGGGTCAGGCTTTGGGGAGCTCCTCACTGTTCACTGCTCTGGTTCAAATAGCAACACCACCTTTCGAGGACATCCACTTTTTATACTGTCTGGCTCAGAAGGGGCAAGGCTCCTCCATCTCAATTGCACTCACTGAGTGTCAGTGAAACAAAAGGAGATAAGACCATTAGTGACAGCACCCCCTCTTGTCCCGGTGGGGTATTTCATACTGCCCAGAAGGTGATCATCAGATGCACATGAGTGACAGGTAATGTAACAAAAAAAGTTTTATAAATGTCCCCAAAATCTCTGCAAAGTGAATACTCATACTTTGGTTTTTAAAAGCACCTAGATATGAATTACCAAAAAAAAAAACTAAAAATAAGTATAAATCATTGTATCATATGCAACATCACACTCATTCCTCAAGCTGAAAACATATGCAAGATTTCAGGTTTTACTGAGGCCATAAACTGAAGTATATTTAATGATTTCAAAAAATCTGATAAAAATTTTGATATAACAAAAGACATGGTTCAAGACCAGATTGTCTATGCTCTATGTTCCCTTTCCAAGAATCACTTTAAGTCATAGCATTAAATAACAGCTTTTATACCAGTTTTAACAGAGATAGTATGCTGATTTTGATAGATAGATAGAACTTTAATATGCATTCACTTTAAAAAATGTTAAATATTCAAACTGTATAGAGAAGAATAAAAGAATAGTTTTAGTACCCCAATTACTACTTCAGTGCTCTAATGGCTAGGTGTTTTTATCAAAATAAAAAGTAATCATGACAAGATTTAGTTCCATCTTGTTCCAGATGTTTTACAAATAAGTAAAGGCAAGGATTGCAGGAGGGAAAGTAAAAGATATTGGCTATATAATACTTTTTCTAGCATTAAGTATATCTCATTTTGAAGTGTTCATTTCCAAAATAATAAATCAAGAACAATTTTTTTTTTAATTTATGAAAATTTGGATAGTTTAACCTAGAAAAATCACCTTTCATAAAGCATTTTTTACAACTACTTATAAACTACTTTGGCAGATTGACTGGTGGTGTATAATAATATCATGCATTCAAGTATGTAGGTAAACAAATAGGTTGGATTTCATGCATAGAGGTGAAGTTGTGCCTTTCATGTACTGACAAATGTAGGCAAGCCAGGTATCTCTGGTAGCTCAAGACTTAGCTGATAAGTTTACAAAACTATTCTAAACATTTTCAAAACCAAATATTCCACATTAGGGTTGTGGAGGACTAAAGTCTGTCCTGGCAGAACAACTATCTCATGGTTCATTCATGCATATAATCACATTCATATTCACACAGGGGCAAATATGGCAAGGCCAGTTACCCTAACTGCATCTTTGAGGATGTTTGTGGGAAACCAGAGAACATACAAGGCAACACAAGTTTATATGAGGAGAATGTGAAAACTCCACATTGACAACATCTGGGGCAGAATTTGGACCCAGGATGCTGGATATGTAACACAGTAGTACTACCCACTGAGCCACTGTACTGACCAAACTTCTTACAGTGATATTGTCTAAGACTGCAAAGGCAGTCATTTTGCCATGTAAACATATTTATAACCTGATCAATCTGAGTTGGAGAAGCACAATATTTTCTCTTTTAGGGTGTGAGTGAGATAGAATGTGGCTAAAATGTTATGCATACATAGTTTCCTTTATTAAGAAAGAATAATATTTTAAACTGTTAAAGTAAAATTTTGAAAATCTCTTAAAAAAAGAAAAACAAACAATATCTGGTCACTAGGTAGTGGATATGTAGGGTCTGAAAGTGGGGATCACTTTATAGTGTCACAAACTCCACTCTGAGTCAGAGCAAGGTTTGGGGCAGCCACCCGTATATTTGGTATCCTGGTTGCAAGTTGCGAAAATGTAAACAGCACTGATGTGCACAAAACCGAGTTCTAAACAGAACTGAGGTAATAGGGAAAACGTGGAGGCTTTTAAAGGAGAAGACAGGAAGTGAGGTCAAAGGGGTCCGGCTTATAAGGGTCTTCAACCATAGGCTCGAGCCCGGACGTGACATCATGGGCCGGAGCCGGCAAGGTCTTTTTCCATAGGCTCGGACCCGGACGTGACGTCAAGAGGGCCAGGTGGAATCTCCCGTGAATGGTCTGCAGGAAAGGGAGAAAAGGAGTAATTGCACTCTGCCACATCCCAGTCTGATTCGGAATTGCCCTTACTCAAGCCCTTTAGCTGCCTCCCATGCGTATGTGTGTGACAATAACCACAACATTTATACAGGGTGAGCCAAAAAGAAGTACCATATTTCAAATGTTTATACTACAACAGTGCTACAAGATAGAATACATTTCATTACAACAGAAGAAAGGGTATACAAAATAGTTTTAAAAATTATATCTTCAAGGTGGTGGCCATCATTAGTGATACACTCTTTGAGACAATTTCTGATGGCTCACATGACTCGTTCAGTCATTTCAAGGGGAATAGCAGTGATTTCATGGTGAATAGTGTCGTTGAGGATTTCAAGGTTTTGAGGTTGTTGTGTGTATACCTTTGATTTGAGATAGCCCCACAAGAAGAAATCACACAGAGTGAGATCAGAATGTGAAGTTCACTCAACATCATCACGCAGGGAGATCAGCTTCCCTGGAAACATCTCCCGCAAAACTTGTATGGATCTTGGTGCCGTATGAGCTGTTGCTCCATCCTGTTGTATCCAGACATCCACCACATCCATTTTTTCCAGTTGGGGCCACAAAAAGTCCTCTAGCATTTTAATGAAACGTTCTGAAGTGACAGTGACCTTTTTTTCTTCCTTCCTCAAAAAAGTAAGGGCCTACAATGCCAAATTCTACAATGCCGCACCAAACTGTAACACACTCACTTTGCAGGGGTCTCTAATGAGGTTCACGAGGGTTGGTTTCAGCCCAATAGTGAAAGTTTTGCTTATTTACGCAACCATTCAGATGGAAATGTGCCTTGTCGCTGCACAAGACGATGGCATCTTGATGAACGGTTTGCAGAACTCTCTATGGCTCTCCCAGTCTCTCTGAGGTAATTCCTGCACTACCATCATTTTGTATGGATGGAAATTAAGGTCCTCATGCAAAATCCTCCTCAAAGACGTGTTGAAAATGCCTAAAGCAGAAGAGTGTTTGTGCGCTGAACATCTAGGAGACTGCAAAATTGAAGCCCTTACGGCTTTTCAGGCGTTTGTACAGTCCGAGGATGGTCTGGAGATTTTCTAATCATTGTTGTACCTGTCTAAATTTAGCCAACCACTGAAGAATTTTTTTCTGATTTGTGATGTCACTGTTAGAAGGAATGCTGAAGTGCGTTCAGAAAGCACATTGCGTAATGATGATGGATTTGTTGCATTTGAAGAATGCTTCAACATTGAAAGTATGGTGTGAACCTGCCCAAGACATGTTGCTGACTGAAAACTATAAGGGATCGCCTATCAAAAGACCCACACCCCACCCACTCGGCTGCCTCTACCTCACGCAGTGACTTTGAGAAATGTGGCACTTATATTTGGCTCACCCTGTATATTGTCTTTATCCTATAGCAAAATGTGTTTTTTAACTGAAATATTTTAAAGCATTTCACAATTGTATTTATAGTGTTGACACAAAGATGCAAAAACTCAGCTAGAAAAATGATGTTCAGACCCCTTCACTCTTTTCATATTTTGCTATGATACAGCCTTATGATAAAATAATTATATTTTTTCCCACATCAAGCAAAAATCAATAGCCTAGACTAACAAAACAGGATTTTAGAATTTTTTGCAGATTTATTAAAAATAAAAAAACTTAAATGTCAACTTGTCAGAAGTATATTGTGACAACTTCACACACGGGTTCTTCTCTGCAGGTCCTCTCAAGCTCTGTCAGGTTGAATGGAGACTATCAGTAGACAGATATTTTATAGTCTCTCCAGAGATTTTTGAATTGGTTCAAGTCCAGACGCTGGCTGGGCCTCTCAAGGACATTCCTCGAGTTGTACATAAGTAACTCGTGTGTCGTCTTTGCTTTGTGTCCTGTTGGACGGAGAACCTTTGACCCATTCTGAGGAGCAGGTTATCATTAAGGATACCTCCGTGTTTTGCTAAGTTTAGCTTTCTCTCAACTTTGTCTAGTTTCCCAGTCCCTGCCACTTGAAAACAACCCCATGACATGCTGCTACTGCCACCATACTTCACCATTAGAAACATATTGCACAGGTAATAATCTGTGCCTGTTTTCCTCTAGACATGATGCTAAACTTGGTTTCATTAGACCAAAGAATCATATTTCTTACAGAATGAGAGTCCTTTAGGTGCCTTTTTGCAAACTAAATGGGTCTCCATGTGTCTTTGACTGAGGTGAGGCTACTGTCTTGCTTCTCTGTCATAAAGCCAGGATCAGTGGAATGTTGTAGTGATTGTTGTCTTTCTAGAAGTTTTTCCTATCACTACACAGGCCCTCTGAAACTCAGCAAAAGTGACTATCAGGGTCTTGGTCACATCTCTTTCAATGGCCCTTCTATGACGATTGTTTGGTTTGGCTGGGAGACCAGCTACAGTAAAAGTTCCACACTTCCAAACTTCTTCCATTTAAGAATTATGAAGGCAACTGTGCTCTTGGGAATCTTCAGTGTTCCAGAGTTTTTTTAGCTTTCATCAGATCTGTGCCATTACACAATCCTGTCTCTAAACTCCGCTGACAATTCTTTCAACCTCATGGTGTGGTTTTCACTCTAATACACATTGTCATCTGTGGGACCTCATGTTGTGTGCCTTTCCTACTAATATCCAGTCAATTGAGCTGACCACAGATGGGAGTCCAAACAAAGTGTAGAAACATGTCAATGATGATCAATAGAATGGGATGCACATGAGCCAGATTTCAAGTGCCTTGGCAAAGGGTCTGAATACGTGTCCCAATATGATATTTCACTTTTTTGAATAAATTTTCAAATGTTTCTAATATCCTGTTCTCAATTTGATTTGTGATTGTGAGGTTTTCAGTGTTGCTTGATGTGGTGAAAAATATAATTTAAAATATTATTAGCACAAGGCTGTAACATAGCAAAATGTGAAAAGGTTTGAATACTTTCTGAATCCAATGTATATGCGGACAATATAAAATGTCCAGTTATTCAAGGTTGGAGAAATGAGTCTGGACAACTTTTTTAGCTACAAGATTTACCTTTAGGGTAAAGTAAATATGCTGGCCTTAAAGCCCCACTTCTTCCTTTTTCAGCCTGCATGGATTCACAGTCAAGGGAAAAGGTAGAGGGGCTTCGAGTGATGTATAGTACTTATGGTCAAATAATATAAGGCTTCTAAAAATTAAAAAAGACAAAAAGTGTTAAAGAAAGCAGAAGTTCTGTATTTTAAATCATAACAAACCTTTGATTTTAGTGTCATGGTTTTAACTATAAGTGTTCACCAGTTTTGCCAGAGTTACTTAAGAAAAATGAACACCAACAAAAAATCACTACAAAAGCAAAAATAGCTAAGTACTTTGCATGTAGGCAATGGAAATGAGTACAAAGATATGATACTGTACATAGCTGACATCAACCTTTTAACAGTTGTCAGCCTTAATGTCTTCTAAATATTCACAGCAATGGTGAGATAGCTTCTTATACTGTAACAGATCTGTTGTAATGCAGGTTTTCTAAGTAGAAATAAAAGTGTTAAGATTTTTTGTTTTTTATTACAATTATCCCAATTGTCATTACATAATCTAGAATAAAAGTTCTTCCCTAAAATAATGAGGCTACTGACTATATGGCATAAACTTTATGCTGGGTAAAGATGACAGTAAAATCTGGGTTTTTTTTTTCTCATGTAACAAGCTTTTATATGTGCTTGTGCAGTTTTAAAATGAATATCAGTGATGGTTCTGTACGTTAGCAGTAGACATATAAATTACTTTTATATATTTTTAACAAAAAATACTGTGAGGGAGTATAGCTATTTGAATGTTTGTGAAAATATGGACATTGTTAATAAATATCAGAATTTATATCAGAATATACATTTATTCTGTCACTAGTATTTTGGAATTGATACAAGAGATTTAAGACCAATTTTACATAAAAAATGTTTATCTCTACTTTTATTATAAATAAGGCTGCTGTCTTTTATCTGTACTTATATTATAAATGAGGCTGCTGTTTCTTCCTGTTCTCCAGTCTTGCTGTATGTATATTTTAATGGGAATTATAATGGTTTATTACATTTAAATAAACTTTTCTCCTTCAGCAAGGTCAGTGTGCTTTTTCTATTTTATTTTGTCAAGGATGATTATGTGGAAGCTTTAAACAGACTTCACTTGACAGTAACTCGGGCATATAAGGTGAATCCAGACATCAACTTCGAAGTTTTCATTCACAAAGTAGATGGACTATCAGACGACCATAAAATTGAAAAACAGAGGGACATCCATAAGCGAGCCAATGATGATCTTGCAGATTCACTGGAAAGAATCCATCTAAGGTACAAACTAAGCGCTACTCAAATCACTTTTTTTCAGTGCTACAAAATTTAAAGAGTTGTCTGTGAAAGTTTTGCATTTTCTCAGTAAGTGTGGGGGAAAAAAAGGGATCTAATCTGGTATGGAGATCTTAGAGATACCTGCAGTTGACGTCCAGGGAACAGGACAATGTGAAAACTGGAGAAACTGGGACTGTCAGAGCCTACTAGCTCTTGTATAAAATGTACGTATGGGAGTGGTGGTCCTGTTTGTCCATGATCATTAGGGAGGCATCAAGGACAGAGGCTTTGCTAGGTACAGTGTGCAGTTAAACATGCAGTTCTTGGGTGTGACTTTTACATGATGATTTTATTTCCTTTTTGTAACCTTTGACTGAGAGTGCATAACAAACTATAGGAGAAGACCACAGTATAAGAATATTTATTTATTTGTAATACCAATGTAGTCCCTTTTTTTTGCAACAGTTTGTCAGAGCTATTATGTTAGTATCCTAATGTTATGCTTAATTATAAAACACATACTTGTGTATGGTTGTTTCATTAGGACATCATAATGTCAAACACAATTACAAAGAACAGTACAAGAAATCAAAGGAAAATCATTTCACATAACATATATATATATATATATATATATATATATATATATATATATATACACCTCATATTGTACCTTAGAATGTAAAAATGCAACCTGTATGACACAAAATAAGTCATTAATTAAAAAAAATGTATGACTATGCAAGAATCATGTCTTGGAAAATATTTTTAACATATATGTATGTAGTGGATTCATGTAAATAGTTATACGCACATCACATATACAGTATTGTATATAAGTTTGGCATTACATTTTGGTATATGAAAAAAATCACACTAAATAAACATCCACAAAACTATGGAAGCACTTGTAAATATTTCCCCAAAAACTCACCTGATACGTTTTTTTTCCAGAGACGTGGCTGTATAGCCCAGCCTGGTAGGTACTCATGATGTTGGATAATGGGAGTGCTTGTTGTGTTTTGTCAGACCACTTGCAGCACTAGGGCACAAAATGTCTATTTTTGCTGTTGTGGGAAAGGAGTGCCTTGGTAGGGCATACATATATAAAGCTCTCCAGTTCTGAACAGAAGGCTTCTCTTTTTTTTGGATCATTTCCTCATATGTGATAGACTATAAGACAATATAAATAAAAATAACTACCATTAAAATCTGACCTGCCCTCAAATTCAGAGAATTAATGCTTTATTTTAACAATTAAAATCTATAAAATGAATCCATTCTACTATAAGAAATAATGATGAAGAATTTAAACATTTAGAATAATAGTTCCTTTAATCAAGCTTTATTTTCTGTAGTGGCTTTTACAGAGCACTGGTACAAAGAACACAACTGTATAATTCAGATTAATAAGACAAAATGTGCAATGCAAGGTAGTTTGATTATTACACATTTTCAAAAATAGGGAAATAAGTAATAGAAATGAGGGGAACTTGAAGTCAACTGAGTACATTAGGATCATTTGAAAATTTGAGTTAACAACAATGGATAAGAAGCTGGTGTAAAAATGAACAGATAGACAAAGGTTTTTAAGTTCTGATTACAGATTTAAGTTATTCCAGAAATACCCATAGAACAGGGGCTTTATTGTTATATTGCATTTTCCAGCATTAAAAGGAGTTGTTTTTTATTGATATTTTCTTTTGAAAATCCAAGACATTCGATTTTTACAATGCAGATTATGTTTTAAATCTTTTTTTTGTTACAAAGTACAGGGATCAGCCACGTTCATTCATATTTACTGAGACATGATTCCCTCATCCTCCTTGTCATCTTCTAATGAATAATCTGGAAAGACAGCCATAGCATTCCCATTATCGTTATTTATCCATAGATTAAGGCACACTTTTGATGAAACCTAGTACATTGCAATATGTCAAGTCCATTTTAAAATTTTTGCACAATGTTAGCATGTTACATCCACCTTTGCTGTAACTTATCCACCCATTTTCTGACTTCATTTATTTTAATATAAAGCCATGAGGGGCTGGACTCTTTACTGTCTGCTTTGTTTGCAAGTCAAGAAGTAATTTTACATAGAGCACCAGTCCATTGCAGTCCTTACAAAATCACTAATACAGGACCACTTTAAAGTTTGCAGTAAAGCAAATCTACATACCTTTGAAACATGTGAAAAAGCCTAGGTGAACATGGGAGATAATGTGCACACTCAATTTAGACAGTGGCAAGATCAGGATTTGAAACTAGGTAGGAACACTAACCACTGTGCTACCATACCACCCTTTGAAAAATTATACAAAGCAGATCCTTTTAAAATATCTTATACCATGCCATAGTGGAATATGAAATTTGGATTGATTCTTTGAATTTTATGTTTGGTCCCTTGTAGTGTGGTGTTTCTATTATTACAGCATTTGACATCCATATAACAGGTGCACTGCCCAAAACAGTAGTTTGTGTGTACACTCTGCCTTTTGCCTTTTGTGCTAATGACTGTTTCATCCATCCATCCATCCATTTGAGTTTGAGTTTCATTACAACTCAAATCCTGGGCAGTATTAAAGTAGGGTATTTATAGGATGGGTAATTTTTGTTCATGTATTGGATGACACAGTGGCATAGTGAGTATTGCTGCTGTTTCACAACTCCAGTATTTTGACTTCAATTCCCACACCTAATTTTTAATTTTGTGCATTTTCCTCCCACCTCTCTGTGTGTCAGAGTCAGTCCCATTGAGGACTGGTGTCCTGTCCAGAACTGCTTCTTGCTTTGTGGCTAAACTGCTGAAATAAACGTTGACCCCTTCAATCCTAATTTAAATTAAGCAGAGCTAAAAATGTTATATTATTTTGCATAGTTTGTATCACCTGTGACACAGGGATGAATAATATTCAGTGGTTAATGCAGAGCACAGTAGATCATTTTCCTTTGGGATATTAGGATTTTATGAATCTCTACAACTTACATAAGGGAATATCCATCTAAATCATCTTATTAGAATTACAAAGCTATAAAGGAAATTCATTTGGATTGCATGCATTAAAATGGATATGTATGACTAATATGCCTTCACTGAAACATAAAAATATTTCAAAATAAACTTTTTTGGTAAAAAAATAACATTGTACTTTGTATATAACCTGGTATGTTTCTCCCAACAGCTTTTATCTGACAAGTATATATGACCACTCTATATTTGAAGCCTTCAGCAAGGTTGTACAAAAGCTTATACCTCAGCTTCCAACGTTGGAGAACTTACTTAACATCTTTATATCTGTGAGTATCTTTTGCACCAGGTTATAATTAAGTCATCATAAAGAGATTATTTTTTTTAACATATTCATCATTTTGGCTGGCTAAAATGTTAGTGGACAGAGGGGCATATTATTTGATAATTTGATAATAAATTCTTTGATGATTATTCATATTAAACAGCTGTGATATCTTTGCTATAAAACTAAATATAAATTTAAGAAAAAATCTTTTAATCAGTGTTATTCAGAGGCATCTAGCATTTGTGTTGATAGACTGAAGCTGGAAAAGGAGATCTTATTAGTACCTGTATAGTCAGAATAGCCATAAGCAGCTTCATGGCATCAGATTACGTCTATGAAAAGCCCATAGAACATGCTGCAGTGTCAAAGTCGTGGTCACCATGTGCAGGGTGGTCAATTTCAAAATGAGGAAAGTTGAAATCTGGGATTAAAATACTGTATATACAACATGCTGTATGTTGATGTATTTCTCTGTATAGTACTGTATTATATGAATTGTGTTTAGTTTTTCTTTTAACATTATGTTTTGTGTTTCTGTTATCCACCTTTTATACATATTTAAATTTGTAATTATTGTGTAGTTAGCTGAGCTATTAAATGGAAACACGCTTAATAAGAATAAAGTTAATTGTGTTGAATTGGAGGACTGTGCTTGTTCAGCAGAGAAGAATATTATGACACAAAAATTTCAGGAAACAAAATGCTGCCACAAAGACTTAACAAAAAGGAACTGATCACAGGGGGAGCTGATCATTGCCACTGAGTAGTAAATATCATGTGCCTTGCTTTCTAAGGTTATAGGTACACACAAACTATTTCAGCAACCTCCATCAGAATGTCTTGGCGTTAGAAACAAACATTGTGGCCTTTATTGTTTGGTTGATTGGAGCTACATTTACACAAGTCCATTTTTGAAAGACATTGTGAGGGATATTTAGTGTTTCTAAATACTTTTGCATTGTCATTTACTCACTCTTCTCTGTAATGACAGCAAAAATGGAAAGTTTTACACTGCACATTGACAATAGGGGCAACACAGTGGCAACACTGTTGATTTGTGTGGTTGTGTGTGTTTTCACCCTGTCATGGACTGGTGCCCTGCTCAGGCTTTGTTCCTGGCTTGCAACCTTTGCTAGCTTGGGTAAGCTGCTACCCTGGTTTGGATTAAATGGGTTAGAAAATAACATGCTATTGACTTTGGGCAGCACGGTGGCGCAGTGGTAGCGCTGCTGCCTCACAGTAAAGAGATCTGGGTTCGCTTCCCGGGTCCACCCTGCATGGAGTTTGCATGTTCTCTCGGGTCTGCGTGGGTTTCCTCCAGGTGCTCCAGTTTCCTCCCACAGTCCAAAGACATGCAGGTTAGGTGCACTGGCAATCCTAAAATTGTCCCTAGTGTGTGCTTGGTGTGTGTGTGTGTGTGTGTCCTGCGGTGGGCTGGCGCCCTGCTCGGGGTTTGTTCCTGCCTTGTGCCCTGTGCTGGCTGGGATTGGCTCCAGCAGTCCCCCGTGACCCTGTGTTAGGATATAGCAGGTTGGATGATAGATGGATGGATATTGACTTTGTTTTTCAGTAGTATGGAGACCTCTGCAATCACTCCTTGATTAAACTGTTTTCTTGCATTCCATCATGTAATACACCACTATAGTTTTTCTACCTCATAATTTAAATTGTAACATATTTATCCTTGAATGCGCACTTCTAGCAACCACTTGCCTTTAACCAATGACTTTTTCCTAAATATATCCACACTGTCATTGTCACTCATGAAACATTGTGAATATACACTCTCTTGATCACCAGCCTCCTGCTAAGTGTTCTACAATAATGCAATCCCATTTTGGAGTAATTGATTATTGGCATTCAGACCTCTCAAACATTTATATTTGTGAACCTGACTATACTTGTATGTGTGATTGTTGATGGATTTTTCTAAAACATAACAAACTCTTTCATAATCTTCCACCTGCCCTCTCCCAAATCCACAGACACTGCATGGGATCCATCCTTGTGCTCATACTCCAACAGCCACCATCTTCACTCCAGCCTGCAACTTTTCCAGAGTCAGTAGATCCTCCCCCAGAATTCCTGTGGCTTTCCTCCCAGTACTCCCGGTAGCTGCCCCAAGTCACCCAAAACCTATTTAAAGAGACAGGTACAGTACATGGGACAAGCAACTCTAGGATCATTTAACAGGGAATATGGTTGCACCAGCCCCACCCAGTCTGGGAAGTCCTCCAGTCTTCTAATTGTCCCCCAATGTCCTTACTGGCTAGCAGAATAGGCATCCTTAACATATGCTGAATTATCTACTCTCTAGCAAATTCACTGTTTCTTTTTCGCATTTCCAGGGCAACTTGCATCTAGACATACGGTCCACATCGGGTGTTTACTCACAATGGTAGGACAAGTACGTTTTCTGCAGCCTGTGTGGGTTCTTCTTTCAGAGATTTTGCCTGGCTCTTGTTTTTGCCTTTTTTATATCCCTTCCTTCCAAGTGCCTTTTACCAGCCTCAAACTTGGGCACATTTCTAAAGAAAACAGAGAAGTTTGGAAAAAAGAGGCAAAAATATGCAATAATTTTAATATGATAAGTAGCCCAGCTTCCTTCCTGGAATAAAGGAATACTTAAGCAATTTACATTTTCTGTACATGACTTCAGCCAAAGGCTGAGGGAGCATCACAAAAGGGTTGTTAAATCTGCTAGTGGATACATCCAAATGGATTACTTTATAAAAAAGACATACATTATTGCTTTACATTTCTACTCTCAGACTGTTTCCATTTTGAGACCCAAACAGATTTGGTAACCTTAGTCCTAAACCATTAGTCCTAAATGTTTCTGAGCAAAATGGAGGAGTCACCTGCTAAGAAAACAGGAGAAAAGAAGACAGAATAACAGATTATAAATCAGAAATATGGAATTTGTAAAAAAAAAAAAAAAAAAAATTCAAAACATAGATTTAAATGCCCTGAGAATGATAAAGAAATATAGCAAAGTGGAGATGATATATCTGGTGAATGATGAATGAAATTTGATTGATTTGACAGTTAGCACTTTTGTAGGATAGTTGAGTATTGCATGCTTTCAAGACACCCATATATTGATGTCTCATTATATGGGTATATTGCAAGGGATATAGAGATGATACACAGAGATTTATAAGAGGATTTACACAGCAGGAAATACACAGCACAGACAGAGCCCCTGCTGCAAGGGGAGGGGGACTGAGATAACAGAAAGTGTGTAGGAAGCTTAGTCTCTTTGTCTGTGCTGTTGGGTCTCAGAGCAGGGCACTGCTCAAAGTAAAGATCTGGTTCTGTTTACATGCGTTACAGACAAAAAACGTGTGTAAATGCCTTTTGTTATGTATGTGGTAATCATACCACCATTATTTCACCCTATACGACGTATAATATGCAATTATATATGTAAGCAGGTACGTTTAATATTTCACAGACATTTCAAATGCATTTGGCTAAGATTAATTAAATTTAGAAGTGGGATAAGCAATATCTATTCTATCCAACTGGTGGCAGGCATGTATAAAATGTAATAAAAGTACTGCATTAATAATAGACCTAAAATGAAAGCATCTGCCTTTACAGCTAGAGTAAATGGTTACAAGTTAGTTAAATTCCATACAATAATTCTGTTCTGATAATATGCTTTGTTAGAACTTAAAGCAAATATTCCCTGTTAGAAAATTATTATTAGCTACATCTATCCTGTACTGCATAAGCAAACCTTAAATATGTTTTATTGTTTTGCTTATATGTACAGCACATGGTTTAGGAATCCTCCTAGAGAGAGTTATTATGGATCATGTAGTGCAGGTTCAATTTATTTTTATGTTATTTGTTCTGACACTTTATTTATTCTTTTGACATCGTTAAATTTTAACTCCATCAAAATAGCAAGACTCTTTAAGTATGAAATTTAGCAGAAGAATAAAATGTATGGCAGGACACCAAATGTAATATATTGTTTTTTTCCCCATTTTAGTCATGTTAGATTTTCATCTCTAAGATGTCTGATGTAAATCCTTAGTTTGCAACTTCACCGCTTGTCAGTTTCTATATTGTTCTCATGAATAAGAGATGTGTCCTTTGTTCTCATTGATTAAGCTCTGTTTGTGAAAGCAGCTGCTATGCAATAGTGCCTGAAACCTCAGTGGTTTGCAGTTTTACATTAGGCAAGTTGTAGTTGACTGCCAGACAGGCAGCAGTAGACACTATGAGACATACTTTTCTTATCCACATCTTTATTTCCATTTTGTGTTCATGTACTGCTTGTAAGTCTTCTCTAATGTGTTTTTTTTATTTTCGATACTTTGGCCTCCAAGTATTTTTCAAGGGTGCTAAATATCAAATCCAAAATCACCCATACCCACTAGAGTTTGTACCCAAACCTAAATTGGCCTTAGTGTGTCAGTGAGTGTGTTTGTATTCACCTTATGGTGGACCGGCACAGTGTCTAGGAGTTGTTCCTTCCTTGCACCCAAAGACTGCTGAGATAGGCTCCAGCTGCCCTGTGTCCTTGCCCTGGACTAGTGGGTTGGTGGATGGATTAATGGATAGACAGCCAACATGCAGCATATCACCATTCTTTGGAGCCATGATAAACTTTATGTTTTAAAATTCTCCTTCTTCTACTTTCGGCTGCTCCTGTTAGGGGTTGCCACAGTGGATCATCTTCTTCCATATCCTTCTGTCCTCTGTATCTTGTTCTGTTACACCCATCACCTGCATGTCCTGTCTCACCACATCCATAAACCTTTTCTTAGGCTTTCCTCTTTTTCTCTTGCCTGGCAGCTCTACCCTTAGCATCCTTCTCCCAATATACTCAGCATCTCTCCTCTGCATGTGTCCAAATCAGCGCAATCTCGCCTCTCTGACTTTGTCTCCCAACCATCCAACATGAGCTGCCCTCTAATGTACTCATTTCTAATCCTATCCATCCTTGTCACACCCAATGCAAATCTTAGCATCTTTAACTCTCCTACCTATACCTCTGTCTCCTGCTTTCTGGTCAGTGCCACCGTCTACAACCCAGATAACATAGCTGGTCTCACTACCGTCCTGTAGATCTTCCCTTTCACTCTTGCTGATATCCGTCTGTCAGAAATCTCCTGCCACTCTTCTCCACCCATTCCACCCTGCCTGCACTCTTTTTCACCTCTCTTCCACAATCCCAGTTACTCTGTAATGTTGATCCCAAGTATTTAAATTCATCCACCTTCGCCAACTCTACTCCTTGCATGCTCATCATTCCACTGATCTCCCTCTCATTTAAATACATGTATTATGTCTTGTTCCTACTGACCTTCATTCCTCTCCTCTCTAGAGCATATCTCCACCTCTCCGGTGTCTCCTCCTCCTGCTCCCTACTACAGCTACAGATCACAATGTCATCAGCAAACATCATAGTCCACGGGAACTCTTGTCTGATCTCGTCTGTCAACCTGTCTGTTACCATTGCAAATAAGAAAAGGCTCAGAGCCGATCCCTGATGTAAACCCACCTCCACCTTGAATTCATCTGTCACTCCTAACGCAGACCTCACCACGATCACACTTCCCTCATACATATCCTGACAAACCGTTACGTACTTCACTGCCACTCCCGACTTCCTCATACAATACCAATGTATTTTATGTTATAAAATACAAAACAAAAATGCAAAATCATCTTTCCTTGTATTCTGTTATGGTCCCAGTTCATGATGCCTTATGGAGAAAATCTACTGGATATAATTAGATGAAAATACAAGAAAAAAAGCTAATCAAAGTATTTGAGTATAGAGTATGTTAGCCATGTATGTCACATCCAGTTCTGATCTACCACATTGCTTGTCATTAATTGCTTATTGATTTTTCAGATATTTTAGACATTTGTTTAGCATGAATTTATTGTAGCCACTTACAAAAACAACAAAGAGCAGAATACAGTGAAATTACAAAGTACCTAAATTATGTATCCCTTGAAAGGGTGTCTGATTGGTACTACGTTGCCATTGCATGTTCACCATCAAGGTTGTATATTTAGTAACTTACTATTAACACCTCATTGGGGTGTTTCTTCTGGACGTTACTTCAGTAAACACTTCTTCAAAGATGTCATCTTTACACTAAAGGTTATGCCATTGCTGCTTCACTGATGATTCTGTTGAGTTAGAAGTTTCCAAAGCTGATGCATCATTAACCTGAAGACAGATAATAGTATTGTTATGCTCCTCTGGTGTCAACAGACAGTTACTATTGTTCTGTACTGTATCTAACAGAGAGGCAGCACAGTGACAATCTGTGAGGTCTAATGTAGTGGTTTAGATTGTGCTTCAGGTTTTATTTAAGCTGTACAACAACCTTGCTTTCACCAGCTGTCTGATGTAGGCGTTTGGAGAGTTAATGTCATCTGCCTATCACTAGGTAAGGGCTGGGTTTTGGTCAGCAGATAAGTAGTTAGTGGTTGAGGAGAATGGTTTATGCATTGCAACAAGACTGTAATGCTTGGTACTCACAAGTCAACAAAATCCTTTGCTAGTAACTTCAGAGTTTTGTGGTTTTGTAACATCCCTTACAAAGCTAGACCAGGTCTTAACACAACCTTTCTGCATAGAACAAGCAAACATCACACACAAAAGAAACAAGACAACATCAAACCTTGTCAAAAACAAAGATAAAGTCATCACAATGACAGTGTCTGCTGATATTGAAATAAAATCAAGAAAAAGCTAAAAACTGACCTAAAACCATTCTGTCACTGACTACCACAGCATAACATGCCATAGCAAACATATCAAGCACAACAGAGAAAATGTACACAAACACTCAACCAGACTGATTCCAGTGATCATTACAGTAATGTTACAGCAGAATGAAAATTAAAAGAATATTCTCATATCTCATTATGCATTTCGGCCCTTTCATGCAGTTATCTGCTATTAAAATGTAAGGAAACAGCCACATTATCTTTTGGTTTATTTTATTGCATATGGATGCAGATGCTTTCATTACTGTGTATACAGATACAAATTTCATCTTATTGTCTCAAACTGCTTTTCCTCATGAAGGTCTCAGCAAACAGAAATTCAAAACTGAATTAACCATAATATATAAATCATTTAAAGCTGTGTTGATTAATATTTGATTATTGCATTAGTATACTGTTAGTTACATAGAATTGATCTGTTGATTACGGGAGGAAACTATGTCAGATTATTCTAAATTAATTCATTTACAGAAAAAGAGATGCATAGAAAATGAATTACACTGTGGCAAAACACAGAAAAATGTTGCCAAACAAAGATAAATGTTCAAAAGAAATATTGAATAACAAGCTACTGCACATCAGTACCAGTCTTGGTTATATTATTTGATTGAATGATCCTTTTTAGTGAGAACAGGGGTTTGGAAGAGTGTGAGGGAGCAAGAGCAGCACACAGCAAGATTAAAGTATTTGGGTTTATGAGTTTTTTATTTTGATTGCTGCAGCAGGAGCAATGGTCAGATAAAAGAAGGTGAGAAGCCAGGAGCCAGGAAAAGTAAAATTCCAGCCACATTGAGTGCTGGATAACACAAACTTTCAGGGATTCGAAGCACAAAAGACCAACCAGCTCCACCTGGGTACGCTGTAGCCATTAATATGTACACATGTGAAACATTCTAGAAGATTTATTTCTGCAGGTCTCATCTCGTTTAGCATTAAAGGCAACTGCAGAGTACTACGTTGGAGATGGCTACCCAAAATAATGAGGTACTGGCCAAAGGCATACAATGAAACTGTCCAGATCTTTATTTTTCCTAAGCTGTCTTCTTGTGCTGCTGAAACCTACTTGGTATTCTGTCTTCAGTTCTGCCCAATACATTTTTTCCTACCTAAACTTCATATTTGCTTTCCTATTGTAATTATTTTAAATATGGTATCTTACTTCATCTTAGGTTGCTGGGCTAAGTTCTCCAACTCAACTCAGTCCTGTTGACCCTGATTCAATGGTTAGCCACCATTCCAAGCTATGCAGAAGGAAATTCAGCAAGTGGGATTTGAGGTTTATATCAAAGAGCAGTAACTTTTGGCCTTTCAAAGGAGAGTGAACTACATATCTAAGATGTAAATATGTACTAGTAACATAATATTTTAAATCCACTAAATTGTACTTGGGGTGATGGGAGGCTGGACCTACACAAGAAGTACTGGGCCTAAGGTAGGAATCAACCCTGAACACAGTGCCCATCAATTGCATGACCCAACCACTCACACTCATATTGAGCCCATGAACCTAACCTGCATGAAAAAGGAGTAAAATTATGTACAATCATGGAGAAGGAACAAATTCCACAAAGACAGCAGCTGGTTGTGTGATTCCCAAATACCCATGAGGCATCTGTATACAGATATGATCAACCCTAATGAAAGCATTGTCCAACAAGTAAAGCATCACTGATCAAAGCATGGATATTATTTGGAAAAGAGCTCTTCCATTTACTTTCTCTTTAAAATTTGTACTTATTTTAAATAGCAAATAAATAAAAATGCTCACTTTAGTATACTAAAATGGAGCAGAGGTGGGAACTCACAGTTTAAACACAGTTTATTTTGTGCAAAGTAAAATGAGACTAGTATATTGTACATAGTCTAAATTCTGTAGGCGTAACACTATCAAACATAAGCTTTTCTAATAATACAGATTAAATCTAAGCAAATGTAATTTGGTTATTTTCCCCTCAGTTTCCTGCATACACAGTAAAATAGAAAAGTGGAAAGGATTGCTTACCTATACTTGACACCAGATGACAGAGCACAAAATTTGAGTTGCTAGTGGAAGAACCATGAGAGAAGCATAAAATTAGTTCTTCAAAGACCTCTATTGGTAACACTCCCTTTGAGAAACAATACTGTACATTTAGCCATCCCCTGGCTAAAATCAGCTTTCAGGATCAGCTCAGTAATTATAAATAACCAACAAAAATGTATTGGGTATGTATTTAGTTGTTCATTAAGAAACTGTTCCATTAACAATATGTATCCACAAAGGAATGTAAAATTAGTTGACAATGTCTAAAATGAATATGTCAGACATTACTGTTTTTTTTTTAAATTTCTGCACTCTGGAATCAATTTCATTCTCAGTGTATATTGATTTTTTTCAAGAAATTTTGCTTATATTGTTTATAATTTTACACTTCAATTAGATATATATAAATACAGGTCAGTTCAAATTTTAGCAACTAGGACTAACTGCACTTGCACGCATAATGACCTATTTTCAAAATAAAAAAACACTGAAGCACCTAAATGGATTAAAAATATGCAATGTTAGAAAAGAATGTATTATGTACTAAAAAAATCTAAATTTGATTACAGTTATATAAATGTATCACTTAACTAAAATTGTTTTGCTTTGCATTTGAAGAAAAATGTATTAATGTAGGCATTAAAATATGGAGAATTATACATTTACTGTGCAGTTGATTTATGTGTGTGTGTTTATATATATATATATATATATATAAATATATATATATATAGTTAATGGGAAAAAAATCCTGCTGGATATCTGTACTGATATGGACTGAGTAATGTATTAGGAACAAAAGGATGCCACATCGTTTGACAGAAATGAAAATTATCAACCTACAGAGACTGAATTCAAAGACACCTCGAAAATCAAAGTGAAAAAATGATGGGGCAGGCTAGTCCATTTTGCCGGAATTTCATTGCAGCAACTGAAAATCGTACTCAGTAGTTTGTATGGCCCCCACGTGCTTGTATGCATGCCTGACAATGTCAGGGCTTGCTCCTAATGAGGCAACGGATGGTATCCTAGGGAATTTCCTCCCACATCTGGACCAGGGCATCACTGAGCTCCTGGACAGTATGAGGTGAAACCTGCCGGTGTCGAATGAACCGAAACATAATGTTCCAGAGGTGTTCTATTGGATTTAGGTCAGGCAAGTGTTGGGGCCGGTCAATGGTATCCGTTCCTTCATCCTCCAGGAACTGTCTGCATATTCTCACCCATGAGGCCAGGCATTGTTGTGCACCAGAAGGAACCCAGGACCAACTGCACCAGCATAGGGTCTGACAATGGGTCCAAGGATTTTATCCTGATACCTAATGGCAGTCAAGATGCTGTTGTCTAGCCTGTAAAGGTCTGTGCGTCCCTCCATGGATATGCCTCCCCAGACCATCACTGACACACCACCAAGCCGGTCATGCTGAACAATGTTACAGGCAGCATAACGTTCTCCACGGCTTCTCCAGACCCTTTCATGTCTGTCACATGTGCTCAGGGTGAACCTGCTCTCATCTGTGAAAAGCACAGGGCACCAATGGTGGACCTGCCAATTTTGGTATTCTATGGCAAATGCCAATCGAGCACCACGGTGTCAGGCAGTGAGCACAGGGCCCACTAGAGGACGTTGGATCCTCAGGCCACCATCATGAAGTCTGTTTCTGATTGTTTGGTCAGAGACATTCACACCAGTAGCCTGCTGGAGGTCATTTTGTAGGGCTCTGGCAGTGTTCATCCTGATCCTCCTTGCCCAAAAGAGCAGATACCAGTCCTGCTAATGGATTAAGGACCTTCTACTGCCCTGTCCAGCTCTCCTTGAGTAACTGCCTGTTTCCTGGTATCTCCTCCATGCCCTTGAGACTGTGCTGGGAGCCACAGCAAACCTTATGGCAATGGTACATATTGATGTGCCATCCTTGAGAAGTTGTACTACCTGGTCAGGTATCGCCTCATGCTATCAGTAGTGACGCTGACCGTAGCCAAATGCAAGACTAACTTAACTGACCAGATCAATATCCCAGAAGTTTCACTGGCTTGATGCTATACTCTGATTAAAAAGTGTTCCTTTAATTTTTTGAGCAGTATTATGGGGTTTGCCCCCTGCTCGCTTCGCTTACACACTTGTAAGATTTTCTTTTCTTTGAATTGTTGCTATTTCATTAGTTTCATTTTTATTTCAGAACTTCTGTAAAAACAGTATTTGGAATCTTTCGAGTTCCAACGTGCTGAATCTTTTAATGAGGTCAGTGAGACGTGTTTAATGACTTTGTACCATAATTCAGGATAGCTTTCTCTGTTTAGAATTTCAGCACAGACAAAACGATCTAAATCATCAGCAGTTAATAATTTTTTTGCAAAGTAACCAATAAATGCATGTGAGGTAAACTCCGTTTTTGAAATTCTCTTCACTTTAAACTTCAAAGCCTTACAATATTTACATACTTCTAGCATATCACCTATGTCCATATATTCAATCTCTATTCGCCTTTTCATTATTTCTCAGAGTAATAATTTGTCTTTCTTTGCGCTAATGCGATGTTTACTTTCTTTTTTTTGACACTGTCGTTTTTTTCTGCTTTCATATTCTGTATCTTGCTCTGCATGTGTTTCACGCCTACCTTTTTTTTTTTGGAGTCTTTTGAATTCCAGTTTTCATTATCTCTAACCTGCTCTGCATGTGTTTGGCCCCCTTGTTTTTTAACCTTTTTATGACGTTTTACTTTGTTTTCTACTCTGTCTTTTATTTCGGAACTCGCTTTATTAGTGTTTTTTTTTAATGACACCTGGTCCGTGGTGATTCTTTTCCCTTTTTTGAGTAATAATTCCATTTGTTTGCGTTCCTGCGATCTTTACTTTCTTTTTTTTTATACTTTGTAATTTTCCTACTTGCATATTCTTCAACTTTCTCCACATGGGTTTTTTTTTTTTTTTTGAGCCTTTCGAATTCCACTGCTTTCATAATCTCTAACCTGCTCTGCATGTGTATAGGGCAAACGTCCTGATTGGACGTGCTTTTTTTTTCAGTTCCACTTGTTCCGGGCTGATAATTACTTTCCTTATTTTCTGAATTTGCACCTAGATTATTCTTTTTCTTTTTTGTCTCTCCAACGCTTTTGCTTCTCTTTTCTCCGCACTGCTTTCTTCTTCGCTTAGTCGTCTACGTTTTATTTATACGCTTTATATGTGCTGAGAGCCCTGAATCTATGTGTGCTCAAAGTCAAAACACGACTGAGTGTGCAGCTGGCTGCCCTTGCTCTTATTTATTTGTAAGTAGGACGTGTCTTGCAAGAATCTCATGTTCTGCGTCATTGTGAGACGGTCCTGGGTCAATGTCTTGGCACAAATTCTCATGTTTAAGGTCCCTGCGAGACACTCCATGGCCAATCTCTCTAGTCTCTTGGGTCTTTTAAGTGTCTTCCATGAGCTTACCGTGAAGATCATGTACCGTCACCCTACTGTTTCTCTCCAGGATTTTTTTTATAATAGAGATATATATATGAGTGCCCCAACGTATGAGTTTTTTGAGATATGAGCCGTCACTAGGTCTATTTTTTTGCCTTGAGTTACGAGCCAAAATTCTAAATATGAGCCATCAAAGAGCTTGTCGCCGCACATTCCGAGGAACTGGCGACGGAGGAGTTGATGGAACTACAGACACAGCAATATACAGAGGTTCTATAGGAGATTGGTATTGCAGAGGAGTCAGAGGTGGAGAAGGTTATCTCTTCAAGTGAGATAAAGGAAGTGTTGGCAATGTGGGAAAAAGTTTCGGACTTTATTGAAAAGAAACACCCTGAAAAAGTCGCAACTGGTCGTGCAGCGGCGCTATTTAATGACACTTGCCTAACTCATTTCAGAAACATTCTAAAGGGGAGGAAGAAACAAAGCTCCTTGGACAGGTTTCTATTGAAACACCCTGCAAATGAAAGTGACTAAAGCATGGTGAAGAAGAAAATGAAATTAAGCAAAAGGGAAATGAAAGAAAAAAATAATACAATACGCTAATTGGCGCCTCCAACATCTGTCTATTTCTTTAGATTCTGTTTTATGTATTAGGTTTTATTTTGTTTGTATACAATATTTGTTCATTATAAATACATTTCTCTTATGTTGAAAACATTTAACAAAAAATTGGAGTGGTTTTTTGGGGGCTGGCCAAATTAATCTCATTTCAATTAATTTTAATGAGGAAAATTGATTTAAGACACGAGCATTTTGACTGACAAGCACGGTCACAGAGTGAATTAAACTCGTATCTCATGGTATCGTTGTGTGTGTGTATATATATATATATATATATATATATATATATATATATATATATATATATATATATATATATATATATATATATATATATAATGGGTACGGAAAGTATTCAGACCCCCTTCAATTTTTCACTCTTTGTTATATTGCAGCCATTTGTTAAAATCATTTAAATTAATTTTTTTCCTCATTAATGTACACAGCACCCCATATTGACAGACAAAAAAAAGAATTTTTGAAATTGTTGCAGATTTATTAAAAAAGAAAAACTGAAATATCACATGGTCCTAAGTATTCAGACCCTTTGCTGTGACACTCATATATTTAACTCAGGTGCTTTCCATTTCTTCTGATCATCCTTGAGATCACCTTTATTTGAGTCCAGCTGTGTTTGATTATACTGATTGGACTTGATTAGGAAAGCCACACACCACACACAATGCATGTCAGAGCAAATGAGAACCATGAGGTCAAAAGAACTACCTGAAGAGCTCAGAGACAGAATTGTGGCAAGGCACAGATCTGGCCAAGGTTACAAAAAAATTTCTGCTGCACTTAAGATTCCCAAGAGCACAGTGGCCTCCATAATCCCTAAATGGAAGACGTTTGGGACGACCAGAACCCTTCCTAGAGCTGGCCGTCCGGCCAAGCTGAGCTACCGGGGGAGAAGAGCCTTGGTAAGAGAGGTAAAGAAGAACCCAAAGATCACTTTGGCTGAGCTCCAGAGATGCAGTCAGGAGATGGGAGAAAGTTGTAGAAAGTCAACCATCACTACAGCCCTCCACCAGTCAGGGCTTTATGGCAGAGTGGCCTGTCGGAAGCCTCTCCTCAGTGCAAGACACATGACAGCCCACATGGAGTTTGCTAAAAGACACTTGAAGGACTCTGAGATGGTGAGAAATAAGATTCTCTGGTCTGATGAGACCAAGATAGAACTTTTTGGCCTTAATTCTAAGCGGTATGTGTGGAGACAACCAGGCACTGCTCATCACTTGTCCAATACAGTCCCCACAGTGAAGCATGGCGGTGGCAGCATCATGCTGTCGGTGTGTTTTTCAGCTGCAGGGACAGGAGGGCTGGTTGCAATCGAGGGAAAGATGAATGCGGCCAAGTACAGGGATATCCTGGACAAAAACCTTCTCCAGAGTGCTAAGGACCTCAGACTGGGCTGAAGGTTTACCTTCCAACAAGACAATGACCCTAAGCACACAGCTAAAATAACGAAGGAGTGGCTTCACAACAACTCTGTGACTGTTCTTGAATGGCCCAGCCAGAGCCCTGATTTTAACCCAATTGAGCATCTCTGGAGAGACCTAAAAATGGCTGTCCACCAACGTTTACCATCCAACCTGACAGAACTGGAGAGGATCTGCAAGGAGGAATGGCAGAGGATCCCCAAATCAAGGTGTTTTAAACTTGTTGCATCTTTCCCAAGAAGACTCATGGCTGTATTAGCTCAAAAGGGTGCTTCTACTAAATACTGAGCAAAGGGTCTGAATACTTGGGACCATGTGATATTTCAGTTTGTATTTTTTAATAAATCTGCAACAATTTCAAAAATTCTTTTTTGTCTGTCAATATGTGTGTGTATATATATATACACATAATATTTTATTGGTTTTGTTTATTTAACAATTTCTCAATTTAAAAAGTTATTGCTAAGAGTTGAAATTCTAGAGTCTATCCATTTATGTTATATATCCTCCATCTTCTGCAGAGGGTTATGAAGAGCAAGAGCTAATTCTTGTTTGTAATGGTAATACTGTAGATGTTCAGTATTTTCAAAGGAAAACAGACTTGTTGCAACTCATATTGGACTAATTAGTGGCTCTAGCCAAACTAGTAACAGCGTTGGATTGTAAGAGACATTCCTTAACACAGCTTTGTCCTTTTGTAAAATGGAGATGAAAACTGCACACAGTACTCTAGTTGAGGCCTAGTGTGTTACAGTCTTAAGCATAACCTAACATCCTATTAGCCGTCTTAATCCTTTCTTTCCACTGTCTGTATATACTGTAGACAGTGAAGACTACATTCCTACTGTTTTTTCTTCTCATAAGGTATACTTTCAAGTTTTAAACTTCCCATTGTGTATTCAGATCTTGTTATACCTTACATTTACTTATTTGATTTTAGATTTTTTACCATTCTATTTGGTGTATCTCATCCGCAAATGTAACCTGCTTTAAACATAAATTTTTGTGAGGATCTAAATATTGCATAACAAGTACTTGGTTGTCAGTTAATGTTTATAGTTGCACCTTTTACTTTGGACAAATCTGTAATAAGTGTTGTTTATTCTGAGAATTTTATGTTACTGTATGTTAACTTTATAAAAACTCTGACCAGATGATCCTAGATTATATTATTTTGTGATGTTTATAGGTACAGCTGAATTTGTGGTCTCATCACTGTCTGTTTGTGTACTGTAGGTTTTTCTCCAGGTACCCTTTATTTTCCCTTTTCAAAAGTGTCATCATTATTTTATTACTACAGCACCTGCCAAAATCTGCAGTCAGTAACTGAGTCCAGATCATTTTTGTTACAGGTCTGGAAAGTCACAGAGCTGTCATATTCAGTATTAACAGAAGCACAGTATGTCTGTAACAGAAGCAGTATAAATACAGTATACTGGCCATGTGGTTTTTGTAATATCATTTTCTCTATTTCACAGATTTGATTATCTGTGTTTTGTCCTACTTGACGTGACCTTTTTTTTTGGGTGGCATGTTGTTAGTAGATATGTCCGCAATATTTTCTGTTACAGTAATACTGGCTTGTATGTGGCTGTAATATGCGACAGTGTATTGTGTGACTTTGTATTTCTGTAAAATGCCTGTAATTTTCTCTGACAGTAATACTGGCTTTGTTGTCCGTAATATGACTTTAATTTTCTGTCACAACATTGGGCAATCGGCAGAGTGTCCCCAACAACTGATTTAATGTGTGGCGTCTCCCCAGCAAGTATTTTAATCTGTGCTGGCGTGTAGCTGATTATTGTATGTATGGCATCTCCCCAGCAACGGATTTTGTGTGCGCGGCCACGACTACCTAATCAGCACTCTCCCCAGCAATGATGTCTTTTATTTGCTTATCATGCGCTGCAGCGGCAAGGCCATTCACTGTGTGCCCAGCTTCCAGTGTGTGTGTGTGTCCACGGTGCTGTGTGCATGGGCGGGGCACGATGCGATGCGCGGCCCCGCGCATGCGCACTTCACCAGAAGACACACACACGGACACCTGGACGCACAAAGGGCTTTTATTAAAGAGGATTCTTCTGTTATTGCATAAAGATGAAGAGTTTCCAGACTTGCGGTGGCCACATTTTTTCCACTATAGACTAAATCTCTTGATTTACAAAGTTTTCTTTTATCTGGATTGTCAGGACCTAAATGATCTTTATCACTCATGCAAGTTATTTCCACCTCAGGTTGCTCCTATAAATAATTATGTTAAAAATTCCTGCTTTTTCAAAACGTTTTTCGATGACTTACTGAGAGTACAGGTTTATCTAGATTTCATTGTATATGGCAGTCAGTCATTGTCATTCACAAACCATCAGAATATATAGTGAAACCTAAACTATCAAATTATCTGAACATTAAGTATAACGTCAGTCAAGCAGCACATAGTTTTGAGGCATGTTTTTGAAAAAATAGAAAATGTACACATGGCCTAACATTCTGGTACGTTTGGGGATTTAGCCAACCGATTTGAAAGTTTTTTTTAAAGAACTTTTTTTTCAAAGAAACATCTATCACATTTTTGTTTATGACATTTTTTTGTAAACGTGAGTCATATTAAAAAACAGTTTCAACAGAATGTGATTACATGTGTTAGTTCTACATTAAATACATGCATTTTAAAGTATTTTACAATGTAATGAAGTTAGAATTGTGCATGGACAGCAGATTCCAATTCAAATGATGTAAAACACCATCAATTGAAGTGCTATTGCTAGTTGTTGGTTGTTGAGGGCTTATGACTAATTGTAATTCAGTTTTTTTTAAGGATAACATATTTTTTAAGTCCCAAGGTAAAATTGTTGGTTGCTTTGGACCACAATAGAGAATAGGTCTGGAACTTTGACAATAAATTATTCAGTCAGTGATATATTACATCATTATATTGTGCAAATAATGCAGTGTCAGGGATGCCAGGGGCCATGACCCAGCCGGGACGCCATGAGGGACCGGATGTGGGTCTGCGCCCACCCTGGATCACGTGGGTGTCGCCTTCCTGGTTGCTTTGGGGGCCATGGGTACAGGGCATGGAAGCTCCACCCTGTAGGGGCCCGTGGTCACCGCCAGGAGGCGCCCCAATGCCTTGGGGACCTGTTAACTCAGCACTTCCGCCACACCAGGAAGTGCTGGGGGGAAGAATTAGAGAATTAGGGAGGACAGCCGGCACTTCCACCACACTGGGGCGTGGCTAGAGGAGGAATGCCGGGAACACCTGGGGCTCATCCGGGTCATATATAAAAGTGGCCGTCTCCCTTTGGAGTCGGGAGGAGGAAGGACGAAGCTCAGGAGAGCTGTGGAGGCGGCCCGAAGACAGGCATTGTGGCCAGGACTGAGTTTTGGGGGGGATTTTGTGCATGTGACTGGGTCTTAGTGACCATTACTGGGGTCTGTGTGACCAATTTAAATACTGTAAATATTGTACTTTGTAAATAAACGTGTGGTGGTTGAGAACAACATGTCCGCCTGTCTGTGTCCGGGTCAACTTCCACAGCAGCCATCGGGTGGTGTTTGTAAACCATACTATAAATACCAAGTATATATTTGTTCACTCTGCTTACAGAGACCACATAGCTAATTTTCTCTTAAATCCATTTCTAGGTAAGTGGTGCTCTTTTTAATTAACTTAAGCAGCAAGAGAAATGAGCTGGTGTATTAGGAGTTTATACAGTATATGTGCTCCTGAACCAGCATTTGACTAACCTGTATTGAGAATTCATTTTGCTATCAGGAGCAGCTGTTGGACTAATGAAAGAAGAAAATATACAAAATATGCAAGTTGGGTTAAATCAGTACAGTAAACTAGTCTGTAACTGAAGTCAAAACGGAATGTTGCCAACAGCCTGGCCTGTAATACGTACAAGTATTGCATAAAAATGTATTTGAACAAGCAAAGTAAGTGTTTAAAGCAGTATTTATATCTTGAATACATGGTATGAGTGACCATCACCTCTGCCTCTGTAAAGGCATTTAATTTGGCACTGATTCCACATATAGAAAGGTAATATAAATGTAAAAATGTAGGTTTAGGTGGGCTCTGTCCGCCCGGCACATTGGTTTAGAAGTCCTGCTGCACAGATCCAGTGTACCGGGATTAAAATATGCCCCACATGAAGTTAACACGTTCTCATTGTATTTGCATAGATCACCTACTAGGCACTCTGATTTTCTTTTCATATTCCCAAAGATGCGGGTATTAGGTTAAGTGGTCATTCCAAACTGGCCTGAGTGTGAATGTGGTGTGTGTGCATGAGTGAGTTCTGTAATGGATTGATGGCCTGTCCAGAGCTGTTTTATGCCTTCCACTCAGTGCTATTGGAATTAGCCCTCATAACCCTAAATTAAATTAGGCAGATTTAGGAATGTTATATTAAGGGTTCCATGTGTTCCTTGGTGCTAGCTGAAAACCTGTATAAGTTCAAGGTACTTTTTTTCGGGAAACTGAGCCAATCTGTTGAGGAAATACTTCATATCCAAAATTTTATCTTTAGAGAGTGCAGATAAAAATATGTTACTCTGTCTAAACATCATTCTATGAAATTAAAAGAATGTACCATGTTTATGTGGAGCAGACCTTTAAAATGAACACAATTCTTTTTAGAAAGCAGCTTGTTTTCAAACTGCCCTCTTTATTGGCACTCTGAAAAATATATCAGAACACTTGTTTTGTTTTATAAAAAAAAAACATTTTAAGTTTTGTACCAGGTGTTTCCTTTTGGACTGCAATGTTTTCGCATTTGGAACAGGTGTTTCTTTCTAGATTGACTTCATACTTCAAGGCCTCTTTAATATTTTACTCCTTGAAAAGAAATGTTTACATTTTTCATTGTCATTTGTCTTCTTAAACAGCTTCTTAATATTTCTTAATCAGATAACTGCATTCATTTAAAGAAATTCCTCATAAATCAGTACTTGTCAGTTGTCATCTATTAATTGAACACAAGGAAATGAGCACAAACTATTTTCTATTTCAAGTAAAAGTGGTGCAGTTTTTCAGTACTATTAGTTTTTGGTTATATACTGTAGTTTATCCATTTGAGAAATATTTATTGAGTGTTTTATCCCACCATCCATTTCCTGACACTGCTTAACCTAATTTGAAGATTTCAAAGAGCTAGAGCACCATGAGGTCCTAAGCAGGAACCATGACTGATGTGGTTGTCAGTCCATGGGATGATACATTCCTACACTAGAATGCTGGAGGAAAGTTTTTGTTTCAGAAAATATGCACACAGACACAGAAATCTGTGTGTACTGCACTGAAACTGTAACCTAATTCTAAACCCAGTGTACTTTTTTGCAGATGTCTTTACCCAAGGCGATACACGTGAGTGCTGGGCAAGCCTGCCTTTAATACTGGTGATGTGGGCTTTGGCTACTGTTAACTTTGTAGAATGGTACAAAAACATAGGTTCAGAAAATGGATGGAGGTTATCAACAGGCCTTGTCCTATTTCATTTTTATATTGGGTTAATATATACAATATATATTGTGATTCATGACTTGACTCATTTTCTTTTCTTTTCTCTTCTGTCTTTGTAGAATTCTAGGATAGAGAAGGCATTCCTTTTTGATGTTGTCAGTAAAATTTACATTGCAACAGACAGCACACCAGTGGACATGCAGACCTATGAACTGTGCTGTGATGTGATAGATGTGGTCATTGATATCTCCTGCATATATGGGTGAGAAAACTCTCTGTTACTGACATTGTAAGAAATTGCAGTTTAAATTATTTATTTAATTGTTTAACAGAACATAATATTAATTATTGTAAAAAAAATTGCATCACTATCTTCTTTGATTTTCTCTTTTTAACATATTATTGTAAAATGATAAGACACCATCAGAATGAGGTAAAGAGGTTTGGGGTTCTGGAGGAGGCCCAGTGTAATGTAGGAGTCCAAAGAACAAATGAGCATTGAAAGCTTTGGCCACTGTAGCCTCATGAAAGAAAGGCTTCCTGTTGTTGGAGCTCCATCTGACACAGAAGTTTGTGCAATAATAAATGCCGACTTCTGGTTGAATGAGGATTTAAGTACAGGTGGGACAGAAAGGGACTGGGATTGAGTTGTTGTATCAGTAGTGAAGTCATGGCTTATCCTGAGGTTTCTCCTCCTCTTTAAGTACAGAAAAACAGCATGTATTAGCAATGGTGTCACACATTTAGTTTTCCCTGCATGTTTCCTATTTTTATTTTCAAAACCCTATAATACACCCCAAATTTGGGTGTCTGACATTCTTCAACCCACTGAATCTAATTCAAGGTTTTCAGCAGCCTGACTCTGCCCCAGCTCAAGATAAGAAACAGTCCTAGACAAGGCTCTAGTCCATTGCTTGGGACTATTCTCTCACATTCGCACTCCCACTCCCACAGGAGCCAATTTCGAATCACCAGTTCACCTAACATGCAAGTCTTCAGGAATGTGAAAGGAAAACCAAAATATACAAAGGAAAACCCTCGCATACATGGGAAGAACATGTAAACTTGCTGTGGGCTTTGATTGGCCACGAGATTCAAACCCAGGGCTGTTTACTTTCCTGCACCCAATGTTGTTGGCACAAATTCAAATTCCACATCCCTGAAATTGGGTTTGAGAATGTTATTTATTAATAATAAAAATGTCAAGCTTGACATTGGATTCTCTAGAGTAAGGTGGAAAAAACATAGTTACAACATAGATATTGTAATAGATGTTTTTTCATTGTGAAAGGCAGTAATGTGCTTGTCAGAATCTACAATAGATAACCTTTTCAACAAGCTTGACAAAAAAGTAAAGTTGCTGGTTATGGACATTAGTGTGCCTGATTAAGCATCTTGTTCAAATACAGCACATTTCAAACATACTCCAATGCTTTTATATTTTCACTAGTGAAGATATTTATTAAAATGCAAGTTTCTTTGACAGCAGCAGTCAAGCGAAAGGCTGCCTACATTGTAGTTCACTCACAGTATAACACACACAAGATAATATTGTTTGTGTAGTGGAATCTCTGTAGACATGAATTAGCTGGATATGTGGACAAAGAAAACTGACAACACTTGTGATGTTTTTCAATGTTAATGGAAAGAGAAGAATAAGAAAGACACGTCTTGGGAATCAGTGGTGTAGTTCTAGTAAGTATGAATTGATCTACAAGCAAGAGTTGATTTTGAAGAGCTAATGCAAATTTAGTCATTGTTGAACAGGCATATCTGTCATACAGATATGAGAAAGGTTGAGGAACAATAAAAACTGGAATAGAAACAATACCATGTCCAAATATACCTAACAACATCTTTAAACACTCTGTTTAACTGGAAAGCTCTTTGTATGAGTTGTTGCCTTTACATCCAAAATATGTTATCTAAGGAACTTGGCTAGCTATAAAGGAAACAAACAAAGTATTACATACATGTTGCAGTTTGAGCTGGGATTCGGTTTGCAGTACAATGACCACAATCCTATTCCATTAATATCCTTCATACAGAATACTATCAAATAATTTTAAGAATGGGCTGTGCTTAAATCAATTATTCAAATTTTTTCTTTAAAGTCATATTTCATAAATGGTTATAAATAAAGTATATTATAGTAATTATGTAACAAACATTTGACAGTTACAAACACAGTTGATAATAGTTTACATGCTTATGATAATTTAATAAATGAGCATCCAAACTATCATACAACCCCAATTCCAATGAAGTTGGGATGTTGTGTAAAACGTAAATAAAAACAGAATACAATGATTTGCAAATCCTTTTCAACCTGTATTCAATTGAATACACTACGAAGACAAGATATCTAATGTTCAAACTGATAAACTTTATTGTTGTTTTGCAAATCTTCACTCATTTTGAATTTGATGCCTACAACACGTTCCAAAAAAGCCGGGACAGGGTATGTTTACCACCTTTCCTTTTAAGAACACTCAATAAGCGTTTGGGAACTTAGGACACTAATTGTTGAAGCTGTGTAGGTGGAATTCTTTCCCATTTTTGCTTGATGTACAACTTCAGTTGCTCAACAGTCCAGGGTCTCCATTGTTATATTTTGTGCTTCATAATGCGCCACACATTTTCAATGGGAAACAGGTCTGGACTGCAGGCAGGCCAGTCTAGTACCCGCACTCTTTTACTATGAAGCCATGCTGTTATAGCACATGCAGAATGTGTCTTCGCATTGTCCTGCTGAAATAAGCAGGGATGTCCCTGAAAAAGATGTCACTTGGATGGCAGCATATGTTGCTCCAAAACCTGTATGTACCTTTCAGCATTAATGGTGCCTTCAAAGATGTGCAAGTTACCCATGCCATGGGCACTAACACACCCTCATACCATCACAGATGCTGGCTTTTGAACTTTGCACTGATAACAATCCGGATTGTCCTTTTCCTCTTTGGCCCGGAGGACACGACGTCCATGATTTCCAAAAACAATTTGAAATGTGGACTCATCAGACCACAGCACACTTTTCCACTTTGTATCAGTCCATCTCAGATGAGCTCAGGCCCAAAGAAGCTGGCGGCGTTTCTGGGTGGTGTTGATTTATGGCTTTCTCTTTGCATGGTAGAGTTTTAACTTGCACTTGTAGATGTAGCGACGAACTTGTTAACTGACAATGGTTTTCTGAAGTATTCCTGAGCCCACATGGTAATATCCTTTACAGAATGATGCCAGTTTTTAATGCAGTGCCGCCTGAGGGATCGAAGGTCATGGGCATCCAGTGTTGGCATTCGGCCTTGCCGCTTATGTGCAGAGATTTCTCCAGATTCTCTGAATCTTTTTTTTTTTTTTTATTAATTTTATTGCATTCCATACAAATCAATCAAGTTTTACATAAAGAAAATTTGAGTTAAGAACAAATCGATCCCCACCACCTAAGAGAGAGAGCAAGCCAAACAGCATGAAATTTAAGACCTGTAAACATACCTAAATTAATAGATTCTCTGTGCTTTATGAGATTATTTTAAAATATTACTGATGAGATCCTGCCATGTTTTGAAAAAAGTCTGTACGGATCCTCTAACTGAGTATTTGATTTTTTCCAATTTCAAATAGTATAACACATCAGTTTCCCACTGACTTAAAAGAGGAGAGTTTGGGTTCTTCCAGTTTATCAGGATAAGTCTACATGTGAAAAGTGTAGTGAATGCAATCACAGTTTGTTTGTCCTTCTCCACTTTAAGCCCATCTGGAAGAACCCCAAACACAGCTGTTAATGGGTTAGGAGGGATTGTGAGTCCAAGGTTGTCTGAAAGGTAATTAAAAATTTTTGTCCAGAATGATGTTAATTTGGTGCAGGCCCAGAACATGTGACCCAGTGAGGCTGGAACTAGTTTGCAGCGTTCGCAGGTTGGATCCTCCCCTGGAAACATTTTGAAGAGTTTTAGTCGAGACAGATGTGCTCGATATATAATTTTGAGTTGTATAATTGTATGCTTTGCGCATATGGAACTCAAATGAATTCTCTGCATTGCTACTTTCCACTCCTTTTCTGATATATTAATTGAGAGATCTTTTTCCCAGTTAACTTTTGGATCTTTGAAAGGGAGGGATTGTAAAATGATTTTATATATTATAGAGATGGTGTCTAAGTCCTTGAGATTGAGCAATATTTTTTCCAGCATGGATGTGGGTGCAAGATGAGGAAAATCTGGGAGATTATCTGAATCTTTTGATGATATCATGGACAGTAGATGATGAAATCCCTAGATTCCTTGCATTGTACGCTGTGAAACGTTGTTCTTAAACTGCTGGACTATTTGCCCACGCAGTTGTTCACAAAGTGGTGAACCTCGCCCCATCCTTGCTTGTGAATGACTGAGCCTTTTGGGAATACTCCTTTTATACCAAATCATGACAAACACCTGTTTCCAATTAACCTGTTCACCTGTGGAATGTTCAAAACAGGTGTTTTTTGAACATTCCTCAACTTTCCCAGTCTTTTGCTGCCCCTGTCCCAGCTTTTTTGGAACGTGTTGCAGGCATCAAATTCAAAATGAGTGAAGATTTGCAAAACCACAATAAAGTTTATCAGTTTGAACATTAGATATCTTTTCTTCTTAGAATATTCAATTGAATATAGGTTACAAAGGATTTGCAAATCATTGTATTGTGTTTTTATTTACGTTTTACACACCGTCCCAACTTCATTGGAATTGGGGTTGTTGAAGAGCCCAGGGTACAAGTTTCAGTATTTTCCAATTCAACTAATAATAGAAAGGTAATAAACAAAGGTAATTACAGATTTGCTATAATATTACAGATGTGTATTCAGGCTTGAGATCAAGTGACTAAGGGGACAAAAAACATACAAGAAGAATATACTTCTTCTGAAAGATATAGAATTGCATTTGATGTCTAACTGTCTGATACTAGGTTTAACATGCTTTAAGATACAAACAAGGAATATTTCACAAAGTAATAAAGTACAAATGTGTTATTCTTTGTAATGCTAATTATGAAGTAAACTGAGAGTACTGAAATGCTTAAAAATATATATTTTGATATGCGTTTGGGGACCTTGCCCCACTGGGATGCTGGGAGAAGGGAAGGAACGGGAGAGAAGCAGTGTCTTCCCCATAACGCAAGAGGGCAGCCTTTCTGGATTGCATGGGGGGCCACAGAACTTAAAAGCTCAACCCTGTAGGGGGACGTGGCCACCACCAGGGGGCGTCGGGACAGCTCCTGAGTCTGGGCATGCAGCACTTCCACCATACCCAGAAGTGCTGCCGGGTGTTAATTGGGGAGCACCTGGAGCACTTCCAGGTGCTGTATAAAAGAGGCCGCCTCACTCCATTCGGGGAGCTGGAGTTGGGTGGCAGTGGACAGAGCTTGCGTGAGAGGAGTGGAGGCGGCAGAAGAAAAGAAGGACTGAGTATTCTGCTGGTTTTTGCACTGTATTTGTGCTGTTTTGCAAAGGAGAAATAAACGTGTGTGGTTTTGGACATCGTGAGCCTCAGTGTCTGTCTGTGTCCGGGCAGATCTTCTACAATATACAGTGGAACCTCGGTTCACGCACGTCTTAGAACACATACAAATCGATTTACGACCAAAAAGTTCACCAAACTTTTGCATCTGTTCACGACCACAGACTCGGTATACAAACAAGCCAGTTTCCCTTTCGGTTTGCGCCGATGATTTCCGCACGTGTTCAGTCTCTCCCTGTGCATTCCCTGTGCAGCGAGCGAAAGAGAGAGAAAGAGCGACACACACACAGGCGAGAGAGAGAGAGAGAGAGGGACACACACACACACACACTCGAGAGAGAGAGACACACACGAGAGAGAGACGGCTGGACGCATAATGCCAAGAATGCAGTTAAAGAATGCACCAGGCTTGTTTTTAAAGAGACAGATCCAAATATTGTTTTAACCTCATTGTATTTAATAAAGACTGTTTTCTATTGGATTTAAACCTCCACTTCACTTCTGTTTACAGCGATTGGTTCGTAGCATGCAATATTACTTTAAATTACGGATTTTTCAAATGTTAGTTTTTTCCCTGTGCTTGAAACTCATTAAAAAAAGTGTTTTAGCTTAGCGTTCAGAAGGCTGTAGCGCAAACTCTTGCAGTGTTGGTTTTCTCAGTGTTATTCAATGTTTTTACATTTAGTTTACTATTAAGCTGTGCATTCTATGGTATAATTAACTGTATTTGTGCTTAAAAATCTTAAAAAATATATATATTTACTTACAGTTCGTATGGTCTGTAACGGATTAATTGTATTTACATACAATCCTATCGGGAAATTACTTCAGTTCACGAACAAATCGGTTTACGACCAGAGTTTTGGAACAATTATGGTCATGAACCGAGGTTCCACTGTATATATACTGCATGTATATATGTATACATCAGAACACACATATATATATATATATATATATATATATATATATATATATATATATATATATACTAATAAAAGGCAAAGCCCTCACTCACTCACTCACTCATCACTAATTCTCCAACTTCCCGTGCAGGTAGAAGGCTGAAATTTGGCAGGCTCATTCCTAACAGCTTACTTACAAAAGTTGGGCAGGTTTCATTTCGAAATTCTACGCGTAATGGTCATAACTGGAAGCTATTTTTCTACATATACTGTAATGAAGTTGAGCTTGAAAGCCGTGGGGGCGGAGTTTCGTGTGACATCATCACGCCTCCCACGTAATCACGTGAACTGACTGTCAACACAGTACGTAGAAAACCAGGAAGAGCTCCAAAAAGCGCTGAAGAAAACATGCATTATATAATTCAGAAGGCAGCGAAACAATAAGAATTGAGCGAGTGACATATACAACCATATTCATGAGTGCTGCTACTTCGGAAACAAAGCACGGTGTAAACCTAAAGTTTAAATTAAGTTCATAGACAGGCTGCTGCTGGCGTTTGTCATGCTCACGGGTAATGCGGAATACAAGTTTAATGAGAGGACGCAGGATATAAACGAGAGTTTTGTTCACTTTGTAACTAAGTTAAAATTGCAGGTGAGGGGCTGTGCTTATGCAAATTCCGAGAGACTGTGTTTGTGGGGGTTGACAGTTAAAGGGGGGAGTCACGTCATCATCTCCCTCCCATTCACCTCATTTCGCTCAGAGCTGCGCTCCGCAGCTACGCAGTGTTACGACTTTGTGACGCTGCCACCAAATACTCACAGAAAAATCCACAAGTTAATACAAACGCTGTGTCTAGAGTTTCTCCACACTGAATCCTCCAGGCACTACTTCCAAAAGGTTACATTGACAATCGTGTTATTTTTAAAATGTTTCCTTTTCTTAGCACAAGCACAGCCGAGAAGCTTTGATGCATGTGCTCCATAACGCATTAAAAAATCACGCATTTAATCACAAGCAAAGGGGAACTTCTGTCAATGCATGATTTCCTGGTACACCGATTACATTGATCAGCTCTTCCCGATTCATTTTACCCTCGCACCCCCTTGGTTTGAGAAGAAGTATGAAAAAATATGAGGCTAACACAGAAAAACAGATCACCAATTGAAGCTTTATAAATAATCGATTCGTCATCAATAATTGTTTTGGTAAAGCCATACTCAGTGTAATCCTCCTTCCATTTTATGATTTTTCCGCCACTAGCCATGATTAAATAAACGGTAAAAAAGTAAGAGCAAGGGTGATTTATTCAGGCAGGCAGGCGACAGCTCAATAGCTCAAATTTGGATATAAGTAGCTTCTATTTAGTCGCCAGAAATATCTTTGTTAGGAATGGAAGTTGAATTTAGTCTTTAAATTTCTATGGTAAAGAAAAAGTTATGCAATGATGACTACATTTAACTGTATAAAGTCAAAACTTGTATATATAATGTCATACGCAAATATATAAAGTCAAAACTTGATTAAATAAAGTCATTGTCGGAATAAATAAAGTCAAACCTTTAATATATAAAGTCAGCGTCGGTATATATAAAGTCAATACTTGTTTCTGAATATATAAAGTCAAAACTTGAATATATAAAGTCAGCGCTGGAATATATAAAGTCAAAACTTGAATATATAGCCTAAAGTCATTCCCAAATATATAAAGTCAAAACCTGAGTATATAAAGACGGCGTTGGAATATTTCGGAATATATAAAGTAAGCGCTGGAATATATAAAGTCAAAACTTAAATATTGTCACACACGTGTGCATGGGAGGCAGCTGAAGGGCTTAGAGAGGACTGATTATACATCTGCCAGTACGCTAACGCTCTTTCTGAGTTCTCTACAGGTCTTTCCCAGGAATTCCCATCAGGAGCCGACACCTCGAAGCGGGACACATCACTTCCGGTCCCCGCCCCGAGGACGACATCACTTCCGGTTCTGGCACCAAGGACAACATCACTTCTGCCCTCCGGCCTATAAAGCCTCCTGTCTTTGCTCTGGCAGGCAGTTCTGTATTGGACTCTGTTGAGTAAACTTGACTCTTATGAACCGATTACTTTTGCAGCCAGGAAACCGAATTAAATGGGTGGCTGCCCCAAACCTTGCCATGCCTCATGTCTCTTCTTCTTACAGTGGCGTAGTCGGCAGGATGATGTCCCTGAAGAACCCGGGACACGACCCTAGAAGGAACCAGGTGGGAAAGTACCGGGGCCGAGTTTCTGGGCGGGGAGTGCGCAAGGGGGTCAGGAAGGACCCGGTGCAGGCTCTGCTCCACGAGGGCAACCCTGGGCTGAAGCCCCATCTTGTGGAGAAGGTGGAGGGGACCCACAGGCGTGGGCTGGTTTCTGGGGAGGACACACAAGAGGCTCAGTATGCTCTCCTCTGCAGGAGAGCCGAGCCGCCCATCGGGACCAAGGTCCCTGATAGCGATGGGTTGACCCCAGGCCAGCAGGTAAAGAAAATACAAACCTGAGAGTTTAACCCAAGTAGAGGGCTCACAGAGCAGGCTATGGCTGTCTGGCAGCAGGTGGGTCAGTGGCTACGGCCATTCGAATTGACCCCGCTACAAATTGTGCAGCAGGTTACCTGTTTTTTGCTATTACAGCACCTACCCCAGGATTTTGCCCAGCCGGCCTGGGGCGAATTTCATTCCATGCAGGAGCTCCTACAGCTCCTAAAGACCCCGAGGCCGGTTGAGAAACCTGGTAGGGCAGAACAACCGCTTCGTGGACTACCCGGGAGCTATGTCCCACTCAGGCAGTCCCTACCACGCACTCCAGAGCCTGTTCCGAAGTCGCCGGACCGTCTGGCCTACGACCTGTCGGGGAACAAGGCGGACCGTAGGGGTCAGCGGCAGTGTTGTTTGTGTGCCCTTAGCAATCCCCTGGCAGACAACCATACGGGGGAGCTTCTCATTAACGAACATAACGTAACAGCCCTGTTTGATTCCGGCAGTAACGTGTCTGTCGTTGCTCGCCGATTTGTTCTACCGCAACAGTGGACTAAAAGAAAGACCAGCCTAAAATGTATACACGGAGATATCCGCACATACAAAACCGCCCGGTGTTACGTATGTCTCGGAGGAACCCTTCGAAAACTCACCGTAGCGGTGCACCCGGATCCTCCGTTTCCCGTAATCCTCGGGCGGGACTGGTCTGAAAGTAACAGCGGTAGCCTAGAGAGCATTCCCGGAAAAGCTTTAGGCCTCGTTATAGGTAAAAGACTCATCTCAAGCTGCTTCCACGCCGTGTAATCAGCCGACAGGGAGTGGGGCGGAAGGCCAAGAGAGTGACAAAGGCACTCCTGGACCGTCGAGGGCTGCTACGTCATCCACCAGCGCCCCGGCAGCGAGGGAGGAGTCTCTGCCCCTTGAGGTCAGACCTGACCCGCTCTCTGAGTTGCACTTTCAGTTTAGAGCGACGCCGGCTTCTTTCAAGAGAGAACAGTGGAATGATGACTCTCTGAAACACGCAAAGAATGCAGTGGTCCTCGTTAACGGCCAACGCATTCATCAGCCCATGCCACAGGGACCTCACTTTGTCATTGATAATGATGGGGAATGAGGGGAAGGTCCGGAAGTTGTTGCTAGTCCCGCGAACCTACCGGCGGCAGGTCTGCGAGTTAGCACACTCCCACCTTCTTGGAGGCCACCTCGGCTCCGACAAGACACTGCAGCGAATCAAGCTCCGTTTTTTTTGGCCGGGGATTAATGAGGAGGTTCGCCACTTTTGCATTTCCTGTCTGGAGTGTCAACTGCGGCAAATTCCCAGGAGGGACCATGCTCCTCTAGTCCCCTTCCCCTGATTGACGTTCCCTTTGACCGAATTGGGGTCGACATAGTAGGACCCCTAGAACCCTCAGCCCGAGGACATAAATATATACTCGTCCTCGTGGATTATGCAACCCGATACCCAGAAGCTGTTCCGTTGCGCTTGGCCACTTCTAAAATAATTGCACGGGAACTAGTAGGAGTGTTTGCGCGGGTGGGCGTTCCTAGAGAAGTCCTGACGGACCAAGGGACGCCTCTAACCTCGGAAATGTTCAGGGAGACTGCCAAGTTACTGAAGATTAAGCATTTAAAGACCTCGGTGTATCATCCTCAAACCGATGGGTTAGTGGAGAGATTTAACCAAACTCTCAAACAAATGCTATGTAAGGTGGTCAGCAAGGATGGGAGGAATTGGGACCAACTCCTCCCTCTCGTCCTCTTTGCCTACCGGGAAGTTCCCCAAGCCTCTACGGGCTTCTCTCCGTTTGAATTATTGTACGGAAGACAGCTCCGGGGTATATTAGATATTTTAAAAGAGGGCTGGGAAGGAGAGGCACTTCCCTCAAAAATATTCTGAAGTATATCGCCCAATTGCGCGATAGATTTGATGCCATTAGACCCATTCTAAAAAGTCATATGGAGGAGGCGCAAACAGCACAGGCCCGCCTTTATGACCGTGGCACGACTCTCCGGGAGTTCCACCCGGGGGATCGCGTCATGGTGTTGGTGCCTACTTCTCACTCCAAGCTGCTCGCACATTGGCTGGGCCCTTACGAAATTAAGGAGAGGAAGGCTTTGGTCGACTATTTGATGAAACAACCCAATCGTCGACCAAGCGAGCGGGTGTATCATGTAAACCTGCTGAAACCGTGGAAGGAGAGGGACCCCGATCCCTCCTCGTCAACCCCGCTCTCTCATCGCTGAAGTAAGTTTCCTTAATTTCGGCGAGCAGCTATTGCCCAGACAGAGGCAGTAGTTTGAAGCAGCTATCCGCTCCGTCCCAGAGGTGGTGAGTGAACAGCCCGGTCGGACCTCTCTGATTGCACATGACATATTGACTGACCCGGGGGTGATCGTCCGAGAGCGGCCCTACAGACTCCCGGAGGCAAAGAAAGCGGAGGTGGAACTGGAAATCAGCTTAATGCTGGAACTAGGAGTAATCGAGGAGAGTAGTAGTCCCTGGTCCAGCCCCATCGTCTTGATTGCTAAGCCCGACGGCAGTTGGAGGTTTTGCAATGACTTCCGTCGGCTCAACCAGGTTTCCCGGTTTGATGCTTATCTCATGCAATGCGTGGACGACCTCCTCGAGAGACTGGGACCAGCCAAATTCCTGACCACACTTGATATGACAAAGGGGTACTGGCAGGTTCCTTTAACGGAGTCCGCGAAGGAAAAGACCGCGTTTAGCACTCCTAGTGGACACTGGCAGTATCGTGTCCTTCCATTCGGGTTACACAGGGCGCCTGCGACTTTTCAGCGTCTGGTGGACAAAGTGCTCCGACCCCATAACTCGTTTTGTGCTGCCTATCTGGATGACGTTGTCATCTATTCCAGCACATGGAAGGAACACATACAGCAGGTCACAGCAGTGTTGCGGACATTGGGGGAGGCCGGGCTTCGAATCAACCCCAAGAAATGTTTCTTTGGATTGAGAGAAGCCAAATATTTGGGCTACCTATTGGGCCGGGGTACTGTGAGGCCACAGTGTTCCAAGTTACAAGCCATACTGGCCTGGCTCCGTCCACAGACCAAGCGGCAGGTCCGATCCTTTCTCGGTTTGGCCGGGTACTACCGCCGGTTTGTGCCTCGCTTCTCCGAGAGAGCGGCGCCCTTGACTGACTTGACGAAGAAAAGAGCTCCTAACACAGTGGTATGGTCTGATAAAGCGGGGGCTGCATTCAGTGACTTGAAAAAGGCTCTGATTTCAGCACCTATATTAATCTCCCCTAACTCTCTCTCCCATTTGTCCTCCAGACGGACGCTTCGGACACAGGCTTGGGAGCCGTGTTGCGCCAAAGCGTCGACGGTGTTGAACACCCCATAATGTACCTGAGCCGGAAACTGTTGGACCGGGAGACCAGGTATGCGGTGGTGGAGAAGGAAGCTCTGGCGATCAAATGGGCGGTGACTCAGCTGCGGTACTACCTCTTGGGTCGCGTGTTCACTCTGGTGACGGATCATGCACCTCTGAAGTGGATGGCCCTTCACAGGGAGTCGAATCCACGGGTCATGAGGTGGTTTCTTGACCTGCAGCAGTACAAGTTTTCGCTCGTTCATCGACAGGGTCTCTTCATGCCAACGCTGATGCCCTCTCCCGGGCCCACGACCTCTCGGTGCAGGTCGCCCGACCCAACGGGTCTGGGCTGAGGGGGAAGTCTTGTCACACACAAGTGTGGGAGGCAGCTGAAGGCCTAAGAGACGACTGATTACACATCTGCCCCTGTACGCTAACGCTCTTTCTGAGTTCTCTACAGGTCTTTCCCGGGAAATCCCACCAGGAGCTGACACCTCGAAGCGGGACACATCACTTCCGGTCCCCGCCCCGAGGACGACATCACTTCTGGTTCCGGCACCAAGGACGACATCACTTCCGCCCCCGGCCTATAAAGCCTCCTGCCTTTGCTCTGGCAGGCAGTTCTGTATTGGACTCTGTTGAGTAAACTTGACTCTTATGAACCGATTACTTTTGCAGCCAGGAAACCGAATTAAACGGGTGGCTGCCCCAAACCTTGCCATGCCTCATGTCTCTTCTTCTGACAATATATAAAGTCAGTGTTGGAATATACAAAGTCAGCGTCGGAATATAGGCTATAAAGTAAGCACTGCAATATATAAAGTCAGCGTTGGAATATACAAAGTCAGCGCTGGAATATCCATCCATTTCCCAACACGTTGAATCCAACCACAGGGTCACAGGGGGTCTGCTGGAGACAATCCCAGTCAACACTGGGCGCAAGGCAGGAACCAGTCCTGGGCAGGGCACATGCATCATTTTCAAAACATTAACCGAACAGTGTTTTTTAATTTATTTTTCTGAATACGTTTTTGTTAACTTAGTTCAGTTCAGAGTCGTTTCAATCAATAGATTTTGACTTTCACTTTATATATTCAGGAGTAAGTTTATATACTCCGATGTTGACTTTATATAATCAGGAATGACTTTATAAAATCCGACGCTGACTTTATATATTCAGGTTTTGACTTTATATATTCCGACAGTGACTTTATATATTCAAGTTTTGACTTTATATATTCGGGAATCTATACTAATAAAAGGCAAAGCCCTCACTCACTCACTCACTCACTTATCACTAATTCTCCAACTTCCCGTGTGGGTGGAAGGCTGAAATTTGGCAGGTTCATTCCTTACAGCTTCCTTACAAAAGTTGGGCAGGTTTCATTTCGAAATTCTACCCGTAATGGTCATAACTGGAAGCTGTTTTTCTCCATTTACTGTAATGGAGATGAGCTTGAATGCCGTGGGGGCGGAGTTTTGTGTGACATCATCACGCCTCCCACGTAATCACGCAGTACATAGAAAACCAGGAAGACCTCCAAAAAGCGCTGAAGAAAACATGCATTATATAATTGAGAAGGCAGCAAAACAATAAGAAGCGCGAGTGACATATACAACCATATTCATGAGTTCTGCTACTGAAACAAAGCACATGTAAACCTTCACTTTAAATTAAGTTCATAGACAGGCTGCGCTGGCGCTTGTAATTTAGTGCCTGCCCATATAAGGTCAGTCCGTCAGCGGCAATCCAATAGCAAACTCCCACTAAATATTCACGGGTTAAGGACTGTGCTTATGCAGAGGAAGATGAAATGGTCAGGGTGGTGTTTGGTACAAACTCAGCGAAACTGCGAGAGAAAGTTTTAAGTGCCAGGACTAAGGTAACATTAAATACAGCCATGGACATAGCACAAGATGGCACCAGCACAGCTGGGAAACTTCGATGCATGTACACCGAGCGGCTCACGTGAACTGACGCAGTGCACAGATAAAAAGCAGCAGTTCCAAAGCGCGCTGAACAAAAACCAATTACACAATTGAAAAGGCAGCAAAAATATGAAGCGCCTGATACAAGCATATTCATAAATCCAGCTACTGCGAAACAAAGCACACGGTGGAAAAAGTTAATGTCCCGCTAAAGGAAGACAGTGTAAAAAAACCCGTGCATGCAGTGTGTCAGGTCTCAGATAAAGAAGAAGACGAGCTGTTTATTGATGCAGTAAGAAACTAATCGATGTTTGGCACCCCATAGTATATGTGTGTGTGTGTATATATGTACACATGTATGTATGCATATATATATATATATATATATATATATGCCAGCAACACTCATGACAATGAGAAAACAATTACATTGTCAATCATGTTACATTATTATTAAAATGTTTTCTTTTTTTACTTCTCGCTGCAAGCTGGTATTTTGCTATATATATATATATATATATATATATAGATATATACTGTATATATATATATATATATATAGATATATATAGATTATATATATATATATATATAGATATGACAACAACACTCATATCAAAGACAAAACAATTACATTAACAATCATGTTACGCTATTTTTTAAATTTTTCCTTTTCTTTTTCATAACTTCTTTAACACACTACTTCTCCGCTGCGAAGCACGGGTATTCTGCTAGTATATATATATATATATATAAATACACAATATATGCAACTAAACAGTAACTCATTCACTCACTCCTCAACAAAAACACTATTTCCCATTTAGTTTAACAGCTGAATTTTATCAGGATGGTACATCTAGATCAGTAGGTATCTGCCCTCCCACAACAGAAAAAGTAAATTCCCCAAAATCTTAAAAAATGTCCTGAAAGATTTCACTGATGATGTTTTTACTTGCCCATATTTATTAATATTACTAGCAAAATACCCGCGCTTCGCAGCGGTGAAATACCCGTGAATTAAATAAAACCTACACAATAACTATAAAAATCGTAATAAATGAACAATGAAACAGCGGAGAACCCGTGAATTAAATAAAAGGTTGCTTCGTTGTTGAAGCAAGGAAAAAGGACTTTCTTATATGTCGTTCGTTTTTAAAACAGTGCAGAAGCTGTGAGAAAGCTGCTTCCTTGGTGAAGCTCGTAAACGAAAGAAGACACCGCAGTGAACACAGAAGAGAACCCGTGGATTAAATAAAACCTACACAATAACTATAAAAATCGTAATAAATGAAAATGAAACAGCGGAGAACCCGTGGATTAAATAAAAAGCTGCTTCGTTGGCTAAGCAAGGAAAAGGACTTTCTTATATATCGCTCGCTTATAAAACAGTGCAGAAGTTTGAGAAAGCTGCTTCCTTCGCAAAGTAAGGAAACGACTGAAGAGACCGCAGGGACGCGGTAAGTGTTCGGCAAGGCAGCCGAAGCGCTGCATTATGGGATCTGTAGTTTATTGTGTTACCAGCGCTTCATATCCCCGGGCCATTAATAACAATAATAAAGTATATAAAATGATCTCGCGGGCCGGATATAATTACACGCCGGGCCGGATGTGGCCTGTGGGTCTTGAGTTTGACACATATGGACTAAATAGAACTTGAAAAGATATATTTTTTCATACATCGAGCCCGCGTGCTATTGTGGTTTTGCCTGCATGCCTCAATAAGTCATCCTCCCCTCGCTCTTAGTTTTTTACCGTTCATCTAATGAATACACTGAGTATGGCTTTACCAAAACAATCATTGATGGCGAATAAAGTATCCATTATTCGAGTATGTAGATCAGGTATATATATACATATATGTATACCCGCGTATCGCAGCAGAGACGTAGTGTGTTAAAGAAGCTATGAAAAAGAAAAGGGAACATTTTAAAAATAACGTAACATGACTGTCAATATACAGTAATTGTTTTGTGAGTTTTACTGAGTGTTGCTGTCATCAAGGATTTGATTATCATTATTTCTTTCAATCAGGTTCAGATTTGTAGGATGTGTTGTGTTCAAGTTACATTCCATGTTTGTCAATCGCTGTAAAGATGACAGGTTTCATTCATCGATTCGTTTCTTACTGCATCAATAAACAGCTCGTCTTCTTCTTTATCTGAGACCCGACCCACTGCATGCACGGGTTTTTTTTTTTACACTGTCTTCCTTTAGCGGACATTGACTTTTTCCACCGTGTGCTTTGTTTCCACAGTAGCTGCATTTATGAATATGCTTGTATGTATCAGACGCTTCATATTTTTTTGCTGCCTTTTCAGTTGTGTAATTCGTTTTTTGTTCAGCGCTCTTTGGAACTGTTGCTTTTGTCTGTGCACTGCGCCAGTTCACGGAGCCGCCGTGTACATGCATCGAAGTTTCCCAGCTGTACTGGTGCCATCTCGCTATGTCCATAGCTGTATCTAATGTTACCGAAGTCCCGGCACTTAAAACTTTCTCTCGTCTCTTCGCTGACCATCTCATCTTCCTCTGCATAAGTATAGTCCTTCACCCGTGAATATTTACCCGTGGCAGTTTGCTATTGGATTGCCGCTGACGGACGGCCTTATATGGGTAGGCACTAAATTACAAACGCCAGCGGCAGCCTGTCTATGAACTTAATTTAAAGTTTAGGTTTACACCGTGCTTTGTTTCCGAAGTAGTAGAACTCATGAATATGGTTGTATATGTCACTCGCTCGCTTCTTATTGTTTCGCTGCCTTCTCAATTATATAATGCATGTTTTCTTTAGCGCTTTTTGGGCCTCTTCCTGGTTTTCTACGTACTGCGTGATTACGTGGAAGGCGTGATGATGTCACACGAAACTCCGCCCCCACGGGTTTCAAGCTCATCTCCATTACAGTAAATGGAGAAAAACAGCTTCCAGTTATGACCATTACGCGTAGAATTTCAAAATGAAACCTGCCCAACTTTTGTAAGAAAGCTGTAAGGAATAACCCTACCAAATTTCAGCCTTCTACCTACACGGGAAGTTGGAGAATTAGTGATGAGTCAGTCAGTCAGTCAGTGAGTGAGTCAGTGAGGGCTTTGCCGTTTATTAGTATAGATACTAGTTTACATGCTGTGCACTGCACTGACAGAATGTTTTATGCAAATGAAGGACGCAGCAGAAGTGATTGAAGGGCCATGCAAATAGTACCACTAACCGATAGGGTGGATGGACAACTAAAGACGGGCTGGTGTACTGATCATGTTGTGAATGGAAAGTGAAAGTTTGGCAAAGCTCAGGGAAGATGCAAAAGTCAATGGTTATCAAGTGCTGTTTTTTTGCAGTTGAGTACTGTTGGATACATACCTCTTATCTTATTTATCCATTCCACTTCATGGACCTCCAGCCTCACGGTTGATCCCCTCCCAACCTCACTCTTGGATCACAGTGCTTAAAGCATTAAAATTAACTAGTCAACCAGCAGCGTAGCATACACCGCATAATTATTTATTGATGTGTGAACACTTCCTGAAAGACACAGTTGTCCAAATGCTGATGGTTTGAGGATATAACTGTCAGTGAATGAAAAGATGGAACTCGGGAGAGAGCAACATACAATTGTCCGTGACTGAAAACAGGTTTTGGCAGATACAGGCATATCTTTTTGAAAGTTTGGCCCTGTGCCTTATTAATTGTCATTGCAAACGCCAATCTAACAGGAAATTGTCTGCGTGTAAAAGTAAAAGGAAAATTTAAATCTGATGGGGTCAGGGAAATCCGGGGAATAAGGACAGTTTGTGAGGTAGCAGATGTGATAGTCTTACATTCCAGTACATTGCGGTGAATGCTGGTAACAGAAAGTCTAGTGCCATTACAGAGACGGATCTCCTCAACCACGTGCAAATCCATTCAACAGAAACATTTGTCTGCAGCCACGCTGATGTGACGTCACCTTCCCACTATCCTCTTACTGAAAAACATTTACAAACTAATTTCACACCGGAATTTCCATGCAACATTTGCTCAAACACCTTCATGCTCCAGATATATCTCAAAGCACATTTAAACACACACTCCACTGAACAAATGCATTCCACACAGGTCTTTCAATGCACTATTTGTTTGAAAACATTCTGACTGCAGAGATATCTCAAAGCACATTTAAAATCACACTCCACTGAACGAATTATGCAATGTGAACATTGCCAGCAAAGCTTCAAAACAATTCGTGCTCTCAGGAAGCACTTACAAACTCATTCCAATTCCTTGCAGTGTCAACTCGCAAACCCCATGCACACTCAATTTTACGCTGCTTTTCAAGAAGATACCGCCATTCCCATCCAAGAACATAACATTGGCCTACCTACTGCAGTATGTACTTCTTGCAATGCTCTTCATTGTCCATTAGAGGAGCTGGCGGGCCTGGCCCTGTCATGCGGATACCATGGTATCCCATGGTCTTACAGTTGGCGGACGGGGCTTTGTGAGTTGGTGGGCGTGGCTCTCTGTCTTGCGTGCCCTTAGTGAATGGCAGGTGGGGCTCTGTCATCCGTTCCCCATGGTCGGGCTTAACTTGGTCGATTATTTTATATATATATATATATATATATATATATATATATATATATATATATATATATATATATATATATATATAGAAAAGCAGCCGAACTGAAAAGTCAACGTGGCTCAGAGGTGCATGTGGACTGTAGCACAGACAAAAGCGACTGAGGCTGCGTTTGGTGAGTTGTTGCATACATGTACATGAGCAGGCAGTGCACATGCCTTGAGAGCGATGGTGAAAGCGGGAGGAGGGCTCTGTCGTGCATATCCCATGACGCGGGAGGAGGGTTAGAGTTGGTGGGCGGGGCTCTGTCGAGCATATCCCATGGTCTTAGAGTTGGCGGGCGGGGCTCTGTAAGTTGGCGGGCCTGGCCCTGTTGTGCATATCCCATAGTATCCCTTGGTCTTACAGTTGGCGGGCGGGGCTCTCTGTCTTGCATGTACTCTCTGTCTTGCATGCGTCTTGCGTGCCCTTAGTGAATTATATATATAGATGTTCAGCGAAGGTTTATGGATGTGGTGAGAGAAGACATGCAGGTGATGGTAACAGAACAAGATGCAGAGGACAGAAAGATATGGAAGAAGAAAATCTGCTGTGGCAGCCCCTAATGAAAGCAGTCGAAAGAAGAAGAAATGCCATAAAAACCAGAGCTATAACAATTGCATTGAATAAAGGCCATTAAAAACCAGATTCATAACAATCAAAACTTTTCTGAAAAATTTTCTTAAAAAATAAATGTGACAAATTAAAAAAAAATGTTCCACTGGGAGCCAAGTTGTTTTCATGCAGACAGACAGACAAGATCAGAGGTGATTTTTACAATAACCATGAACAAACCTGAAAAGGATTTTAGCTTGCATTAGGTAACCCTAATAGCTTTGATGGCTGTTCTCTCAATAGCTTCAACATGCCATGTTATTTGTATCTTTAGCTCCACAGACATAGCTTTTCTTTGCACATTTTTCATGTTATTAGTAGAAGTTCTTTTCATGAAAAATGTAATTTATTGACTTAACACAATATATCAACACAAGTTTATGTACAGTAGAAGGGTCTTGTATGTCTGTAGTATTAGGGTGTTGTACTGTGTTAGCCATTATGAATGTAGTGAGAAGTCAAGCAAAATTACCTTTTATTGGCTAACTAAAAGATTACAATATGCAGTTACAGAACTCAGGCCCCTTCTTACATCTTGCCTGAAGAAGGGGCCTGAGTTGCCTCAAAAGCTTACATATTTTAATATTTTGCTTGACTTCTTATTACAGTAGAAGGAGTAAGTGCAAATGACCCACCAGGCATTAAGAAATGCACAGTAAATGTTTTTCATGCCCTTGTTTACCGATATACTGTATTTATATTCAATATACTTTGACATCAAATTCAGGGTCAAGGAAAGTTGAAGCCAATCCCAGCAGCACTGAGTGCAAGGCAGAAAAATAACCCTGAAAAGGGTGCTATGCCATAAAAGGGCTCACTTAAATACACATCCCCCCTCATGTAGAAAGAAGCAAATATAAATAATTAAATAACACTATGTCCTTGTAGATGTGATTTGTTTATTCAGCTTTTAAATAAATAAGACATTTTTTTTTTATTTTACGTTGTGTGTTCAAAGTTTATTTGAGTATTTTAAAGGGTCCAGAGATCATAATGCAGAGTTCTACAAAATGACATCAATTGAAGTTTTTATATAAAATGGGAATAATATAAAGCAGAATTTCATCTGTGTTTTAGATCTTGGACAGTTTCCACATATGTAATGCCAGCATAACAGGAACAGACTCTATTGACATATTGAGAGTGTAGATGAACATTTCACATAATCATTTAATCTGGTTAGTTAGCGATAATGAAACATGCGGAAAAATATCATTAACAATATTAAATGCAGATATGAGTATTGGCAAACAGGATACACCAGATGCTCTATATGTCGTTAGTGTGCCATGCAGAAATAATTAATTTGGTTTGCTCAAATATGTATCCAGTACACCTATGTAATGAGAATGAGCAGTAGTCAGACGGGATCACTAACATGTTAATAGTTATTATTTCTGAACTTATTCTGAAGTTTTCTTATCTGAAATGAAAATCCTTAAAATCCACAGGGACAAAAACCTAACAATTCTTGGTGTCCTTTCACTTCTGAGTATCCGATTGCCTCCAAAAAGTCATATCTTCAAGGCAGGGCTGCAACTGTCTGTGTTATCTGAGCAACAGCTTGGCCAATGCATTCCCTTCTGGGACCATGTACTTTCTTAAGGTTGGAAGGTGTTGTCACCTCTGTCTCTTGACCCAGGCAACGTCTTGCCAACCAGACACCTCCTCATAAGGTCTTTCTTACTCTGAGTATTCATTCCGTCATATCCATCCATCCATCCATTTTCCAACCCGCTGAATTCGAACACAGGGTCACGGGGGTCTGCTGGAGCCAATCCCAGCCAACACAGGGCACAAGGCAGGAACCAATCCTGGACAGGGTGCCAACCCACCGCAGAACACACACAAACACACCCACGCACCAAGCACACACTAAGGCCAATTTAGAATCACCAATCCACCTAACCAGCATGTCTTTGGACTGTGGGAGGAAACCGGAGCGCCCGGAGGAAACCCATGCAGACACGGGGAGAACATGCAAACTCCACGCAGGGAGGACCTCCCTCATATCCAACTGGCTAATTATTTATTCAGTTATTCAACTTTACTAATTGAAATACAGTATATTTCTGTTTTGGAAAGTGTGTATTTTGTTTTTCCCAGAAATATTAATAGGGATTTGTATTGTTCTATAATCTTCAAGAATGGTTCCAAAATTTTGAATCTTAGGGCTAGAGTCAGCCTCTTTAAATATGAAGATTTTTTTTCCTTCAAAAGCTCTTTGAATGTATGTCATTTCAGTTCAGTTGTGTCTGGGTACTGTTTCAGGTGCCTTTTCTTCCAGTCTATTGATTGTTTCAGAGTGCATAAAAGAATGTTATTGTACATATTGGCAAGTACCTAAAGCACTTACCAAAGAAGCCGAAAATTCAGATTTAGGTTAGACTAGGACGTTAAACAATTTTTCTATCTTACACTACCTTATAGTGCCGTGTAGTGGTAGCTCTGCTGCCCCAAAATAAGGAGACTAGGATTCATATCCAGGTTGCTCCCTGCATGAAGTTTGCATGTTTCCCTCATGCCCACGTGGGTTTCCTCCGGGTGCTCTGGTTTTCTTCTGCAGTCCAAAGACATACACATTAGATGACTTGGTGATTATAAATTGATCCTTGTGTGTATGTGTTCACTCAGTGATAGACTGACTCATTGTCCAGGGATTGTTCCTGCCTTGCACCCTATAATAGCTGGGCTAGGCTCAGTCTGCCCCATGACCCTGCTCTGGATAAGTTTGTTATGAAAAAGGCTGGATAGACATTATTACGCCTGTAAAATCATTGATTTAATCTAAAGGTATTTTCTGTTTTTGATTTTTCATTGTCTGTAAGTGAGGCTGCCACTTTTCTTGTATTGTATAGGTATGCCATTTCATGATGGGGCATGAGGATGTGGTGTTTAACACTGCTCTCTCACACAGTAAGTACAATGACACAGTTCCAAAGACCTGGGTTTAAATCCCAGCCCAGTCTGTGCGCACTTGTCCCTAGGTTCATGTATTTTATATTGATAAATTGGCCTGTTGTGAGTGTACAGTATGTACAGTATGTCTTATGGTGAAATAGTATCCTTTATAGGGTTGGTTACTGTTTTGTACTCAGTGGTGATGCCTTTCTTCAGACAAATATAGCAATATTGTTCATGGTTCAAGTCAAGTCAGCTTTTAGAACCATATAGAAATACACAATCAGGTAACAGAGCATGTCTCAAGGACCATAGTGCATAGACTGAACATCACAGTACAATACAATACAACAGGCAATAAACACAATAACCTCACAGGGCAATTTAAATGCCATCAACGTAGACAAGATACAGGCATGTATCATTAGTGCTCACTTTTTTAACTGAGGTGTAAGTGGCATATCAGCATATTCTGAACATGAGTTACAGAAAGCAGAGGTCTTGAATACACAAAACAACAGCAGCATTGAACAGAGAGCAGCATGTAATGTAGTAGCGTGCAAGGGGAGACAGCCAAATCAGTACCCTTGTTGAGTAACAGCATATAACATTTTCGGTTGCATAGAGCAGTAGAGCATTTATCTGTATATGTGAGACCAGGGTGGTAATTGGATAGTTCAAGAAAGCTTTTGTAGAATGGAGAGACTGGCTGGGAGATGTTAAGGTAGGGCAGGAAGTTGTTGGGGTAGCATAATATTAAAGAGCCTGACAGCCTGTACAAAGAAGCTGTTGCACAGTCTATATGTTGATGTAGCTCTGTTTCTTTTTAACCATCTATACATACATTTTTTAAACTAGTATTTTTTACTTCAAATTAATCTGTTAGTGGAGAGTTAATTGGTTTCCCATGAGACACACCCTTTATTCATGTAAAATCTGATTTAACAGCAACTAATTTAAAAAATGAACAGGGTTTATAAAGAATACAAAAACACTACAAAACTAAAAACCTATAAATGTCACAAATGCTACCCACATGGAACAAAGTTTCCTAAATCAAAATTATTGGATGAAGCTCTTCTGAGCAATGATTGGACACTTTCTGCCCCTAGCTACAGTTACAGTGCCTTGGGGAAAAAAGTGATTGTCACGTTAGTGACTTTACGTAAGAATAATCAAAAGGTGTGACTTTGAAAATAGATATTATTTCAAAGCCAAACATAACTTCTGCAGTTTCTGTTTCAAACCAAATGATAAAGGAAAGCAGAGAAGCATTAAAGTGGGTATTTCACGGCATTGTTTCTGAAGAGTAGTTGTTAAATTGTCAAATACAAGCAATATGCAGACACTCTTAAAACACAATGACCCTGATGCTTTGTTCTGTTGATTTTCTCTGCTTCTTTGTCATCAGCCTCCCCATACACATCCATATGCTTTAGGCTTTTAATATGTTTGAGTGTACTTTTGCTGTGATTCATTTTTAGAAGAAATAATTTGTAGCTTATTATTTATTCATTATTTGTAGGCTAATGTTGGTTTAAATAAAAATTTACACTGTTTGCAAACAAAAACAAATTTAAACCCTTCATTTAAATGTAAAAAAAATGACCACAACAGTATATTAATGTACACTACAAACAGTAACCCACCCACATGCCCAGATTATGGTGATATAAATATATACTATCATTATGTTTTTGTTAGTTAATCAATTAAGCTAAATGGCCTACCATCACATCCCGGCTGTCAGGGTTATGGGAGCCAGATCCTATCCCGGTGGTATCTAGTACAAAGAAGGAATTGATATGACACCAGTCTTAGTTAGTGACCAATTAAAGTACACCAGCTCATCAAACACATACAGCTATTCAATGTAAGAGAAATCAACTTAGACAGACAAGAGCTTAGATGAGATTTGAATCCAACACTCCTTACACCATCATCTTGTTTCTTTAATTAGTTTTTTTCCATTTTTATTTTTTCTATTAAATTTTTAGGTTGTTAGTGTACAGTTTCTCTAATAGTATTCACCAGATTGGACGCATTACTGGTGGGGATGAGGCGGCCTACATGAGGAGGGTGGACAGTCTGGTGTCATGGTGTGAGGACAACAACCTCACCCTCAACACTGACAAGATGAAGGAAATGATAGTGGACATGAGGAAGGAGAGAAGACCTCACCGGCCACTGTTCATTCGAGGGCTTGAATGTGAAAGGGAGAGCAGTATTAAATACCTGGGGGTCTACATCAGTGAGGACCTCACTTGGACTCCTAACACCACACAACTGGTCAAGAGGGCTCAAAAGCGGCTGTACTTTATGAGGAGGCTGAGGAAGTTTGGTATGTCGACTAAGATCCTCGGCAACTTTTACAGCTGCATTGTTGAGAGCATCTTGACCAGCTGCATCACGTGGTGCTGCATCATATGGTACGGCAACACTACTGCTATGGACCGCAAACGCCTGCAGAGAGTGGTAAAGACAGCTGAGAAGATCACCAGGACCCCACTACACTCTCTGCAGAGCATCTATAACTGCAGAGTCCGCAGGAGAACTGCCTCGATCCTCAGGGACCCCCACCCACCCTCAACACAAACTGTTCACACTTCTGCCCTCAGGCAGGAGGTACAGAAGTATGAAATGCAGGACTTCCAGGCTAAAGAACTCTTTCTTTCCCAAGGCCATTAGATTCCTGAATAACTGACTGGAGTTTATAACCATGGGCCACCTCATTATATCTACCTCACACAACTGTATTTGACTTGTCCATCACACACCTACCTGCACAATTACACTTTATACTTCTATTCTGTTTTTATACTTTATGCTGCCTCTGCTACTTCTTATCTATCTGCTACTTATTATTTATGTTTATCTTTATACGTTGTTTTTTTTATTTGGTGTGGACAGCAAAGAAAGAATTTCATTGTACAGGGAAACGTGTTTCCTTACTGTGCACAGTAATAGAATAGAAACACTTTTTCTGCTCCATTGTTTGGCTGATAGATCCGCAGCCTTGCATGGGTATTTGAGAATATCTGCTCACCTTATATAACCATTGTAAAGAGTTATAGCCTGATTCAGTTTTTTATTTTTTTAATTTTACTCTGCAAGTACTTTGCTTTGTTTTTTCCATATCTTTAAGTCCATGGGGTATGCTATCTCTGTATATCTTTTGCATTTTTATTTTGTTTTTTCTTCACCAGAATATGTTGGCCATCTCTCAAACTTTCATTTAAATTTTATTATTTCATCTTTCCTTCAAGTGCAACAAATGCAGATATGTGTGACCAGTGAAGCAGCAGTGTTGAAGTATTGCTAAGGGGCACAGAGCTTTAAACAAAGAAGCAAATACTGAGTGGCTCTAATTTAAAATTAGGATGTGTACATTCAGTACAACATCTGGTAGGCCTTTGTTAGCACAGAGGCTAGTGGGAGTGTGGAACAATCTAGCATTTAATGGTTTCTAAGAACTCATTCAACAAAATGCAGGATCCAAACCCCAATAATGTGCTGGGGGAAGTCCGCACCTCCAATTCTTTGGTCGATGACCTTGCGCTTGGAGTGTATGACTAGCGCTGCCTGTGAAATTGATCAGTCAGCCTGCACATTATGCTTCACTGCCAGCAGAGCCTAGTTGCATTTTTTCCCTTTCCATGTCCCTGTGCTTTTCCAGGCCCCAAGTCCCAATTTCATGGGTAAAATAGCCTGCATGTCAGTTTTTTGGGTCATTATGCGTGCCATGGCATAAGCTCTGGATTGAGTCCAAAATCAAGGTTCAAGGCCCAGGGATGCATGGGTTTTTGTGTGACACACAAACAACCATTAGCATTTTATGTATATAAATATCTTATATGTCAAAAATACTTAAATACTCTACTTTTCTCCCATCTAATATATTACATACAGTATATATTATTAGAGTTGGTGGGAGAAGTAGGGTATTACAGTATTTTTTATCATATCAGTACACCAATTACATACTGCATTTTATGCATCATATAAAGATAATGTATTGTCACACATGTACGATTAGGAGGCAGTCAAAGAGCCTAAAGGTGAGTAAAACATCGTGAGATAAGGGGTTGTCACGTGGTACTTACCTAAACTCTCTTTTACCAACAGAAAACAAGAAGAGAAATAATTCCGCAACTTCCGGGTTTCAAAATGGCCGTGATTATGTCACTTCCGGCCAACATTGATGACGTCACTTCTGCCTCCTCAAAATGACGTCGTTTCTGGTTCCTGTTACAATGTCACCATTTTGCCAACCATTTCCTGTCACCTGTTTTCTGTTCTATATAACCACCATTTTCATTACAGTAAAGTGGTTCATTGTGCTTTCCAGACTTTGAATCATTGCATTTTTTTCATTATTGTCTGTACGACAATATACGGGGACGGTCCCCAAACCTTTATTTTTGTTTTTGTGACATTCTTTCTTCCACAGAATACTATGCATCATCTACAAGAATGTAAAAGCAATGTATTTTATTAGTGCATACATAATAAGATGCATTCCATCAAACTGCACACTGTAAACATTGCCAGTGCTTAATATTGTCTTATGCTAAATACATTGTCATAATTTAAGCCAAGTGTTTGACTTAATTTTGTTGCAGCAAAAAAAAAAAAGCTTAATATAAAATGTATATGCCCTGTGGTGGGCTAACGCCCTGCCCGGGGATTTGTTCCTGCCTTGCACCGTGTGGCTGGAATTGGCTCCAGCAGACCCCTGTGACCTTGTGTTAGGATATAGCGGGTTGGATAATGACTGACTGACTGACTAATTCATAACATTACCTGGATGGATAGCAGTTTTTCTTGCTAGATATTTAGGCACACAATGTGTCTAGAGGGTCAGGTGACTCTTTTAATCTTGGGTTGTGATTCAAAGTGGTATCTTAATGGAACTGATGGAAGCCGAGTAAAACTTTTATGCCCATCTTATACTTTTTTACTGTCCTTCTTGGACATTTTTTAGGGGCCATCTTCCCTTTCATGTTTAGGCCTTATGCCCTTGATCCAATCCTAGCACAACCATTGTGTTTGAATGATCTGCCAATCACTGTTCTACTTGTGGTTGTGGGCTAGGACAAAATGTGTCTTTCAGTCTTACAGACTCCAAACTGTTGTTAAATCCCAAGTGCATCTTATAGCTAGTTTTGACCTGTCATGCAGTAAACCTTTCTTATTATAGACTAACTTAAAAGTTACAGTAAAACATTTTCTTGTAAACTATAAACATTTTTTTCTAGTACAGTACATGCATTTATCAAAACAAGAATGCCAGAAAGTGTTCAAAGTCCCAAAATCCATCCTCATTATCCACACATTTGTATATGTTGAAACAATATTTTAATTATGAAACATTAGAATCATAGTTGATGGTTGACAGTCCAAGTTAGTGTCATCTCACAAGGACTCTCCCAGAGTAAAGTTTAGAAAGTGACCAGATTCACAAATTTACCTTTAAGCTAAGACAGCAAGAGGCAAATAAAAACAAGAAAAAGATTACAAGTCATCTTTACGTGACAGATGTGATAGATCCATTTGAATGGTTTGCAAAGGCCAAGCACTAAAAGAAATTAAAAAGTGCTAACATCAAGCTGATTTTCTTCAGTATGGATTTACATGCTTGCTTATTAAAGGCTAGCCCTTACTGTATATTCTGTATGGTTTTTGATCAAAACTCATCATCCATGGATTTTTAAAACCTGTTACATTTAAGAAACATTTAAAAACAAGGAATTACAGTGTACATGTACACACTTAAAGTATATGAATTCTCTTGTTACAGTATGTGTAGGCCTTGTTCTCTATTTTTGTTCCTTTTTCATGTTTTTGTTTTGTCTGATTTAAAGTAATTATTATTATTGTAGCTATTTATATTATGTTTACAGTATTTTATTTATATATTATGATGTTTCTATGTAAAAGTGTTTGTTCTCTTATGTCTAATGCATTTTGTGCATGGTTTCCGAAGAGGCGGTGCCACCTGTCCATCTCCATTAAGGGACTGCCACCAGCTCGATAAATGCTAATGGGTTAATGCAGTCCCTTGTGGTTCATTTGAATATATAGCACCCTTGCCATGCTTAAGGTCTGTTTCTGTGTTCTTTTTTGCATTTCTGTTTACTTCTCTGCACTGTTTTTTGGATTCTCCTTACTAGATTTAAGTATTTGGGACTTTGCTGCTTAGATCTGCCTTTTTAGGAAAACCATTTTGCTTATTTTTGTATTTTAAATGTGTTGCTGTTTTTCTTTTCGTAAAAGCTGGGGTTTCAGGTTGTCTCCCTCCCTTGTGGTGCATTCTGACTATTTTTGGACAGTTTGAACTTAAGTAGCTAAAGCCCCATAAAGCCAACACATTGGTAGGCACCAGGCTGCCTTTGAGAGTACCTTTGCTGGGCCGGCTGGAGGGATTGAGGCCTGCTCTGTGGCTCATTTTTCGAGGCCTCACCACGAAACACACAACAGATATGTTATGTGTCTGCTTTGAGTATCTTGAAATCGTTTAGCTATTTGTAGCTTTCAAGTGGAATATGTTCTATTTCGTCCAAGTTTAGGCTGAATGTTTTCTGCGTTTTGGTTTCATTTGTGATATCGCTGTTGTTTGCTTGATTTTTTTCTCCTCATTATGTTATTTTTCCATTTTTACTATACAATACAATGTAACTTATTTTTGTTTAACAGTTTTCAATTAATGCAGGTTCAGAGCTCTGTGAACAAATTACCAGGTAAAATAGAAGTCTAATTACAAAATACAGAATTAGTACATACAAAGATACAGATTTGTTAAAACAAACACAAAACAAAGTACAAACTGATGGATATAAATGGAAACTAAGAATATCTGTCCATTAATTAATTGTTGAACGATGACCAGTTGACAACAGAGGAGATGAAAATGTAAAAGATATAGTCAAAGACAAAGTTAGACACAGGCAGAGTCCTCTATCAGCTGGCTGCCTACCTCCTCCTGGGCATTTTAAAGTCTGTGATGGGCCATCCTGATGAAAGGATGCGTCTGCCTGATGATTCCAAGTTCCTTTATCTGAGGTGACTTTTCTATAAGCAGCAAAACAGCTTGTCAGGACAGGAGTGTGGCACCAAGTGCCAAATGAAGATACAGAGAAAAGTAACAATAGAGAAGGGTTAGTAAAAGTTTTTAAACATTGTATTACTAACATTTTTGTACAAATCACTAACAAACAAGTACGGTATGCATGGTTAATTGGCAGCTCTAGTCAGAGTATGCTAGACTAAAGTAGTGAGTCCTAAACCTGAATTTAAAGGCCAAAACTATCTCTTATATTCCCTGTAACTTAAAGCTCAACCTCCCACTATTATTTTATTAATCCTTGGAATCTTCAGTAGGCTAGCATCCTAAGATCTAAATGTGGGCTCTGGTTTGTATACAAAAATAAGTTCAAATCATTAAGCAGGGTCTTGACCCTTTAAGGCTTTACATGTTTAAAGGAGAATTTTAAAAGCAGCCAAAACTGGGAGCGAGTGCAAGGTCTTGAGAAATGCAGTTATGTTGGCTACCTGCAGCAGCATTTTGTATTTAACAATGAACCAATAGCTGCATAAAGAACAATTTGAACAGCCAGTGAATAACACATTGCAGTAGTCAATCCAACTAGAAATAAACACAAAAATTAATTTCTCAGTTTCCTGCATATTTAAAAAAGTCTCATTTTTCCAACATATTTAAGATGGAAAAACATGTTTTGGATAGTTTTGTAATGTGTGTTTTAAACAACATACTAGTGTGGAAGATAACACCTAAACCCAGCCTTGGCACCAATGTGTGCTGTACACCATAAATGAGTATCATCAGTCGTTTTGTGGAGATTTCTGAGATATTTGAAATAACATTTCCACAGTTAAAAAAATATAATGTAGGATGTATTGAGACAAGAATTTTTCTTTTCAGGTATAGTAATTCATATTTTTGCATATAAGAATATGACTTCAGCATTAACATCAATTTGATAAAAATGGATTAAGACATTTCAGTTTATTTCATAATTGAATTGCAAGACTTAACATTTTAAAACATAATAAAACCACAGCATTAATTCTTCCAGTTAGCAACCTAATCATATATCATCAGTGTTTATCACATCCTGGCAGAGCCATATAAACGTATTATTGCCCTTTGCGATTATTTGTAGAAGGACCAGTATATATACTGCAGCTCTAATGTGGCCAATGTAACATTAAGCCCCAGTCATGATGGTTGCATTTTTTAACATTTTCTTCTGGTTTCAACTGGAGAATGGTTATCTTTGTATAAACCTTCCAGACATACCTTTATTTTAAGAATGCCTTTAGAAACCTGTTCTTGGATCCAGTGCTGACTGAACTTTCCTTCCTTAGTGTTCTTCATTTATAGCCCCAGCTGTAGAAATTACTTAAAAAGGTTGATCTTTTACTTCATCTTGTCCTTTTCGGACAGGGTTAAGGCTCCTTGCGCTTCTGGTTGCCTATCTGAGGTGTGTCCTGGTGTCAGAGTTTTCCAGTTTATTCCTGAGAAAAAGAATAGGCTCTTAGGCATCTATAGTTCGTAACCCCTTTTCCAATGGTATTCCCTGTATTCTGTCCAGCCAGAACAGGTGATGTGAATTTTCAAAATATGCTGTAAATACAGTAGGCAAGCTAGTGTGAAGCTTCAGAATGATTTTACATACGTAAAATCAATTTGCTGCTAGTGACTGATCCTACTTTCATTTACAGTTGATTTGTCTGTATGAAGTTAATAAATAAAACCAACCATTCTTGTTTGTCTCTCTTTTTCAGATTGTCAGGTGATGAATGTGGCACTCCTTATGACAAAGAATCCATGGCAATTATTAGGCTGAACAACACAACAGTTATGTATTTGAAAGAAGTCACTAAATTCCTTGCTTTAGTGTGTTTCCTCAGGGAGGAAAGCTTTGAAAGAAAAGGTAAAGATTAAGAGTTTTGCATTTTCTTGTGCTAATCTTGATAGGTTTGATAAATAATCATGTCATTGCCTGACATGTGTAAAAAATGTAGGCATTATTGTCCTTATTTAAGTGTGAAGAACATTATCATATATTCTGTTTTTTTAATCGTTTGCATTAGGTATACGTACAAATCTTACAGATTGTCTGCTTTAAACATATAGTGCTTTTTAAATCTCATTGTGATGTATTCAGTCTTGAAAAAGGGATTAGCTAGTATGCACTGAAGTCAAAAAGTAAAGCTAATGATGGTCAGTACTATAGCATTAAAGAGCTGGATTCATAGTGTTTGTAAGGTTTTGTTTTAAAATATGTTAATAAGTAGTTTGCATGTTCTCCCCGTGTCTGCGTGGGTTTCCTCCGGGCGCTCCGGTTTCCTCCCACAATCCAAAGACATGCAGGTTAGGTGGATTGGCAATTCTAAATTGGCCCTAGTGTGTGCTTGGTGTGTGGGTGTGTTTGTGTGTGTCCTGCGGTGGGTTGGCACCCTGCCCTGGATTGGTTCCTGCCTTGTGCCCTGTGTTGGCTGGGATTGGCTCCAGCAGACCCCCGTGACCCTGTATTCAGATTCAGCGGGTTAGAAAATGGATGGATGGATGAAGTAGTCCATATATATAAGTAACTAGCAAAATACCCGCGCTTCACAGCGGCGAAGTACTGCCTTAAAATTTTTATTAAGAAGAAAATTAAACCTTTTTAAACTGAGGGAAAATATACCAATAATTATTTGTTAAGGATCTCTTTGTATACCACATTTTGAGTTCGGCCCTCCGGTTGTAATATGACCAAGCTGTGCGCTGAGCTTACTCTTGAGCATGCAACGTACAGTTGGCCATGTGAACAGATAGATAGATAGATAGATAGATAGATAGATACTTTATTAATCCCAAGGGGAAATTCACATAATCCAGCAGCAGTATACTGATACAAAGAAACAATATTAAATTAAATAGTAATAAAAATGAAAAGAATTAAAATAAAATTAATGTTAGCATTTACTCCCCCGGGTGGAATTGAAGAGTCGCATAGTGTGGGGGAGGAACGATCTCTTTAGTCTGTCAGTGGAACAGGACAGTGACAAAAGTCTGTCACTGAAGCTACTCCTCTGTCTGGAGATGACACTGTTAAGTGGATGCAGTGGATTCTTCATGATTGACAGGAGTTTGCTTAGTGCCCGTCGCTCTGCCACAGATGTTAAACTGTCCAACTTTAATCCTACAATGGAGCCTGCCTTCTTAACAAGTTTGTCCAGGCGTGAGGCGTCTTTCATCTTTATGCTGCCACCCCAGCACACCACCGCGTAGAAGAGGGCACTCGCCACAACCATCTGGTAGAACATCTGCAGCATCTTACTGCAGATGTTGAAGGATGCCAACCTTCTCAGAAAGTATAGTCTGCTCTGAGCTTTCTTACATAGAGCATCAGTATTGGCAGTCCAGTCCAATTTGTCATCCAGCTGCACTCCCAGATATTTATAGGTATGCACCCTCTGCACACAGTCACCTCTGATGATCACAGGGTCCATGAGGGGCCTGGGCCTCCTAAAATCCACCACCAGCTCCTTGGTCTTGCTGGTGTTAAGGTGTAAGTGGTTTGAGTCGCACCATTTAACAAAGTCTTTGATTAACTTTCTGTACTCCTCCTCCTGCCCACTCCTGATGCAGCCCACAATAGCAGTGTCATCAGCGAACTTTTGCACGTGGCAGGACTCCGAGTCATATTGGAAGTCTGATGTATATAGACTGAACAGGACGGAGAAAGTACAGTCCCCTCGGCGCCCTGTATTGCTGCACACAATGTCAGACCTGCAGTTCCCAAGGCGCACATATTGAGGTCTGTCTGTAAGATAGTCCACAATCCATGCCACAAGGTGTGAATCTACTCCCATCTCAGTCAGCTTATCCCTAAGGAGCAGAGGTTGGATGGTGTTGAAGGCGCTAGAGAAGTCCAAAAACATAATTCTTACAGCACCACTGCCTCTGTCCAGGTGGGAGAGGGATCGATGAAGCATATAGATGATGGCATCCTCCGCTCCCACCTTCTCCTGGTATGCGAACTGCAGAGGGTCTAGGGCGTGGACGGACCTGTGGCCTCAGGTGGTGAAGCAGCAGCCGCTCCATGGTCTTCATCAGATGTGACGTCAGAGCAACAGGCGGAAGTCATTCAGCTCACTAGGACGTGATACCTTTGGGACAGGAGTGATACAAGATGTTTTCCAAAGCCTGGGACTCTCCCTGTTCCAGGCTCAGGTTGAAGATGCGCTGTAGAGGACTCCCCAGTTCCAACGCACAGGCCTTCAGCAATCGTGGCGATACACCATCTGGACCCGCTGCTTTGCTGGCACAAAGTCTTTTCAGCTCTCTGCTCACCTGGGCTGCTGTAATTGTGGGTGGGGATGTCTCACCTATGCTGGTATCAGCAGAAGGATGGTTGGAGGATGCAGTACTCGAGGTGAGAGTGGGTTACTGTGATCAAACCTATTAAAGAAGTTGTTCATTTGGTTTGCTCTCTCCACGTCTGTCTCGATGCGGCACCCGCCGAGCTGCAGCCAGTGATAATCTTCATCCCATCCCACACTTCCTTCATACTGTTTTTCTGCAACTTCTGCTCCAGCTTTCTCCTGTACTGCTCTTTCGCCGCCCTGAGCTGGACTCGGAGTTCCTTCTGCACGCACTTCAGCTCATGCTTATCACCACCTTTAAAAGCCCTTTTCTTCTGGTTCAAAAGGCCCTTGATGTCACTTGTAATCCATGGCTTGTTGTTAGCATAGCAGCGTACTGTTCTTACTGGAACTACAATGTCCATACAGAAGTTGATGTAATCAGTTGTGCATTCAACAGCCTCTTCAATGTTCTCACTATGTGATCTCAGCAATATATCCCAGTCTGATGGTTGGAGGATGCAGTACTCCGAGGTGAGAGTGGGTTACTGTGATCAAACCTATTAAAGAAGTTGTTCATTTGGTTTGCTCTCTCCACGTCTGTCTCGATTGCGGCACCCCGCTTCGAGCTGCAGCCAGTGATAATCTTCATCCCATCCCACACTTCCTTCATACTGTTTTTCTGCAACTTCTGCTCCAGCTTTCTCCTGTACTGCTCTTTTGCTGCCCTGAGCTGGACTCGGAGTTCCTTCTGCACGCACTTCAGCTCATGCTTATCACCATCTTTAAAAGCCCTTTTCTTCTGGTTCAAAAGGCCCTTGATGTCACTTGTAATCCATGGCTTGTTGTTAGCATAGCAGCGTACTGTTCTTACTGGAACTACAATGTCCATACAGAAGTTGATGTAATCAGTTGTGCATTCAACAGCCTCTTCAATGTTCTCACTATGTGATCTCAGCAATATATCCCAGTCTGTAGTTCCAAAGCAGTCTCTCAGAGCCTGCTCTGCCTCAGGGGACCACTTCCTGAATGAGCGTGTGGTTGTAGGTAGCGCCCTCACTCTTGGTTTGTATTGAGGCTGAAGCAGAACCAGGTTATGATCTGCTTTCCCAAGCGCAGGCAGTGGGGTGGCGCTGTATGCGTCTTTAATGTTTGCATATAGTAGGTCAATAGTCCTGTTTCCCCGAGTTTTACAATCCACATACTGGAAGAAGGCAGGTAATGTTTTATCCAGCGTTACATGGTTAAAGTCTCCAGCGATTAGCACAAGTGCCTCAGGGTGCTGCGTTTGTAACTTAGCAACTGCGGAATGGATGATGTCACACGCTATCTCCGCGTTCAGAGAGGGGATGTAAACAATAACAGCAATCACGTGTCCAAACTCTCTGGGCAAGTAATAGGGGCGCAGACTTACGGCCAACAGTTCGATGTCCCTGCAGCAAGTGGAGATTTTAACGTTTACATGTCCTGAGTTGCACCACTTTGTATTGACATAGAGAGCGAGTCCTCCTCCTTTTTTCTTTCCACAGGTACTTGCGTCTCTGTCCGCTCTAACTGTGCTAAACCCGGGTAGCTCCACGCTAGCATCTGGGATGATAGACGTTAGCCATGTTTCACTAAAACACAGCAAGCTGCATTCTCTGTAGGTTCTGACATTTTTCACCAGCACAGCCAGTTCGTCGATCTTATTTTGTAGTGAGTTTACATTTCCCAGGATCACAGAAGACACCGACAGTTTATAACGCCATTTTCTCGATTTAATCTTATTTTTATCTTTGCGCGCTCAGCTGCCCCGATATCGTCGTCTTACCTCGTCAGGTAAATAAGGAACCTCACCGGCATAAGCATTTCTTCTCAGTGCTTTAAGCTGACTTCTTGAATAGGCAATTCTCGGAGTGTAACAATCCATGTCAAATAGTAAAATAGTAAAAATGTGTAAAAAGTGTCCAGGGAGCAATTCCACATAAAAGAAAGTGGTAGAAGTGATCAGTTAGATAGAGAAAAATAGAGATAAAAAGGTAAAAAGATAAAGTCGTATACGGAGCTGCTGGAAAGGCTGCCACTCAGATGCGGCGCCGGAAATGAATGTAATGAACAGTAATCTTGTTTCAAATCTCACAGCTTGGATTGCTTGGATTGCTCCTGTCATAATCAGTTTGAGTTTCATGGTTTGTTTCAATTACGACAGTATTTGCAGTACTTGTGTTGAAGTGACATTCGGCATCTTTCAAGCGTTGTAAGCATACAACCGGTTTCATCAATAACTTCACATCCAGCTTTTGAGAGTTTAAACATTCATAAACATCAAAGTGTCCATTACTGAAATCTTCACCTGTGAGTCTAAAATGTTTAAGAGGCACTGGCAGTTGTCGAAAGGTGTAAAATATTTGGCCATTTCGGTACACTTGAAAGCGATAACCGAACAATTCAGTGGCAGCCATCAACTCACATGCAGAACCATAGGTGAAGGGCTTAAGCATTTCACTCTTCTAGTGCTCCTGTGTAGTATAATTATCTCCTGTACCATCATCAGTCTACACCTTGAACCTGTCCCAGTCATTCAATACATAAGACACAATGTTCCTCCGGATATCAAGAGTGAGCCTGATATGGCTGTGCAATATGTAACACAGAGAATGGAAAAGGTAGGTGCCATCTCCGGACATGGAAACCACTCGGTAAGTGACAGTTCTTTGATCAATGGTGATGACCTCGATAGACATGTTAATGGGGGTACAGTTGGAATGATAAAGGAAATGGGTACCTGAACGATGTAAAGTAAGTCTAAAATACCTAAACAATAACTATAATCGTAATAAATGAACAATAAAACAGTGGAGAAGCCGTAGATTAAATAAAAATGCTGTAGTATCAGCAGGGAGACGTTAATCCCGTGGCGAAGCAAGGAAGTGAATGTAGAGACCGGAGCAACGGATGGCCTTATATAGGCAGGCAGCCAACAACGTGGGAGGCGTTGGGATGGGGACAACGCCGCCTCACACGGTGACCGAGCTGCAGGCTATGGACGTATATATGTACGTAAGTAGGATTCAGTTAGCGTTGGGAACCCGCGTACCAAATTTCTTGAAGATGGGCCCATAAGTAACAAAGACCGTTGAAAAGTTCAATATGGCTGCCGACAGTGGCATCATACCACTGAAATAAGTACGTACATCGGTTTTGGTTAGCACAGGAAAGCCACCTACCAAATTTCGTGAAGATGGGGCCATAAATAAGAAAGTTCAACATGGTGAACGTTGTCAACCGTTATGACCGTTACGTGTAGAATTTCGAAATGAAACCTGCTTAACTTTTGTAAGTAAGCTGTAAGGAATGAGCATGCCAAATTTCAGCCTTCTATCTACACGGGAAGTTGGACAATTAGTGATGTTGGAAAGTTTAATATGGCGGCCGACAGTGGTGTCATACCACCGAAATAAGTATGTACATCAGTTTCGGTTAGCGCAGGTAAGCCGCCTACCAAATTTCGTGAAGATGGGGTCAGCCTTCTACCTACATGGGAAGTTGGAGAATTAGTGACGTTGGATAGTTCAATGTGGCGTCCGACAGTGGCGTCATACCATCGAAATAAGTATGTACATCGGTTTCAGTTAGTGCAGGGAAGCCGCCTACCAAATTTTGTAAAGATGGGGCCATAAATAAGAAAGTTCAACATGGCAGATGTTGTCGACCGTTATGACCGTTACGTGTAGAATTTCGAAATGAAACCTGCTTAACTTTTGTAAGTAAGCTCTAAGGAATAAGCCTGCCAAATTTCAGCCTTCTACCTACACGGGAAGTTGGAGAATTAGTGATGAGTGAGTCAGTGAGTGAGTGAGTGAGTCAGTGAGAGCTTTGCCTTTTATTAGTATAGATAGAAACAAACATCTTCTGAAGGATTCTATTTCTTGTGTGTTCTTCATGATGCAAAGCTTGCCAAAGACTGATAAAGGACATGCCCTCTTCTAATGTAATTTCTTCTACAGCAGTGTCCAGTTGAAAGACATTTAATAAGAAATCTTCTAGGTGGGTCAATCTGGAGTTAATGTATGATTATAAACTTGAACAACAAAGGCGCAATTGTAGCAATTTTTGGTCAAATGAAGTAAAAAATAATATACATCCTTATATAAAGCATAGAAACATTGTGTATCTTACCTGTTTTTCTTATGAGTGTGGGAGTAAGCTTCACTTTTGGTTTCCTTCACAGAGTGCACTGATAATCAGAAGGACTTATCTTTTTATTTCCATTTCTGCTACCCTGCTAGGAGCACCTTTGGCAGATAATGGTTAAAGCAATAGCAAATGTATTCTTTAATTTGTCATTTTTAAGATAAATTATGTAGTTTTAGATGGTGGATAATTACACACATTTTGAGGCTAAACTTCACATTTTGGCTTCTCTTCTTCCTCCTGGGCATATACGATATACAGTTTAATGTTTGGATTTTTTTAATATTGTTTTTATTTATTTCTTAAATTTTAATTTAATCCAGTTGCCAATGAAACAGTTGCATGATTTTTCAGAATATGAATAATTTGGCTTTATGCAGGTCAGATTTTTAAGCATCCCTCAGTGACATAAATAGCAAACAGCTGGTAGTTTTGGTTCTTAGTAGAATCAGGACTGAAACAATACCCTGAGGGAATTCACAGCTTTCTTTATCTTTAGAATCGAATAGATCTAAACAGATTTGCTGTCATTTTAAGCATAATCCTTTATGTGAATTCAGCCAATATAAATTTGTTTATCCACTTATGATTTATGATCACGACACAGTGACTACCACGCTGCCTCAGGGTTCAAGTCCCACGCCTAGTCATTGTGCATGAAATTTGCACATTTTCTCCTGGCCTTCGGTTTTCCTCCCACATCCTCAATGATATTTAGGGTAAGACAACTGGCAACTCCAAATTAAATAAATGTGAAGTGTTCATGTGTATAGCTTGCAATAAACTGATATCATGGCTAAGCCTCTTTCCTGCCTTACCTCCAGATTTGTCAGAATGGGTTCAGCCCCCAACAACCTTAACTGAATTAAGCAAGTTTGAGAATATATATATATATATATATATATATATATATATATATATATATATATATATATATATATATATATATATATATATATACGTTTTAACTGAAAGAACATTGGGTAATGCTTTAGGTACTGCAAAAATACATCTGTCACACATTTACTGGACCTTAACAAACACTTCATTAAAAAGCATCAGTGAAGTGTTTATTAATATGTGCAGTGTGACCTAGTAGCAAAACTTAACTTTGGGGTGGTCTGAGGTGGCTTAACTGTGTCACATTTCTCTTGATGTTATACATTTAGTATAAGACCTGTAAATCCTTCATATTAGAAGAAATTTTAACATCATGTCAATGTGTCACACTGCATCGAGATGAATAACCAATCTGCTGATTTTTTACAAGTGTAAATATCATATCATATCATGCATAAAAATCCTTAAGGTCTTGTTACAGAAGAAGAAATGAGTAATAGGTGCATTTTACAGCATCTAAAGTGTTACCAAACAGTGTTTTTCTTCACTTAAATATATTCATAGAAATGTAGTCTTTGGCATCCCCGAATTCAATGACCCTACATGAAAACAGAATTGAACCTCTTACAATTGGCCTATTTGGTTCAAATTGGTGTGGATGCCACCATCACTATCCTTATTCTGCAAAGGCCTAATTCCACATGGATATGACCTGCCGGCTATCTATATCAGAATCATGTTTTTTGAGTTCTCTGGTATCTTTGACACTATTGTCTTCACAGCTAGGTGATAAGCTAATGTCAGTGAATGTGGAATAGTAACTACTCGACAGACAGTTTGTGAGAACAATTTGTCAGCAAAGCAGGTCTATCCAAGTAACTATCCTAGCTCCTCCAATACAGTTCCCACTGTAAATACAGTTTTAAGAGTTGCCACCTACAGAAATTCACAGGTGACTCTGCAGTAGTGCCCAACCAATATGCATTATTTAGACTGTTAATGATATTGATATGTTGGAAGCAAAGATGAAAGATTACCAGTTCATTTTGCACCATTAGGGGAATGGAGTTTAGGTGAAGGTGATATTAAATACTAGGTTCATTAATGAGTTCATATAAACATGTCTGAATTTAACATTTGTCATTCTCTCCCAAGTGCTCACCCCTGGTGGCATAAGCAAGAGAGTCTAATTGTTAAATTGATGATTGTAAAGATAATAATATAGCCCATGTTGACTTGAATATTAAGAATAAACTTCACTGACAACAAAATTGTTATGTTATGCTCTCCCATCTGCCAGTTAAATTATGCAGAAAATGTTTTAAGGGATTAAGGAACGAATAAATCAGTGCACATGTGTATATATACAGTACTGAGTGATGCATGTATTAATTAATTAAATTGAAGTATATTTATTTAAATATATATGCATATAATTTGTATCATTTAATGAACTTTGTGATTGTTATACAAAGCAGCATTGTGCTTGCCATACTCTTAGTTTTATTTAATAATTTGTTTGTTTTAATATTGTTTTTACTTTTTGTAACTTTTAAAAGCTTTACCAGTTTGATTTGCACATATTATGAGTGTTGAAGGAATGACTATCTTTTATTAGAGTCCCAAAGGTATTATTACAGTCCCAAAGGTATCACGTCCTCATGAGCTGACCGACTTCCGACCTGTCGCTGTGACGTCACATGTGATGAAGACCATGGAGCAGCTGCTGCTTCACCACCTGAGGCCACAGGTCCACCACGCCCTCGACCCTCTGCAGTTCGCATAACAGGAGAAGGTGGGAGTGGAGGATGCCATCATCTAAATGCTACACCAATCCCTCTCCCACTTGGACAGAAGCAGTGGTGCTGTAAGAATTATGTTTTTGGACTTCACTAGCGCCTTCAACACCATCCAACCTCTGCTCCTTAGGGACAGACTGACAGAGATGGGAGTAGATTCATAGCTGGTAGCATGGATTGTGGACTATCTTAAAGACAGACCTCAGTATGTGCGTCTCGGGAACTGCAGGTCTGACATTGTGGTCAGCAATACAGGAGTGCCACAGGGGACTGTACATTCTCATGTCCTGTTCAGCCTATATACATCGGACTTCCAATACAACTCGGAGTCCTGCCACATTGAAACGTTTGCTGACAACACTGCTATCGTGGGCTGCATCAGGAGTGGGTAGGAGGAGTATAGGAACCTAATCAAGGACTTTGTTAAATGGTGCAACTCAAACCACCTACAACTGAACACCAGCAAAACCAAGGAGCTGGTGGTGGATTTTAGGAGGACCAGGCCCCTAATGGCCGCGTGATCATCAGAGGTGACTGTGTGCAGAGGGTGCAGACCTATAAATACCTGGGAGTGCAGCTGGAAGATAATTTGGACTGGACTGCCAATACTGATGCTCTGTGTAAGAAAGGACAGAGCCGACTATACTTCCTTAGAAGGCTGGCATCCTTCAACATCTGCAATAAGATGATGCAGATGTTCTATCAGACATCTTCTACGTGGTGGTGTGCTGGGGAGGCAGCATAAAGAAGAGGGATTCCTCACACCTGGACAAACTGGTGAGGAAGGCAGGCTCTATTGTAGGCACGGAGCTGGACAGTTTGACATCCATGGCAGAGTGATGGCCACTGAGCAGGCTTCTGTCAATAATGGAGAATCCACTGAAATGTATCATCTCCAGACAGAGGAGCAGCTTCAGCGACAGACTGCTGTCACTGTCCTGCTCCACTGACAGACTGAGGAGATCGTTCCTCCCCCACACTATGCGACTCTTCAGTTCCACCCGGGGGTGGGGGGGTAAACGTTAACATTATACAAAGTTATTATCTGTCTGTTATACCTTCATTGTTATCACTCTTCAATTTAATATTGTTTTTTATCGGTATGCTGCTGCTGGAGTATGTGAATTTCCCCTTGGGATTAATAAAGTATCTATCTATTGTCACACACGTGCGCATGGGAGGCAGCTAAAGGGCTTAAGTAAGGACAGTTCCGAGACATACTGGGATGTGGCAGAGTGCACTGACTCTTTTTCCCCCTTTCCTGCAGACCATTCACAGGAGATTCCACCTGGTCCTCTTGACGTCACTTCTGGGACTGAGCCAATGGAAGAAGACCTTGCCGGCTCCAGCCCCTGTGATGTCACGTCCGGGCTCGCTCCAATGGCAGAAGACCTACATGAGCCCGACCCCTTTGACTTCACTTCCTGTCTTTCCCTTTAAAAGCCTTCACCTTTTCCCTATTCCCTCAGTTCTGTTTTGGATTCGGTTTTGTGCACATCAGTGCTGTATCAATATAAGCAACTTCACAGCCAGGAAACCAATTATACGGGTGGCTGCCCCAAACCTTTGTATGACTCTGTGTTGAGTTTATGACACTATCTATCTGAAAAATATTAGCTTTTCATAAGTGATGAAAAAGTACACAATTTGGAAATAAAATGTATAGTTTTCATTTTTTGTTCCAAATGTTACATTGCAGTTAGTGGCCAACTGTTAAAACAGTAAGACAGATGGCAGATGGATTTAGTTAAATGTGTGAGATTTTTGATTTAAATACTAACACAAGAACAGTTTTAAAATTTTGAGACTGGAGTCTTTGAAGAAGTAACACCTGTATCTGACTGCTTATGGTCCCTTATCTATAGATGGTGTACCAATGATGTTTTTCAATTGTGTTGCTAATCCAATATGGAGGGCTACAGTACTTAAACGTTTTTGTTGCAGCTAAAAAAATGAATGATGCTCCTAGGTAACGATCATAATTATCAATGGACGTTACATCCTTTTTCCAGGTCTACCCAGATTAGCCAGTTGCCCCCAGGTCAGAATATCACGGTTCTGGGCATCAATTGTGATAAGATGCTTGCTTTTTCATATCATTTGATGCCATATCAAGCTACATCTTCTTCAGCTTTCGCTTGACCTTAACCCCTCCAGCTCTGTTTTGGTGCACTTCTTCACCATTCATCATTTGCCTTTTGCTTAACAAGCCCAAACCTACTTAGGCCTTTCTCCTCAGCACACCTATATTGTCTCCACACCATGTCTTTCTCTCTTCTCACTTTTTGACACTTCATAAATTCATCTAATTATTTTCCTAACCATTCTTTCTAGCTTTGTTTAATGCTTCATTTTCATCTAACCCATATCTCTTCAACAAATCATACTTCTTCTCACACAGCTTTCATAAACTCTTATTTTTAATGCCAGAGAAGCTACTTTAAAAGTCAGAATGGGGAACAGCTCCCAGGAATTTCTTCCATGCACCTCTCACTCTGGCTATCACTGCTAGACCTGTACTTACAGTATATCTGCACTGAACATGCCACCAAAGTAGCAAAACAACTTCATTGTTGATATCTAAATTTACACTTACTACATCACCTTTTTGCACCTGTCTTAGGACACTTACTACAAACAAAGGTCACACTTGCTGCCTGCAGACTGCCCTTCACACACTACATCTTATATGCAACCACTTCTGATGGCCCATCGGTGAATTGAGTTTCTTCCAACATCTTTACCACTCGCTGCTTGACCATACACCCATCACTTTAATGTCTGCTTTCCCTTTACCTTCAAACATCACTGAGATCTTTCCTCCATTTACCTTGGGGTCTTTTGCTTCCAAATTAGCTTTCTATTTTAGTATCTTCTCAGTCAATAATGCTTCTCTTTTTACCATCAACATTAGATCTTTGCCATACAACAATTCCCATGGCAATCTTTTATGTACTTCTCTAGTCACCAAAACCATCACTATTATGAAGAGCAAATAAATAATTCAGCAGAAGCAGAAATTCCTTCACCTTAACTTCATTTTACTATCTGCCATTCTAACTACCACTGGTGCTTCCCCATTCATTGACATAAAAACAGACATTAACCATTCGTCCACACCTAACTTTCTTAAGGCCTCTCCAACTTTCTCTCCACCTTTTGTTACACCCTGTCTCCAGATCTAGAAATAAATGATACAGCTTTTTTCGCATCTGTTATTCCATTACCTGCATGAAACCAAATGGCATTTCACTATCTTTCACTTGATACCTGATTTTGTTTTCACTAGCATTCCCTCAGCTGCTTTTATTAGCTGCTCCAAAACCTAGATCTCTTAATTTGACCCACACTCCACTGAATCAATTTTTCCTTACTATATTGAAAGGAGCACACTTTTTTTTGCTATAGGTCTGACAACTGTCCACTCCAGCTAAGCCCACTGCTCATGTTTTTGAGTGCTTTTGTGGCCTCCTCTTTGAAAGCATACAACTTAGTGTCCTCTTTTCTTACAACTGACTTAATTATCCCAGTCATTTTCCTCATTCAGTAGCTTCTCATTGTTCTTCTTTCACATTTCCATAACCCCATTACTATCAATCCTGATGTTCCCTTCAGCATTTTTCAAGCAATTCACACCTACTACATTCTGTCTTTCTTTTGCCATCACCTTTGTGATCCTGAATACAAACAGAGCAAATAAGTAAGGATATACTTTGCATAGACAAACAATTAAAATTTGGGTGTCTACGTTACAAGGGGAAGTCAAGCTAAAGTTAGAAAATGGGATTTATTAGAAAATGAAACAAACCTTAACAAAACTGCTAATATCATTTCTCAATGTAATCTCCACCCTTCTCAATGCACTTGTGCCACTTGCCAGGACGTGCCTGGATTCCAGCAGAATAAAAGGTTGTGACTTGTCCTTGTAACCACTGGTGCATCGCTTTCTTCACGTCGTCATCTGTCTTGAATCGACGACCACCCAGATGTTTTTTTAGCCGTCCAAAAAGGTGGAAGTCATACGGTGCCAAATTTGGCGAATAAGGAGAATACCTCAGACTTTAGTTTCTCCAGACAAACCTTGGTGTTCTTAGCAGTGTGTGGGCCGGCATTGTCTTGCAGCAAAAGGACACCTTCAGACAGCAGTCCCCGTCATTTGGATTGAATAGGAGGTCTCCAGCAAGTCACAGTAACTTGCACTAATGACTGTAGTACCCGTTGGCATGTAGTGTTCGACAAGAACTCGTGTGCACGAGTGGTTATGAGGACAAGACACAACCTTTTATTCTACTGGAATCCAGACACTTCCAGGCACTTGCAAGCAGGTGGCACAAGTGCATTGAGAAGGGTGGAGATGACATTGAGAAATGAATATCAGTTTTGTTAAAGTTCGTTCCATTTTCAAATAAATCCTATTTTCTAACTTTAGCTTGACTCCCCCTTGTATTAATTCAATTATCTATTTTCTGAACTCTGTTTCTCTACAAGGTCCTGGTGAATCACTATATTATCCTAGTAACATCAGGTGCAAGACAGAAACTGACCATGGACAGGGCACTATTCCATCTCAATAATAACACTGTATGTACAGTACATCGCCAAACCCTAACTATAAGGTTAATTTAGAGATGCTAATTAACTTAACCCATGTGTCTTTGGGATTTGAGAGGAAACCAGGGACCAGAAAAAAAAAACAAACAAGAAAATGTGGAAAATCTACACAGAGGGTGAGCAAGTGGCAATCGGTGTATGACTTTCTTGTTCAATTTCCATTTACTTCTTCTGAAGAGATTGTTACCAACAGTCTGGACAGGTTCATCCAAACTCTGCATTTCAAGCCAAAGTCTCTAGCTCCTCTTGAAGAATTTACAGTGGGTGTGTGACAACCTGAAACATATAGCCACTATATCACTAAAGCTTATTTTAGATCAACTTGTGCTTCTAATACCATTGGAAGTTGACCAGCACACTTCCCATGGGAGACACCTGGGGCACTGTCACCTGATACTTAGGGCACTTAAGCTGGATGCTTTTGGCCCACATGTGTAGCAGCTGTTTGTATTGCTGGGCTCATCAACCTGTCATTGACAGTGAGCCCAACAATTATGTGAAGGAATCTTCCGTAAAGTACTTGTGCCAGTGATCTCAACTTTTCAATCCCTTCCCAAAGCCGGTGAGCATTGGTGATAATGGGGACAAAGGCTGGACACTTGTTTCCCTAGTATTTTCTTAGCATCGCTGAACTAATCCAATGATCAGTTTTATAATAGCCCATTTGCTTACACATAAATGACTGTAAAATGCTTAACCTGCACTTTGGTCAGCTGATTACCCAGTTAAGTACAGTGACTAAACCATTAATTTCTGGGACAGGATCATCACATCAGATTTTAAAATTCTTATTCTCACACCTAATGCATCAGACTTGGGTGCAAAACACTCCAGCATGTGCTGGAGATAACAGCCATATGATGCCAAGACAGCAGCATCATCTGTGTCATGTTTAAATGGATTTGATTTATGTCAAGAATGAAAACGTGACCCTCTCTCTGCAAACCTGCTTACTTTAGCTCACATCTCTCAGGATCATTGTGAACTTAACCACAGCTTTTCTCCAAGTGCTCAAAATGTATATATAGTCTGTGCAAATGCCCACATCCTCTCCAATATTTTTTCAGTCACAGCCAAACTTCACAGCCAAAACAGAATCAGCACTGCTGTATTGGGATGTGACTTTCCGTTCAATATCCTGATTCGGGTGTTACAAAGCAATATGTGTAATTGCTCAAAATTTATCACACTTCTGTTCACCTTTTTAAAAATGGCAACTTCACAGTTATTCTGACTGCTGTATGAGACCTTCAATACAGTATTGAATAGGCATCTTAATGAAGAATGGCCACAAATATCCAGTGCTTTAAACATTTGCAGTCAGTGTTTTAACCACAGGTTCAGAAATTTGGTCAATCCCACCATATCCTCCTGAGAACAATGCTCCCTTGAGAACACGATTACTTGGTTTAGAAGGTCCTCACTATGTTCCTCTCATCTCCTTGAATTACCCGCACATAATGTCACACCTGCCTCACTTTGGCTGAGAAGAGCCAACATGATTTATTTTTGTTTTGTAAGCCATTCTAATTGATGTCATTCAACTGGTCTTCACACGAATATTAAATACATAGTTCTTTATTTTGACAGCTTCTACCTTATTTTTTGTTTGCTTCTCTCAGTCATATCTGTAGACAATCCTGTTACATATCTTGAAGACTTCCTGCAGAATTAACTCCAGTTGTAAGCCTTCAGATCACCTCCAAGACATGTACCAAACACAATTTAGCCACATTTCCTTTCATTCGCCTTTACTGTCTTTATTGGCCTTCATTAAGCTCCTTTTATCCTATCCCATTAACAGCTGTGTTTGGGGTTCTTCCAGAGGGGTTTATAGTGGAGAAAGACAAACAAACTGTAATTGCATTCACTACACTTTTGGCACGTAGACTTATTCTGATAAACTGGAAGAACCCAAACTCTCCTCTTCTAAGTCAGTGGGAAACCAATGTGTTATATTATTTGAAATTGGAAAAAAACAAATACTCAGTTAGAGGATCTGTACAGACTTTTTTCAAAACATGGCAGGATCTAATCAGTAATATTTTAAAATAAGCTCATAAAGCACAGAGAATTTATTAATTTAGGTATGTTTACAAGCCTTAAATTTCACACCGTTTGGCTTGCTCTCTCTCTCAGGGGTGGGGATCGATCTGCCCTTAACTCAATTTTTCTTTTTGTAAAAACTTGATTTATTTGTATGGATTGCAATAAAATTAATAAAGGAAAAAAAAAGCTCCTTTTACACTCCATGTCCATATTCACAGCACACACCATTCTAGATGGGATACCTGAACTCATACAAAAATGTCACTCTCACAAGATATTTGGTTCTTCCACATTTAGTCAGCCAGCACACCATCAAACAATGATGCATTTACACCTTCTTCCTTATCAGTAACACCTTCTTCCTTATCAGTAAAGTGATGTTGCACATCACATGTTTCCAATTCCAAAGTCAATACAGCATCTGCCTAATGACCCATGTATCATTTCTATATAGTTTTGATTTTGTTCCAGGCTTGAGGTACAGATGAGGCGAGTGTCTTGGATCGAAGAGCTTTGCAAGATGAGCAAGGCTATTTGTTATGTTTCATGAAATGAAAGACAGTGTTGCTCTGTTCACCACAAGACTTGTTAAAATAGGCAATGACAAAACTGGGTTAAGTATTTTAACATGGGAACAATCATTCAATGGAAGTGGGACCATAATGTTGGAAGAAGGTTAGGAACACATGCTTGTGCTCTGCATCTCTTGGCAGCCCAGTCAGAGCTAGGAAATGGAATTTCTCCAAGATTTGTTGAGTTTGGAGGTAAAATCTTTATATGGGTAAGCCTGCTTTTTAGATACATGTAATTAAATTATAAAGTCAGCCTTGGATTAAGAGTATGATGGATTTTCATCACATTTCAATGTTAAAACAAACGGACATAAAATATGTGACCACTTGAGTTTTATATTATTAATGCGCAATAAAATGAAGCAATAACAACAGAGACATTAAATCAGCTGGTTGCTTATTGCCAGTATTATATGACTGTTGTGCTTGGTTTCTCAAATACATTCAAATACCCTATAAGAATATATCTTACAAAATGAAAAACAGCAGTTATTTTATAAATCACATGGAGGTAGGATTTTGGTTGTTTTAATAGATTCCATATTTTTTGAGTGCGACTTCTTGTTGTCCATAGATTATGTGTACATTATGTATTTATGAACCAGTTTTTACTAGCTATTTAACTGTCACTTTTTCATTTGCAACCTGTATGAATCAAAAGTGACAAATTCTTAAAATCATTTAGCACTCTAAGCTCTAAAATATCACCCAATGACAATTTTCATTTATGTTTTTGTCTTTCTATAGGATTGATAGATTACAACTTTCACTGTTTCCGTAAGGCAATTCAGGAAGTATTTGAAGTCAGGATGAAAGTTCTGCGATCTCGGAAACTACTTAGTCAGAGAAGACGGAGCAGACAAGCAACTCAAAATGGAATACCCTGACAGCAGTTGAACTACAGCTTCTGAGTGGCAAACTCTTTCCCTCTGTGTGACTGTTGCACTGACATATGGCTTCTTTCCTTCATCTTTAATACCAAATACATGGTGGGTCAAAGTAATAAAAACTTTAGTGTTTCTAGTTTGAGTTCTCCTTCACACCTCTTCCTCGTATGTTTGTTGCTAAAAGTAGTTAAGATCTAGACAATGACTCAGGAATAAGAAAACTATATATAAATATATATATATATATATACATATATATATACATGTATATATATATATATATATATATATATATATATATATATATACACACACACACACACACGTATAACAAGGTAGAGAAACATAGGTAAGTGCCTTTGAAAACAGTTGTATCACTTTGTCAGAGTCTCTGTATATAGTGAGAAATGGCATAAAGGAAAAGAATACTTACTAAAGAATACTTACTACTAATAATTCTGCTGTTCTAGTCCTGCATGTCACAACATCCTGCCTTTGCCAGCAGTTAAACACTAAAATCCAACTGTATTTTAGAATCTTGTTTGATGTTGGATTTTTTTGTTTAGATTGTAGAAGAAGCACTGTATAGTATTCAACATAAGTTGCAACAAGTATGATGATAATAGTAAACAATACAACCTACTGTCACTATTACAGCAATGCTGGCACAAGCTGCTGTACTTAATACTGAATAATGTGTAATAGGTTAAAATACAGGGTGGTCCAGATCTAATTATGCAGATCCAGATCGTCTGGATGACTTTGATTTATGTGGGGATGATTTCAGTTCGGCGCAAACACAATTCTTCATGTCGTGAGTTTGCACACTTCTTGATGGTCCAGGATTTTTCGGGTGATTTTTCTATGTAATAAACTTAATAAGTTATAGCATAATGAAAATTGCATAATTAGATCTGAACCACCCTATAGGAATAGCATATTACAGCAAGTGCAGAAGTCTTCCCGATATTACAACCTTATAGGTAAACTTCTGTGCAGTTTTAATAATCTTGCAAGTATCCAAATCTGATGGTAGCATATCTTTTTTTTTCATAAATGCAATATGTTTAATTTTTACATTACAGATGACAATTCATTTTGTAGTCATAAGTGACAATGTACTGTTAAAATTACAAAAGTAGTATGTAATGCTGAGAAAATATCCCCAAATAATCGTGACAAAAAAAATCAACAAATGTAATTTTTAAATACAGGCATACTTTGCTGTACATGCAATATTTTGTTTAAAAAAAGACCATTCAATCTGTAAAGCTTATTTGGTAGTTAATAGCTCATTTCCCCAGCATTTCCTCCATATACAGTCAAGATGGCTTCATCATCTTGACTTGGTAGTTTGACTCCTTTGATGTGATTAAGTTCTTCAGGTTTAGCCCCGACAATTTCCACCAAGGTCATTAAGCATGTGATTCACAGTTTAATCAAAAGAATTCTGCTGGATGAACTTTTTCAATGCCTTTGAGAAATTTCAACTCCTCCATTAGGTCTGAATTTGGCCTTCTCTGCCCAAGAGGTTTATTTGCTTTAACCTGATGGAATAGGACATACTCTCTAGTCCTATGCACATGTTTGCTCTTCTCTATAAAGCTGGTACGTCACTTTTCCAGATTGGTAAGTCCTGGGATGCACATGGTTATTCTTCTCTGTACAGCCAGAGCTGCACATTGTCTTTATAAATAATAACTCTATAAAGCTGACACATTGAATGCATCTCCTCTTTGTACAGTAAGCTGAATTGCAGAGCTTTGTCAGGTTTTGTCTTTCAAATTCCTTGTTAGTCAAGTAATATACTTGAAAGAAAAACACTCTAAATTATTTTCATAAGAAAACAGTCTTTAATTCAATGTATAGTAGCTTAATTTCTAGTCACCAAATGTTTCTAAAATGATGGTATTTTTTTAAATCTGAGCTATTGTGGATTTAACTGAATCTTGTGACAAGAGAACAACATGTCATTAATTTCCTTTACAAAATAAAAGTAGTTGTACCAGTAGTTTCACTTGTTCAGACTACTATGACCTAAAAGCGTTAGCTTATTCAGTTCAAGTGTGTGAATTTAGAAAATGTATGGTTGGAATGAAACATGCCACTGTTTGACTTGTAAAAATGAGGCTTCATATCTTGTGGGAATGGTGTCCATATGTTTGTTTCCGACAATCTGATGGCCTGTATCATCTCATCTAAATGTATGGTTATCCTGCAAAGTTGAACTTTTTATTGAAACTGCACAAAGTATCATTTTCATACATTAACCAGCCACTTTTATAGCATTCTTTTTGTTATAACAGAGTTTAGAGTACTGAATAGACCTCTGGATACATATTTCTAAATAAATAATATAGGGGGCAAATTCTTTATATCACTCTGTTTCAGTAAGCTATTGGCACCATCATCGGAGAGGTTAAAGCATTTTCACATATAAATACTTCTGTGTGCATGTAGATACATTTTAAAAGGTAATCTTTAAAAACATGTTTTTGCCAAAAAGAGGTGAGGCAAAATTGCTAATTAAATAATAATAATGTCATTCTGAATATTGTTGTTAATTATGATGTTATGAATTATTTTATGTTTTGTTTTTGAAAGAAGCACAAATGTTGAATTGTATGATGTCACATGGTGGCTTTTATTTATTTATATTGTTTCACACATTTACTAATAAGAACATTGCTTTTATATTTCACATCTTATTTATTTTATAATTTGCACCACAATTAAAATCATGTTTCTTTTCATTAAATATTTCAATGCCTGTATTGTTTTTATGTAGTTTCAACCACTGGGTCTCCTGCTATAATTATTAGAAGGACAATGGCTGGTATTTTATTAACATTTGCTTACTTTTAGCCTGGAAATGGCAGCAACATTTAAAACAGATTTCTCTTGCTTATTTATGTGTGTATTGTCACTCTAAAACGCAGACAATATGGGTAAACTAAGTACTGTACGTATAAAATAAGCTACTAAAATCAGTGCATGACATTTGTTGGAGGTTTGCATTGTGCACAAATTAACTACACACCCACCTTATTTAAATGGGCCATTATTTTCCATTTGTCCCTATTTTTGTGCCAGTCCATAAATTTTGTTGTGCCAAGATTTCTTCACTTTTCATCAGAATTTATTTTATGACCTAGTTTGAATGATTTGCTAATAATCACAAAAATAGAAATAACACTGGAATATTGACACACTCTTTATAAATCAAGTGAAGTATCTTGTAACATATCATGGTGAGTTACTTCCATTAAATTTCTGCAGCTCATTTAAGGGATCCTTTGGCCTCTTTGTAACCTTATTGATGAGCCTTCTGATTTTTGTGCTGCCCTGGTGATGTATTTTATCCACATTTAAAATGATGATGTTCAGTTCATTCATCATGGTATTCCATGATACATGTAGTAACTTTTCTGATCTTTGATAAACAACTCCTGCTACCTTTCAACAACAAGATCAATTTATTTAGATAGATAGATAGATACTTTATTAATCCCAAGGGGAAATTCACATAATCCAACAGCAGTATACTGATACAAAAAACAATATTAAATTAAATAGTAATAAAAATGCATGTAAAAGCAGACAATAACTTTGAATAATGTTCGCATTTACTCCCCCGGGTGGAATTGAAGAGTCGCATAGTGTGGGGGAGGAACGATCTCCTCAGTCTGTCAGTGGAGCAAGACAGTGACAAAAGTCTGTCACTGAAGCTACTCCTCTGCCTGGAGATGATCCTGTTAAGTGGATGCAGTGGATTCTTCATGATTGACAGGAGTTTGCTTAATGCCTGTTGCTCTGCTACAGATGTTAAACTGTCCAACTTTACTCCTACAATAGAGCCTGCCTTCTTAACAAGTTTGTCCAGGCGTGTGGTCTGATTAGTCACTTCAACCAGTGTTAAGTGAAGTAAACTTATTTAGTATGTCACTGGTTAAATCTGAACACATTTAGTGCTCAACATAAAAAGGGTGTGCACATTTACATAACTAAGTCAATGAGAATATTTTTACATTTGGTTATTTTCCTAAAAAGATCAATTTCTTCTTCAGTTAAATATTAATAGTTATAAAATCATATTTCAAGTTTAAAAGATCTAATATGATTTGTCTTGATTTCATCCTTTAAATAAATAAAAGCTGAAATTTTAATAAGGTTGTGAGGACCTACTGTATGATATAGATGATAAATTGCATCAGTACCCCTCTAAGACGAGCACATTAGGTTACTTGGTGGGTCACAATCAGTCCTGATGAGCGAATGTGCCTCTGAAGAACTTTGTGTTGCCAGGATAGATTGTAGATCCTATAACCCTGAAATTAATTAAGCAAATTAAAGAAAGAGTTTGGAGATTAAATGTTTGTACCCTCAAGGGCTTTCTCAAAAATTATGCTCAGTGGATGATCAGAGACTACAGTGTGGCCAGAGCTGGATTAATAGTCTAATAGATTAATAGTGATCCTTCAGAAATATATTTGAGCTTCATGTATCTGACCAAATTAAAAAAATATATTCAAAAGTGGATTTAAAACACGGTGGAATTTGGTTTTTAGATTCTATTAAATACAAGAAGGGAAATGGTACATTATTTTATAGACTGAATTTAATATTGGATTTACTCTGTGTTTAATTTTGAAGGTCCTCAATGTGCTACTACTGTATCTACTCTACTGTTACAATACATAATGTGTTAAAAATGTATTTCTCTATATTTGAAAATTTTGCCTTTTACATGTTTGTACTATTTGAATTGTGAGGAGTGATTATGGATTGAAGTGTTAATTTCTATTAATTTGTGGAATTCTATATAAATTACATTTCTTATATTTTCTCTTAATTGCAATGCTTCTATTATGAGTTCCGTCATTTTGTGATTCCATTGCCATAACACAATGTCTGGTTGTGGGGGGCATGGTTTCTGAAGTTGTGCGCCATGATGCTTTATATACCAGTGTTGCAGCTTCCGCAGCATCTGTGATTACGCATAAATACAACACAAAATTTTTGTGTGAATTTCATATTTTTATTGGATTAATATTCAGCAACTTTTTTAACTTCAAAAATTGACACATTTGTTAGGTTTAAGCCTTTTTTATGCTCAGACTCAAGTTTCCATAAGCCCTATTGTAAGGTGCAAGAACAGACGAGATGTTTTTTTAAATTATTAAAATTAGTTTTGGGGCAAATTAATATACAGTATACCATGATTGTGAAGAAATAACTGACTTGAAAAATGCCAAATTTATCCTTTAACTTCCATCTGCTTAAACTGAAAAGGTTGCTCATCTCTGAAACTTCTCTAGTGCCGCTATGTCTTTTTTGCAATATGTTGACCAAAATTGTACACAGTACCCCAAGTGAAACCTCACCAATGTATTGTACAGCTTATAAACTCTACTGTACTTGATTTGCACCCAACTGTGTGATATGTAACTTAACATTTTGTTGGCCTTCTTAATAGCTTCTGTGTTCAACTGAGATGTGGAAAGATATGCCTACTACAACTCCTAATTCCTTCTCATAAGGTATAGTTTTAAATTTTTGAAGTTTCAGACCCCCTCTTAGTGTTCAGATCTAATGTTTTTGCTCTTTTTGTAATACTTTACATTTATTTATGTTAAATTCCATTTCTAACATACAGTATCTGTCCAAGTCTGAATTCTGTCCAGGTCCATCTGTAATGATTTACCCTTACCTATAACATTTAGCACTGGTCTGACAGGGAGGGAATGAATTCAGTGCACTTCTGGCCATTACCCTATCTATATACCCATGGACCTCACCCACATGTGTATCAAAAAAATAAACACAATGTACGTAAGTCTGGTCTCTTACTCTCACTTCTTGCCTCTTATTGATGGCTGGAGTGACCCACTGGGACTCCTCATCACTGTCTGCTGCCTCAGACTTGTCACAGTCATTGCTAAGCTCCCAATTTTTCTGAAAACTGTCGAATACCTGTAACTATGGGGTTGATCTTCCTGAACAGTGTACACCACTTACCTTGCACTTATGTCTGACTGTTATGTTACCCACCTCTCTTTAACTCTTATAACTGGACTGTTCCCCTGCAACACACTGTTTCTCTAAAGGACATTCAGACGAGTTCTTCCTGCAGTACAGTGCTGGCTAACTACCTCCTCCATAAGTTCAGCAAACTGTAGTCAGGGTGCTATGTTATATGGCATTTCTCATAGATGAAGTCCTCCTAGAAGAAAACTTCCAAAAAGTACAACATTATACAAGACTGAAATTATATTGGCCTCATTTTTAAGTATGCAAATTTTTTTTTAAATTAAGAATTTAAGTATTTAAGCAACTACAAGTCCACTGACCCCCTCTAAGTGAATGTATTAGGTGTTAATAATAAAACAAACCTGTCTTAGCTTTTGACCTGCTGCTACATGTGCTACTGTTTGCTTCCCTATGTGACTGTACCTCTTAATGTCATGTGGCCACCTTGCTTTCTGTCCTTTATTCTAGAAGAAACCCAGCTTCCTACATTGTATATGATTAAATGTCCTACTTAAGTCAGAATGTGCACTGTGCCCTCATGCCCTTCTTATTGCAAACGATCACAGCATGAGTGATGTCATTGATTTATCTAGGATTCTTTTGTTCCTTCTATGGATTGGGTGTTTTTGTTCCCTTGATGAAATTCAAGGATGCTAATGAATTACTTTTTTTTCCTGCTGTGTACCTTATTGTCTTCCTGCACCACTGCCTCTTATGCATTCTGCACAGTAAAAGCTTCTTTTGCCATTCCTGCTCTCCCTCACAAGCTGAATGTTGCTCCTGTGCAGTTAAGAAAAACAGAAAAGATTTTGAGGCCACCAGGGGATGTAATTGAGCCCCAACCCTTTGACACAAATACCAACATGGTATTGGGTTCAATTAAAATAATTTTATTTCAAGAAATACCTTTTACAGGCTCTTCATTCACAATGCTTTTTTTTATTAATTCTTACTCTTTCTCCTCCATTCCTCCTGGGTGAGCTTTTCAACCTCGACTTGTTAGTATTTCTGGTACAATAACATTGCCACCAAAAAGTCCTTCTGGGTCAGGTGGAATCTCTACAGGACAAAGGCATGTCCTTTAGGTAGACCCCTCTGATGGCACCCAAGTACCCAAACAGGGCCACCCATCGGGACTACGTCTCCCATGTTGCCCTGTAAGTGTTCAATTGTGAGTTCCACTAGAGGGATGCCTCCACCCAGTGTATTGAGGGAGTACATGGCCCTGGAAGGCAGATATCCTCTACAATAAAGTTTCTCATTCAATAGTTTGGAATTGTGATTTTACTTCCAGTCTGTGGTGGATGCAGAATAGCAGAAATTGTAACATGTCAGATTGCTAGTTTGTTTAAAAAGGATTCTTACTAGGACTAGATGTTAAAATCCCTAATTTTTCAGCACAACAGTTGAAAGGAGAGGTCATCTTGAGTGGAGTTAAATTTGCCACAGATTGTGTGGTGAAACCAATGCGACACATCTTCAGTTGTATGCCCCGACTTCATTGGGTGTTTTGGCCGCTTATCACAAGACACCCTCCGCCGGGGTTGGCCCACCCCTGGTTGATCAGATCCGGGTGTGTGTAGCATGGTGACACCACTTGATCAATTGGCAGCCCATGTTAAGTCTCTATGTTTCAGCCATAGCCAGTGACTGCTCTGTTCCGCTACAGTGGCAAGCTCTTTGATTGCCTTCCGTTGAGCCTGCCCTCTGATCCCTACTTCCTTCAATAGCCTTGTGGTGGAACTGGCTACAAACCCTCTGCATCCCACCTCCACTGGCCACACTTTGACGTTCCAGCCCCACCCCTCTGCTTCAGCTGCTAAACTGGCATATCGCAGCCTCTTCCGTTCGAATGCCTCATCAATAGCATCCTCCCATGGGACTGTCATCTCAACGATGAAGACACGCTGACAGGACTTGGACCAGAGCACAAGATCTGGACGCAGGTTAGCTGTCACAATTTCGGGTGGGAAGGTGACCCTCTGTTTGAGGTCCACTTGCAACTCCCAGTCCCGGGCTGGGTTCAATGGACCATTATCTGGGAGTAAAGGCTTGGTCCGCTGTTTCTCCTCTTCCCGCATGAAGGTTGTTCTCCGTGGGATGACACTATGTGCTTCTAGAGGCATGGCGTTAATGGTTACTCTCTTGTTCTCAATTTTGGCAGCCAAGCATCTCAGCACTTGGTTGTGGCGCCAGGTGTATCTTCCTTGAGTTAAGCTGGTCTTGCAACCCACCAGTATGTGTTTGAGGGTTGCTGGGATAGTGCACAGGGGACATGCTGGATCCTTTCCATGCCAAAGATGTAGGTTGGTTGGGGAGGGCAAGACGTCGTATGTGGCTCTGATGATGAAACTTAAGTCTATTAGCCTCCATGCTCCACATCTCGCTCCAAGTAATTTTCCTCCTCTCCACACCATCCCACTTCATCCAGCGGCCTTGTTGGGCTTGGGAGACCGCCTTGGCACACCTGGCTGCTTCCTCCTGGTGGCGGACCTCCTCCACCACCATTTGCCGCCGCTCCATTGGAGTAGCCTTTTGCCATGTGGGTGTTACTGCTTCGAATCCAAAGCCCCCTCTACCATGTTGGACATGCCCCACTACATCCCGGTGTCTGACGGCAGCCTTTGCCTCCACAACTACTGCTGATGGCTTCCATTTCCTCCCTGTTGCTAGGGTTGGAGCAGCACCTCTGACAACTGAGTCCAGGGATTCTGTGAGAGTCATTTCCAGCCTTGATTTCGCGCATTTGTACTCCTCCACCAGGCTTGAGATTGGCAGAGAGAGGGCTCCGTTACCATACAGGCCAATGCTGGTGAGGCACCTTGGCAGTCCAAGCCACTTCCTTATTTGTGCGTTCACTAGTCTCTCCAACTGGTTGGCCTGGGATAATGTGACCTCATAGATAGAAATTGGCCACATGAGCCGGGGCAGTAGCCCAAACTGAAAACACCACAACTTTAGCTTCCCTGGAAGGGCAGTGTTATTGATCTTATTTAGGCCGTTGATTGTATCCTGCCTGAGTTGTTCCACCTGCTTCGAGTCTTTGAGCTCTGCACTATACCAATGGCCAAGGCTTTTGATAGGCTTCTCCAGAACTGTTGGTATTGGTTCGTTGTTAACCTGGAACCTCTCATTGGTAAGCTGGCCTTTGACTATGGAGATACTGCGGGATTTGCTGGGTTTAAATTCCATTCGTGCCCACTTGATGTTTTCCTGAAGTTTATTCAACAGACATTTGGTGCATGCGTTTGTTGTTGTTATTGTTGTCATATCATCCATGTATGCGCTGATTGGGGGGAAACGCAGACCAGTCTTCAACCGTTACCCTCCAACTACCCATCGGGAGGCTTGAATAATGAGCTCCATCGCCATAGTAAATGCCAGTGGAGAGATGGTACAGCCCGCCATTATGCCTATCTCGAGGTGCTGCCAGGCCGTTGTTCTATTCTGTGTTGTCACACAGAATTGCAGGTCCTGGAAGTAGGCTTTGACCAGCCTTGTGATTCCCTCTGGGACTTGGAAGAACTTGAACGCCGTCCACAAGATCTCATGCGGCACTGACCCAAAAGCATTGGCAAGATCTAGGAAAACCACGTGCAGATCTTTTCCCTCTTGGCAGTCTTTATCTGGTGCCAGATGACATTTTGGTGTTCCAGGCATCCTGAAAATCCTCTTATGCCCACCTTCTGCACTGAGGTGTCCACAAAATTGTTCTTCTGCAAAAACGCTGAGAGTCTCTGGGCCACAACACTGAAGAATATCTTTCCTTCCACATTCAGGAGGCTGATCTGGCGGAACTGATCGATGGTTGAAGAATTCTTCTCTTTGGGAATTAGGATACCTCCTGTCCGCCGCCATGCCTTCAGTATGACTCCTTTCTCCCATGCCACCTTCATTAGCTTCCAGAGGTACTTCAAAACGCCTGCCGCATTCTTATAGAGCCTATATGGGATGCCATTGGGCCCAGGGGCTGAGGCTGCTCTTGTCTGCTTTACTGTCCTCTCAACTTCGCTCCATGTAGGGGGCCTTATTTCCAACTGGTGCTCGGGTGGTTGAATTGGCGGCATGTCATCTGGAATACTAGCTGGCGCATGCCTCTTGTTATCGGAGTTGGTCTTCCTCAGGTGCTCCTCTAGGTCCCAGTTTTCTCCTTTATGAAGAGATCTTTGACAAACTTATGGGGGTCTCTGTAGAAGCAAGTCCTCGTTCGTTCTTTCTTCTTATGTTTCTTTCTTAGGCATTCTGCTCTTTGCAGTGTTGCAATTCGATGCCTAATTTTGTCCTGTAGTGCCTCAAGTCCTTTCCTTTCCAATTCTGTGGCCTTTTTCCATTGTTTTCTCAGGTTCCTTCTTTCTTTCACCAGTCGTTCGATCTCTTGTTGTCTCCTGGACTTTAGGTTGATGAATGGATCCTTCTGCGTCCTAAGATTTGTGCTTTTCACCCCAAATCTGTCTGCTCCATAGCTGTAAATGATCTCCCCGATCTTGTCCAGCTTTCTTTCCACGCACCCCTTCAGCCCCTCTAGAAGATGGACAAGGTCTGTGTCTGTGGTTTCCCACTCCTTTTTTTGGCAGGATTTAGGCCATAAGATTTGAGGCTTCCGTCCCTTCATCTTCCATTCTACTGCTATCTGTGGCTGGATGGGTTCTGGACTCATGAGCGTTGGCGGCTCTGTGCTTGGTTGAGCTTCGTCTGGGGTTCTTTAAGACAGTCACACTGTTCCAACTTTATCGCTGTTTCATATTTAGTACTAGCTGTGTTACTTGGCTTTGCCCAGGAAATTTCATAAGACAATGGGCCTCAGTTATACTGCCTTCAGTTAATCAGATGTATCAGAAGAACTATGTAACTTTAGAAGTTTTATGTACAATATACAATATTTTTTTATTTCTTTGTGACAAAGGCTAATATTATTGTCAGGTAGTGTATTGTAGTGATTAAGGCTTTGGACTGAGGACTTCAGACCCAGAGGTTGTGGGTATAAATTGTACTACTGACACTGTGGGACCATCAGCATTTTACCTGCCTGTGGTCCAATTGGAAAAATGAAAGAAATTTAACCAATTGTATTTCAAATGTTGTAATTCTCCTTGGATAACGGTGTTAGGCAAGTAATAATAATATTAGGTCACTGCGTCTGAAAACTCTTAAATATGCTGTACACAATTGTCCATGAGTAAAACATCCCTGCATTTGATCAATTCTTGCTTTTCCTCGTAACTTTCCTTTTGTTGATAGTCATTGCAAAACACATTTTTACAGGAAAGTGTATTCTTTTGAACTGAAATGGGTAATCAATAGGAAGAATGTAAAATTTAAGTATATATTAGTAATAATTAGATGTTTATGATTGTCACTTGTTTCTATCATTCACACAAGTATTTTTTTGTGTTTTCCGTCAGTTGTATGTTCAAGCTTGTATTTTTTTTGTAATAACCATAGGCAGACAATACTGAACGAAATGACCTAACACTGTTTAAAGAACTAACAGAGAACTAACTGTTTAAAGAACTAACACACATTTTACTTTAGCTTATTACAATCAGCAATGATGTTTACATAAAATGGTGATACGCCTGATGGAACTGGAGAATGCCAGGATGCTAGATGTTGTGCTGGAACAAGAATTTAAAATTTAAACCTGATTTCAATGCTTTACTTTGAGGAGAGCAGAGTTTCAGATGCACCGTACCAGGGCTTGTGATTACCTCTCCATTGCCAGACCAAGTACAATACAATACAATACAGTTTATTTTTGTATAGCCCAAAATCACACAGGAAGTGCCGCAATGGGCTTTAACAGGCCCTGCCTTTTGACAGCCCCCCAGCCTTGACTCTCTGAGAAGACAAGGAAAAACTACCAATAAAAACCTTGTAGGGAAAAATGGAAGAAACCTCGGAAAGACAGTTCAAGAGAAACCCTTTCCAGGTAGGTTGGGCGTGCAGTGGGTGTCAAAAGTAGGGGGTCAATACAATACAATATACAGAACAGAACAATTCCTTAAGACAGCATAATAATAAAAATTTTAGAAGTACGGTTTAACAGTAGATGATATGACATAATTAGGTTTGGATATTTTTAGAGTCCTGGAGACCTCATCCATCAAGCTGCCTCCCCATTTGGCCATGCCACGGCTGAAACGTTGCTCCGATGAAAGGACCCCTCTTTCCCATGATTCCTGTGATCCTCCATCAGGGATGACTTTACCATAGGCAGGCAAACAACTTGGCAGGTGGGCCGTGGCATCAATGGCCGAAACCGAAAAAAGAAACAGAATAGGTGAGGGTTAGTATTCAAATATAATTATCATGTTACTTATGTTATAGTGCTAATGACTAACAACAGAGATGCAGTATGTACAGTTAATCAGCAGCTCTAGTCAGGATATGCTAAACTGAAGTAGTGAGTCTTCAGCCGGGATTTAAAGGCTGAGACTGAAGGGGCATCTCTTATGGAAGCAGGAAGACCATTCCACAGTTTAGTAAAAGTAAACTTTTAGTGCTGAGGCACTGCAGGAATTATTCCTTAGCAACTCTATCTGCCATTAAAACTAAGGAATGGATATTAACTAGCAGTTCTAAATACAGCAATGACAGATTTATGCAGTTTAAAACACATTTATTTAACTCCCAGGCTATACAGCCTTCAGATGGTGAAACTGAACATTTTCTCTCAGGGCTTGACTTTCCAAACTGTCAGTAGAAGAGGCAGCAAAACTGGATGCTTCTTTGCGAATGGAGGAATTGCAGCTGGTGCTGACTTCATTTAAATCTAATAAAGGTCCTGGTCCAGATGGATTGCCAATTGAGTTATTTAAAGCTTTTTGGTCTCTGTGATCTGTCCTTCTATTTGACATGTTAAATTCTGCCATATCCTACGGTTTATCAACCCATGATCTCACTATTGCTGATGCAACCAAATGCAGTAATTACAGACCCAATGCTCTAATAAATAGTGATGTGAAGACAGTAACGAAAATGCTGGCTGTCAGGTTACAAAACATCATTGATAAATTGGACCATCCTGACCAAACTGGGTTTATGCACAGAAGATATGCTGCAGACAATATGAGAAGACTATTAAATATTTTTAGTGGGAGGGAGTGAAATTTATATGGACATGGGCAGAACATGCAAACATCACACACGTACTCTGTGTAGGATTTGAACCGAGACTCAAAAAGCTGTAAGTTGCAGCACTGACCATTATGTTGCTTTGTAGCATGTACAACTTCTTTAAAACCTCACATTTCACACCAATTATACAGTAAAGTGATGAGGGTTGTTGATCTGCTGATGGTGCTATGAGGGTGAGTCAAAAATTATCACCACTCTGGTTATTTTAAAACTTCTGTTGGCAGCACTGTCTTATCAGCTCTTTCTGCACAAGGTCCCCGTCTCCCCAGTCACTGCTGTGCAGGTGTGAACATGTTACACCAAATCACTTGTAACTGTGGTGTGAGAAATAATGGTTGCCCTTGTGATTTGCCCGAAAGAAGAGCAACGTGCAGTGATTCGTTTTTTTGTGGTCTGATGATGTGCCTGGTGTCCACGTCCATGATTGATGACAACATTGAGTGTGAATGTGAAATGATTTAGTTGAATAGATGAGTGACAGTAGCTGATGTGGCAAATCATATGCAAATCAGCTATGGCTCTGCCTATGCAATAATTCCAACAGACTTGGGTTTCGAAAGAAGCCTTAAAAGGATGAAGATTCACATCTGATGAGGTGAAGACAGCAGTGCATTTGTGGCTCGCAGATCAGCCTAAAACATTTTTTAATGAAGGAATAAGAAGGCTTGTTGACAGATGGACAAAGTGTATTGAAAAGCAGAGAGATTATGTCGAAAAATTATGTATTTGTCTTTTCTGAAAGTTGATTAAAAAAATTCTACAGCTAGAGTGCAGATAATTTTTGACTCATTCTTGTATATTTCAGGTAGGGTATTACCATAAATCTACTGTCGGTCCTAACTGTCACAATTCGCAAAACACAGATCAAACTGAGTGACAGATAAATTCCCACTTTGTTTTTGCAATCTTACCACCAAAACATTCATAATAGCCCAAATGATTTAGTAACTAATCTGAATTGAGGTTGCAAATAAAATGAATTCCAAAACCACCCAAGCATGGCTCAGCATAAGGGTTACTTCACCCTTTCCACCCACCTTCTTGTAAAGCACCTCTCATAGAAGCTCTGAGTCTGTGTGGGACATTGTACAATATAAATACCATTGCCTGCAAGCTCTCACTGCAAACATCATCTAATCCAAAGCTAATTCTTGCCTTTAATCCAATTGTGCATTTTGCCTTCTTTGTCTTTCACGCTACAGTCCGAGTACAGCAGATAAGCAAGGCTGATGCTGTGTGCCAATTTTATACGCCATTCATCACACTATTTTGTTTTTGAGTTTGAAATCATACTTTATAATGATGCAGCTCTAGAAACAGGCTAAGAATTAAAACAGTTTAAGGATTCCATAACAAATCAAATGCACCTTTCAATTGTTTTAATTGGTGGTTACCTGTACTTAAGCAGAATCAAGCTGGAAATTGGCAATATAATCCTTGTGTTTTCTTCACATGTTCACACAATAAGCCACAGTTTTAACCTGTTGGGTGCTTTGGATTGTGGGAGGAAGGCTTAAGTACTTGGAGAAAACCCATAACTTGCAATTTTCACAATACAGTAATTGGGCTAGGAAATGAACATGGGCTCTAGAGTTCATACTCATTTTGTTCTAAATTATGCAAAAGTATTTCTTGTGCACATGCTATTAAAATTTCTTCTCTGATCTTCTTTGTTCATTAGAAATTTCAAACTTATTTTAAGATGTTACTGGTAGCAATGGTTAACTACTGTTTCCTCTTAGCTCCAGACTCCATGGCACAGATGACTCTTGAATCAGAACATATATTGTGGGGTGTGGGAGGGCAAATCCTACAATGTTTGGGGACAGCTTGTTAAAACGTTTGTAGTGAATAGTACTGAAATCTGATACATTTAAGTCAGAAAATTACTCTTAACAAATGAATCATATGTTTACAGAAGGCAATCCAATGCATATATAATAGCACATTAACATTCAACGGGAATCTTTGAAAATATACAAAATACAATCGGACGTTTTTTTAGAAGAATTAAGTGGAGGGGACTGTTAAGCTTTGCCGGGATGAATGACTTGTTCTCATCTGCATTGTTCTTATGTTCTAATGTACTTCCAGTCAGAACTACCAGTTCAAATTTGAGAATGAATGACGTTACGATTTTATGACAACCTTGAGCTGCAAAGTGGTATTTATGGCATTTTGTAGTTTCTTTGGAAATAATAATGATGCTTTTTAGTTTTCTGATACTAGATAGATACGTTATTAATCCCAAGGGGAAATCCACATACTCCAGCAGCAACATACTGATAAAGAACAATATTAAATTAAAGAGTGATAACAATGAAGGTATAACAGACAGACAATAACTTTGTATAATGTTAACATTTACGTCCCCCGGGTGGAATTGAAGAGTCGCATAGTGTGGGGGAGGAACAATCTCCTCAGTCTGTCAGTGGAGCAGGACAGTGACAGTAGTCTGTTGCTGAAGCTGCTCCTCTATCTGGAGATGATCCTGTTCAATGGATGCAGTGGATTCTCCATTATTGACAGGAGCCTGCTCAGTGCCCGTCACTCTGCCACGGATGTCAAACTGTCCAGCTCCATGCCTACAATAGAGCCTGCCTTCCTCACCAGTTTGTCCAGGCGTGAGGCGTCCTTCTTCTTTATGCTGCCTCCCCAGCACACTACCGCTTAGAAGAGGACGCTCGCCACAACCGTCTGATAGAACATCTGCAGCACCTTATTGCAGATGTTGAAGTACACCAGCCTTCTAAGGAAGTAAAGTCGGCTCTGTCCTCTTGCACAGAGCATCAGTATTGGCAGTCCAGTCCAATTTATCATCCAGCTGCACCCTCTGCACACAGTCACCTCTGATGATCACACAGCCATTAGGGGCCTGGGCCTCCTAAAATCCACCACCAGCTCCTTGGTTTTGCTGGTGTTCAGTTGTAGGTGGTTTGAGTCGCACCATTTAACAAAATCCTTGTTTAGTTTCCTATACTCCTCCTCCTGCCCACTCCTGATGCAGCCCACGATAGCAGTGTTGTCAGCAAACTTTTGCACGTGGCAGGACTCTGAGTTGTATTGGAAGTCCGATGCATATAGGCTGAACAGGACGGGAGAAAGTACAGTGCCCTGAGGTGCTCCGAGGTTGCTGACCACTAATGCTAAGGCTTCACCACAAAATAATAAAATTCCAAGAAGGAGAAAGAAAACATAATAAAGTGGGATATTGTAGTAAGTTGCACTTAATTGTTGTCACTTCACAACATCAAAAATAATACTGTAATGAGTATTATTACTTCCAAGATGGAAGAAGCAAGGTGCACACTGAATGAGCATTATGCCTGATAATGGGCACATTTATTTAACCATGACTGATACACGGCTGTACTTTCAGAAGAATCTAATTTCTGCTGTTTAACAGGCACGGGAAACGCCTCAGAAAGTAACAAGTTACTGAAAATGACCACGGCTATAGATCATGTTCTCTCTTCCAGTGTTCCCAATCATTTTCCAGAGTTGCATACTGTGTGACTCCGTGATCCTCCTTTATTTTCTGCAAGGCTCTCTTTATCTAATGGCCTGGGAGTCTCCACCTGCCGTTTTGAGCCCTCATGGCTTGTAAATTGTAACATGAATGTTCATGAATGCAGAGCTCAGTGTAACTCTGTGACATTTTGGTGTCAATCACTGACCCTGCCCTTCTTATCTTTAGGGTAACATGCTGGCTATTGAAGTACAGCTTGCATCTGATTCATGTACAGTATATATGCTCATCCACACTTGGGCAATGATTTTTATGTGTGTGCAGATTTGGTTGGTTGTAATATTCTCAAATCATCCAACCCTTTCAACAGGGCAAATAGCACAGAGCTTCTCCATGTAGATACAAGATTTGTTACAAATATAATTCCACCTCTATCAAATCAATAGCCTTTTACAAGTGCATTGTTGTCCAGTGTTTCCAAAACATTGTGCCGTTCTTGGAATTTGCATGCCAATCTCTGCCTGAACATTATGTTTTAGCACCTCTCAGGGCAGGAGTTCTAAATCATGCAACTAGTTTCCTAATTAGAAGGCAGTCCTGGCTGATAATGAAATTTGCTGTTTAACTATATGGCTTGTTAGTGCTTTCAGTCATCCAAGAAAAATTTTAATTGCACTGTAGAGTTTCCTTGTCTGAGGACATTATCCATGTCTTTTGTAGACCAAAACAATCTAAAGTTAATGGCACTTCCAATTCCCCTCTTATTTATTTCTAAATATTTTTAACAGAGATACTTCATGATGCAAATGCACAGGTTTAAAAGGAAGTGTGTTAGCTGGAGAGCTGCTGGTGTATTGATTATCTGTATTTCATTATTAACTAACTAGACATTAAGCCCGTTAAAATAACGGGCGCTAGAACAGTAGTGCATAAACATTTGTATGAACAGTCTATATTAAATGGCAAGGGACCTTGTATGTGGCTGTAATATGCGTCACTGTATTGTGGGCCTTTAATTTTCTCTCTCAGTAATACTGGTTTGTATTTCCGTAAAATGCCTGTAATTTTGTCTGACAGTAATACAGTGGAACCTCGGTTCACGACCATAATTCGTTCCAAAACTCTGATTGTAACCTGATTTGGTCGTGAACCGAAGTAAGTTCCTCCATAGGATTGTATGTAAATACAATTAATCCGTTCCAGACCGTATGAACTGTATGTAAATATATATTTTTTTAAGTTTTTAAGCACAAATATAGTTAACTATACCATAGAAAGCACAGCGTAATAGTAAACTAAATGTAAAAACATTGAATAACACTAAGAAAACCTTGAACAACAGAGAAAACTAACACTGCAAGAATTTGCGCTATAGCCTTACGACTCGCTCGCTAAAACTCTTTTTTTAATGAGTTTTAAGCACAGTGGAAAAATGAACATTTGAAAAATCTGTAATTTAATAAACAACCAAGAAAAGTAACATTGCAACAATGCATGCGCGCCTGTGTGTGTCTGTCTCTCGCGTGTGTGTCTCTTAAGCGCGCGCCTCTGTGTGTGTCTGTCTGTCTGTCTTACTCACGCGCGCCTGTGGGTGTGTGTGACTCGTGCGCGCCTGTGTATGTGTCTGTCTCTTGAACCTGCACAGGGAATGCACAGGAAGAGACTGAACACGTGCTGTGTGGCCCCGCGCATGCGCACTTCACCAGAAGACACACACGGACACCTGAACGCACACAAGGGTTTTATTAATGAGGATAGATGTCTGGTTGAGAAAACTGGCAACAAATAAAACTTAAGTGTAGCTGCTAAAAACTAAAATGGGCAATTAAGGGACCTGAATTGTAACAGGCTAGATAACTAAAATTAACCCCAAAATAACATATTGCTTTAGTAGTAAATAAATGGGTTCTAATTAAGAAATTGGTTGAAGGGAAAACCTGCAGCCACTGCTGACCTCCAGGACTGTAATTGAGGATCTCTGATCTACAATTAACTAAAATGTGTCTTTGATAAATGAACGAACTAACAAAGCATATATTTAAATACCAAGATTCATTTAAGGACTGAATTCTAATTAGAAAGCTGGCTGGAATGAAAATCTGTAGCCACTGCAGTCTTCCAGAATCATGATTTGATAGCATTTGATAAGGTGCCACATGAGAGGTTGGGCATCAAATTAAAAGAAGTGGGAGTTCAGGGTGATGTTTTTAGATGGGTGCAGAATTGGCTCAGACAAAGGAAGCAGAGGATGATGGTACGAGGAACCTCATCAGAACTGGCCGATGTTAAGAGTGGTGTTCCACAGGGGTCAGTGCTAGGGCCGTTGCTATTTTTAATATATATAAATGATTTAGATAGGAATATAAGTAACAAGCTGGTTAAGTTTGCAGATGATACCAAGATGGATTAGCAGATAATTTGGAATCCGTTATATCATTACAGAAGGACTTGGATAGCATACGGGCTTGGGCAGATTTGTGGCAGATGAAATTTAATGTCAGTAAATGTAAAGTATTACACATAGGAGGTAAAAATATTAGGTTTGAATACACAATGGGCGGTCGGAAAATCGAGAGTACACCTTATGAGAAGGATTTAGGAGTCATAGTGGACTCTAAGCTATCAACTTCCCAACAGTGTTCAGAAGCCATTAAGAAGGCTAACAGAATGTTAGGTTATATAGCACGATCTGTGGAGTACAAGTCCAAGGAGGTTATGCTCAACCTTTATAATGTACTGGTGAGGCCTCATCTTGAGTACTGTGTGCAGTTTTGGTCTCCAGGCTACAAAAAGGACATAGCAGCACTAGAAAAGGTCCAGAGAAGAGCGACTAGGCTGATTCCAGGGCTACAGGGGTTGAATTATGAGGAAAGGTTAAAAGAGCTAAGCCTTTACAGTGTGACAGATAGGGGGTGCTATCGCTCCCTTGAACCCTTGCCCAAGACTCCAGATACCAGGAAAAAGTCCAATACTTGACTTTATTAATCTTCCACAGGGCACAAAGCACCCTCTCCTCCACTATACTCATACAAATAATAATCACAATAATACAATAAACTCTCCACCACTCCCAGACACGTTGCCACCCTTCCACCCAGCTCAGCTCACCGTTTGGGAGCTCCCACAGTCCTTTTATTCTCCCTGACTTGGAAGTGTTCCCAATCCCCAGTCCATGTGATTCTTTATCACTTCCGGGTCAGGTACAAGTCCTTTTCTTCACCCCGGAAATACGTCACTTCTGTTGTTGCTCTTCCTATGATGCACTTCCGGGTTATAGGGCACATATGACTCCTTGCCCCTCCCTGCAGCTCCCTCTGGCGGCCCCTGTGGTATCCAGCCGGGCTGTAAGATAAAAACTCCATTGTCCATGATTCCCTGCTGGTCTTCAGGGCACCTCCATACTGCAGGGAGGGCTCCATCTGGCGGCCTGGGGGTATTGGCCGGGATGACAAGCCGGCCATATACTACACCAGTTTAAGCAAAAGAAGATTAAGAGGTGACATAGATAGATAGATAGATAGATACTTTATTAATCCCAAGGGGAAATTCACATGATTGAAGTGTTTAAAATTATGAAGGGAATTAGTAAAGTGGATTGAGACTGTTATTTTAAAATGAGTTCATCAAGAACACCTGGACACAGTTGTAAACTTGTTAAGGGTAAATTTCTCACAAACATTAGGAAGTTTTTCTTTACACAAAGAACGATAGACACTTGGAGTAAGCTACCAAGTAGTGTGGTAGACAGTAAGACGTTAGGGACTTTCAAAACTCGACTTGATGTTTTCTTGGAAGAAATAAGTGGATATAAGTGGATAGGACTGGTGAGCTTTGTTGGGCTGAATGGCCTGTTCTCGTATAGAGTGCTCTAATGTTCTAATGATTGAAGACCCCTTTCCTTGAGAGTTACCACAGCTCAGAAGCTTTCCTAAATCCTGGTGAAGTTAGGAGTAGTTTCCTAAATAACGAAAACTGATAAAATGCTATTACGACATTCAGATTTTTGATCCAGTGTTCTAGGAAGGTAAACCCCTGCGAATTTCGGGGGTGTACTGTACATCACTCTACACAATGTGGATAAGGCACAGCATTTTTCGCAGAAAAATTACAAGGCACACAAAATACCTCTGGTGTATGGTGCAATCAACAGATAGCTCATGTACCCTTATTTGTGCACCAAGTGATGGGTATTGGGATTATGTTAACAGGAAAGGCTGGAAATCTTTTGTTCTGCAAGCTGCCATTAACAACAGATTAATGATCAGGGACATCTGTGTTGGGTCACCCAGTAGTAGTCATGACACTGCTGTATTCACCACATCACGTCATGTCATGTCTGGTCATGTGCCCAAAATGTGAAAAAAAGTATTTCCATTGCAGTTTTTGCAAATTACTACTTTGTCGAATCGCATGAAACACCACCAGCGAGTGCATAAACGTTTTTGCGAATTTTGAGAGTTTTTTGTAACTCATGTATTTCCATTTTTTTAGTTTCTCCAGTTCAAAATGCGCATTAAGGAGGTTAATGGAAACACAGCTATTGTCTTTTTCCTACTAATTCTGGACAAATGGACTGGCAATTCTAAATCACGCCTGGAGTGGGCTTGAGGTCCCAGTCTTGGGGTTATTAATATCTGCCACTAACCTAAACCTTCCACTAGTAACTTTCTCAATATTCCATAACATTTTTGTATTATATCATTCAGTGATTGGTTTTAATGCCACCCTCCATTGCAATCTTACTCAACATTCACACAAAGACCTTTTTGATCCACCTTAGGTCAAACATGCATCATTTATGCTGTGCTCTGAACCCTGTTGAGAAGAAAAAAGTACAGTACATTAAAACAATATACAGAGAATGGAATTTTATTTAAAAGTGAAAGTCACCTATTCATGAAAATACTCCCCAGGTCTTCTCTGAAATGACACCATGGATCCATCTGCCCGACTTCGGTTATCCAGCAGAGTTTATTTCAGACATCTAAATTTACCAACCTTCACAGATCTGAATTGTCTTCCACGTACCTCACGTTCGCTCCGACAGCGCATCTCGAATGTTCCACGGTGTTTTCTCTCCGCACCTGTCAACCGTTCAATGGCGCGCTTGATTCGAGAATACTCAGTTCCTGTTACGCGTGGCAGTTTTGAGCGAGTGTGCGGAAAAAGAGGAGTTTCGAAAGTGAGAGCGCTTCGACTCTTCCCCCTAAAGCAGGTGGCTTTCGTCGGCGATAACTTTATGCCACGTCAGGGATTTGCGTTTTGATCCTTTGCTGATCCCGACGGCGACAACAACAAGAACCGCGAGAAGAAGACGAGGAATTAAAAAAAAAACATTTGCAGCAATACACGGTATGGCTTCATAGCGAAACAAGCCGGCTTGTCTAGCTCTGGCAGAGTGGTGTGTGGAAAAAGCAAAGACGGCAAGGGCGTGCAGACTCGGTGCTGTACCGTGAAGATATGGAGAGCAAGTACAACCGCAAAAGCCCCGGTATGTAACCCTCGGATAAGCTAATTCAAGGTGTTCGGTTACATTATCATTAAAACGCGGGCCGCACAAAATGGGAGGTGGCTAGCAATTGTTGTGTATGGCATCAGCCACAACACGGGAAAGGGTTGCTTCCGCTGCCGTAGTTTTGCCCGAATACCCCTCATCTCGCGTTGTCTGGTTATTATTAAATCGGGTCTGCCCGCTTGATACCATCTACACCTGTACAGTGCCGGTGGGCATCGTGACGGTCACTGGTGTCCGCCCTGCTTTTGCTACTCTTTTTAAAGAGGTCGAGTCTACTGTTTTTGGTTTTATATATATGTATATTTTAAGATTTTCACGTGTCTTTCACTCCACATTCGTATTGCCTTAATATGTACTGCGAAAGGCTGTACGTTTGGACCCTAAGCGAGTCAGTATTTTGATTAACCAGCCGGTCTTAAAAAAGTGTCACAGCTTGTGCACCACATAACGCCTCCGTGCTGCCCAAATGTTTCAGTTCCGTAGGGCCAATTTAGACGACTTATTGTTCTCTTTTATGACTTCAGGTTCGGTTGTAATCATGTTTTTATAAACAATAGATGCAATTCAAGGAGACGAAAATAGGTTTCGTGATATTCTGTTCTATTAACTTTATTTCCTGCGGATGATCATCAGTGCGACAGATGTTTTTTTCCGCTGTGCCTCTACCAATTCATTTTTCATCCACTCTTCTGTATGTTCATTTTTATCTTAGTTCTGTAGTTTTGTAAGTTGCTCTCCTTTCACTCTCCTGGCCATGTGTTTAAATTCTCTTGTGGGCAAGGCTGTTCCAGAGCGGTGTTTTCACGAAACTGGCTTCAGCTTTCATAAATGCGTTGGTTTCAAGGTGTTGTCATGAGTATGTTAGATACACAACTTAAGCTGTTGATAAACTCTGGAAATAGATGGGCAGGTTAAGTATCATGCATTACACATTACTATGTTGATATGACTTGTATTTATGTTCAGTTTGTAAAGTGCTTGGTAAAATATACTGCAAACTATGTACAGTGGGTACGGAAAGTATTCAGACCCCCTTAAATATTTCACTCTTTGTTATATTGCAGCCATTTGCTAAAATCATTTAAATTAATTTTTTTCCTCATTAATGTACACACAGCACCCCATATTGACAGACAAAAGAATTTTTGAAATTGTTGCAGATTTATTAAAAAGAAAAACTGAAATATCACATGGTCCTAAGTATTCAGACCCTTTGCTCAGTATTTAGTAGAAGCACCCTTTTGAGCTAATACAGCCATGAGTCTTCTTGGGGAAAAATGCAACAAGTTTTTCACACCTGGATTTGGGGATCCTCTGCCATTCCTCCTTGCAGATCCTCTCCAGTTCTGTCAGGTTGGATGGTAAACGTTGGTGGACAGCCATTTTAGGTCTCTCCAGAGATGCTCAATTGGGTTTAAGTCAGGGCTCTGGCTGGGCCATTCAAGAACAGTCACAGAGTTGTTGTGAAGCCACTCCTTTGTTATTTTAGCTGTGTGCTTAGGGTCATTGTCTTGTTGGAAGGTAAACCTTCGGCCCAGTCTGAGGTCCTTAGCACTCTGGAGAAGGTTTTTGTCCAGGATATCCCGGTACTTGGCGCATTCATCTTTCCTCGATTGCAACCAGTCGTCCTGTCCCTGCAGCTGAAAAACACCCCACAGCATGATGCTGCCACCGCCATGCTTCACTGTGGGGACTGTATTGGACAAGTGATGAGCAGTGCCTGGTTAAAAATTAATTTAAATGATTTTAGCAAATGGCTGCAATATAACAAAGAGTGAAAAATTGAAGGGAGTCTGAATACTTTCCGTACCCACTGTAGGTCTGGGAGTTTGTGTACATGAACATATATATCTGTTGCAGCTCTTTTCTGCACGGTTGTACATTGCAAATCATAGCGGTATACAGCTTTTAGTCAAATTTAAATCAAATTAAACTGTTGGTCACATACGATAATACACACCGTGCAGAGTGTATTGAAAGGCTTAGTTGCAGAAGCTCAAGGGAAATATAACTAATATTAAAAAAAAAACTAAGAGCCCTATAAACACACATAAGAACCTGTGGGTTAGAAAATAAGATAATATTAATCTGTGGATTGAGTCAAATTTATAATCTTATACATTGCTAGCTGTAAGTTACCTGCCATTTCCAATGTAAGAAACTGGAATGGTAAATGTAATTCCCAATTATATATTATCAGGCTTTATTATCCAAAAGTTTATTATATTTTAGTACATGACTGTAGTATTCTTACTTTTTCTTTTATAGTGGAAAGAACCTCAAATTACAATAAATAACACAATATTATGACCATAACCAGGGAGGTGTCAGACCATGTCAAAAACGGCAAGAGAAATGCTTGATTTTTTTTTAACACAAAAAAAGGAAAAAATGTTTAATGAACTTGAGAAGAATCAACTGAGATTCTCTGCTTTCACACCATCACCATTGTTGGTAGGTCACATTGTGGTATTTCTTCCAAGCCTTTAATGACCACTTAGGTACAGCCATCAGCAGTGTGTTTGTCTGTGGAGACAGTGTCGAACTTGTTGAGAGGTTTACTTACCTCGGCAGTGACATTCATGTCTCTGGTGACTTTTCCTTTGAAGTCAGTAGACGGATTGGGAGAGCATGGGGTGTCATGAGGTCGCTGGAAATGGGTGCGTGGTGCTCCCGATATCTATGCAAAAGGACGAAGGTCCAAGTCTTTAGAGCCCTGGTGCTTCCTGTCTTTCGGTGATGGTTGTGAGACATTGACGCTATCCAGTGACCTGAGATGAAGACTGGACTCCTTCAGTACTGTGTCTCTTTGAAGAATTCTTGGGTACCGCTGATTTGACTTTGTGTCGAGTAAGCGGCTGCTCATGGAGCACCGAATGAGGCACATTACCTAAATTGTGAGGGAGCATCAGTAAGAGCACAATGACAATGTAGTGTGGTTCCCCGAGGGTGGTCAAGCTCACAGGATTCTCATTGTTGAGGACCTGAGTGGCTGGACCAGGCCAAGGGGATGCCCATGTAACACCTGGCTGCAGCAGATAGATGGTGGGACTAGACTGCATGTCTGCCTGGGGGGTTGCCAACTAGGATCCCAAGCTGTTTTGTTTTTGGATCATTGATAAATTGTTACATTGTAATTATATAAAATGTGGAATAAGCATGACATCTGAGTCATTAAGTATAGTGTTACTTTATATTATTACATAGTAAGTACGGAGTAATAATTTGTAGTTACACTGTAGTTATACAGGTAATTACATAGTAGTTACAGTGTAATTATGGACACTTAATGTAAAGTGTTACCGTACTTATTCTTCTGCACTCCGAAGCCTGGCTTTGAATCCCAGCTGTCCTTGTCATGCTTGTATGTTCTCCGTCTGTGAGCTTTCCTACTGATATTCCAGTTTTGCTTCCAGTTCCCAGAGGAGTCTCATCATTTAATTAGACCAGTATGAGATAATGTGAATATGTGCATGAATCTGCCCTGCCTTGGACTGGCACCCATTTCCAGAGATGATTGTTACCAGTGTTGCCAAGATAAGTACTGGTAACCACAGATGTGAACTGGTTAAGAAGGTTAGAAAATGGAAAGATGGATAGACTACTACCAGTCACACACAATTAGTTTGGCCAGCTTTTTTTCTTTTTTTTTGGTTCATCTCATTCTTTGCACTCATCACAATTGATGTTTATTCAGTTCAATGAGATTCTTATTCACAGTGCATCCTGAAAGTATTCACAGCGCATCACTTTTTCCACATTTTGTTATGTTACAGCCTCATTCCAAAATGGATTAAATTCATTTTTTTCCTTAGAATTCTACACCCCCATTCCTCTTTGCAGCACCTCTCAAGCTCTATCAGGTTGGATGGAAAGCGTCAGTGCACAGCCATCTCCAGAGATGTTCAATCGGATTCAAGTCTGGGCTCTGCCTGGGCCACTCAAGGACATTCACAGAGTTGTTCTGAAGCCACTCCTTTGATATCTTGGCTGTGTGCTTAGGGTCGTTGTCCTGCTGAAAGATGAACCGTCGCCCTAGTCTGAGGTCAAGAGCGCTCTGGAGCAGGTTTTCATCCAGGATGTGTTTGTACATTGCTGCAGTCATCTTTCCCTTTATCCTGACTAGTCTCCCAGTTCCTGCCGCTGAAAAATATCCCGACAGCATGATGCTGCCACCACCATGCTTCGCTGTAGGGATGGTATTGGCCTGGTGATGAGCGGTGCCTGGTTTCCTCCAAACGTGACGCCTGGCATTCACACCAAAGAGTTCAATCTTTGTCTCATCAGACCAGAGAATTTTGTTTCTCATGGTCTTAAAGTCCTTCAAGTGCCTTTTGGCAAACTCCAGGTGGGCTGCCATGTGCCTTTTACTAAAGAGTGGCTTCTGTCTGGCCACTCTACCATACAGGCCTGATTGGTGGATTGCTGCAGAGATGGTTGTCCTTCTGGAAGGTTCTCCTCTCTCCACAGAGGACCTCTGGAGCTCTGACAGTGTGACCATCGGGTTCTTGGTCACCTCCCTGACTAAGGCCCTTCTGCCCCGATCGCTCAATTTAGATGGCCGGCCAGCTCTAGGAAGAGTCCTGGTGGTTTCGAACTTCTTCCACTTATGAATGATGGGGGCTACTGTTGTCATTGGGACCTTCAAAGCAGCAGAAATTTTTCTGCAACCTTCCCCAGATTTTTGCCTCGAGGCAATCCTGTCTCGGAGGTCTACAGACAATTCCTTTGACTTCATGCTTGGTTTGTGCTCTGACATGAACTGTCAACTGTGGGTCCTTATATAAACAGGTGTGTGCCTTTCCAAATCATGTCCAATCAACTGAATTTACCACAGGTGGACTCCAATTAAGCTGCAGAAACATCTCAAGGATGATCAGGAGAAACAGGATGCACCTGAGCTCAATTTTGAGCTTCATGGCAAAGGCTGTGAATACTTATGTACATGTGCTTTCTCAATTTTTTTATTTTTAATAAATTTTAAAAAATCTCAAGTAAACTTTTTCACTTTGTCATTATGGGGTGTTGTGTGTAGAATTCTGAGGAAAAAAATGAATTTAATCCATTTTGGAATAAGGCTGTAACATAACAAAATATGGAAAAAGTGATGTGCTGTGAATATTTTCCGGTTGCACTGTACATGCCTCCCACAGACGAGTGACAGGAGATCTAGCATACAGTGAAGGCAGCATCACACAATATATACAGTATAAGAAAAACAAATCGCATACGTACTTGCAGTTATCCATGAGAGCAGCTCTTGCGTAGCGTGATGACCTGAGGGTAGTATTTGAAAATTAATTTTAGTTAACAAACAATGTAAGTAAAAACTGGATTGATCTTAACAAGACTGACATATCTTTTTTATGAATCGGCACAACATTAGGTGTAGGTGGTTGGATTTAGTGTTTGGTAAAATATAAAGGAAATGTAATTTTTATATATTGTACTTGTATTTTTTTTTTGCTGTGCAAGATTGTAAAGTATTTTTTTGCATTTTGGCAGGTTTGTTCATTTTTACAACAATATGCAGGAAACATTTGATGTTACAGTGGTGGGAGAATGGCCATATGTATGCTCAACAAGAGATAAAGAAGTGTTAATAAGATTAGCTTGTCACTTTAAGCAAATATTCCCATATTTGATTAACTATCTTTAATAAAAGCATAAAAGAGATGTCATTACCCTATTGAACCTGATGTTTACTCTCATTAATCTGTGTTATATAGCTTTCCTGGAAATTTCTACCTGTCTTTGAAAATTTTCTTGTTATATTATTTGTTATTTGTCATTATTCGTTCTGCTAGGAGTCTTCATTGCTCACGTGGGCAATGACAGTGAGACCTGGAAGGGTGTGATTGGGAGGAATGGCCCCCCCCGATCTGAACCCAAGAGGTGTTTTGTTATTAGACTTCTGTGCTCATCATGGATTGTCCATAGTGAACACCATGTTCAAGCATAGGGGTGTTCACATGTGCACTTGGCACCAAGACACCCTAGGCCGCAGTTCGATGATCGACTTTGTGGTCGTGTCGTCGGATTTGCGGCCACATGTTTTGGACACTCGGGTGAAAAGAGGGGCGGAGCTGTCAACTGATCACCACATGGTGGTGAGTTGGCTTTGATGGTGGGGGAGGATGCCAGTCAGGCCTGGTAGGCCCAAACGTATTGTGAGGGTCTGCTGGGAACGTCTGGCAGAGTCCCCTGTCAGAAGTAGCTTCAACTCCCACCTCCGACAGAACTTCGGCCACGTCCCAAGGGAGGTGGGGGACATTGAGTCTGAATGGGCCATGTTTCGTGCCTCAATTGTTGAGGCGGCTGACCAGAGCTGTGGCCGTAAGGTGGTCGGTACCTGTCGTGGCGGCAATCCCCAAACCCGTTGGTGGACACTGGCGGTGAGGGATGCCGTCAAGGTGAAGGAGGAGTCCTTCCGGACCCTTTTGTTCTATGGGACTCTGGAGGCAGCTAATAGGTACCGGCAGGCCAAGAAGAACGAGGCTTCGGTGGTTGCTGAGGCAAAAACTCGGGCCTGGGAGGAGTTTCGGGAGGCCATGGAGAACGACTTTCAGACGGCTTCGAGGAGATTCTGATCCACCATCCGGCATCTCAGGAGGGGAGGGGAAGCAGTGCAGTGTCAATACTGTATATGGTGGGGATGGAGCGCTGCTGACTTTGACACAGGACGTTGTGTGTCGGTGGGGGGGAGTACTTCGATGTTCTCCTCAATCCCAATAACATGCCTTCCAATGAGGAAGCAGAGCCTGGGGACTCGTAGGTGGACTCCCCCATCTCTGGGACTGAGTTTACTGAGGTGGTCAAAAAACTCCTTGGTGACAGGGCCCCGGAGGTGGATGAGATACACCCGGAGTTCCTCAAGGCTCTGGATGTTGTAGGACTATCTTGGTTGAGACGCCTCTGCAACATCGCATGGACATCGGGGACAGTGCCTCTGGATTGGTAGACTGGGGTGGTGGTCCCCCTCTTTAAGAAGGGGGACCGGAGGGTATGTTCCAACTACAGAAGGATTACACTCCTCAGCCTCCCTGGATTAGTCTATTCGGGGGTCCAGGAGAGGAGGGTCCGTCAGATAGTCAAACCTCAGATTCAGGAGGAAAGTGTGGTTTTCGTCCCGATGTGGAACAGTGGACCAGCTCTACACCCTTAACAGGGTCCTGGGGGGCGCATGGGAGTTTGCCCAAACAGTCTACATGTGTTTTGTTGACTTGGAAAAGGCGTTCGACTGTGTCCCTCAGGGAATTCTGTGGGGGGTGCTCCGGGAGTATGGGGTACCAGACCCCCTGATAAGGGCTGTTCAGTACCTGTACAACCGGTGTCAGAGCTTGGTCCGCATTGCCGGCAGTAAGTCGAACCCATTTCCAGTGAGAGTTGGACTCCGCCATGGCTGCCCTTTGTCACCGATTCTGTTCAAACTTTTATGGACACAATTTCTAGGCGCAGCCAGGGCGTTTAAGGGGGTCTGGTTTGGTGGACTCAAGATTGGGTCATTGCTTGTTGAAGATGTTGTTGTCCTGTTTGCTTCATCAGGCGGTGATCTTCAGCTCTCTCTGGATCGATTCGCAGCTGAGTGTGAAGCGGCTGGGATGGGAATCGGCACCTCCAAATCTGAAACCATGGTCCTCAGCCAAAAAAGGGTGGAGTGCCATCTCAGGGTTGGGAGCGAGATCCTGCCCCAAGTGGAGGAGTTCAAGTATTTCTGGGTCTTGTTTACGAGTGATGGAAGAATGGAGCATGAGATCGACATGCGGATCGGTGCGGCATCTGCAGTGATGCAGGTTCTGCATCAGTCTGTCGTGGTGAAAAAGGAGCTGAGCAGTAAGGCAAAGCTCTCAATTTACTAGTCGATCTATGTTCCTACCCTCACCTATGGTCATGAGCTATGGGTAGTGACCGAAAGAACGAGATTGTGAATACAAGCGGCTGAAATGAGTTTCCTCCGCAGGGTGTCTGGGCTTTCTATTAAAGATAAGGTGAGAAACTCAGTCATCTGAGAGGGGCTTAGAGTGGAGCCGCTGTTCCTCATCATCGAGAGGTGGCTCGGGCATCTGATCAGGATGCCTCCTGGACGCCTCCCTGGTGAGGTGTTCTGGGCATGTCCAACCGGGAGGAGGCCCCGGGGAAGACCCAGGACACGCTGGAGGGACTATGTCTCCCAGCTGGTCTGGGAGTGCCTTGAGATTCCCCCGGAAGAGCTAGAAGAAGTGGCCGAGGAGAGGGAAGTCTGGGCATCTCTGCTCAAGCTGCTGCCCCTGCGACCCCATCTCGGATAAGCGGAAGAGGATGGATGGATGGATATTATTTGTTAATCAATTTGTTAATTTGGGGCAGTGTTGCGGCTCTGAGGCTAAGGATCTACGCTGGTATCTCAAAGGTTGCCGATTCAAATCCTCGTTACCGCCAAAAGAGATCCTACTCCCCTTGAGCAAGGCCCTTAACCTTCAGTTGCTCTACGGGCGCTGTACAATGGCTGACCCTGCGCTATGACCCCAAGAGGTATGCGAAAACGAACAAATTCCTAATATGAGAAATTGTATAAGGCGAAATAAAGAACAAAAAAAAAATCCTTATTTTTATGTTATGACAGTAACATCATCATGAAGTAGATTAGTAGTGTTCCTTAGTTTGGTCATCAGCATTTTATGGTATCTTTGCTTGACCATTGCCATATATTTTGTGGTTCACCTGCCCATTTTTAGTCACATGATGTGTAGATTACCTGACACACTATCATCATTGTCTGTTTGTGTAAGCTGTTAGAGTGCAGCAATCAGTATGCTAGTGCTGTATCCTACTCCATAATTCACAGCAGACTAGTTGGGAGAACAAAACCCACATTCCCTGACTAGTGTCTCCTCTGTTAAGATTTACTTCCCGGGTTTGCTTTGGTTTTGGTGGCTCGGTATAGCTAGACTTCCCTGGTAATAAATCTTGTGTTTTACTTTTTCCCCCTGTAGTACTTTCCATTCACTGTTATAGTCTGTTAGTCTTACACACTTAGTGCCTAAAGCATTTCATTATGCTTATCTGTGGATCTGAAAAGCGTTCTTCTGCTTCTAGTGCCAAGGACAGTACTCTCCAAAGAAGATGCAGTCAATCAGTCAAGACACTGTTACAACACTGTAGCATTCTATGGGGTCTTGTCTTTATTTAGTAATGTAACTAGCATTCAACACAAGTTCATTAAATGGCTTATTGCATTTTTATATCTTAATATCTCGACTGTGCATGTGGGGAGGAGATTAGATGGTTCTGGTAGAGACAACGGATGCAGGCAGCATCGGTCCTTTTGCATATATCAACATAAAAATACAAACCTGAGTCAGATGTGGAGGTGAAGACCATTGTTTATGAGAAGAAAATGAAAGCCCCAAAATGTAAGAAGAAATGCTAAGAAGGCCTTGAAACATAGTTGTACCCATGTCATATTTGCTTGGTTTGTAATGTGAAAGATAAATGTCCCATGTTTTGTTGATGACTGGAGCATACGGTTGATAAATAATTGCTCGAAACAATTTCAATTAATCGAACACAGCTTTTGATTGGTGCAGTGTGTGAAGAAGCTGATGCCCCACTGTGCCATCCATGACTGTCACCATAAATAACTTTCCCAGTTCCTGTCCTTCAGAAGCTTGTGTTAACTGACAGCATAGGATATGTAGTTGACAGTTTTTAGTGTATATATGACCACCATCAGCAGACCTTGAAAGGCAACTGCATTAATAAAGGCTGTTGGCAACAGATTGCTTCTCCTGTCTCAGCTCACTTCTTCTTTTGTGAAGCTAATCATTATTTCTGTCTGATTTACTGAGCTTCAGTTCTCCAAGTTTGTACTTTATGACCTGCCGCAGTATGTTATTTGTTATGGCTGTCTTTTATGGTCCCTAGTAACATAAAAGAATGTGAATTTGTTTTCATGGCTGATTAAATTATTCACTTATTTTTTTTCAAAGCATACACTTTTCTTATTTGTTACTGTGGGGTTTTTGTTCTCTTTTAATTTGTGTGTCATTCATTCGGGAATTTTCTGAGCACTATTTTGACTATTTTTTCCTAAATGAAGTTTGCTTTTCGTAATGCATGCTGTTAAAACATGTATTACAGTACCTGGCAGTTTGGTTTAAGAAGGTACCATATAACCCCAAGGCCTAATAGACAATGGACTGCCCCTTGAGCCCGCTAATGCACATGACAGAAAACAACTGATAAAGTAAATTCAGATTGTAGAAGCTCAGATTTATTATTATCATAAGTCATTCATTTACTTGAACCTTCAACATTGCTTCCTCCAACTCAGTTCTGCTCAGCAGGTTCTAAATGCAAAGTTTGTTTATTGCAGCAAAAGGTCATGTGAAAAGACAATTTCCCCTCGGCGATTAATAAAGTATATCAAATCAAATCAAAAATCTATACTATGATTGTCATTTCTATCTCCTGTATACAGTCTGCATTCAAAGTCCCACTTGCCTCACTTTTGGTAAATACTTTCAGCTTTAAGACCTTCACAGAAAAACTGAATTGGTTCACAAGAACAAATGCAGAAATGTAGTTGATATGGAGCTTTGTTTTATTTTTCTTATGACTGTGTAGACCAACTATATGCTGAAAGCTCACCACTCTTTTATAGTAATACTTTATTTAAACTTTACAAATGGTGTTTGTAGTACCTTTTTAAAATTGTAAAAATAATTTTGTTCATATTTTTTTAGTTTGCTTTCTGCTCCTAGTAGGTTTGGTGTTCTGTCAGATGGTGTTGAACCTACATAATCTGCTAGAAAACGCTCTGCCATTCCATCTTACTCCAGTACATGCTGCTACACTGATACTTTCTTTGGATCTGTTATTGATCCTTTTGAATCTTTTTTGTACCTGTGTGGTTTCGCTGGTTTTACACACAGATGCATTGTTCAATATAAAGACATGCTGAAAATGCATTTCAGCAAATTGTGTAATGGGACTCTGGCTAAAATTAATAGAAGGATAGAAACATTCTTATTCATCATGCTCTGTATATAGGTAAACAACTTATTGGCAAAAACATGATCTTTCATGAACCTAAACAAAATTAAACACTCCTTAAAAAATACTCCTTGATGCAGACTTCCAATTGAACACTAACAGAAATAACCTGGATTCAAAGTCCCTAGCTATGTGAAGCTATGCAGGGTTACTTAAACAGGGAAAATAATAAAACACAACCAAGGTTAAAGGAAGAGTTACATGAATTCCTGCAGGAAGATGGACCTTTATATCTGTCTGTAAAGTAGTGCCCACAAGAGTACTGTGCCATGCAAGTGGGCACATCTGTAGTGATGCACTCAGTTTTGTAATAGTACATTCATTGAAATGGTTTGTGTTGGCTCCTATACATCAATACTCAGGGAAGAGGGTTCCCTGTTTTGTCAGCATCTTTATGTCTTGTCTCGTACTGCTAAGACACAAGTTGCTAAACTGCTTAAGCCATACCTTTCATCAGAGTAATTCTGATGATGGTGCTGAACATTTAACAGACACTGGTCCCGAGTCCTTTTCTTGGTTTGAAATAAGAAGAAATTACCTATCTGACAAAGATGTCTCTGTTAACCTTCTGAAGTATATGGTAGACTTACATAAAACATTGTGCTTCCTCCTTGGTTGAACCAAAAATAGTTTTTGACAACTAAAATGTGTTGCATAACAGGATTGTATGTTCCAAATAATCCTTCACCAGTGGCATTTGACCAGAAACCTTTATGTCATAAGAGTCAGTCCCATCTGTTTATGCAAACATTAGATGTCTCTGGTTGTTATTTAAGCACAATATTTCATTGAAATTCAATGTGAAAAAGTTACAGAGGTAGGGGTTGCTGTCATCCTGAATAATAGCTAATGTTCTGTGAGGAGAAGATAACAGAATGCTGGATAAGATTAGTTCCATATTGGTGGAATAATGGCTGTTTATTCTTCATTTATTTTCTTTTTGTATGAAGTGCTTGAATATAAACACTCTGTAGCTTGAGCTTCACATATTTAGCTTGTTGCATACGCTCTAGTGTGGAAGTAAGAAAATAAACAGTTTATATGTAGGGTTAATATACTAAAAATGCTGGGTCCTTATTGCTTTTGTACTGTTTGTCCTCCTTTTTATCTGTGTTTTAAACTGTCAAATGGGTCAGACAGTGTTTATTTTACACATTACTCTTAATACTATGCATCATCCAAATGTATTTTACACGGCAAACAATAACAATACAGTATCAAATATATGGATTGGCTAGTGCAATAAAATTAGTACAGGTATCAAAGCAAAAGCATAGAGCTTTACAAATAGACACATGAATGGAGTCAGACATCTTTAATTTAGCAGAAATGTACAACCTGAATTTGGTTGATTTTTGCATTAGCATATTTTTCAAGTATTAAATACATCTGTTTATGTAACAATTCTGCTTAATCCAATTCAGGATTGTAGAGGGCTGGACCTTATTTCTGGAGCCTTGGATGCAAGGCAAGGAGCCTATCCTAGACAGGAAACCAGTCCTCTGCTAAGTTCCATAAAATTCTCCCAAAACCACCAGTAAAATAAAATTAGTAAATGTATCTCTCCTAAACACCTCCATGCTTTCATAGGTATGTCCTCTGGACCAACGGCCTTTCCATTTTTCATCCTCTTCATAGCTGTCCTTACTTCCTCCTTGCTAATTCGTTGCACTTCCTGATTCATTATCTCCACATCATCCAAACTCTTCTCTCTCTCGTTCTCTTCATTTATCAGCCTCTCAAAGTACTCTTTCCATCTGCTCAACACACTCTCCTCGCTTGTGAGTATTTTTCCATCTTTATCCTTTATCACCCTAACCTGCTGCACATCTTTCCCAGCTTAGTTCCTCTGTCTAGCCAATCGGTACAGGTCCTTTTCTCCCTCCTTAGTGTCCAGCCTGTCATACATCTCATCATATGCCTTTTCTTTAGCCTTCTCCACCTCTCTCTTCACATTGCGACTTATCTCCTTGTACTCTTGTTTACTTTCTGCATCTCTCTGACTATCCCACTTCTTCTCTGCCATCCTCTTCCTCTGTATACTCTCCTGTATTTCCTCATTCAGGTTTCCTTTTCCTCCTTCCTCTTTCCAGATGTCACGCCCTATGTTCCTCCCTCTTCTTAAAATACATATTCACCACAGCCATGTCCATCCTTTTGGCAAAATCCACTATCCTCTGACCTTCTTCATTCCTCTGCTTGACACCATACCTACCCATCACCTCCTCATCTCCACTATTCCCTTCACCAACATGCCCATTGAAATCCGCTCCAATCACCACTTTCTGCCCCTTGGGTACACTGTTCATCACTTCATCCAACTCACTCCAAAAATCTTCTTTCTCATCCATTGCACACCCAACTTGCAGTACATATGCACTAACAACATTCACCATCACACCTTCAATTTCCAGGTTCATAATTATCGCTCTGTCTGACACTGTTTTCACCTCCAAAACACTCTTGACATATTGTTCCTTCAGAATAACCCCTACTCCATTTCTCCTCCTATCCATACCATGATAGAACAATTTGAATCCACCTCCGATCCACCTGGCCTTACTCCTCTTCCATTTAGTCTCTTGCACGCACAATCTATCAACCTTCCTTGTCTCCATCATACCTGCTAATTCTCTCCCCTTACCAGTCATACTGCCAACATTCAAAGTTTCTACCCTCAGTTCTACTCTCTTTACTTTCCTCCTCTCCTCCTGCCTCTGGACACGTCTCCCCCTTTTTCTTCTCTTTCTATATCTAATAATTATTTTTTTGTCAAAATGATGAAAATTAAGACTCTGCTGACTTACGTCAAATAGAATTATTTTCGCAGTCACTGTTCAGCTTTATTTGACAACCTGGTCTATATGCATATTTTCAGTAGGCAACAAGCAAATTCAATACATGCTTTTTAAGTTTTCTGCTTTATTATAAATTAAAATCTGTTTTTAGGTTATGAGGTGGCAGCAATTTGTTTTGGCTACATGCAACCCATTTAAAGGGAAAAACAGCTGATTCGTGATTAGATGAGAGGACAGGAAGCAGGCATTATTTTAATGTTTTAACTTTTTAAGTCCTAGGTTGTTTGTTTTATTTTTGTTTTCCAGAAGGCTGTGAAAAATGTTGAAAATGCATGAAACTTGGTATTGAATCTTGTTGCTTTGATTTAAATTCTTTCATTTGCATCTGTGTAAAATAAGGGTGAATAACTGTGGCCATTTAAAGAGAAATTGTCATTAATCAATTATTGCCTATAGTTTTATAAAAGAATATATTTACATTTTAATCTTTCTTTAGAGTCTTATACAGTATGGAAACAAATGCAGAGATACATTGAAGGGTTGATGCACTAAAACCCTTTTTGATAGGCAAGCCTATTAAAAAAAATTAAAATATTAACTAGCAAAATATAAACAAACTAATGGACCAGGGTAGTCAAATTAATTTAAGACTTTATTAAAGAGTATTTCTGCAGGCTAGAAGCGATTCCACCAGACTTGGATTCTTGAGTGAACGGTGACTCCCAAGTTTGTTGTGCTTAAAAATGATTTGAGGCAGAAGATGCCGGATTTCCTGCCAAGGGGAGGAAGTGATGTCAATAGTCATCTTGTCTTGAGCCAACAGATCTGAAAGTGAAAGGGAAAAATATGTAAACTTTTTTTGCCACCTCTAGAGGGTGAACTACACATATTCTGAGAGCCTTGAAGACGTCCCTTAAGCATGTTTGTCTGACAACAGTAAAAATTGCTACTTGACATTTATTATGAACTAGCAAAATACCCGCGCTTCGCAGCGGAGAAGTAGTATGTTAAAGAAACAATGAAAAAGAAAAGGAAACATTTTGAAAATAACGTAACATGATTGTCAATGTAATTGTTTTGTCACTGTTGTGAGTGATGAGTATTGCTGTCATATATATTTACACACACACACACATATATACATACATATATATCTACATATATACATATACATACACACATACACACACATATATACACACACAGCTATTTCGTATCAGTGCAATACGCTGCTTGTTAAAACGGATAACTCCCGCTCTTACGTGCAAGTCTGCGTGGATATTATGAACTATCGTATTTGTTCAAGTTCTATTTAAATTTTAAATAGAAGGAATTTTTATTTAGTCGACAGAAATATCTTTGGTAGGAATGGTAAAACAGACAGGAATATTATTCGTGAATAAATCAACTCAAACCTTAAACAACTTATAATATTTTGCTCTCCATAAAAATATATCCTGTCTAAATTATACAAGTTAGAAATAAAGTAAACATTAAAAGAACAAACATTCAAATTTCTTTACTCTTATGTAATTTTATATAAAAAAATAAACTAAAGATTTTAAATATCCCAAAAGATTTTGCTCTCCATAAAAATATATCCTGTCAAAATTATACAAATTCAAATATGAACATGCTGCATAACAAAACCTGGAAATATAAATAAAATGTGTTCCTTTCAGCAATAACAAATCAAATCATTCAGTTGTCTTTGCTCATATGTCATTTTAGAGCTGGACGCCTGGCATCTTTTTGGCAACAAGTTCGTTTCTGTTTGGTGTGAGGTTCTGTGTTGTGGAGATTCTCAGGATGGATTGCAGGTGCTCATCAGTGAGGCGACTCCTGTGTGCTGTTTTGTTAGTCTTTATCACTGAGAAGAGCTTCTCACACAGATATGTGCTACCAAACATGCACAAGGTTCGAGCCGCATGTAGACGGACTTTTTTTGTTCTTCAAAGTCACCAAAGCGCCGTGCAAACTCAGTGCGCTCAGTTTATCAGCAAAGTGCGTATTTGGGAACACCGTAGTGACGACTTGGTTTAACATTACTTGGCAACAGGGAAAGTGGGGCAAGTTGCACTGGTGCATTTGTGTCTCCCATAAAAGCAGCTTCACTTGAAATCACTTTGTGATTGTGCACGGGTAAAACGTCCGCTGAAGTGTCAGATTCTTATTTAATTCTTCTGCTTTCTGTATATTCTGCATTGCATTCAGGTCTTTCAGGTTACCCTGATGTTTTGTCTCATAGTGCCGTCTTAGATTAAATTCTGTAATTACAGCCACATTAGCTCCACAAATGAGACACACGGGTTCAGTAAACATATACTCAGCCTCCCATCGGTTTTAAAGGCTCTATTTTCAGAATCAACTTTTCTCTTCAGCATCGTGTGAGCTAGCCGCAATAACTTGCAGCATCATAAGCTAGACTTGATTAACGCGTAAGTGTTGGCAAGGCAGCTGAAGCGCTGCATTATGGGATCTGTAGTTTATTGTGTTACCAGCGCTTCATATACCCGGCCATTAATAACAATAATACAGTATATAAAATGATCTCGCGGGCGGATATAATTACGCCGGGCGGATGTGGCCCCGGCCCTTGAGTTTGACACATATGGACTAAATAGAACTTGAAAAGATATATTTTTTTAAATGTGATCGCGCAATTCAGATAGAGTTGACGCGCACTACAGCCTGCATGCCTCAATAAGTCATCCTCCCCTCGCTCTTACTTTTTTACCGTTCATCTAATGAATACACTGAGTATGGCTTTACCAAAACAATCATTGATGGCGAATAAAGTATCCATTATTCGAGTATGTAGATCGGGATATATATATACATATATATATACCCCGTATCGCAGGAGAAGTAGTGTGTTAAAAAGCTAGAAAAGAAAAGGGAACATTTTAAAAATAACGTAACATGACTGTCAATATACAGTATTTGTTTTGTGAGTGTTACTGAGTGTTGCTGTCATCAAGGATTTGATTATCATTATTTCTTTCAATCAGGTTCGTATTTGTAGGATGTGTTGTGTTCAAGTTACATTCCGTGTTTGTCAATCGTTGTAAAGATGACAGGTTTCATTCATCGATTCGTTTCTTACTGCATCAATAAACAGCTCGTCTTCTTCTTTATCTGAGACCTGACACACTGCATGCACGGGTTTTTTACACTGTCTTCCTTTAGCGGGACATTGACTTTTCCACGTGTGCTTTGTTTCGCAGTAGCTGGATTTATGAATATGCTTGTATGTATCAGACGCTTCATATTTTTGCTGCCTTTTCAATTGTGTAATTCGGTTTTGTTCAGCTCTTTGGAACTGTTGCTTTTATCTGTGCACTGCGTCAGTTCACGTGAGCCGCTCGGTGTACATGCATCGAAGGTTCCCAGCTGTGCTGGTGCCATCTCGTGCTATGTCCATGGCTGTATTTAATGTTACCTTAGTCCTGGCACTTAAAACTTTCTCTCGCAGTTTAGCTGAGTTTGTACCAAACAACACCCTGACCATCTAATCTTCCTCTGCATAAGCACAGTCCTTCACCCGTGAATATTTAGTGGGAGTTTGCTATTGGATTGCCGCTGACGGACGGCCTTATATGGGCAGGCACTAAATTACAAACGCCAGCGGCAGCCTGTCTATGAACTTAATTTAAAGTGTAGGTTTACATCGTGCTTTGTTTCCGAAGTAGCAGAACTCATAAATATGGTTGTATATGTCACTCGCTCGCTTCTTATTGTTTCGCTGCCTTCTCAATTATATAATGCATGTTTTCTTCAGCGCTTTTTTTAGGTCTTCCTGGTTTTCTATGTACTGCGTGATTACGTGGGAGGCGTGATGATGTCACACGAAACTCCGCCCCCACGGCGTTGAAGCTCATCTCCATTACAGTAAATGGAGAAAAACTGCTTCCAGTTATGACCATTACACGTAGAATTTCGATATAAAACCTGCCCAACTTTTGTAAGGAAGCTGTAAGGAATGAACCTGCCAAATTTCAGCCTTCCACCCACACGGGAAGTTGGAGAATTAGTGATGAGTGAGTGAGTGAGTGAGGGCTTTGCCTTTTATTAGTATAGATGCGGGTCTTGCCTTGGTACTTTTGTAGATGCTAAAGTTACAGCATTGACAGCTGATGAAATTGGCTATTCATTTCAATTCCAATTATTTTTTTTTTTATTACAGGTAAAATTCCGTTACAACGAATATCTTTACAACGAAATTTTCATTTCATCGAAGTATTTTTATGGTCCCGACACCTTCCCCATATGACACAAGTCTATAGTAATCTTGTTACTATGAAGTACATTCAGCAGATACTTTCATTACAACGAAGTGCACAAAAGACCTTGCAATGCCTGAATGAATCATCTGCAGAGCAGTTGGTTCTGTGGCCGTAGCTCAGTTGTGCACAATGATCCCCAAACAGAAACACTGTAAATTTTTTTTTCTTTTTTTGAACTTTCCTCATACTGTTTTTTTTTTTTTTTTTTTTGCCTTTTTTGTTTCCTGCGGTTTTCAGTGATACCTTTTGCTTTTTGCTCTTCAACTTTTGAAAAACATCCATTGGAATTTAACTCCTTGTCACCCTTCTATAGAAACGGCAGACACGAGAAAACGATAACAGTTCATATTAGAAAAAAAAAACCTTTAATTGTTTGCAGGTCTTGATTGCGGGAAAAAGAAAAAAGACATTGCCAGTGAATTCAGAATTTCGCCATCGACACTGTCAACTTTCTTGAAAGACTGAGCAAAACAAGAAAAATTCTCAGATTGCAAACGTATGTGAACTGCTGCATTTGAAAACGTCAAAAAAGCCATTTTTATGTGGTTCAATGATGCTCGTTCAAGAAATATTCCTATTAATGCGGCACTCATTGAAGAAAAGAAATCCCACAACTGGACAACACGCCGAAGAGTGTCCTGAAGTGTGATCTCCGTGTCTGTACGGGGCAAAGGCAGGCTCACAGCTATGCTGCGCGTCTCTGCCAAAGTAAACAGAAAATATCTTGATGGGTTATGCAAGGTTAGGAGCACGTACATTGTAAATGCAGGATTACTTGGTCACTGACCTGGCCACGACCCTGCCTGACTGCTGTGTCTGTGTATAGTAGAGTGGCAGAACACGCTACAGTAAATAACTGTGCCGTTCCTGTTTCAAGAAAAAAGCTGCTTTTGCTAAAGTACTGAGACTCAGCCTCGTGTTTTGGGGAGCAAGACAAGGACTTATAGCGCGAGCCTTTTATGATTTGCTTCTGTGGCACTTCACTGCACCACTGTGAGTCTGCTATTGCCCTGCCCCAGAAACGGACAAACAATCTTCCACAGATGCTGCAATCATGCTTCGGGACGCACTTCAGTGTGCCATTCCCATTGGGTGGGGAGTGGGGGGTATCCCAAAAGTGTTCAGAAACCTCACAATGTGAAGATGAAGAAAAAAATGATTCAGCTTCCGCTTGACAACTGTGCTGCACACAACATGCTTCCATATTTAGATAATGCTCACGTTGAATTCCTCCCACCCAATTGCACAGCAGCAGTGCTTCAGCCATTGGATTTGGGCATCATTCGCACCCTGAAAGTGTATTATCGCAAGGAAATGCTCAGAAAAATTCTTGTCAGCATAACTTATAGGCAGGAGGAGATTAAAATTAGCGCAAAAGAAGCTATTGAAATGATTGTAAATGCCTAGATGCAAGTTAAAGAAAGCACTATAGTAACAAATACTGAATCTCATTATAACAAAATTTTCGTTACAACAAAAAATATTTTTTAGGTCCCTGGGAGTTCATTGCAATGGAATTTTAACCTGTATTTATTAACCATTTCTCTAGTCATATAGCTCTGTTTATCTGGTGGTGGTTGAGTGCTGATTTTCATGGATTATCTTCAAAACATACTGTACTGTTGTACTTGCTTTGTTACTTTGATTTGTTTGACAGGGTTGTTTTGTTATTATTTTGTGTTTCGTAAAAAGAATGTGTAATAACCTACCAGACAGCAATGATGTATATCACACTAAGCTTGTAAGTGAAGCATTGCATAAATAGAATTTAGGTATTTAAGCATATAATTTATTATGCAAAAAAGGACATAGTTATAAACAGAGTAGAAAAAGAATATTAGTACACAAATAAAAACTACTATAACAACCTGTATTTTTGACATCTAGCCAGCAGCCATACCCACCTGCACTTCAGAACATCAAATCCGCATGAAGCTAAGCATGTATGGGCCCAGCCTGTTCTTGAATGGGAGACCATCTAGGAAATGCCTGAGCTGCTGTTGAAAGAGGTGTCGGTTGGGCCATCAGGTGGCACTTACAGTCTGGTTTATTTGTGGAGCCCAATGCACCAGTTCAGTGTTAGGGCCACAGTGCTGTAAAAATATGGACTGTCTTTCAGAGGAGGTGTTAGACTGAGGTTGTTACTCTGCTAGAATTGCAGACATAGCAGACATGCATTTGTCTAGACATAGCCTAGAATATTAGAGTTTCATTCATTTGCATCTGTATTATACTGTATATACAACAATCCTATCCAGTGTCATTTCCTTTCTTGTACCTGACGGTGTAGAAAACCCTTTCCCTACAACTTTCTAGTGGAAGATGTTTGCATCAGGAAAAGGGTGGATAGATTCATGGATTGTTATTGTTCATTGTTGTTTATAAATTAAACCATGTATATGTGCTTAGTTGAGTGTTTTTGTTTAGGAATTGCTGATTAGATTAATTGTTCCTTCCAAATTTTCCCCAATTATTTTTTCTGTTATGTTTCTAACTGATTTTCAAAATATTCATTCCACTCTTACCCGAGAATTCCTGGTGCTGCATACTTTGGGAACCCAAGAGAGAGCACACTGGAGTCTTTGGGATGTTATGCACATTATATACTGTGTGCCTTTTTTCCCAAGCTAATAGAAGCAAAAACATGTTTAGAATACTTCTTTTTTTTTTTTTTATGCGGAGACTGCTTCTTTTTTCCCATGGATACAGTGGAGAATTATGCAGTATTCCTGTTTATACTTAAGGTTTTATTGTTCTGTTTAAAATTCCTTTTTTTGATATAATGACGTGTATGGTGTGGATGTTAGAAGTTGCTGTTGCCCCTTAAACCCAACAGACAGACACTCTGGACACAAGTTAAAAGCACCAAGAAGTTTTCTTTTAATTATTTCTTCTTTTCCAGTGCCTCCAAAGCACCACAGCCACAATAACATACAACTCCGCAATAAACACAATATTTTCTCTCCTCCACACCTCCCAGCAAGCGTTGTCCACCTCCTCCCAACTCAGGCTCGCTTACTGTGTCTCCACCAGTCCTTTATATAGTTCGTGACCCGGAGAACTGTATTTTTCTTCAAGGCTATATACACAGTAGGGACTCCCCAGTCTTCTTGCAGCGGCACGCACGGTACCCAGCAGGGCTGTGTCACTGAACTCCAAGTCCCATGGTTCCCTGCGGACATTGTGGCACCACTGTTGTCCTGGGGGAGGCAGTGTCCCTGTTAAGCTGCCCTCCCCCATCTTTCCGTTACTGGGGCACCCCAGCCAGGATAAACTGCTAGCTGTCCCTTACAATGGATTCATTTAAGTATGCAGAAAAGCTGTACTGTTAGCTTCTGGACATTAATAGCACTGTTTGAATATATGTATGAACCAGTTGTTTTTATGTGTTAGACAAAAAAAACTTTCATTTGAATATTAGTATTTAATGAAGGTAATATATAGGTAAGTAGCAAACACATTCAAAAAAACAGGCCACAATAATAACCATTTATTGGAGTAAAGTGTGAACAATGGACCCTCTTTTACCCTTTCATTTACTGTATTTTTTTTTTGTGCATTCATTTTCTATTCCTGTTTTATCCTGAACAACGTCGCATTTTTTAGGAACTCTTGTAAACAGCTTTTTGACAATTGATAATACAATATTATATATCAAACCACATGAGTCATTTTTAAATTGTAGTACCCCAGGGTCCAGACTTGAGAGGGTCTTATTTCTCAGATTGCTGAGCACTTTGTCTTTGGGGGTTGGGAATACCTGGAGAATCTGGCTAAAGCACATCAGCCTGGGATTATGGTCACCAGCAAGTGTCAGATGTGGACCCTGGCATTGGTTTGGCTCAAGATGCTGAGAGATGTTGTGGCAGACAAGCTGCCTCTGACTCTGTGCAGGTGGAAAGAAATGTAGCTGGGTGGCATGTATGAGTGGTCAAAATGGACAAAGTAGATGAGGGCCCATCGAGCCACTGAAGACCTGAGTGCCATTACATGTACATAGTACAGCATACTGCATTTGTCAATGGAAGTTAACAAGAGCATCCTAGAATAGAAGAGCATCATTGAAGCAATGCACATGATGTTTGTGTGGACACATAATGATGAAGTCATAGTCCTTCAGCGTTTTGGTGGTATTATTAGTTATTGGGAAGCATGAACTTATTTACAAGCATGTTTAACACAGATCTGATTTTTAAGCAGAAGTGTTAATAGTAAGACAATGACATCCTAGCTTTTCAAATCAAATTTAGTCCACTTTCAGATGCTGACATAAGTATTTGAATGCCCACCTCGACATTTCTCTATATTTCCAGCTCTCACCAGTAATGTATGTTCTCATTTCTACATGCAGATTCAGTAGCAATAATTGCTCTCAAAGAAACAACAATGATCTTTCCATTTTTATTTCTCTATCTTGTTAACATGAGCTGTGGCAGATGTAACTTGTTTTTACTTTCTGTATTATTTTGTTGTAATACTTATGGTGGACTGGAAACTAGGTCAGTAAATGTGTGTGTGTGTAGTTTACACTGCATACACAATATTTGGTTGTTTTGAATTTGTAGACTCTTTTATGTACATTATGTTTCACAGACTGATCAGACCTATTTATTCAGATTCATCATAGCATATATGTCTATTGAGCTGCCAGAATCCATACATACCTGGTAAAATGTAATGTCTAAATCCAACCCTGCTACCATATGAGGATGTATTGGACGTTGTTTGATCATTCATGTGCCAACAAATTTAAGATGATTTGAAATTTATAAATGAATCATAAGTGGGAAGGATTTAGGAGAAATTTTGTGCATATAAATGTTTTATAAATCATTCATAAGATCTTTCAGGAAATTATCATGTTCAAAATAACATCGATTCACACATTTTTGTAAATGAGGCTCCAATGTTCAAATCCCGTTCTGGTCAGTCTGTTCTCATGCAGCTTGTTTCTGGCTTTGCCGGTTTTGTCTGTCTTCCCAAAGACATGCAGATTAGATCATTAGAACATTAGAACAATCTAGACGAGAACAGGCCATTCAGCCCAACAAAGCTTGCCAGTCCTATCCACTTGTTTCCTCCAAGAAAACATCAAGTTGAGTTTTGAAAGTCCCTAACGTCTTACTGTCTACCACACTGCTTAGTAGCTTATTCCAAGTGTCTATCGTTCTTTGTGTAAAGAAAAACTTCCTAATGTTTGTGCGAAATTTACCCTTAACAAGTTTCCAACTGTGTCCCCGTGTTCTTGATGAGCTCATTTTAAAATACCAGTCTCGATCCACTGTACTAATTCCCTTCAGAATTTTAAACACTTCAATCATGTCACCTCTTAATCTTCTTTTGCTTAAACTCTAAAGGCTCAGCTCTTTTAATCTTTCCTCATAAATCAACCCCTGTAATCAGCCTAGTCACTCTTCTCTGGACCTTTTCTAGTGCTGCTATGTCCTTTTTGTAGCCTGGAGACCAAAACTGCACACAGTACTCAAGATGAGGCCTCACCAGTGCATTATAAAGGTTGAGCATAACCTCCTTGGACTTGTACTCCACAGATCGTGCTATATAACCTAACATTCTGTTAGCCTTATCAAATGCTTTCTGAAAGTCCAGATAAATAATATCATAAGCTCCACTTTGATCGTATGCTTTTGTTGCAACCTCATTGAATTCCAACATGTTAGTAAAACACGACCTCCCTCTTCTGAACCCATGCTGACTGTTCAGAATAACTCCTGTCCTTGCCATGTGTTGCTCAATCTTATCCTTAATAATTCCTTCCATTCATTTTCCTGTGATGCTTGTTAAGCTTACTGGCCTATAGTTGCTTGGATCTGCCCTGTCACCCTTTTTATATAATGGGATGATATTTGCCATTTTCCAGTCCTTTGGAAATCTCACCAGTGCACAGTGACTTCCTAAAAATATGTGTTAAGGGTTTATATATGTACTCACTAGCCTCCTTAAGAACACGAGGATAAATATTATCTGGGCCTGGTGATTTGTTTGATTTCATCTTATTTAATCTGAGCAGTACTTCTCCCTCTACAATTTCCAAATCCCTCAGTACCTCCTTAGTAGTCGTGTTTACCTCTGGGAGGTTATCCACTTGCTCACTTGTAAACACCTCAGAAAAATGTAAGTTTAGGGCATCTGCTATTTCACTGTCTTATCTTTTAATTCCCCTTTACTATTCCTGATGAACTTGACCTCCTCCTTAACTGTTCTTTTACTACTAAAATACTGAAAGAATCTCTTGGGGTCTTATTTCACCTTATCTGCCATATTCCTCTCCAACTGTCTTTTAGCCTCTCTGATATCCTTCTTAATGGTTGCCCTCATGTTCTCATACGCACCATGATTCTCTTTGCAGTCATTAGTCTTATATGCCTTATAAAGCAGTTTTTTCCTTTGCAACTTCTTTTTTAAATCTTTATTAATCCATCGTGGAGTTTTTTTTTGTTTTCTATTAATTCCAAATTTAGGTATGTATCTGTCCTGCATTACATGTAAAACATTCTTAAACCTGTTCCACTGCTCCTCCACTGTCTCCACATTTAAAAGATTGATTGATTACCTATAAATTCATCGTGAAGGAGTTTGTGTACCCAGCTATAGGCTCGGGCCCCATTCAAGGTAAGTTTCTGCTTTGTTCTCATTGTTGCCCAATGCCTGTAAAACATTTTTTTTTATTTTATGTAGCTGTCTGGATAAGTTATCCTAAAAGGACATCTCATGGATATCAAGGTCATATTAATTATTCTTGGTAACTAGTTTTCTGAATATAGTTTGTGGTCAGATTCTGATTGTTTAAAGCTAACTTAGGGAATTTCTCAGAATATGGTATCTGTATGTTATGAGTAAAAGAGGAAGTAGCTCAAAGCTTAGTGGGGTTGGGAAAAAAGGTCAGGTTAGGATGATTTTAAACCTTTGGGTAGTACTGTGTTCTAATGTAAAGCTTTTCTGGATTAGTTTTACACCCACACAGGAGGGAAAAAAAGCAGAGCAAATGGTTATGCTAAATACTTTCTTGGCCAGCAATAAAAAATGATTGAGGTAATCCTTTGGAATTATTACATATAATTTAAAGTGCTGATGCTGGTGGACTGTGATGTGTAAGCTTGTGTCTTATTTGCTGTGTATCATGTGGGTGCCCTGCTAAATCAATCTGGTTTCCATGTCTAGAGGTGGGTTGTGTTTGTAGTGACCTTTTCAAAACATTTTTACTTCTCATTGTTTTAATATTTTTAGTTTATTTTAACTAATTATTTCCTTAAATGTACTAATGATCATGTGTCTTATAATGTTACAGCAGGAAGTTAATATGTCTTTACTAAACTGATTTTAAAGATTTGTTTTATTTGTATATCTGAATCTTCAGCAGACAAATATCAAGAGAAAAACATTTTTTACATGTTATCTTGTTAAGCAGTGTACTTGCAAGCATTGCTGCCTCATTGCTTCAGAGATGTGTTTGAGTTCCAGTTGATAGAATAGTCATTTTATAAATACTGCAACAAACCCACACTTTTTATGTTAATTTTACTCTGCTACTGTCTAAAACACATTTCAAAAGCGAACACCTCTGGCTAAATGTTTTTATTTCTGTAACTATAACAACCTTTGGGTACTGTTTATTGATTGCCATATCGGATGTAAATATTTAATAGCCACTAAATAACTTAGCCTGCATAAAGTGTTCAGAACATTTCACAAAGTTTGTGGTTGTATACAGTACATTGCATTTGGGGTGAAGTTGTTAAAGCTGTTTTGACATTTTCCAAAATGGCCACTGAGGTGTCACCCGTTGCACGTCTGCACTTGGATCTCAATCCAGTGTCATGTGACCTATTAAATTTTGCACAGGGTAATATGATCTGCATCGCAGTGGTCAAACATATACAGTGTTTCAGTGTACTTGCTAAATAGTTATGCTATTGGATAAACTATCCATTTAATGCCACATTGCTTAAAAATGGGATCTACAATCAGAATCTTAAAGAAACATTCACTTCATACACACGCCAGATTAAAAGAATTTTTAGAGTCACAATTTTTATGTAAAGCTGCCTGTCTAGCTCTGATTTATGTCGACAAAGGTTAGAGGATGAATTCTTCGCTCATTTGATTGTACTCTGTTTAAAATGGTAAAAATTGTGTCTCTGTTTTTCTGTGACTCAGTAAAACCAAGCGGAACTGGCTTTTTTTTAATATCAGTTCAGATTAGCGTAAGCAGATGCTGTGGAGACTAATTTCTGATTGACATTGCATGCTCTGATATAAAAGCCACATATTGTGTCCAATCTGAATCACAAAATGAACCTATTACATACATGTAAGTAAAAAAATCTTCTAGGAGCAAGTCAATGCACTATGTCAGCTTTAGGCTGGGACATTACATTGAAGTAGAAATTAATTTGGTTATCAGAATTGTAAAATACCTAGTCTAAGCGTATTGTTTTTAATGTTTGCAGTATATTTCATGAGCACTTGAAGTTTTAAAGTCCTGTTGTGCAGTATTTTTATTAGTTGGTCTTGTGCCATGGAGGACTTTTTTTTTTGAGTACAAAATATTTTGCACGAACAATCCACCCTTTGGACAAACCACTTCTTAATATTACATTGTTAGTGCTCTTTCATTCCCCTTTTCTTTTTAAAAACACCTCCATAGTAACAGCAGAAATAATCCTGACATATTTATTTTGATTCTGCTTTATTTGTGTATAGCGCCCTAGGCTTGTGAATGGATGTGTGCAATACAAAAATAAATTAAACTGAATTTATAATCAGTGTTATAATAATTATTAATATCATTTTACACTGTGTGGCTAAGGATCTACACTGGTATCAAGAAGGTTACTGAGTCAAATCCCATTACTGTCAGAAGAGATCTTACTCCTTTGGGTCCTTAACCCAAAATTGCTCCAAGGACACTGTACAATGGCTGATCCTGTGCTCTGACCATCAAAGGTCATGGAAAAAGGCAGTTTTCACTTGGAGATTAACAAAGTATATAAAAATAAAAATGTTTAAAAATTGAGAAATCATGGCATCTGTTAAGCTTCTTTTCAGTTCTTTACATCCTCGTAATTAAATCTTGTCAATGGTGATAAGAAAGTAAGTGTATGCAGTGAAATGTATCTTTTGAAATGTATCTTTTTACACATGGCAATCTGGTCCTGTTCTTGGTACATTCAACAGACTAAGGTGACTTAGTACAACAAATGACTCTGAATGGTCGATTGTACTTTGCACTTATTCAATCTACAAAATTGAAAAGAAGTTTAATTTCCATTGGTGTTAGAAGTTGTTCTCCTAACTTAATCATCCATCAGTTGATTTCACATAAACCTGAGAAACGTTTTAACCTATAAAATGATGATGTCATGCAACAGAGCATCAAGAGCCCCTTAGAGGAAAAGAGGAAAAAATGTTGATAATTTTTCAATGGTCAGAGTTGTCCTTGTGCGCTATGGGGTATTTTTAATATTTTTCATCCATCCCACCATATAGTCTGCACTGGCAATCGGGAATTTTCCGGTTCGAATCCCATAAACGCCAAAAGTGACTCTACTTCACTGGGCCGTTGAGCAAGGCCCTTAACCTGCAATTGCTCTCTCCTGGTTATCTGCATCCAGCCCTCCATCTAGGCCCTCCTACCTGCAGGGAAAAGCTGTGGTTTGGTGGCAGACTAGGCACTCCAGCCACCATAAAAAAATCTCACACTGGTTCCATTCCATCTGAATTAGTGTGGTGCTGAGGTTTCACCCATTGTATGGCTGCACTTAGGCCCTATGAGGCCTCCTGAGTTGGTTTGTCATGTGTTGGGTGCGGCAATGCGCGGTATCTGTGCATGTTCCTAATCTCTCTCTCTCTCTCTCTCCACCAAATATTCACGTTAAAACCTACCATATTTAGTTTGGTGTGGCAAGCTAAGAGTTTGGGGTCAGAGCAAATTTCCTGAATCACAGGGTACAAGATGTTAATAGTATTTTTCAAACAGTTTATTATACTGTTCATTTTAATCAGTTATGCTCTGATGCTGTTAAGTAGAAATTGTTTTGCAGTGTTTCATCAGGGAAAAAGCTCTTATATCAAAGAAATTTAGGACGCTGAAACTCTGCCTAGCAGATATCATTCCAACACCAAAAATGTTTTCTTATTAACTTAAAGCAGACAAGCAAATGCATTTAATCAGATTATAGTGTAAGTTTAAAAGAGTATAAGATGCACATACAGAGCTGCTTTACTTTAGAGGCAGTGGATTTGTCATCTAGCATGGAAGAGATGGGGAGGGTTGTTGATGGGTGCAGCCTGACTTGACATCAGAAAGATTAGTTGTGGCTATAATTCAAGAGCTTATACGCTGCACGGCTGCACTGTATTCATTGTGAAATTTGTAGTGCAGAGCAGAATTTAAAAGAAAATCTTTTAATTGTGTTTGCTTTTTAACAATTCTCTACAAATGAGTATGTAAAATTTCTCCAAATGCAGATTACAATACACTACTCAAATATGCCATACGAAGAAATTAATGCAGGATATAAAATCAAAAGTCTTAAGAGTCATATGTGGCCCATCAGATCTCCCTCTCTTTGTGCATCATAGTCACAGTTTGTTTTTACAAATACTATAGCTAGCTGTTGAGTCTGTCTTTGTTTAAGTTCTGCCAGCCTGGTCTGGAAATCCTAATATCAGCAACAAAAACAGAATAAGTTAAATTGTAAAATGGAGCATTAATATTTCGAGGTCTCAACATTCAAATCTTACAGACCTGTTTAATAAGCAAATATTACAGAGAGCAGAGTGTATTCGCTCAGGCAGAACCCATCCAGTACATTCTCCGTTTAAGTTGTTGCCATCAGGTTATGGGTTCAAGATTTCAGGGATAAAAAGGAACTGGTTCAAATACCCCTTCATCCCAACTGCTAATAATCATATAAATAAGTTCAACTTTACTTCCATAGACTTGAGTCATGGGATGAGCAGTAATCATTTGCATCAATCATTATTTAAGTCTTAATGCTGGTTTAATATTTATTGGTGATGTTTATGATCTAATTATACACTGTTAGAATTATGGTCACTGTTATATTTTATTGTACTAAGTTTATCTTTTGTGGCTATGTTCTTTGTCATGTGTTTTTAATTTTACGTCAATGGCTGACAAAATGAATTTCCCTCTTGGGACAATAAAATAGAATTGAATTCATAGTTGAATTTTCCAGTCTCCTATTCTACCTGGATCATAAAGCTGTCATTTTTAATTTTATTGCTGGTGCTGAAGTTGCCACTGCTAATTAGTGGTTGTGTTTCATTTTAGATTTGGGGAAATGCACCTTACTTGTTTAGTTGGTTTATATGTGATAGATTACATATTCATGTAACAGTTGTGGATTTTATCCAGATTAGTCCAGGGAGCCAATTTGTCACATAAAGACGCGCTATAGCTCTTCACTCTGTAGGGAGTAAGTAAATAAATCCAAATAAATAACATTCGATCTGGCTTTTATGTAAGTAACATATAAAGTGCACTTGTTCTGTTATATTTGTACCTTTTGTGAAAGTGTTTCTTTGATATTTGGACTTCAGGCTTCACACCTTATAAACTTCATGTCTACATTATTACTAAAACATGAAAAACATTTATTTTTTAACGATGTGTTTACATAGATCGTTGTAGACACGGAACACAAATGAAAGGCATGTGTTCCAAATAAAGATATAGTATTTATAAAAGGTGTGATTTTGCTTGACTTCTCACTCTATACAACTCCAAGCAACTGACACACAGGTAAGCAGACGAGCTGAGAAAACTGTGGGCCGTGGGGGATATGATAGCAGACTGCTTGCTGCTTATCAACACATTTAAAGGACAAACGATGCTGATGGAGAGGTGAGAAGCAATTTAAGGTGGGACAGATCTACGAGTTTTTTCGTAGGCTCTGGTAATTCTTGTGCTAAGGAATGGCTGGGGAAGCATCTGCCAAATATGCTGGACCAATTATTTGGGCCAAAAATGTTATCTGAGCTTTGAGGTAACAGAGCTAACCGCTGCTCCACCGTGCCTCAAACAACAAAAGTGCAAACGGAACAAATACCACCAACAAAATGCATCAAACGGCAACAAACTACCAATAGGTTCATAAAATTTAGATCATTGTGCTGACAGAATCCTAATCTTTGGGAACATGATACGTACAGGGAGTGGGGACTGGTTTGTTCCATTAGGTAAAATCGAGCCTCTGGATGCAGCTGGTAAGTCTTTTTTTGTTTACCACGTATCTGTGTAGATGCTTCACATTTTTTTTCTTACATCAAGAAGAAAGAAAAGTTTTGTAACCAAAATAAATATTTTATTATTATTTAATGGGGTCTCATTCTGACACAAAGATATGGAGAGGGGAGGGCTCCTTAAGGCTTATTTTTAGGTAGTAGCTAGGCATGCACATGGCTAGTTATGGGTGCAAATTATTCATACCATGCTATATCTGGTAGTAGTACTCATTATGTTAAGCTAATGTACACCTCAAATGAAAATACTGCCATATTTTTCTTTTAACGCATGTTGATCTGGTTGTGAAATCGTGCATATGTGTGAAGCAGATCCACAACGAGCTTGCAGTAGGCATGCATGTCTGATAGTTCTGCACATTGCTTGTAAACCTCTGTGATGTCACACTGGCCGTACAAAGCATGGGGCTCTGAGGGAAAAAAAATCTCGCCTAATCTGTCTGCAAGGAGAATTTCCAGGAAAATATTGAGCGAACAAGGTCACTGACAAACGCAGCATACTCGCTGCAAAAATTCCTTTACCAAATTTTCTGATCAACTTTACTAACAGCATTGCCACAACATAGTTGAGCCTAAAAATTAAATAACAGTTAAATGTGTAAGTCCATCATTTTTTCACAATGTAGCATGACAATATGAATTAAACACTATTAAATGTTACATGCATTGCATATCATTTTCAATAACTTTTTATCATTTTTGCACTGTGCTATAGTCCCAATAATGAAAGACGCACTATATATTTACTGTGTGTGTATGTGTGAATAAAATTCTTTAAAAAAATTTTTAATAGTTCTAATCTATGTATTTATGATTCTGCACATACATACATTTTTGTGTCTGTTGTAGTCAATTTCACGCAATATTCATTTTCTAACAACACCATACTATGTCAGTTTTACCTACTCACTAGGTTAAGTTAGCACTTGGGTATCCTTTGCCATCCCCAAGATGCCTAACTGTAAAAGTTTATTGTCTTAGTCTTAAGCTCAAGTGCAAACATCCATAGTGCTAAGCCAAACGGCGTGTATTTACAGTAACAACACTAAGACTACATCATCCTGTGCTGAATGCTTAATATACGTGTAACTGACCAATAGTATTTTATTCAGTAACAGTAATGACACAATATACTGTTATTGCATTGTTGGTGGAATTCTATACACAATGTCAAAATTTAAAACCCCTTTGAAACAATTTTATATATAATGCCTCAGAGTATAAGAGGACAACATCATTGTTAATTTTTAAGCCTTATCTGCATTTTACTGGAACCTACATTTATCAATTTAAAAGATTTGCATTAAATGGGAAATCCTGCACTATCTGTAAAGAACTGCTGTTGTTTTCTTGTTTTTAAGCTGTCAAGCGGTTAATGAAGGAAGCTGCTGAGCTTAGAGACCCAACTGAACATTATCATGCTCAACCACTGGAGGTAAGAAATTTCTTTGCCATCCTTGATATGCCAGGATGCAAAATAGTACATATACATAGAGTAATCTGAAGACTTTTATGTCACAGTGCTGTGATTTGCTCCACCAGTTTTGTGACAGACCAGTTGTGATAATAGAAAAGATATTGCTACAATGATATCTATGGTAAATATAAAGCTACAAATGATTTTCCCATGCTTTTAGATAGATAGGTAGATCTTTATTGTCATTGTCACTTTTACAAATGAACAAGTACTTTACAAAATATACAAATTGCACCTGTTGACTTAAGGTCTATATTGCACATTGGGAGAGAATGATATGGAGCAGTTTTATTCTGAGTTCAGGGCCATGTTTGCTTTTTGGATAAAGGCTGTTTTTAAGGCAGTTTGTCCTGGTTTTCATTGCTCTGTATCTCTTGCCCGATGGCAAAAGCTGGAAGAGGCAATGACCGGGATGTGATGAATCCTGTGAAAGGTCTATTGCTTTTTTGCGGCATCAGGAGGTGTAGATTTGTTCCAGGAGGGTAGGGTAAAACCAGTTGTTCTCTCCGCTGTCTTAAAGACCCTGTGGAGCGCTTTCCTTTCTGAGGAAGTGCAGCTGCCGTACCACACACACAGTCCTTATGTGAGCACACTCTCGATGGAACAGGATAAAAGGCAAGGAGCAGATACAAGTTACAACTAGAGTACTAATATATCTGCTTAATTCTTATTTCATCCATGTGCATATCTGGTCAAGCAGAGCTATGTTATTATATGGTATAACTAGGCCATGGTAACTATTCTGCTCTGTCTTAACAGTTGTTGTTAAGAAATAGATCACAGGAAAAAACCATCAGGAGTGTGCATTAATGAAAATATGCCTGCAAGTTAGTTTAGGATGAAATGGAACAGAGTTGGTAAAGAATGAGTAAACATCTGTAGTAAATGTCTATTTTGTCTTCTGTTCACTGATGTAGTTTTGGCATTAAATCACTTTCTCAAACACATTAATAACATCAGGACTTTTAAAGGCCAGAACACTTTTTAAAGGATCAAAGTGTTGGAATGAGCAGGGGCAAACAAATTGTTTAAGTTGTTAAAATATTTGACAATGAACCATCAAACTTATCTCCAGTTTTATTAAAAAAGGTTCTAGTAGTATGAATAAAAATTGTAATTTGCTTTATGCTGGGTCACAATGGTATGCCTTTGTCTTATTGCAAACTGTGAGGTTTATGCTTAGGATAAAAAAACAAAAATGTTTTTCAAACTGAAACACAAGTTCATATTTGTGACATTTTATCACGTTTTCCTGTTTAGTGCTTGCATCAACAATATTTTACACAGTTCCCTTGGCCACAATAGTAAGGAGTTAAATCTAGGTCAGTCATTCTGTCAAGATCTACAACCAAGTTACAAAGATGTGGAAAACAGTTCACTACATATTGTACCTAGCTTATCAAAAGTTAACCTGGCTCATGACTTAGGCAAAGTTCTCATCGATGTTCACTTCTAGTCCATCTATATTTGTGTGTTATGTTGTTGTTGGTTTTCTTTACTTCATGCACACGCCCATTCCCCCCAACCAAAAACCAGCATGTACAAGTAGTGCTTACTAATTGAGGGTTGTGGAACTGAAGCAAGATCAATCAAATTCATTTAAGTACTTAAAAAGGAAGCCATTGGTTATGGTTGCCTGAAAAAAACCACAAGAGTGTGTCCACATACCATATAATAGTATGTTAAAAATATGTAATGTGCATACCTGGATTGCTTAAAACTCTCCACAGGTGATAGCCTTGTAGAATGATTGTTGTATCCATTCTTACTCAGGTTCCCTATCCTCTTTGGATGTGGCCAAAAGGTAGTATTAAATTAACTGCTGAAGAATATTTGCACAAAAGGGTTGTATGGATAAAGCAGTTCTATAATATAATAACTGACTTATACAGCAGTAGGTAGCCACCTAGTTAAGTTGAGTTAGTTGAGTTAATAGTGCTCAATTATATTGTCAGTAGGATGCTGCTGTAGGTGAAATAGTGAACTAGCATCCCAATAAGCTTATTTTTTGTAATGAAAAATAAATCCATTTCAGGGACCATTCATAAACACAGAGGATTTTAGTTACAGTCTGAAGTTGCTAGTTAACCTACCACACATGGTTTGGCACATGGGAGGTAAACTGAAGTACCCAGACAAAAACCCAAGTTGATACAGAGAGAAGTGCTGTTATCAGACATCTATATATAAATATATATGACTGAGACAGATTTAATTCAAATGCCTACTATGAAGTAATGGGGTGCACCTGCCACCCCAACCTGGCACAAACAGGAAGAGACACCAGTTCCATCCAACAAAAAGCTTGTTATTTAGGGAAAAGAACCCACACCCAGAGCATTCTCCAAGGACTGATACCAATAGTCACAAGCTCTGTAATAAACACTATGCTTTTCCTTTAGACTCTTGCAGCCTCCTTCCTTCTCCACACCTCTTAGGCGAGCTTTGTCCGCCCTCCTGACTCCAGCCACCAAATGAGGTGAGGCTGCTCCTTATATTCTGCATCTCAGGAGTACTTCTGGTGTTGCATCCTCATGACCCGGGAATTCTTTCCGTGTAAGGTGGGAACCCTACACACAAGGGCTCAACAATCCCTGCTGCACTTCCCTGGCTGTCCCCACGGGACCCAACAGAGCTATAGCGAACTCCAACTCCCAGTGTGCCCTGCTGGAATCTGTGGAGCCATGGCAACCCAGGGAGGCTGCCAACTAACAGTTCCGGGGAAGCAGTGTTCTTCATAAGCTACCTCCCCCTATATTCCACTCGGGAAGCATCCCGGCTGGGCAAGAATGCCAGCCTCCTCTTACACTATGTTTTAACACATTCAGTTTTGCAGATTCTGTATCCATGTCATGTTGTGTACATTTTATGCACATAAGCACATTCTCTCTCCTTAAAAAAGCAGATTTGCAAGTGCCCCGGGTACATGAAATCTGTTTAAAGGTGAGATAATTTATCTGCAAAGAAGGTATTTCCTAGTGGACAAAGTGAAGAAAGTAATAAAGTGAAGGAAGAACCTGTTAATAATAAACTGTAAACAAAACCAAGCCTGACTAATGATAGGCAAATGTATCTGTGTTGAGGGAAAAAGTGTCTTTCTTTGTGATTTAAGTGATACTTTTAGTGTAGCTTAGCGTACTGCTGCCTCTGTTTCTTTTGACATAGCCAAAGTTATAAAAAAGTTCAAGTTTTGTTTGCAATGTACTGTAAAAATAAGTATTTATGGAACTATTGAGTTGAATGTGATGCTACATTTACAGTCTGCCAGGTGCTGTGTGAAACAAACTTCTTTTCTGTAGATAGATAAATATATAGATAGGACTTCATTTTAATATAAATTCTTTTACTACCAGAGTAAACAGACTGCATTTATGAGTGCAGCCTTTAAGAAAGTCGATTAGGCATCTTCAAAAATGTAAGGTTCTGCCTCGTGTTTCTCTGAAAAAAGCTGAAGCATTCATGCACAGTTCTTCTTGTGATGAAGCTCAATAGTTAATATGCAAGTGAGGGGTTTCCCTAATCTATTTCATACATCTTTTCATGGCATCACCACATAATCTTGATTTGCACAATCCCAGATTAGAGAAAAATGTTCATATATTTATACAAGCAAATTCTAATCTTTGTAAAGTTTTTACCTTCATCTCCATACAGCCTTTCAGGAATTTAGGCATATTTACCCTGTTTTTGTTTCATTGTCCAAAATAGCTACAGTCATTTTTGTTTTAAATCTACTGCTGAAAAGGGCATTCTTTCTAATAGAACATTATTAAGATGGAAATGGTAAATGGCATGTCTGGGGAAAAGGTTACCAGAGGTTCTTGGGCTGGCTTAAAAATATAAATGACATGATGGTGCAAGGTGTAAGATTTGTTTTTGCCAGAAATATCCACAAGTAAAGGATGCACTTTAAAAAATGTAATAGAACAAGAAGTCTGTGTCTGTTTATTGTATATTTACGTGTATGTTTTTAGCCATAATATTTTTGTATATATTGTTTGCGGTAGCTTTATTAAATGGTGTACTTTAGATGTATGTCATTTTGTGACCTTGTGTTTCTCCATCAGAACTATACTGCTTGTAATTACTGTGTTGCATTCTAGTCTTCTGGGTGAAACTGAGCTTTATAAGCATAAATTTAGGCAGTTTGTGGAGAGTACTTTTAAATTTCCTTTTTAAGTTGACAGAGACATTTCTTTTTGTGTGCAGTATTATTACTGTGTCAAACAGTGGATCACCTTATTTTCCATTTGGTCATTTTTAGTACCAAGCTTTGCATATACTTACCACATTTCATCCTAATTTTGTGTCTGAGTTTCATATGATGAATGAGCTCCTTGAGTTAAATTCAGCTTTTATCCTTGGCTTTGCTGAAAGATTTAAAGGAATTCAAAGTTTAAAACATTAACACTCTGTCATGCATGAAATGCTGTGTGACTTAATTGTGTCCTGAAGAACCATCCAAAATTAAAAGTCTCTTGACTAAATTTCAAAGTCTTTTAATGTTCTGATTTTAAAGGTCTTCTGTTTACAGGATAATCTCTTTGAATGGCACTTTACAGTCAGAGGTCCTCCAGATTCAGATTTTGATGGTGGTATTTATCATGGGAGAATAGTCTTGCCTCCAGAGTACCCAATGAAACCTCCCAGTATTATTCTGCTCACAGTAAGACTTATAATCTTTTATTCAGTGTTTTTCTCAGAATATCTAAACCTTTCGATCCCTCATACCTACCTGTAAGCTGTATTTGTTTGTCCTGAACTAAGGATTATTTTAATAACTCTTATGTCTCTGCTTGTTTAATTACCCTTTTCTGGGTTCACTAAGGTTAGACGGTTAACTAAATTGGAAAAATGTCAGTATTATGCAGAAAAATTTCTAAAGGCTCAGTGATGATGATGATGATGATGGGAAAAATCTCAGGAGCACTGGATGTATATTTACCTTTTGAGATAAAACTGAGCTGTGTAAATATTTACTGCATTAAAAACAGTTTTGTTAAGGATTAAGGAAATCTGTATTTCAGGTCAGTTAAAAATATGCAGATTTGTATTATTAGAAGCTTGACAGAGCCCCTCCATAACCAATAACCATGATCACAGATGCATAGTTGCCAAATGCTTGCTAAATTAGTCTCATAATGAATTAAAATTAAAAAGGGGAAATGGTCATCTATTGCATATCTAGCTACTACGTATATAGTTGGTCTTTAGCCATTAAACACTTAAATCATAGATTTTGAAAAGGCTAATTGTTTTCATTTTTACTCACTCTTTCCATGTTTGAGGTATACAGCTTTACTGTAAGCCATAGAGAGAAGTCATTGACATACCAATTACTCTTTATTTAAAGAATCACCATTCATAGTGATGTAGTGATTAGCAATGCTACAAGAAAATGAGTTTGAATTCCAAGGTAGGTCATTTTTTGCATGTCTGTTTGGGTTTTTCTCTGGGTACTCCAATTTTCCATTAACTGGCATCCTATCCAGGGTTGGTTTCTGCCTTGCACCCAGCGCTAACAAGACAGGGCTTGACCTTAAACTGGATTAAGAGGGTTTGTTACTGGATGGAAGGGTAATTTATAATTTATATCTCTATACTGCCATTAACACAGCCATTTTTTTGTTGGTGTTGTACAGAATTTTTTCAAAGAAAAAAAAATATATATATATATATGAAATAATTCATAAAGAGTTAACAATAAGGTAAGAAATGCCTTTATTTAATAAAATGTTTTTCTTTTGTAAAAAACCTTTGAGGGGAAGATTTTCTGTTTTGTGTTTTTACAAGCAACCGGAATAAATTGAATCTGGAGCATAGAGGGGGTGGATCTTGTAAGAGACATAAAATACAAGCTGTGACAGGAAAACTAACCCTTAATAATACTTTGTCCAAATACTGAAAAAGTGAAGTTCAAGACTCCATGAAAGAACACAATAGCCTTCTATTGTCTGACTGTGGTTAGTTTGAAAAGAACACTCTGTCAAAACTTAATATGCAATTTGTTTTTCTTCTTCAGCATGTAATAGAATTGAAATGGAAAAAAGGAAACACTAGAGCTTCATTGGAGCAAACCTATAGCTTTTTGCTCTTTTGCTTTTCATGCAGAGTTATGGCCGAGTTATTCTAGATCATTTTCAGGTCAAACAATAATAGGTTCTGATTCCTGGCTGAAAATGTTGCTGTGTATTAAGACTATTTTGGTAGTATTCATTTTACTTTATTGTCTTTGCATATAGGTTTGGTGAATGCTTATAAGTATCTTAAAGCAATGTTCTTTAATGTTGGTTGTTATTCTTTTCAGCCAAATGGACGGTTTGAAGTTGGAAAAAAAATCTGCCTAAGCATCTCTGGACATCACCCTGAAACCTGGCAGCCTTCTTGGAGTAGTATGTACAGTATATGCATCTAGATATTCAGACAGTTGATTACATAAAAATGAAAGATGATTTTCATTTGTAAGTACACTAGAAATGTTTTAGGATCTCAATCATTTCTGGACTAGTAAATGTTGCCCAAAATATTTGTTGCCTTCATTAGACATGCAGAATGTTTCAGTACAGCTATCTTTGTTGTACATCCCACTTTCTTTAGCTTTATTGTTGCTTTGAACAGTGTTTCCCAACCTTGGTCCTAGGGGCATACTGTGGCTGCAGGTTTTTGATCCAGCCAGCGTCTGGTTTTAATTGGACTCCTGGGCTAATTAAGTGATTTGTTATTTCCCAAGTTCTGTGTTTTGGGAACAATATAGAAATTAGAAAACTAAGTTTGGTTTTATATATATATATATATATTCTTGATTTTCATTCTACTTTTCTAGGTGTTCTAATTGTTTTAATTAATCCATTATTTACTAATTAGTGGGTCTGATGCTAAAGTAGTTGCTGCCTTTGATTATTCAGTGTTGTTGCACAGCGTGTCTGCTCTGCTCATTTTTAATTATTATTAATAAGATACAACGAAGGGGAAAAACTGCACAGAGAAAGGGCATGTAAAATATAATGAACTCAACAAAAGAGAGTTAAGCATTTAAATCTATAGTAAAAACAGAAATGTTTCTAAATGTCTTATAAATGTAAAATCCACGCTGCTGTGCTTTTCTGAATGTAGCATAAAAGAAAAATAATACCAGCTAATTAAGTGAGATCAGTGTTATCAGGTGTTGTCACTGATTAGGAATCTGGTTGGAATAAAAATCTGCAGCCACAGTGTGCCCCCAGGACTGAGATTGGGAAACACTGGTTTAAAACAACTAGGTAATGGAGTAATCTACAATGCATTATTGTGATGAGACAAAAATATTTATGTTATTGACACAGAGAACCTGAGACAAATCATTTGTTGAGAGGTTGGACAAGTATGAAAATTACACCTTGCACGTTTCTGGACTTAGCGAGAATCGGTGCAATGATCATATCCACATTTGTTAGAACATGGTTTTATTGTACACTTATAATGGATTAATAAAATCCAGGTAACTTTACATTGCCATATTTCTGCTATGTTAGTTCTGCTTTTTTACTAGACCGTGAATGTTGTAATAATTCATTGTGGAAATGTGCTAAATTCCATGGGGCGTACAAAAGTTATTGCTGTTCCAAAGACAAAAGGAGCAAATTGTGGTCAATCCTGCACTATGAGTATAATATAAATACAACAAGAACAAGAAGATGACTACTTTATGCACTGTAGAAGTTTATTTTGAATCTGAGTTTGATGGTGCTTGCATTTTGAAGGGCAATATTTAGTCTGGTAGTGACATGACCTCCTGAATTCTTTCCTATGATGACATCTTAGAGATGGTTTGAAAAGGATAAAAGGTTAATTTTATTGTTGTTTTTTTTTTTTTTTTGTTCAATATCCTTGTAACATAATTTGTTCTATGTATGCATTCATTTTTCTGTTTTCCCTGAAGTCCCCTTCACAATTATTGGCACTCCTGGTAAAGATGAGCAAAAAAAGTTATTAAATTTATCTTTTGGTGAATTACCTTAATCTGTCTCTGGAAAAAAAATCCAGAAATCAAATTTTCAACTGTAAAGTAAATTTATTCTGAGAAAAAAATAATTCCTTATCAAGAAGTCATTATGTATCATGATAACTGGCATCCTAGCATTTAATAATTTGTGCAACCTCCCTTTGACATTAAAACATCGTTGAGTCTTCTCCTATACAGCTTAAAAGTTCAGAGAATATGGAGCAGAGAATCTGAGACCATTCCTCTTTCCAGAATCTTTCCAGACGATTTAGGGTTCTAGGTTATTTCTTGTGCAGTCTCCTTTTCAACTCACCCTAAGGGTTTTCAGTAGGGTTTAAGTATTGTAGCTTCCACAGTGCCTGAGACAGCCATGGCATAAATTAGATTTTGTGTTCTTTTAGCCGTTCTTTTGTTAATTTAGAAATATGTTTTGCATCATTGTCCCAGTGGAAGATCCAATGACGGTCCAGTTTTAGTTTCTTGGCAGTCTATGGTACCATGTTCCCTGACAAGGATCCCAGGATCTTTAAAGGAAAAACAGCCCCACAATGTCACAGAATGTCCTGCATAGTTGACAGTGGTGAATGTTCATTATACCCTTCTTTCTTTTTATGTCAAACCCTCCTTCAGTATTTGCTGCCCAAAAGCTCAATTTTTGTTTTGTCTGAATCAAAGTTCCAGGATTGTTTAGCAAACTAAGCATTAAATGGCAGGAAAGGCATGCCTTTCTTATATTATTTTGGCATGGAGGTGATGGTAGCTTTGGAGACTTGGTTGACACCAAGGTACAACTTTTTCTGTATTTCTCTAACAGTAATCCTTGGGGAATTTTTTACCGATCTTACCATCCTGCTCACTGTTGGTGGGGTCAAAATAGACTTGGATCTTCTTCCAGGCAAGTTGGTAACAGTTCCAGTCGATTTACATTCTTTTAATTATTTCCCTAACTGTAGATATGGGCATTTTCAGGTGAATACCATTTTTATAGCCATTCCCTGACTTTTGAAGGTCATCACACTTTTCTGTCGCTTGAAATGTGTGTTCTCTTATCTTTCCCTTGTTGATGAATGTAAAGGGTAATTTGGCCTCTGTGTCATTTCATATTTATACCCCATATAAAAATTGGGAATTCATTGTTTACTGCTTAAAAGTTTCAACACACTCTGATCAATTTATAAAACATAAAAAATGGAATTAATTTGTCAGTTGCACTTTGTTCATAAGAGTTTCTAGGGGTGGCAATAATCATGCACATATATTTTTTTCTCAGAATAAATTTACTTCAATTAAAAGCTGGATTTCTCTCAGTCTTTTCAATGCAAGATTAAGGTAGTTAACCAAATGGTGATTTTTTTTTTTCATCCAACTCCTTTTTACCAGGGGTGCCAATAATTGTAGTGGGGACTTTATGTATAGTGGTAGATTTAATAAACAATTAAGTGTATTCAAACTGATGGATCGATAGGTAGCACTTTATTTATCTCAAGAGGAAATGTAGTTTTTACAGAAACCAGTTAGTAAAAATATAACAACCAGCAACAACTCCTTCAATCAGATACAAGCCTTACAAAAAAAGTATAAAGGAGAAAAAAAACCTTTGTCTTGGCTAATGATAACAGTGCAGTCACTGTCGCAGTGTGACATTATAAAGTTGTATTTCTGCTTGTATGAAGGAGTCCCGGTAGAATTTCTTGATACACTTCCTTTGAATAGTTCATTGGCTAAAATGTACTTAATGATATTGCGTGAAAAAGAGGATCTGTAACATTGTTCATAATGGCAAACAGTTCTATCTTTATTCTGTTTTCCAATACTACCTCCAGCAGGTTGAGAGTGTGTCCCATAACTGAGCTTACCTTCTTAATCAGCTTCTTGATTCAGTGGGTCTGTCTTGAAGTAATGTTGCCAGCTGAGCACACTACAGTATAAAAAATCTCACTGGCTATCACAGCTATAGAACACATTATACACATTAAAGAAATGGTGTGCCCAAGAAAAAATGAGTCTGCTCTCACCTTTCTTATACAGTTCCTCTATGATACCGGACCAGTCAAGACTAGCCAGTGCTCCGCCTTCTTATCAACGCCCTGATTAGTGACTGGGTGTAGAGGCTGTTTGGTGCAGTGAAAATCATTAACCAATTCCTTCGTATGCTAATGTTGAGATGCAGACAATTCTCTTTGTTCCTATACTCTGTTTCATCATCCTTATCAATAGACCCTATCAGTGCAGAATCATTAGAGAATTTCTGCAAGAGACATGAGCTGGTGTTATGTTTATAGTGGAAAGTGTACAAAGGTGACAGGATTGTTCCTTGTGGTGCTCCAGTGTTGCTCACATTAGAGACGCAGAACTTCGCAAACTGCACTCTGCTCAACAAAAAGTCCATTACTCACTAGGCTCATCCACCTCCATATCCCTTAGGAGGGATGGCTGGAAAAATCAAGAAATGTAATCGTTCATGTTTGCAAGCCCTGTCCAAATGGGAATACGCTTTATGAAACGGATAGATAGACAAACTACATCTTCCACTCAAATATTTGTCTGGTAGGCAAAGTGAGACTAGGCATTCTTTCACAAGACGACTCCTGCAGTCCAGGATCAGCCCCTTTAACGCCTTCATGAATAGGGCCGCAAGTGCCACTGGTCTGTAGTCATTATGAGTACATAGTAATAGTACACAGTTATTTATTTAGCAATTAAGGTTTTGTTTTCCAATTTTTTTATCCTTTAGCTACATAATGTAATTCATTGTGTTTTATTAGCTCATTGGCCCAGTTTTAAGATTCATTATCTTTTTATTTGTTTTCATTTTGTTGTATTTCTGATTTAGTACTAACATTCCTCGATCTGTGGCATGCTTTTAGTGAGTGAACAGCAGAAAAGTCTGTTCTGCAAATTTTATTGAAAAGCTTTATGCAAAATCAGGCCTTTACAGTAAGTTACATAATGATATGGGCTGCTGTTTCATGTGTTTTGTAATATAATTTTTTTCCCCTCCATTTCAGTAAGGACAGCACTAATAGCTATAATCGGATTCATGCCAACCAGAGGAGAAGGGGCAATAGGATCTCTTGATTACACTCCAGAAGAAAGGAAGATGCTTGCCAAAAAGTAAGATCAGCCAAAAGGTCTGAAACAACAGCAGCTTTCCCATCTGCATTCACAATTAACATCTTATACATTTCCACATGATTCTGTCAAAGCATGTAGACATGCATTGTGTTTTTTGTTTGTAAGATGTTTAGAAATTGTTTTACTGCCATGCATATCTCTCTGCAGATACATTTTCAAAATGTATCAGAAATATAGGAAAGAGTAATCAGGAAGAACAGCATGGTCATCAACAGGATTTATAACAGAAAGAATATTTTTTATTTCTTACAAAGAGTCATAAACATGCATATAATTTTAATAAAGATACAATTTTTTTATATGTAAGAAAAATTTAACTTTAGCCTAAGCAAGCCTATAATTAGAGTTATAACATCTGAACAACTAATGGTTCACCACAAGAGGCACATCTTCTTTCATCTGTCCATTTACCAAACCAATTTTATAGTCATGGGCGGTAAACACTTGTCCTGGTGTTGTTCATTCCCCAGGACTTTAGGTTGAAGCAGCGGGGTGTTATTTAGGATCATAAAGAGCTGAATGGACCTTTTAGAATAAAAGGACCAATAAGATTTTAGGGATGCATAGGACTACCAGGGGGAGCTCTGGAAGCATGGAGTTTTATGTAGCCAGACCCACCTCTGCAAGTGATTTACATTTAACTTGCTTAGCAGTTGCTGTTATTAAAAGTGACTTGCATAATTAAGTGACTCAACATCAATTAAGTAAACATGAGTCTGGGGGACAAGGTTACAAAAAAGTTTCAATACAAGTGAAGAGCTAGTTAACCTTCCTTAGTTACAAAACCTAACAGCCAGTATCAGTTAGACAAAAATTAACTAAAAGAGTCTTCAAATGCTTCGAAACACATTGAAGTAGTCAGAAGATTTCAAATGCAGGTGGGCAGCTTGTTCCACCACTTAGGAGCTGAAAAGAGTCTGGATTGACATTTGATGCCACACAGAGGCTGCATATCCAAATGCTGTTCATTAGCACGATTGAGTGGGTAAGAAGGAGCACAGGACCTCACAGGTGTCTACACACACGCGCGCACACAGGTCAAATTCAAATAGAACAAACTGAGTTTTAATGACATCCTCAATTTAATAAATTTTGTTCTTTGGTCCCAGACAATTTCCTATAGAGTTAATGTTAAAAAAAAAACTCAGTTTAGCAAATTTTGTTTTATCTTCAAAATTCATTACTACATAGTCATTTTTCATAAGAGACCAGCAAAATGCATGTGTTTCTTCTGTACTTGGACCAAAAATTGCAATTAAGTAGTGCCACTGAACAGACAATTAGATTGGACATTTATGTCATATGATTTACTCGACAGTTATACTGTTAAAGCGGAGTAGATCTCAAGAAAGGTTACTGCAGACTGGAAGCGTTGTGGGCATATCTAGGGGAAGGATAATTGTCAATCAAGTTTTACTTTAGCTATACTTACAGTAATAACATCCAGCTGCGGTAGTACCAGGAACATGGCGGAGACATAGCAGGTTATTGCCCATGTTCAATGTTTACACATTATTGTTAAACTGATGATGTATAAATTAAAATAAAATTAATAGTTATTGAAAGAATATGCATTATTGAATACAGCTTTTAATATCATGTACACATTTCTATTTCCATGATACAAAAAATTCTGATAGTGGTTTAAATAAAATACTACATCCAGTGGAGTATTATTCAAATGTGTTTGCCTTTTATCATTTAAAATATCTATAGAAAATGTGAATCATCTATCTGTAATTATAATCATAGTTTACTTGAAAATTCAAAGAATTATTGAGTTAAAGTACCACTTCCGGTTGTGCAATTTTTCTCAACTTTCATATCTGGTTATTTTTAGTAATTTCTAATATCCTCACACAATTTGAATCATATATCTTTATTTATAGTCTTTGTTTACTTGAAAAAAATCTGAAATGTGTTACAAAATTGGATTCCTTTTTTTTTTTTTTATTGTAATCATTCCATACAAATCAATCAATTTTTACAAAAAGTAGGATTGTGAGCAAGTCGACCCCCACCCCTGAGAGAGAGTATAGTCAATGGGTAAAACTTAAGGTTTGTAAACATACCTAAATTTATGAGTTTGATAAGCAATAGAGATGCATGGAGAAAAAAAAGAAATGCAGAAATAATTGCTTCCTCTGTGCTTTAAAAGCTTATTCTTAAACATTATTAATTAGATCCTGCCATGTTTTGAAAAAAATCTGTACAGATCCTCTAACTGAGTATTTGATTTTTTCCAATTTCAGATACTATAAAACATCGGTTTCCCACTGACTTAAAAGAGGAGAGTTAGGATTCTTCCAGTTTAGCAAAATAAGTCTGTGTGCCAATAGTGTAGTGAATGCAATCACAGTTTGTTTGTCCTTCTCCACTTTAAACCCATCTGGAAGAACCCCAAACACAGCTGTTAATGGGTTAGGAAGGATTGTGACACCAAGGCTGTCTGAAAGGTAATTAAAAATTTTGGTCCAGAATGATGTTAATTTGGTGCAGGCCCAAAACATTTGACCCAGTGAGGCAGGTTGGATCCTGCCCTGGAAACGTTTTGGAGAGTTTTAGGCAAGACATTCCTTTTTTTTAATATGAAGCAGGTGTACAAAATGTCATTGACCTATGTCAAAACGTTTTTGAGTTATCTTGTTTATACACACACACAGACAGACATAATTTCAAAAACTCTGGAAGATCTAAAATGTCAAGATTCATCAAAATCTTGAGGTTGAATTTTTTCACGATTCCTATACTTTCTGTATACTGTATACAAGAAAGTATATAAGGGTGACTCGCAAAAGAACAGATGGTATTCAGAAAGAGCTAGCTAAACTATTAGGCGTCATCACCCTTTGGTGCACTGTTTCTGATAGTTAAAGGGCACCTGCTCCAGACACACTGAGGGGCGCTTTTTATGTACTGTAATTCAAATGGCACTCACTCTGCAAAGTCCATGTTATGTTATTTATATATTTAACTGAAGGAGCGCATTCTCTGGAGAACAAGGGGGACCCCTCATTCTGTACAGTCATATGAAAAAGTTTGGAAACCCCTTTTAATTCTTTGGATTTTTGTTTATCATTGGCTGAGCTTTCAAAGTAGCAACTTCCTTTTAATATATGACATGCCATATGGAAACAGTAGTATTTCAGCATTGACATTAAGTTTATTGGATTAACAAAAAATATGTAATATGCAGGCTGGTGCCCTGCCCGTGGTTTGTTTCCTGCCTTGTGCCCTGTGTTGGCTGGGATTGGTTCCAGCAGACCACCCGTGACCCTGTAGTTAGGATATAGCGGTTTGGATAGCGGATGGATGTAATATACATCATAAGAAAATTAGACAGGTGTATAAATTTGGGCACCCCAACAGAGATATTACATCAATACTTAGTTGAGCTTCATTTTGCAAATATAACAGCCTCTAGACTCCTCCTATAGCCTTTGATGAGTGTCTGGATTCTGGATGGAGGTATTTGTGATTATTCTTCAATACAAAATCTCTCCAGTTCAGTTCAATTTGATGGCTGCCGAACATGGACAGCCTGCTTCAGATCATCCCATAAATTTTCGATGATATTCAAGTCAAGGGAATGTGATGGCCATTCCAGAACATTGTACTACTCTCTCTGCACGAATGCCTTTGTAGATTTCAAACTGTGTTTTGGGTCATTGTCTTGTTGGAATATCCAACCCCTGCGTAACATCAACTTTTTGACTGATGCTTGAACATTATCCTGAAGAATTTGTTGATACTGGGTTGAATTCATCTGACCCTTGACTTTAAGAAGGGTCACAGTCCCTGAACTAGCCACACAGCCCCACAGCATGATTGAACCTCCACCAAATTTGACAGTAGGTAGCAGGTGTTTTTCTTGGAATGTGGTGTTCTTCTTCTGCCATGCAAAGTGCTTTTTTAATGACCAGATAACTCAATTTTTGTCTCATCAGTCCAAAGCACTGTTCCAAAATGAATCTGGCTTGTCTAAATGAGCATTTGCATACAACAAGCGACTCTGTTTGTGGCGTGAGTGCAGAAAGGGTTTCTTTCTCATCACCCTGCCATACAGATGTGCTTTGTGCAAATTGCACTGAATTGTAGAACGATGTACAGATACACATCTGCAGCAAGATGTTCTTGCAGGTTTTTGGAGGTGATCTGTAGGTTGTCTGTAACCATTCTCACAATCTTGCGCATATGCCGCTCCTGTATTTTTCTTGGCCTGCCAGACCTGGGATTAACAGCAACTGTGCCTGTGGCCTTCCATTTCCTGATTACATTCCTTACAGTTGAAACTGACAGTTTAAACCTCTGAGACAGCTTTTTGTAGCTTTCCCCTGAACCATGATACTGAACAATCTTTGTTTTTAGATCTTTTGAGAATTGCTTTGAGGATCCCATGCTGTCACTCTTCAGAGAAAATTCAAAGGGAAGCACAACTTGCAACTGACCACCTTAAATACCATTTCTCATGATTGGATACACCTGTCTATGAAGTTCAAGGCTTAACGAGCTAATCCAACCAGTTTGGTGTTGCAAGTAATCAGTATCGAGCAGTTACATGCATTCTAATCAGCAAAATTGCAATGGTGCCCAAATTTTTGCACAGCCAGTTTTTTATATTTGATTTAATTTCATACAACTAAATACTGCTTTACTAAAGTTCTTTGTTTGGAAAACACCCTAATACTCAGATGTTCCTAGGAAATGAAAGACATACCACTGTTATCTTTTTTGTTAAAAGTAGAGTAAATTATTATGCAGGCTGAGAGGGGTTCCCAAATGTTTTCATATGACTGTATATGTGCTGACTGACTGACTACTCTGTAAGCAAGCATCAAGGATTTGAACTGAATAGGTGCTGCTACAGCGAGCCAATGTAGTTATCTGAAAAGAGGAGTGACATATGCCTTTCTCGTCTGGTTGAGTACCAGATGTGCTAATGCATTCTGAATCATCTTGCCAATTTCCATTTTGATCCAGAAGTGCTTATGGGTCAAGTAATTTTGGGGTAGGGAGTGCTGTCAAAGGCAAGGGTTCAATTTGTAGGAGTAAGAGAGAATAGGTTTGTTTACTCTGGTAAATTAAGCACACTTGTCACCCCATTTTAGATCAGAATTCAAATGCATTGTTGGCAGACCAAAAAGAGGAATAGATAGTTATATAGATAACTAGCAAAATACCCGCGCTTCGCAGCGGAGAAGTAGTGTGTTAAAGAAGCCATGAAAAAGAAAAGGAAACATTTTGAAAATAACGTAACATGATTGTCAATGTAATTGTTTTGTCACTGTTGTGAGTGATGAGTGTTGTTGTCATATATATATATTTACACACACACACATAAACATATATATATATATATATACATATCTATACATATACACATATATACATACATATATATATACAATACAATACAATACAGTTTATTTTTGTATAGCCCAAAATCACACAGGAAGTGCCGCAATGGGCTTTAACAGGCCCTGCCTTTTGACAGCCCCCCAGCCTTGACTCTCTGAGAAGACAAGAAAAAACTCCCAATAAAACCTTGTAGGGAAAATGGAAGAAACCTCGGAAAGGCAGTTCAAAGAGAGACCCCTTTCCAGGTAGGTTGGGCGTGCAGTAGGTGTCAAAAGTAGGGGTCAATACAATACAATATACACAACAGAACAATTCCTTAAGACAGCATAATAAAAATTTTAGAATTACGGTTTAACAGTAGATGATATGACATAATTAGGTTTCGATATTTTTAGAGTCCTGGAGACCTCATCCATCTAGCTGCATCTCCATTTGGCCATGCCACGGCTGAAACATTGCTCCGATGAAAGGACCTCTCTTTCCCATGATTCCTGTGATCCTCCATCAGGGATGACTTTACCATAGGCAGGCAAACAACTTGGCAGGTGGGCGTGGCACCAATGGCCACATTTGGGTACCGAGAAAAGAAACAGAATAGGTGAGGGTTAGTATTCAAATATAATTATCATGTTACTTATGTTATAGTGCTAATGACTAACAACAGAGATGCAGTATGTACAGTTAATCAGCAGCTCTAGTCAGGATATGCTAAACTGAAGTAGTGAGTCTTCAGCCGGGATTTAAAGGCTGAGACCGAGGGGCATCTCTTATGGAAGCAGGAAGACCATTCCACAGTTTAGGGGCCCTGTAACTAAAAGCTCGACCTCCCACTGTTATTTTATTAATCCTTGGAATCCTAAGCAGACCGGCATCTTGAGATCTTAATGTGCGCTCAGGTTTGTAAGTCATGATAAGTTCAGACAAGTAAGCCGGACCTTGGCCGTTTAATGCTTTATATGTTAAAAGGAGGATTTTGAAATCTGCCCTAAATTTAACTGGGAGCCAGTGTAAAGATTTAAGAACTGGGGTTATGTGTTCATATTTTCTTGTTCTTGTAATAATTCTTGCAGCGCATTTTGGATTAACTGGAGGCTGTATAGAGAACAGTTTGAACAGCCAGTGAACACCGCATTGCAGTAGTCAATCCTACTAGAGATAAATGCATGAATTAATTTCTCACAATCCTGTTTATTTAGAAAGCGCCTTAATTTCCTAATATTTTTAAGATGGAAAAAACAGGTTTTGGACGACTTTGTAATATGCGCTTTAAATGACATGCTAGAGTCAAAGATAACTCCTAGATTGCATATATACACATACATATACATACACACAAATACATATATAAATACATACATACACACACACATATATAAACATATATATACATATACATACATATCTACATATATACACACACAGCTATTTCAGATCAGTGCAATACGCTGCTTGTTAAAACGGATGACTCCGCTCTTACGTGCAAGTCTGCGTGGATATTATGAACTATCGATTTGTTCAAGTTCTATTTAAATTTTAAATAGAAGGAATTTTTATTTAGTCGACAGAAATATCTTTGGTAGGAATGGTAAAACAGACAGGAATATTATTGTGAATAAATCAACTCAAACCTTAAACAACTTATAATATTTTGCTCTCCATAAAAATATATCCTGTCTAAATTATACAAGTTAGAAATAAAGTAAACGTTAAAAGAACAAACATTCAAATTTCTTTACTCTTATGTAATTTTATATAAAAATAAACTTAGATTTTAAATATCCCAAAAGATTTTGCTCTCCATAAAAATATATCCTGTCAAAATTATACAAATTCAAATATGAACATGCTGCATAACAAAACCTGGAAATATAAATAAAATGTGTTCCTTTCAGCAATAACAAATCAAATCATTCAGTTGTCTTTGCTCATATGTCATTTTAGAGCTGGACGCCTGGCATCTTTTTCTGGCCACAGGTTCGTTTCTGTTTGGTGTGAGGTTCTGTGTTGTGGAGATTCTCAGGATGGATTGCAGGTGCTCATCAGTGAGGCGACTCCTGTGTGCTGTTTTGTTAGTCTTTATCACTGAGAAGAGCTTCTCACACAGATATGTGCTACCAAACATGCACAAGGTTCGAGCGCATGTAGACGGACTTTTTGTTCTTCAAAGTCACCAAAGCGCCGTGCAAACTCAGTGCGCAGCGCTCAGTTTATCAGCAAAGTGCGATTTGGGAACACCGTAGTGACGACTTGGTTTAACATTACTTGGCAACAGGGAAAGTGGGGCAAATTGCACTGGTGCATTTGTGTCTCCCATAAAAGCAGCTTCACTTGAAATCACTTTGTGATTGTGCACGGGTAAAACGTCCGCTGAAGTGTCAGATTCTTATTTAATTCTTCTGCTTTCTGTATCTTCTGCATTGCATTCAGGTTACCCTGATGTTTTGTCTCATAGTGCCGTCTTAGATTAAATTCTGTAATTACAGCCACATTAGCTCCACAAATGAGACACACGGGTTCAGTAAACATATACTCAGCCTCCCATCGGTTTTAAAGGCTCTATTTTCAGAATCAACTTTTCTCTTCAGCATCGTGTGAGCTAGCTTCGCAATAACTTGCAGCATCATAAGCTAGACTTGATTAACGCGTAAGTGTTCGGCAAGGCAGCTGAAGCGCTGCATTATGGGATCTGTAGTTTATTGTGTTACCAGCGCTTCATATACCCGGCTTTAATAACAATAATACAGTATATAAAATGATCTCGGGCCGGATATAATTACGCCGGGCGGATGTGGCCCGCGCCCTTGAGTTTGACACATATGGACTAAATAGAACTTGAAAAGATATATTTTTCAAATGTGATCGCAATTCAGATAGAGTTGACAAGACTACAGCCTGCATGCCTCAATAAGTCATCCTCCCTCGCTTTTTACCGCTCATCTAATGAATACACTGAGTATGGCTTTACCAAAACAATCATTGATGGCTAATAAAGTATCCATTATTCGAGTATGTAGATCGGGATATATATATATACATATATATATACCCGCGATCGCATGAGAAGTAGTGTGTTAAAAAGCTAGAAAAGAAAAGGGAACATTTTAAAAATAACGTAACATGACTGTCAATATACAGTATTTGTTTTGTGAGTGTTACTGAGTGTTGCTGTCATCAAGGATTTGATTATCATTATTTCTTTCAATCAGGTTCATATTTGTAGGATGTGTTGTGTTCAAGTTACATTCCGTGTTTGTCAATCGCTGTAAAGATGACAGGTTTCATTCATCGATTCGTTTCTTACTGCATCAATAAACAGCTCGTCTTCTTCTTTATCTGAGACCTGACACACTGCATGCACGGTTTTTTTACACTGTCTTCCTTTAGCGGACATTGACTTTTTCCACGTGTGCTTTGTTTCCGCAGTAGCTGGATTTATGAATATGTTTATCAGATGCTTCATATTTTTGCTGCCTTTTCAATTGTGTAATTCGGTTTTGTTCAGCTCTTTGGAACTGTTGCTTTTATCTGTGCACTGCGCCAGTTCACGTGAGCCACTCGGTGTACATGCATCGAAGGTTCTCAGCTGTGCTGGTGCCATCTCGTGCTATGTCCATGGCTGTATTTAATGTTACCTTAGTCCTGGCACTTAAAACTTTCTCTCGCAGTTTCGCTGAGTTTGTGTCAAACACCACCCTGACCATCTCATCTTCCTCTCCATAAGCACAGTCCTTCACCCGTGAATATTTACCCGTGGCAGTTTGCTATTGGATTGCCGCTGACGGACGGCCTTATATGGGCAGGCACTAAATTACAAACGCCAGCGCAGCCTGTCTATGAACTTAATTTAAAGTGTAGGTTTACATCGTGCTTTGTTTCCGAAGTAGCAGAACTCATGAATATGGTTGTATATGTCACTCGCTCGCTTCTTATTGTTTCGCTGCCTTCTCAATTATATAATGCATGTTTTCTTCAGCGCTTTTTTGAGGTCTTCCTGGTTTTCTATGTACTGCGTGATTACGTGGGAGGCGTGATGATGTCACACGAAACTCCGCCCCACGGCGTTCAAGCTCATCTCCATTACAGTAAATGGAGAAAAACTGCTTCCAGTTATGACCATTACGTAGAATTTCGATATAAAACCTGCCCAACTTTTGTAAGGAAGCTGTAAGGAATGAACCTGCCAAATTTCAGCCATCCACCCACACGGGAAGTTGGAGAATTAGTGATGAGTGAGTGAGTGAGTGAGTGAGTGAGTGAGGGCTTTGCCTTTTATTAGTATAGATTAACTATCTAAATAAGTAATTATTTTCCTTGTTTAGTGTAGTGTGTCACTCCTTATGATATTCCTTCTATGCGTGCTTATTTTTTGCATAACAAACACTCCTTTGTTATACTGATGTGTCGTTTTTGATGTTGTTAGGATTCAGAGGCAACTCAAAAGCATTCCCTATTATGCACAACTTATACTTGTCAGTTCAAGAATGGTAATGCCTATTATGATGACTAGCAAAAGCAAAACATAATAAAACATAATTTTCTAGTCTTTAATTGACAAAAGACTCTTTCAGTGAGTAGCTAGTTGCCAACCCAGGTAACGTATCATCATTTTATGTTTTGTTTTTTTTTTTGCTGTTACTATTCCAAGGATACAGTAAGTTATTCCTTTTAAATCAGTATTGATGCTAATGCTTAATGTTACTATATTATTGGTTGTCTTAGTGAAAATCGTTTTAGTGTCATCCTTGATACATTCCGTGATACATTCCTTATGAAATAAAAATATGATGGTTTGGATTTAAAAAATACAGATATAAACATGTGTTTTTCAGGCTATTGTTCTGGTCAAAGTGCAAACTTCTTTTCCATTTTGCACTTATTTTTTTTCCTCCAATGGCATTCATGTACTCAAATACTCATTCTGACTTAATTATGTAAGAGTAATATTATTACTCATATGGTATTTTTAATGGAATTAACCGTGGACTTTTTTAAGAAAAAATCCTTTCAAAAAAGAAACACTATTTTGTATAAAATTTATATAAATTAACTTTTCCATGTAATTATTTCATTATATCATAACTGCCATTTTATTTCATTTTTGGAACAAACAGTATTCTGTAATTTTGGACTGCTTATTTTATTTAAGAACTGGTATTACCTATGATTAAGACGAGTTAAAAAAATTGTATGAATAAATAGCATAGATAACTATAGTTTATGCCCACAATGGTAAAGCTATAGCTCTTATTTCAACATGCCATCCCTTTAATTTTAAACCAATAATTTGGTTTTTCAAGACAAATATTTTACAGATAGTGAACTATTGTCAGCAATACAGTGACAAAAAGGGCAGCCATATATGCATCCTTGGGATGCATGCAGGATGAATTGTTGAAACTATTAAGAGTATAATTAGATTAGGAAAAGAATTAAAGGAGCAGCCATCTGTAAGTTTCTTTTAAGTTATCTGAAGATTTAACAGAAGTGTACAAAAATGTGTATTCATCCTTTGGACTTGTTAGGTTTCTTTTAAGAAAATTTTGTTTTTCCCACTTTTGGATAAAACAGCTACTGTATGTAAAGTTTGCATTTAATGTGACTCCTTTGTCTTTTCTAACAAGCGGTGTGCATTTTTTCATTTAACTAGTAATATATTAGTTATATGAGATTGATTCAGTACCTTTGTTCAGACACCAAAGCACTTTGCTACTGTTCATTGGAGTCTCTACTTGTACGTCTATTGGTAAATTAATCTCTGGTCTTTCAGATCCCAAGACTATTGCTGTGAGTCATGTGGTATCACTATGAAGGCTGCCTTGCTTCCACTAACCTCAAACAGCCTACCCAGTGAATATGACAGGAAAGACAAAGAGTTGGCAAAGCAGATCAGCTTCAAGGTATAAATTTAACATGTCTTTCTTTTTCATCTTGTTACACCACTTGTAGTACTGATATAAAGCATGTGCATTTAACATTTCATTCATTACGTTAGTGTCAATCAGTAGCCATTTGTATTGATGCAGTAAAGTTTATTAAAATTAAGAAAAATAAAAAAAATGTTTTGATTTGAAAGGCAGAGTCCAGTACCTCCAGTAAATCTAACGAAATGCAGGTCTTGCCAACTGTAGCAAGTCCAGACTCCACGGGAGAGACACCACCTACAACAGAAAACCAGGCAGCAATGCCTGTTTCAGAAGAGGTAAGAAAATTTAATTGAGACAAACCTCATTTTTCTTGCTTGGAGGAGTATTTCCAAATCTTGATTTTTAATTTCCCAACACATTAAATATCTAAAATTAGTGAAGCGTAACATCATTGTGTATCTGTAAAAGGACTTAATTAAAGGTGTTTCCCTTGCTAAAAACAACATTAGAGACCCATCGTGATGGAATTTTTTGCACAGCTTGGGAATAACCTGTACTTTTCTTTCTATTAAGTACCTTAATTATGTTAAACAAATATATCTGAGAAATTCCACCATTTTCATCATCATCCTCCTCATCGTTGTCTGTTTTAATGTCAAATAGCAAAACACAGTATATGTTTACATACTTTAGGTATAAAAATAGAATTTAGTAAAGGCATTACGTGATCGAAACTATAATTTCTATAGTCAGTCAAAATACAATGTAAGCTTACCCATGTTAATCTGTTTTCTGCCCTACAGACATCACTTACTGTATCTTTTTGCTGCTCTATAATAAAGTATTTACATCAATCACTGTTAATCTTTTTTTTTATATTGAAAGCCTTTTAAAAATACTCCTTTCTGTTTAATATATGGTATTTTTCACTGAAGACAAATACAGACATCAGTAACCTTTGTTCAAGTATAAAAAGAACTCATTCTAATGAAACACCTAGCCTTTAGAAATGTGGGAGATGAACACAACCACATTTTAACAGCACTCCTAGGCGAAAATATACTGAGTTTGCGCGGTTTATTCACATAAACAAAGTTGTAGTTTAAGTGACTTATGACAGTTTGCTATCCTACAATCTATTACTGTTGTATAATGATATGATGTTTTTTTTTTTCTGATGCAGTGTCTGCCCCTGCTAATGCCAAAAGCTTTTTTGTGCATTCTTCACTTAGAGTAAACGTTTGACTAAGATATCTACAATAGCTAAGATTTTAACAATAGGATCCAGTGCTACAGCAGAATATCAAGGAAGAAAAAAGAAAATAAGATCAGTAACAAATGATAAATGCTAGGCTGAAGATAGAACAGGAGTTATGAGACTGATTGTGGAGGGGTGGGGTATTCCTTTTTGCAATGTAAAAACCACAGCCGGCAAGTATCTTAAGGTTCATTATCACAAGCTTCCATCTATGCCTAGTGTGTGTCTCTGATGCAGAGTGTCAGGTTTTCAATAACACAGAAATTATCTGAGTTATCGTTTGCTACATTACACTTTACTGCTAGGTGACATTGCATATTGCAGCTTTGTGGTGGCCAGCACAGAGCTTTAATCTAGAATATGATTCTCTGTTATTTTTTTGGTGGTAAAGTAGACCCGTGGAAGTTTTGTCAAGACTTTTTGGGCTGAGCTTCCTTGCTGCTTGTATAATGGTAGAGAATGACATTTTTTACATAACTCTCAAAAGATAATTGGGTACACAGTAATTAAGACAGATTTACCCCTGACTGTCACTGAAAGGATTCGTGATCAGCATTTACTTTAAATAAGTACATGGAGTTATTGCACCCAAAATTCAGATTCAAGTTTTAATTATGAAAAGACAATCATAGTTTGCATATTTTGTTTATATGGTCTTTAATATTCATTTTGTCTGCATTCTCTCTCAGAAATCTCAAGTGATATCATGTGGACATAGTAGAATGAAATTCGAACTTGCAAAAGTACAATACAAAAAAAGAATAAAAGTATACTTAACATAAAATGCAATATATATATGCAGTTATATGCAGTATATATGTATTTGCAAGCAAGTGAGCCTTTCCATGATATAGCTTTCTAATCTCATGGACAGCCCCCACCTGCTACGGAAGCCAATCGAGTTCAGGCTTGTTGCTTAGTGTTTATTCAAATGTGATGAATATTTGAAATATATACTTGTTTAAAGGTCAGACCTGGCTTTTAGATCACTCTGCTTTTATTGATTAAAAGTGAATGAATTTTGTGATGAAGATCATTGCATATTTTGACCCATAGATGTATATAATCACTATTTATATTTCTAGCTATTATTGCAAATGTTATGAATATTGCTTATTTAGATTATTTATCCCAAAATGCAATTTTAAATGCCTAGTTCAGTTGATTGTGTGATGTTTAAAATAGTTATAAATATTTTGTAATGTAAGCCTTGTTCTTATTAGTGCTCAAGACACTCTAGGCTTAAGAACATTTTTAAGTAATGTCTTCAAGCATGCTTTTAGCCCATCTGATTATACATTTAGCTTGGATCAGGATAGGGACTTAATGAGGAATGTTCGAGTATGTTTCATTTACCAAGCCATAGCAATGAATTGAAGGCAGGTCATAAGAGTTAGATAAGGTGTAACTACATTGCAGGCTACACACAAGATGTAATGTTTCAACAAGGGATTTTGTCCTGGCTCAAATTTGTTTTTGTTTATTTATTCTCTTTGTTGTGTTTTTAATATTATTTTTCATTTTATATACGTTGTATAATTTTTTTTTCTTTGTTGTGTTTTTTTCCTATGTTGTATTTTTTTCTGTGTTGTTACCACATGATGCAGTTGGGGGACTGGTCCAGCTGCATAAAAGGAGTTTAAGTGTTGCATTGATTTCCTGGCTTTTAACCTTTGCTTTTGTCTGAGGTACTGTTCTCTGATTAAGTGTTTGGTTCATCTTTTAGGCAAAACCCATATTTTGCCTTTGTTTTTGTTCAGTCTCTTTAATTTTTAATTATTAAAGAAACTTTGCTTTGTTGTCCTGTTAAAAAAGGTTTACTGTTTCTCTGTCATCCTTATTGTGAACATTTTTAATTCTTATTATTTAAAACCCTAAGCCCCATTTTTGGTCCTGTGTGGGCTGGAAAACTGTCTTTTGAGTTTAGGGCTGCACTGTTTGGGGTGAGGCCTCTTCCGACCTATAAAGAAGTCAGGTTTGACTTTTTTGTGTTGTTTTTTTTGAGGCCACCTCACTTTTCTGGGCTTTGTGGTGGCAGAAATCCAAAAGAGAGATCCACATTATTGTTGCCAATACACCTAGAACTATTTTCATTACAACAGTTGCTAAATCTCACTCATATAATGGCATATATGTCATGGCCCTTTTTTGTTATTCTAAATTACCTTTTCTTCAGATATTAGGATTGGAACACTCCTCCAGTTCTTATACTTTTTCATTTTTTTGTAATTAATGTTTAACTGGTCACTTTACGGCATCACCAGTAAAGATTAATCTAAATAATCAGCCTTTTTGTCATGGATTGCAGTTCATCTATAATTAAATTTAAGTCCTACTTTAGTACTCTATAAAAGTGAGCATCTTCATGGGCCATGTTTTGTTTAGATTCTGTATTAATAATTTATTTTTTTTAGAAAGTATTTTTCTAGTATAACAACAAAGTTGTAATTTTAGTACTTAACTACATTGGAAATATAATTGCAATTTTAGTACTTAATTACATTAAAAAAATATTAATTTATTTATTTTGCAGCTAATTTCTAACATATCACACTTTGAAAAGGTAATCCAAAGCATTATTAATTTATTTGAAGGTGTAAACACTACTCTGAAAGCTCATATAAAGAAAAAATGACTCAATACTAGTTCTTAAGGCATATAGTAGTTTAATGATACAGTACATATTTTTTTCCAGTTATTCCAATGTCTGGATTCAGAGTGAATGGACTTACACTTAAACATTGTGCTGGGTCTTGTTGTGTGTTATATTTCCCATTGCGATTAATAATCTGTACCTAATCTAGCATGCCATGATATTGTACCTAGCAATTTTTTTCTTTACTAAATGGCCAAAGTGATAGTTTCTAAATACTTTAATTAAAAGTAAATCAAATCCTTTATTACATCTTTTTTTTCTTTAGCCAGCAGCCAAACAATGATGACATGGAAAACGTGCCAGTAGGTGACCATCTAACTCAGGAATTTCAGACTCAGTTCTTGGAGGGCTACTACCATTTTCATTACAAACAATTTCTTAGTTAAAATCCAATTTTTGCTGTTAATGAAGCATGTCATTTAGTTCTATATATTATTCCAATACAGTTGATTTTTGTTTACTGAGTGCACCATCCAAATTATCCCAGGGAGATTTTTTATACCTCTTTTTCTTTTCTTTTTTTCTTTTTTGGTATTTTGGTAAATCAGATATTATATGATAGGCACACAGGTGCAAATCATGTTAGTAGTCATCTCCTCGGGTTGCTTTGCATGTTATTCTTTGGCTACTAGTTAAGGTATAAAAGAAATGATTACAGGTTCTGAACATTAAAAAGAATGTCAGTTAAAGTCAAGTCAACTAAATATGTTTCATTAGCATTAGAAACTCGATAATAATTAAGAAAGAGGCTGGAACAAAAAACCTGCAGGCACTGCAACTCTCCAGAATCAGTGTTTGACAACCCTGGTATACACTGTTATATATATAACAAAAAAAGTCCTGAAAAACAAAAAACTGGACTAGATAAGCGGAACACTTCTTTCAGTATGTGTATGGTTGTTGAAGGACGGTTATAGGATTCTTGAGTGAAGTATTCCTTTAATTTTCTATTTTTTTATATAGGTTACTTACCCAATGAAGTTTGTTGTGATGGCTAAGAAAAAAAGTTAAGATAATGTTTTTATTCAGAATAGAGAGACAAAAGTTTTATATAATAGAAGCCAATAGGGACCAATGCTGTAGAAAGGCAAACACTGTGAAAAACTTCCCGGGTTGGGGATCTCATGTTACTCGTGTTGCATAATCCACATGTCAGTCATCCATTTGCATGCTCAAAACATGCAGACAAAAGTCATGTTTTTTTGCTAGAATATTATTACACAGTAAGTATATACTGCTGAAATTATCAGCGCAAATAATAAAAAGGAAGCCTGAAGCCGCATGGAAATGATGTTTTGAAATGAAGACCTATCTCTCTTCCTCATTTGTGGTCTTCAATTCAAAAAGTGTCTGGAACTCTTAGATAATTTGAAAATATTGAAAGGTCCTTAGTCAACTGATTAGTTAGCTTAAAACCAGCAAAATTGTGAGTGCATTTCTACAGAAGCATTGTTCAGTTAGTGTTTTTGTAGGTTAACAGTTTTATGTACTGATTTTGTAATTTGTAAAGTTTCCTCAGTCCAGCAATCTGTTCTCTGACCAAACCCTTTCTGTTGTCTTATCCATGACAGCTTGTACCATAGGTTTTTATATTGACTTTTGAGGCACACAACTACTTTTTTAGTCTAGGTATTTCATATTTTTCCTCATCCATTGTTGCATCGTTTATTTTAAGTGCCATTATATATTGCAAACACAATGAGCAGCATGCTTTGAGTATCTGGATTTTCTTTTGCAAACAATCTTCCATTTTAGTTATAGCATTGTTGCATCTTGGCTTTTTATTGTCAATCATTCTACAAATGTTGTTTGCTTGAACTTTCATAATAATTTAAAATTAATGTGAACAAACGTTGTACTAATCTTACAGTATGTATGAAAAAGCAATTCAGGCTGGCACACTCTGATATTATTATTATGTCATACTGCATAAGAAGTGTAAATGAACAAACACTGATGAAATCATATATAATTATTCACCAGGGTCATGTTTAGTTAGGACAATACAACCAAACCAGTCGAATTTTAGGTTTATTTTTTTAATTAGTTGAGTCTAATTAACCTCTTTAGTGTGTGATTTTTGTTTCAAAAATTAGATTTTTATTAAATCTCAACTACTGTAAAACTTGCAAAACACTAAAAGTAAAAAATCATAAGTGTAGAAACTATAATAATGATACAAATAATAAAAATGAATAATAATATGAACAGCAGACTGCACATGTGTGAGTGATGTAATCGTCACTTTCGGTTTCATTGACAGTTTCAATTTCATGGCCTGAAGACAAATTAACTTTGTCATCACTGCTAATGAGAGGCATTTCTTATGAGACACCATTATGAGGCTATGAGTAGATGTGTCTACACCCTTGCCCAGGTAAAGCTCAGGCCTGAAATTTATCCAAGACATGCTTGTGCTGTTGCCCAAGTGATGTTTGAGTCTAACACTAAGTAGGTTAAAAAGGAACAAAACTGTTAAATGACAAAAAGACTATAAATGCAGAATACAGTATCTTTAAAAATGGGACAATTATTAGCATCCTCAGTTTTTAAAGGTCATCTTTAAGTTTGTATTTTCTAAATCTGAAACACACTTCACTGATAATCAGTTCACATTTTTTTCTTGGTTCAGTATCAGTCTGAAAGGTTTTTACCTTAATCAAGATACCATTTCATTGGAGTGTGAGTGGCATTAAAGTTTTAAATAATTTGCAATAAATGTAGTTTCTTTTTCAAATGCTAGTGTTACAATATGGATCTTGATGCAACTGAAAAATGGAGAGATTGTAATTATGATTGCTTTTATTGAATGCACATGAAAACATAGTCTCTCATTTTGTGTCATCTTCCTGAAATGTACAGATCTGACTTTTTTCTTTTAAAAATAACTACTGTTCTTAAAAATAATAGCCATGAAATTCGAATATACCTAAAGAGACAACATGTATTTGATCCTATAATATTGAAAACCCAGCCTAGGTTTTACATAACTGATCCTTTAAAGATGTTGGTATTGCTTCAGAGCTGCTACCAGCCTAAAGTACATGCAGCCTTGTACTCAGTGTTAAATTGCAGTCAAATCCTAGATAAGCTGTGTTTCAGCACTGACAGAGCTAGAGATATTGGTGGGGGAAGGACCTCAAAAGGCGTCGAGCCATCTGCTTCACCATGTGATACACTGTCACATAGTAACAATGTTAAATCAGGAGAGGGAAAAAAACTGTTTTGAATTTACATTAATGACTATCATAGTTTTAGAAAGTATTTTTGGATATAATTTTGGCCATTTAGGTATACAGAACAACAAATAAAGTGTGAAGCTAAAGTTTAATGAAGAAAAACTGAAACGATGATCAGTTATTATGTTATTGGTTTGTATTTTTTAAACTTTGCTTTCTATGTGTAAGCTTTTATTACTCTAAAGTTAAGTTTCAGACATCATATCCTTTCCTAACATCTCTAAACAAGTTAACATTTTGTGGTGGTTTGTAATTTTAGATTATTTTCTATTAGTTATTGTCTATGAATGTACGTAGCTTGGCTTTATTAAAGTAAATTTTAAAAAGTAATGGCATGTCTTTTATCTGACTGCTATTCCAACAACCAGTTGTTATCTGTACTTGCTAATTAGTCTGTTTTTCTGTGAAATTGATGTCCGTTCTTATTTCCATAGCCTTTTCAGCTACTGTTAGTTTGGTGCCAGTCTTGCACAAATTGGCATACTGCAGGTCTTGTAAGGATATTATGATTAGGTTTTGACCAGGTCTTTGATATTGTGCACAGTACAAACCTTCTTCCCCTTAGCTCATTCCCTCATTGATTTACTGCAATTTTATGCTGTCAGACTCAATATCAGTTCAAATCCAGCACATAGGCAGAATGATCAAGTACTTATTCAGAACATATTTGTGTCACTCTGAATTCATAGTTGCACTAGACATGGGAGCTTGCTCCGATTCCTGATCAGCTGTAGGCCACATTCTTGACAGTAGGGATAAGAGTATTTTTGTGGAAGTTAATGTTAGGTTTTTGTCAAACATAACCATTTTTATTATTGTCAAAATGTCATTTTTAGACTCACCCACCCAAAGAACATTTAAAAACATGTAATTTATTGTCAAGATGCCCTTTTGCAAGCTTAATATGAGCAGCAAATTTCTTTTTTCTTCTGGGGACTCCCCATGAATGTTGTTTTTTTCACCAGAAGATCCAGGTTTTGTCGTTGACATATGACTTTAGACATTACCTGCTACATGAGACTTCTAAAGTTCAGTGGATATGGTACTGGTGCTCTTAACCTTGCTGCCTTGTGTTGTGAATTCTAGAATCTCACTGTATTTTTTCTTTCTCTTGTAGAGTGTTTTACATTTAAGTTAAAAAAATTTTTGGATCCTTTTTCAAGACAGGCAATGATAAAATGAAGGAAGCATTTATATCAGGGTATTGAATCTCACTATGCACCAAGGATGCAAATTTGGTTCCTAACCCAATTCGATGTACAGAAAGCCTTAGCCAGTTGAGCCAAAAAGAACTCCTTCAGCTCAAGTGACTAAGTAGGCTTCTCACTGCAAGGGTGTTTATTATACAGTATGTACATTTACTCACTTAGCAGACACTTTTATCTAAAGGTTATCGTAACAGAATACACATCAGTTTGGGTGATTGTTTTGAAACAAGTGTCACAAAGCAAGGTTACAAACAAGAGTTTCAAACTAAGCAAAATGACAAAATACTAGTTAATCATTCTTAAATTACAAGAACCTATCAAAGCCATTATCAGTTAGACATATTCATAGAAAAAGAGTCTTCAGTCCCTTGTGAAACACATTATGGGAGTCAATAGTTTGGACAGAGCTGGGTTGCTTGTTACACTAGCTAGGAGCTACACATGAACAGAGTGTGTAATGGGATTTGATGCCACATAGAGGTGGTATCACTAGATGCCATCCACTAGCACAGTTGAGTAGACGAGGAGCATGGGAACTCACAAGCCAGACCAAGGAATCAGTACACTATCTCATAGTGTACCTGGGTTAAGGGTGAGCATAGCGAATATGATGCTGGCAATCTGCAAAGCAGACATCTGTTCACTATGAAGTCCAAAATCCAGTTCCATTGGCACAACAATGTTGAATACTAAGCTATTGTCTATATAAACATACCTCTGTAAGAGCAGTTTTTACATTATCCAGATGTGCCAAGATGAAATGAAGTATAAGACAACTGCTGTAGGGAGAAAAGTTATATACCAAGTTAAGTGTTTGCAAGGAGTCTGACTGAGCGCAGTTAGTTATAAAATTAGATATCACATATATCACACAGACTGATATGCACATGAAAAAGCATGAATAAACAGATAGGCACATTTTAAACATTACAAAAGATGAAACACATATATTCCCTCTACCCCCATATATATATATATATATATATAATATAATATAATATAATATACACACACACCCACAGTATATATTAATAATCCTGATTTGAAATGTACTATAACATGGCATTGTTTGATACAGTGGGTCTCATATTCAGTCCCAGAAGCTGCAGATTTTTATCCCAGCTAATTTTTGCTTTTAATTAGACTCCTATCTTGAACTTGCAAGCCTACTGTCTAGGTTGTGAAAGGTAAAGTAATATATCAAAACACAAAGATCATTATTATAACTACCACATAGGGGAGTGTAACCTGTGGGGGGCATTTTAGAACCCAGACCCTTCACACAACCACAAATACAAGTTCCATGTTCAAATATGAATATATTTTAAAAAATGAAGCACACAGTCTAAGTCAGGACATCCATCCATGTCTTTTGAGTAGACAAGGAACTATTGAACCAGGTCAGAAAGCCAGTCCGTTCCCACCTTTCTTTACAGTGAGTCACTGAACAAATCCATTGAACAGCATTGCATCACTGTAGGCCTTCTTCCACATGTAGTTCTCTGGAAATTTTAAAGGTCAACAAAAATCAAAACAAATCAACCTATTTGGAAGAGCAGCAACAACTGATGGTAATTTTTTTACCCCATATCTCACCAAGAAATAAGTGCATATCCTTCATGCAGTCAAAAGTAAATAACAAGGAGGACATGACTTCTTCAATATCTTCATTGTCTCCTCTTTGGTCTAATTTTCCAGTTGTGTGTGTTACTTCATCCTCGTCTATATCCAGAATTCTTGGCCTGAGTACTGTCCCAGCAAGTCGTTCTTTGTTGGCATCGAGCCAGTCACAGGAAATCAAGATTTTTTAGATCTTTGACAACTTTTTTGTGAAAAACAAAAAATACAGAAAGACAAGTATTTTATTAGGAATATCAAGCAAAATGACACCTTTTATTGGCTAACTAAAAGGATTACAATATGCAAGCTTTTGAGGCTTGCCTGAAGAAGGGGCCTGAGTTGCCTCAAAAGTTTGCATATTGTAATCCTTTTAGTTAGCCAATAAAAGGTGTCATTTTGCTTGGCTTTTCTCTACATTCATAATGGCTAACACGGTACAACACCCTAGCACTATAGGAATATCAATATACTTAACTCTGCTTTCACTCAACTGTCAAACTGGCTTATGAAATAAACACACCAATATAACCAAATCACGTCAAGGGAATGCTTAGCTCTATTGATTTCTCTTGCTTTTTGTCTCTACTCCCTGTATTCATGAGGTAGAGCAAAAAACGAAAAAAACTCCAATGTATAACTATAGCAATTCGTTTTCGAGGGAATGTCAAGTCTAGGTAGAATCTATTCAGAAAGTGCACAAATAATCAAAAATGACTAAACGCTCTGATATGAAAAAGAAAAGTTAGCATAAATCTTTATTTACAAATACTGTACATTACTGTAAGACCCGTTTCAATTCAATCTGTAAGTCTACAGGAATTGTAATTAAGTAAGTACCAGAAAGACAGTCAGATTACCACAACATAGTCACTTGTGAAGGCCAAATTCATCATTTCAAATAATATGTAATTTAATTGTTCCCAATTTAGTATGCATGCTTTAAAAACTGATAAAACATACATCTAAACATATTACAATAGAAATGCTACATATAAAATATTATACATATTTTAAAGTGTCTATCTGAAGCAATCACTCCATTCAAGACTGATTGATTGCTGAATGAAATCTCTCTATTATAAAAAAAAAAATCCTGGAGAGAAACAGTAGGGCGACGATATGTGATCTTCATGTTATGATCGCGGAAGACACTTAAAAGACCCGTGAGACTAGAGAGATTGGCCACGGAGCGTCTTGCGGGGACCTTAAACATGAGACTTTGTGCCAAGAGATTGACCCAGGACCGTCTTGCGATGTAGAACATGAGATTCTTGTAAGACATGCCCTACTTACAAATAAATAAGAGCAAGGGCAGCCAGCAAACACACTCAGTCGTATTTTCACTTTGAGCACACACAGATCCAGGCCTCTCAGCGCATATAAAGTGTATAAGGACAATGCGTTATAAATTAAACATAGACGATGAAGCAAAGAAGAAAGCAGTGCAGAGAAGAGGCTCAAAAGCTTTGGAGAGACAAAAAAGAAAAAGAATAATCTAGGTGCAAATTCAGAAAATAAGAAAAGTAATTATCAACCCAGAACAAGTGGAATTAAAAAAAAAAAAACGCGTCCAATCGGGACGTTTGCGCTATTCATATGCAGAGCAGGTTAGAGATTATGAAAGTAATGGTAACTAATTATCAGCCCGGAACAAAGGAAATTGATAAAAAGCACGTCCAATCGTGACGTTTGCACTACACACAGGCAGAGCAGGTTAGAGATTATGAAAGCAGTGGAATTCGAAAGGCTCAAAAAAAAAAATAGTTACACTATAGTTACATAGTTAAAAATCACGATACACATGTGGAGAAAGTTAAAGAATATGAAAGTAGGAAAATTAGAAAGTACTGTCTAAAAAATAAAAAAGAAAGTAAAGGTCGCAGGAGCGCAAACAAACAGAAATTATTACTTGAGAAAGAGAAAATAATCACGACGGACCAGGTGCCATTAAAAAAAAAAGGAGGATAAAGCGAGGTCAGAAATAAAAGAGAGTAGAAAACAAAGTAAAACATCATAAAAAGGTTAAAAAACAAGGGGGCCAAACACATGCAGAGCAGGTTAGAGATAATGAAAACTGGAATTCAAAAGACTCAAAAAAAACGTAAGTGCGAAACACATGCAGAGCAAGATACAGTATACGAAAGCAGAAAAAAACAACAGTGTCAAAAAAAAAAAGAAAGTAAACATCACATTAACGCAAAGAAAGAGAAATTATTACTCTGAGAAATAATGAAAAGGCGAATAGAGATCGAATATATGGACATAGGTGATATGTCAGAAGTATGTAAATATTGTAAGGCTTTGAAGTTTAAGTCAAGAGAATTTCAAAAATGGAGTTTACCTCACATGCATTTATTGGTTACTTTGCAAAAACAGTTATTAACTGCTGATGATGAAGATCGTTTTGTCTGTGCTGAAATTCCAAACAGAGAAAGCTATCCTGAATTATGGTACAAAGTCATTAAACACATGTCTCACTGACCTCATTAAAAAGATTCAGCACGTTAGAACTCGAAAGATTCCAAATACTGTTTTTACAGTAAAAAAATCTTAAAAGTGTGTATCCGGAAAAACAAAAACGGGGGTTGGCGAGCAAAGTGAGCACGGGGCAAAGCCCCCTAGCTGAAAAGAAAAAAAGAAAATCATTACCTTTTAAAGCATTTTCTGTGTTTGAGCTGGTAATAATCATTTCACAACATATCTGATAGGAATGTACATTTGTGACAACCACACTTTCAATACTACTAGGCACTGCAATACAGATTATTAAATATTATACATTTCTGCAAATCAATCATGTAGCATTTCAAGAATTTGAATACATTACAACTTGCTAACAACTACACATAACTATAACTATGCTGACCTGCAAATTCACTTAATGTTACCTAATGCCATAGATTAAACTGATCTTTGAAGAACAAGGAAAACAATCAAAAAGCAAGTCTATGAAGCCCTTCATTGCCTAAATTGTGGCAACAGTAAACTACATTTTTCACTTTTCATTGTACTGGTATAAATAATTCAGTCAACATTTAAAAAAAATGCATTTTATATAAAAGTGTGTATTTATCGGTGAAAACACTTGACTGACTTTCTACTGTATTGCAGTTTAGTAGTCTCATACCATATTGTACTTTTGCAAAATATAGTATATATAATATAGATGTTCCCTATCTTGTCTGAAATTGCTGGAAGCAGAAATAATTGCCATTTAATAAATCAATTAGAGCACACCGAACCCCCATTTTTTAGACTAATATTGTCTGTCCCCATACTGCCATTGACACAACACAGGGCTGAAGAAAGACACAAGTCAGTGAATGCCTCACTGGAGACCTGATTTGTGATCTGTTGTGACCTGTTGGTCAAAGTCTTTTTTGTGAAGTTCTAATATATAAAATTAGTGTCAGAGAACTTTTAAACTGTTAATTAGGAAGCACTACCTGTGGTACACAGAATGTCCTTCTTCCTTTGTGGAAAATAAAAATAGCTGTCTTAGCTGGAAGAAAAAAAATTAGAAATACTGTACTGTAAGTTGACAAATTCTGATAACTGTTCTTCCCTTAAAAAAAAAAAGCTTGAAAAGTTACACACCTTTTAATGCTGGCTTTCCAAAGTGAGAGAATACACCATCATCTTCTAATCTGTGGCATGTCTTCCTAAAAATTGTAAATCAAGAAATTACAATAAATTCTATGAATAAAAATCAGCATGCAATTTCTTTTAATCAGAAGAAACTAATAAAAGATACAGCCAATGATGCTTTTAAACATTTATGAAAATATGTTGCCTGTCAATTGTAGGTATTGTAACTCTGTGCTTGCATTCTTAAAAATTACAGTATTTATACTATGATCTTTGTCGTATTCTACTAAATATGTTAAAAGAGAAAATTTTGTTAATACACAGTCATGAATTAATTAATCTAAAATTAAAGCAAGCTTTTCAAAAGGTGAAAAAGTACACAGTATACTATTTTGTCAAATAAAATCTTGTTGTTAAGGTGGAGATCTAGCTGCATTCAATTGTATTTAAAGTGCCAATTGATCAAAGTTATGAGATGTATTCTAGAGAGCTAGTACCTCCATGAACCACCACTGTCCTTTTGTGTTTTTGTAAGTGGCTGAAGATACCTGCATAAACATTTCTTTTATAGAAAAATAGACAAGCATACTCCTGAGCACCAAAGACAACTGTAGGTACCTCTGTGGACTTAAATATACTTATGTGTCTCTGGCGAATATAAAATGGATATAAAGTTCTTAAAACTGACAAATGTGCACAAGAACAAACATTTCACTTTATTTCAATTGAAAAAAACTTCAAAAGCAGTATTTTTGAAGAATGCAGAGGTAAACATGAAATGTTTATTGTTTTAAGAGTCTAAATAAACTGTACTATCATTAAAAGAACTTTACAAAATTAATAATAATAATAATAATATTAACAACATAATATTATCCTAGCTATTCTTTTCCCCATTATTGTCTTTGAGTCTAATTTGAACTTTCTTGAACAGAAGGTAATTGAAAATTACTTTAACACTTGACCTTTGTTTGTAGCTACTTGTTAAAGTTTTCTGTTATGTTCTGTAAATACTGTATATATACAGAACTATGAAAAAAATCATCTAAAGTTACTGAAGTGTATTCAAACTTTTGACTAGTAACATTACTATACTTGGGGAAAAAATACTGTATCCACTATTAACTGTATTTGTCATAGAAATGTATGCAAATAAAGCTTTCTGTGGAACATCACCATATATTGGCTCAGTCTCTCTTAATTGTCTTTCTGAAATATGTTTTGGTGTTTAAAATACCAGGTTACAGACAGGTTTTGCTTCTGATTAACTAGCATATATGTGATACACACGACAAATGGTGAATGTGGTTCCAGCAATTATAAGTTCTTACTCGTTGTCACTGATCTTTGACTACTATCTGTTATACTTACCTATTGTCAATTACAGTATACTCAACAACGGTCAATTACAAGGGTCATTCAAAAAGTTTCTGCTTTATTGGAAACCATGAAGGCGGGGGAGTAGTAATCGGGCATTAAAAAGTTGGTGCGACGTTCTGAAAATGAAGGTGACTATGTAGAAAAATTATGTGATTTTGTTTTTGAAATTTTTAATACAGTTAAAAAAAAAAGTGTGGAAACTTTTTGAACATCCCTCGTACATATAATAACAGTTATAAAAAAATAATTGACTACCGAATCCGTCAATTTACTATTCAAAATCGAGTATTCCGAACAACCCTGTAACAATACATTAAACCAACCAACCTGTTTGTTGTTAACTGTTAATACTTTCTTAGAGTGCTTAGTATTTATTACACGGCACCTGAAAGTCGATTCAACTAACATCTTTATTACACTCTGGCATAATTCATACCTTAGCAGTAAAGTGTATTATCTAATATTAATAAAACTTGAAATAAACTCTGCCTTTTTTTCTTTCCTCAAAAAGGTTTCACAAAGATTGATTATTCCAAGTCCACCATTCCTTCGAGCTCAGACAAAAGCAATGATGGGCGTATCAAAATTGACATCGGAGGGTGTTCCGTGACTGACATTAGGGGCATTCCATAATATTAAGGGCGTTACGGGTCTGACGTCATAGGTATTGTGGGCTGCAGTAAGACCCTTCTCAGGTGCTTTGGCATTTCCATTAATCTGTTTACACACCATGATAGGAGGACATGTTTGTGCTTTAGGTGCTACAAAGCTGAATGGACCTCAGCATGTGTCTTACTACTGTTTGCATGCAGATCGTTCCGAGTCCTCCTTTAATTTATTACAGCCAGCTTTTCTGTACAGCCACCTAGGCATGACTGGCAGTAATGTCTGTCCAGAATGGAAGAGCTGTTAGACTCTGCCATGTGTAATTTCACCATTTCTCTCATTACTGTTTACTGCTTAAGATTGAATCGACAATATCACATGAACAGTCCAAATTACTGCTGTTGTGGTTTGACTGTTAAAGGTACACTGTAGTTTAGATCAGTGCATAGTGTTTGTTGCCATTCTTTGAAGAAAGTTTCAGTGGTTTAGAAGGAAAGGGGACCCTTATTAGCAACTCTATATGTTAACCAACATATTTTAAACTCCACACTGTAAAACAAAGCATAACAGTCAAATTTGGTTAAAACACACTTTAAAGTTTAACAGAAGCAGACCAGAAACATTTAAAAACAATTTCTTTACTACTTTTTTATCATAAACAACAGATGATCTTGGTGGTTATTTCTTGTTATGTGTTTTATACATACATTAAGTGTTTCTGTTAACAAAAATCTTTTTTTTTCTCTCTCTCTTTTTCCCCAGGCTGATTTTCCTAGCAGGGTACAAACTAATCCAAGTGAAGACACATCCCAGCCAACACCCCCAACAAACAGACCGTTAAGCCCCCGACAGCGCCGTGCTCAGCAGCCTAGGAGACCAGCTTCCCCTGTATACCCACAAGCCCAGCTCCAACATGACCGGACCAATCACCTTGGATCTGCCATTCTCATTGTCCTGCTCACTTTAGCCCTGGCAGCACTTATCTTCAGAAGGGTCTATCTAGCAAATGAGTACAAATTTGACTATGAACTGTGACCTTTGCTTACTTTGCCACATACTGGACATACCTTGAACTACCAATGTGTAAATATGCATATCTGATATTGTAGGCAGTTAGGCTGGTTTTTTGGCCATTGATAAAAATAAATGTCATGTATTCAGGGAGTGCCTGCCATTTAAAGGTATGTCACTGGTGGTCAAAGTCTTGTCAAGAACCCTGACATTTCTGCATTTTATAGACCCATTTTAAACCTCTCCAGTCAACACAGAATGTATTCAGTTTTGTCTCAGTGCTTCCCAAAATATTATGTTATGGTATACTGTATATAAAAAGAATACAAATATAACTGCATTTTATATGTATGTTTACCCTCTAAAATATGCAGAGGTGCATCCATCATCTATTGTTAAGTTTTCACATTCTGAATTTTCATTTCAAGTAAACAATTTTAACTAGACAATGAAGACATCCTCAGTGAAGGGGTTAAACTGGAGCAGTGTCGCTGCAGTTATTTTGTTATCTGTGGTAAAATTTTATTATTATTCACATTTCTATCATTTTTGGTGTTATGGATTTGATCACCTGTAACACATAATTATTCCAATTCATTTCATTAAATGGAGAAAATGGCACTGCAGATATTTTTGTTCTAGAAGAAAAATGTTGTTTTGTGACATTCCAGAAACTCCATGACAGAAGGGGCTATTTTGGGAAATTTCAGGTATTTATTTCCTGCACTAAACAAAAAAAATTCCATTTGAGAACTGAATCCTGAAAGTGGCTATTTTAAATGCAGCCATTTAATGCAGTTGAAATATTAGCGACATATTGGTGGTACACTTTGTATTTTATTTTTCTTAGAACAAAGTACATAATTGCAACAGCTTAGATTAAAAAGATATTTACCTCATATGA